>NC_133575.1:43581358-44206358 GCF_048773025.1 Camelus bactrianus
GGCTATCTCCCAGGAGCCAGCCAAGCCCCTGTCTTCAGGGAGCTCACATTTTGAGACAAACCACCTGTGAAACAGGGCAAGAGTCAAGGGCCAACTGAGCCCTCAGTGGGTCAGTTTTTGACAGTGAGTGCAGCTCCTTGCCAACTGATGATCATGTCTTTGAAATTATCCCATCTTCTGACCCTTCAGTCCTCCAGGCTACCTGCAAGAGGCTTCACCCATGAGGGCTGAGAAGAGGGAGGAGGAAGAAACTTAGCTATGAGGAAGTGAAGAGATATTTCAGACCTAGAGGATATGAGAAGGAAGAGAGAGGAAGGTATCATCAGTCCAGTGGGCCAATCCTTAAAGCACCCTAGGGGCCAGATGGCTCCAGCCAATGGGATAGGGAGATGGCCAAAACTGCATATGGCTGAGGGCCATCTCCTGAGAAGAGTGAATGACAGTGGTTTAGAAGAGGAGGGCAAAGTGGATTGGCACAATGAAGGCTGAGCAGATGAATAGATGTCTTGAAGCTGAGACCATGTCAGGCCATTGGCATCCATTCTGAATGATTCTTCTGCTGAGAGAGCAAGACCCCTGATGGGGACTAGGGATCAGGGGATGAGGGGAAGGAGCTGGTGAGTGCAAGGACCACCTGGTGGGGTTCAGCTCAGGGCTTCACCTGTAACAACAGACCATGAAACTGAAGTTCATTTTCCGGAGGCAGTGGGTGAGAGGGTGATTAAGAAGATGCTAAATCTCACCCTAACCTGAGCACAGTGCAGCAGAAATGCTTGGGAGTTCTGGTCCCCACTCCATACCCCCTGACCTCTTTTTGAACCAGTGTTTCCCCACCAGTGAAATGGCAGGAATCATAGCTCCACTCACTGAGTACTTACTGAACTGCTTTACTTGGATTAAGCTTCTCAGTAACCTACCCAGGTATTATTACCAGTATTCTGTTGTGCAGAGGGAGACACTAAGGGATGGAGATGTGAAGTCACTTGACCCGAGGTCATCCGGCTAGAGAGCAGTTGAGGCTGAGCTTGGATGGATGTCTGGCTCCAAAATCACGCCACAGTGCCCCTCGGCACAATAATCCTGTAAGGACCAAATCAGGTGGTGAATGTCCAGTGCCCAGCCCCATGCCTGGTCCACTGTGAATGCTCCTTAAATGGATGATAGCTGTTCCAGTTACGTGTGCACTAATGGTTGATCCCTGGTAGCCGCTGAGATGAGAGGGAAACCACAGAGGAAGAGTGGAAACTGAAATTCAGGGAGACTGGTCCACCCCAGAAAGCCAGGGGCAGGATTCAAGATAAAGCAAGATTCTCTCAGGGCAGAGGTCCCAGAGGTCCCGGTGCAGGTGCTCAGAGATGATGGACTGAGCAGGGCAGCTGGAAGTTGGTGAGAATAGTCTGTACTTGTAGAAAGCCCTGGGGTAGCACCAGAACCAGCTGACCTGGAGGCATCAGGCCAGTCTCCTAGCCCCTGGGTAGGGAGCCGTGAGACCTGGAGGGAATTGTGTCCCCAACCCTGGAGCTGGGGGCTAGTCAAAAAAATTAGGGACAGGCATGGGCCTCAAGAGAGCTGCTAGCAAAGCCTGGAAGGAAGCTGCTGCGACAGGTTCTCTGAAGCTGGGATAAGAAGACAGAGATGGCACCCTGCGAGGAGCTGTCATACCTGCCAAGACCAGCTTCCAGGTCCTGCCCAGCCTCCCTCCCACCATTATTTTCCCTGATGGAGCTCCTATCCATTGGTTTCTCTGACACTCCCAGCCCTAGGATGTTTGCTCTGTTTATATGCCCATTTTTCAGAATAGGAAACTGAGGCCCAAGGTCAAAGAGTGAGGGGGTGGCCAAGCCATGAATTGAGCTGAAGTCTGTCTGCCTTCCAGTCTGCTGCTTGGCCGGGGTTGGCTATTGCCTCCCATTGGTAGCCCAGAGCTAGCCACTCACCCAGAGAGGACTCAGGGTACGTTCTTCCAGCCCCAGATCTAGGTTGGTGGCAGGATCCTTGTAAGTTCTTTCTGCCCTCTGAGCCTGTCCCAGGTGTACTATATGGGGGTTGGATCCACTTCCTTGCAGCTCCAAGAGGTGGATGAAATATTCTTCCTTATAGCCCCACAATCACAGCCTGTCCAGTTCCTGCCCTTGAGTTCCTTGAGTACATAAACCACGGCTTCCAGCGAAAGGCAGAGGCAGCCCTGGGGCAAGTCCTGCCCTGCCACTTCCTTGAGAGGAACCTAAAGCAGGTCATTGTCCATCTCGAGATGTTTCCTCCATGTCCAGCTATAGTAAGACCCACTTTAGGTGCACGCCCCAGAACCACTGTAGGCCAGGTGGTGGATGCAGGCCTTGCACACTGTAAAGTGCTGTGCAGGAGCATGCGCCAGCCCAGGGTAAGCACTGTCACTTTCTCTACATCTTCCCCCAGCCCAGGGTCACCTTGGTTGGTTCCTGGGATGCTTTGGCCCTGCTCTCTCTGAGACTCTGCCTCCTCCCACCTGCACTCCAGGATCAGTGCTGCTTTATCCTCCTGTGGGATCAGGTTCAATCAGGGGTCGGTAGGTCCCTGACATCCTTGTCATAAGGTAACCCAAAGGCCTGGGGATAGGGCATGACCAACCCTGCCAGGCCCAAGCCTCAGGGAGGAGCCAGTAATACCAGAGGGTTAGTCATGTATGCTGTGACCCACATGGAACTTACATATGCTGATCCCTCTGCTGAGACTACTGTTCCTCCCTGCTCCATCTTCTCCTGGATAATTCCATCTCATCTTTCAGTTCCAAGTTTAGATATCACCTCCTCCAGGAAGCCTCTTTGAGCTCACATCTGGGTTGGATTTCTTCACTGAGCTCCCATAGTTCACTGACCAAACTGTACAGGTAAATTATTTACCTGTCTTCCCCACTAGATTGGGAGTCCCTTGGGGCTAGGCCCTGTACCCTTGGTATCTAGCCCAGGGCTGGGCACACACTTGGTGGGTGGGTTATTGGCAAATGAATAAATGGATGGATGGATGGTGCCCCTCTGGAAGACCTGGGCTTTCCTCCAAGAGAGGGGAATTCCTGAGCTCAGATCTTTTCTGAGCTCTCTCCAGAGCTCAGATTTAGGGGTATGTGTTTTTCTCTTAAGTAACTCGCAGCGGGGGTGCCTAGGCTCTCCAGTTCAAGTTCCCTCTCCTGGAGATCCAGCCTTCAGGCAGTCTAGCCGGGTGCCCTCATTGGTGTTGCTGCCTCCTTCCACCCAGAGTTTGACCTCCATTCAGGGCTACCCAGCCCATTTCCCAGTAGGCTAATCTGAGCAGACCTAAGGGCTATTGCCCTTCCTCCCTCCAGAGCTCTGCTTCTTAGCACCCTGACTCACTTCCTTGTCCCAGGACAACACCCTCCCCAAGCCATTTCCCCAGGCCCCACCTCAGTCTCTAAGGCCCATTCACAGACCTCCTTTGGGACAGCAGTTCTCCAGGGGTGGTCCAGGGAATAGTGGTGGTATGCAGGGCCTTTAAGTGGTCCATGGGCAGGTCTAAAATTCAAGGCATGCAAAAATGTGTGGTGGGGTGTTTGGGTTTTTTTAAAGTATATTTTCTGCAGCGGATTCAAATTCCTATTTAAAAAACCAACAATGGCTAGCTTTTCAGTACAGTCACAATAATGGTTATTTACCTAGTCAAAGGGCCATTTGGAACCTGGGGATGTGCCAGAGTAGAATTGACAAGGCCTCCAAAGAAGCCCCTGAAGCTAGAACATAAAAACTCCAAGCATATTGCCTCCATTTCGCAAGTGGAAAAACTGAGGCTATGGTGCAGGCGAGGAGCTGGTCCCAATGAGCCGAATCAACCAGGCCCTATGGTAGGGCTGGCCCCCAAAGACATTTGCCAAACATCCTCAAAAGAGGGACTGTGGTGGCCTTGGTAATTCTAGGAGTGAAACAGACAGAGAATATATACCTGTGCTCCCACCCCAGACCAAACCCTCTAGGGATAGAGATGTCAAATGCTGCTGCCCTCTCTTTGGCCTCAGCCCCTAGCTCTTCCAACAGCCTTCAAAACTGTGGCCCTTTGGGGGATCCTCCACCCCCAGCTCCAGGCCAGCCAGGCAGGCAGGCAGGCCTTCTGCATCTGCGTACGCGTGCACACGCACACACACACACACACACACACACACGAACACAACCTGCATTCTTGAACAGCTGCCACAATTTCATTGGTCTCAGCCCCAAGTAGGAGTGTGGAATGTGCTTCCCTGAGCCATTAGGGAGTGGGTAGTATTGGTGGGGGGAGGTCCTGCAGGGAAGCTGCTGAGAATGAAAAGACAGGCTGTACAGGGAAAAGAGGGATGATCCCAAGGGCCAAAGCCCCTGTGGGTGGGGATCCATAGGCAGGAGCCCTGGGGCAAGGCCAGGAAGGACACATTGGGCCTGGACATTTTTGCTGTCCTCTGTGCCCATACTCATAGGATAAAGGAGACCAAGATACCAAAGTTCTGTGGGCACACCCCTAAGACTGTCCCGACCAGAAATGGGGTAGGGATGGGTAAGGGGAAAGGCTGGAAGCAACTTTAGAAGGTGGGAGGGGATTGATCTCTGCAGGTATTGAAATGAAATCACTGTCCCAGCAACCTCCTTTCTGAGAATTGGACTCTAGTCCTTCTGAATCTCATTGTCAAGACACTCTGGGTGTTATGAGCTGTTTATCATTTACTAATCATAGTTAAAGAGTTGAGGATTGTAAATTATTTCCTGTCTTTCCCTCTTTCCTTTTGTAAAAGACAATTATAGTAGATTCATGTTCTCCCTATGGCCTTTCTTAAATGAGAGAAAAAGATAGTAAAAAAGGAGGACTTCTTGTTCCAGATGAGAGTAGACACCCTCCTTCTGATACCTCCTGCTAAGTACAGCTAAAAACTTTGGATGTTCTATATAAAACAAACATAAGAAGATTCTGAAAGGTGGAGAGAAGAAGGCAGTCTAGCTAAGGGATTCAGAACCCAAGGAACAATATGATGGTGAGTTTCTTGGGAGCTGAGGATGCCAGCAAACAGAAACCCCAATGGGCACAACAAAAACAAATAAACAAAAATTAAAAACACAGTCCCCACAAAAACCTGCTCTCTTTTAACTAAAGGACCAGAAAAAGGAGCAGTACAGCAAGACAGAAAACTTTAGACAACAACCACTCTACTCCAACTTAACACTATTGAAAAAACTATGGCTCTACCCTCACTTACGACAGCAAAGACTGAGTAGGGAGCCTAGATTTCCTCTCTTATCAGGCTGTAACAAGGTGCCCTAATCCTAACCCCTCTTCCATGACTGGGACAGTATCAGAGAAGGCCAAGTGAGGAGCCTAAAATCCTATTATCTATCTGGCAGTAATGAGACACTCCTTCCCACCATAGGGAACCAAAGGAGACAGAGTGGGGAACCTGGACTTTCACCTCAATCGGGCAGTAAGGAGGTAGTATCTTTCTTCCTAGCGCAGTGTTAGAGGAGTCCTGCTAAAAAAGAATATTTAAATAAATCCAGAGTCCCATAGGATAATATACAAAGTGTCTAGCTTTCAATAAAAAGTCACCTGTCATACTAAGAACCAGGAAAATTTCAACTTGCATGAGAAGAGAAAATCAATGGATACAAAAACCAAGTTGTCATAGGTATTAAAATTATCTGACAACAATTTTAAAGCAGTCTTCATAAAATATCATCAAAGAATTACAAGCATACTTAAAACAAATGAAAAAATACAGTTTTAGCAAAGAAATAGAAGAAGAACCAAATGGAAATTTTTGAGTGGAAAAATACAATGACTGAAATGAAAAATTCAGTGGGTGGGCTTAAAAACAATGGAGGAGACAGAGGAAATCATTGAACTTGAAGGCAGAGCAATAGAAATTATCCAGTCTGAACAATGGAGAGAAAATATATTAGAAAAAATGAAGAGGGACACAGGGACCTATGGGATTAGAGCAGAAGATCTAACAGTAATGTCAGTGGAATCCATGTCATGGAAGGAGAGGAGAATGAAAGAGGGGCTGAAAACTACTTTAAAAAATGGCCCCAAATCCCCAAAATTCAGCAAAAGACATAAGCTTACTGATTCGACAAGCTGAGTAAATCCCAAACAGGATCAACCCAAAGAAATCCACACCAAGACACATCTAGTCAAACTTCTGAAAACTGAAGACAAAAAAATGTCAAAAGCAGCAAGAGAAAAATTACACATTATTATGGTAGAAAACAACTCAAATGGCACTCATCAGAAACCATGGAAGCCAGAAGGAAGTAGCACAGTATTTTCAAGAATTGAAAGAAAGGAACTGTCAACCCAGAGTTTTGTATCTAGCAAAATTATCCTGCAGGAATGAAGGGTAAAGGGAGACATTCTCAGATGAAGGAAAACTAAGAAAATTTGCTGCTAACAAGTCTACTTTAAAAGAATAGTTAAAGGAAGCTCTTAAAATGTAGAAGAAATGATAAAAAGAGAAATATTGGAATATCAAGAAAGAAGAAAGAATGACTGAAAGAGTAAAAATATGGGTAAATACAATGAACTTTCATTTTCCTCTTGAATTTTCTAAATTATGTTTGACAGTTAAAGCAAAAATTATAACAATGTCTCATGTGGTTCTCAATGTAGGTAGAGAAAATATTTAAGAAAGATATAGGATAAATGGTGGACTATTAAGGGACATAAAAGGGGGTAGAGTTTTTACACTTCGTTCAAAATAGTAAAATATTCATATCAGTTTATGATGATAGGTTATGTATGTGTATAATATATTGAACTGAATGAAAATGAAAATACAATGTATCAAAATCTGTATAATGCAGCTAAGACAGTGCTAAGAGGAACTTTGTAGCACTAAATGTTTACATTAGAAAAGAGGAAAAAAATCAAATCAATAATCTAAGCTCCCACTGTAAGAAATTAGAAAAAGAAGAGCAAAGTAAACCCAAAAGCAAGCAGATAGAAGGAAATAATAAAATAAGTAGAAAATAATGAAATTGAAAATAGAAAAAAGAACAGAGAAAAACAATAGAACTGGTTAAATAGAAAAATGTGGAATGGAGTTGGTTCTTTGACAAAACATTGTAAACTGACTATACTTCAATAAAAAATAAATAAGGAAAAAAAAGTTGGTTCTTTGAAAAGCTCAATAAAATTGACTAACCTCTAGCAAGACTGATGATTAAAAGAGAAAGGACACACATCACCCCATATCAGGAATGAAATATAGGATATCATCACAAACCCTGAACTACTCAAGAAGATGAAAAGGGAATACTATGAGCAATTTTAAACTTTTAAGTTTGACAACCTATATGAAATGGACCAATTCCTAGCAAAGCACAAACTACAACAATGCACACAATATGAAACAGATAATTTGATTAGTCCCTAAACTGTCAAAGAAATTGAATTTGTGATTAAATACTTCTCCCAAAAGTAATCACCAGGCCGAAATGGTTTCACTGGAGGATTCTACCAAACATTTAAGAAAAATCAACACCAAATTCCATACAATATTTCCCTGAAAATAGAAGATTCATATCTAACTTATTTTACAAGGCCAATATTACCTTGATATCAAAACCAGACAAAGAAAGTACAAAAAGAAAACTACAAACCAATATCCTTCATACTATAGAAATAAAATCTTTAACAAAATATTAACAAATAGAATTCAACAGTGTTTTAAAAAATTGTATAACTTGACCAAGTGGGGTTTATTTCAGGGAGGCAGGGTTCATTCAAAATTTGAAAATCAATCAATAAAATTCACCATATTAACAGGCAAAAGGAGAGAAATCACATAGCCACATCAATTGATACAGAAAAAGCATCTGACAAAACTCAACATCTATTCATGATAATAACTTTCAGACAGCTATAACTAGAGAATGTCCTCAACTTGATAAGGAACATCTACCAAAACCCTACAGCTATCATACTTGATGGTGAAAGTCTGAATGCTTTCCTCCTATGATCAGAAACAAGACAAGGATGCCCACTGTCACCACTCTTACTCAACATAGCACCAGAAGTTCTAGTCTGCACAATAAGACAAGGAAAGGAAGTAAAAGGCCAATCAAAAAGGAAGAAATAAAGCTGTCCCTATTTGTAGGTGACACAACAGTTGACATAGAAAATGCCAAGAAAGCTAAAAAAATTATAAAAACAAACTTCTACCACTAATAAGTGACTTTTTCAAGGTCTCAGTATACAAAATCAACAAATTTAAAAATCCAGTTGTATTTCTATGAACTATTCATGAACATGTGGACACAGAAACTAAAAATATAGTACCACTTTCAATCAGTCAGGGTGGAGGGTATAGCTCAAGTGGTAGAGCACATGCTTAGCATGCAGGAGGTTCTGGGTTCAATCCCCAGTATCTTCATTAAAAATAATTAAATAGACAATTACTCCCCACCAAAAATTTACAATCAGTCAAAAAATGAAATATCTAGGTATAAATCTAACAAAACATGTATAGGGATTATATGTTGAAAACTACAAAATGCTCATGAAAGAAACCAAAGAAGATCTCGATAAATGGTCAGTCACTGTGTGTCCATAGATTGGAAGATTCAACATGATAAAGATGTCAATTCTCCCCTAATTGAAGTACAGTTTTCATGCAATTCCTATCAATATACCAGCAAGATTTTTTTGAGATATAAAAGATTATTTTAAAATCCATATGGAAAAGCCAAGGAACTGGAATAACTAAAGCAATTTTGAAAAAGAAGAATATAGTGGGAGGAATCACTCTACTTGATTTCAAGACTTATTATATATGAACGGTTATCAAGACTGTGGTGTTAGTAGAGGAACAGACACATGGATCAATGGAACAGAATACAGACCCCAGAATTAGACCCATGAATACACTCAACTGATTTGTGACAAAGGTGCAAAAGCAATTTAATGGAGGAAAGATCACCTTTTCAGCAAATGGGGCTGCAGCAACTGGACATTCAGAGTCAAAAAAATGAACCTTGACCTAAACCTCACACCTTACACAAAAACTAACTCAAAATGGACCATAGATTTAAATGTAGAATGTGAAACTAGAAAACTTTAAAAATAAAACAAAGGAGATAAACTGCAATATTTAAGGCTCAGTGAAGAGCTATTAGACACAACAGCAAAAGTATAATTGATTACAGAAAAAGTGGATAATCTGGAATTCATCAACATTAAAATATTTTGCTCTACAAAAGTCTCTGTAAAGAAAGACAAATTACATTGTGGGAAAAATATTTGAAAACCACATATCTTACAAAAAAACTTGTATCGAGAATATATGAAGAAATCTCAAAACTCAATAGCAAAATTCAAACAATCCATTTAGGAAATGGGCAAAAGACATGAGATATTGCACCAAAGGAGATATGTGGATGGCAAATAAACCCATGAAAAGATGTTCAACACTAGTAAGCATTAGGAAATAGAAACTAAGGACACAATGAGAGATACTACTCCATAGCTATTAGAATGGCTGAAATAAAAATTAGTGACAATACCAAATGCTGACGAGGATGAAGATAAACTAAATCCCATACATTGCTGGTAGGTATGTGTAATAGTATAGCCATTTTGGAAAATAGCATGGCAGCTCCTTAAAAAACTAAACATATACTTACCTTCCAACTCATCAATTGCATTCCTGGGTATTTATCCCACAGAAATGAAAATTTGTCCACAAAAAAAAAAACAGTGTAGTATTATTTGCAGCAACATTATTTGTAATCGCCGAAAACTGGAAACAACCAAAATGACCCTAAATAGGCAGGTGGTTTAAGAAATTGATACATTTATAACATTAAATACTACTCAGTAATCAAATGAAACTGATTATTGATACATGCATGGATGAATTTCTAGGGAATTATGCTGAGTGATAAATCCAATACCAAAGGTCGCATGCTACGTGATTCCATTTATATAACATTCTCAAAATAACACAATTACAGAGTTGGGGAACAGATTAGTGATTGCCATGGGTTAGGGATGGTGAGGTAAAGAAGGATGGGTATGACTCTAAAGAGGCAGCAAAAAGATCTTTGTGGTGATGGAACAGTTCTTTGTCTTGACTATGCTGGTGGTTACACAAATCTACATGTGATAAAATAGCATAGAACTATATGCATAGATTGTACCAGTGTCCAGTTTCCTAGATTTCCTATTGTACTATTATTAGGTAAGATGCAGCCACTGTATGGAGGATACATGAAACCTCTCTACTCTTTTTTCTTATACAATTTTTATTGAGATATTATTAATATACCATAATATTCATCCTGTAAAGTGTGCAATTCAGTATTCTTGGCATATTCACAATGTTGCACAAATATCATCCTTATCTAGTTCCAGAACATTTTCATCACCCCAAAATGTAACTCAGTACCCATTAGCAGTCATTCCCCATTTCCTCCCAAACCCCCAGTACCTGGCAATAACTAATCTACTTTCTGTCTCTATAGATTTGCCTATTCTGGATAGTTCATGTAAACGGAATCACACAATTTGTAACCCTTTTGACTGGCTTCTTTCACTTAGCATAACATTTTCAACGTTCATCCATGTTGCAGCATGTATCAGTACTTTTTTCCTTTTTATGACTGAATAATATTCCACTGTATGTATATATGATTTTTTTTTCTATCCATTCATCAGTTGATGGACAAATAGGCTGTTTCCACATTTTGGCTATTATAAATAATGCTGCTATGAACATTCATGTACAAGTTTTTATGTGAACATATGTTTCCAATTTCCTTGGATAGCTACACTAGGAATAGAATTGTTGGGTTGTATGGTGACTTATGCTTAACATTTTGAGGAGTGCCTAGGCTGTTATCTGAAGAGGCTACACCATTTTACATTCCCATTAGCAAAGTATGAGGGTTCAAATTTTTTCAAATCCTTGTCAACATTTGTTATTATCTGAATTTTTGATTCTAGCCATCCTAGTGGGTGTGAACTGGTATCTCATTGTTTTGATTTGCATTTCACTAATGAGCGATGTTGAGTACCTTTTTAATGTGCTTGTTGGTCATTTGTATATCTTCTTTGGGGAAATGGATATTCAAATATTTTGCTCATTTAAAATTGTGTTTTCTTTTTATTGTTAACTTTTAAATGCTCTTTATACACTCTGAAGGCTAGTCTTTTATCAGATATATGATTTGCAAATATTTTTTCTTATTCTATGGGTTGTGTTTTCACTGTCTTGATAGTATCCTTTGAAGCATAGGAGTCTTTATTTGGATAAAGCCTAACTTATGCTTTGTTGTTGTTGCTTGTCTTTTTGATGTTATATCTAAGAAACCACTGTCTAATCAAAGTTCAAGAATTTTTACACCAGTGTTTTCTTCTAAGAGTTTAATTGTTTTAGCTTTTAAATTTAGGTCTTTGATCCATTTTGAGGTTTTTTTTTGTATATGGTGTGAGGTGTATGTGGATATCCATTTGTTCCATCATCATTTGTTTAAAAGACTATTCTTTCCATGTTGAGTGGTCTTGATGCCCTTATTGAATATTAGTTAAGCATAAATTTATGGGCTTATTTCTAGACTCTCCATTCTTTTCTATTTATCTGTATGTCTGTCTTTATTCTAGTACCACACAGACTTGACTTAATGTAGTTCTGTACCAAGTTTTGAAATTGGGAAGAACCAGCTTTGTTCTTTTTCAAGATTGTTGTATTAGTCAGAGTTCTTCAGAGAAACAGAATCAACAGGCATTATATATATATATATATATATATATATATATATATATATATATATATATATATATATATGTGTGTGTGTGTGTGTGTGTGTGTGTGTGTGTGTGTGTGTGTGATATTGGCTAATGTGATTATGGAGGTTAAGAAGTCCCACAATCTGCCATCTGCAAACTGGAGACCCAGGAAAGCCATGATATAGTTCAAAGGTCTGAGAGCTGTAGAGCCAATGGTGTCCATTCCAGTCCAATCTGAAAGTATGAGAACCAGGAACACTGAGGGCAGGAGGAAATCAATATTCCAGCTCAGCAGTCAGGCAGAAAGTAAATTCAACCTTCCCTTTCTTTTTTGTTCTATTCAGGAACTCAACAGATTGGATGATACCCACCCACATTGGAGAGAGCTATGTGCTTTACTCAGCCCATCATTTCAAATGCTAATCTCTTCCAGAAACACCTTCACAAACACACCCCAAAATAATGTTAACTAGCTATCTGAGCATCCCATGGTTCACCTAAGTTGACATATAACATTAACCACCACAGTTGTTTTAACTTTTCTTGGCCCTGTATTTCCATTTGAATTTTAGGATAAATTTCCACAAAAAAAAGGCAGTTGGGATTTTGTTAGGGATTGTGTTTAACCTGTAGATCAATTTGGTAACTATTGACATTTTAACAGTATTAATTCTTCCCATCCATGAACATGGGATGTCTTTTCATTTAGTTAGGACTTAATTTCATTCAATATTTTGTAGTGTTCAGTCTTACACATCTTCTCTTAAATTGATTTGTAAGTATTTTATTCTTTTTGATGGTATTGTAAATAGAACCATTTTCTTAATTCCATTTTTAATTGTTATTCCAAGTGTATAGAGATAAAATTTTTATATTGGCCTTGTATACTACAATCCTGCTGAACTCGAGTATTAGCTTTAATAGCATGTATGTGTGTGTGTTCCTTCAGATTTTCTTAAGCCAGTTTCAGTAGTTTATGCCTTTGTAGGTATTTGTCCAATTTTTAATTTAGGTTTTCTAATTTGTTACAATGTATTTGTCTGTAGTATTACCATATAATCAATTTTATTTCTGTAAGGTTGGTAGTAATGTACTCTCTTTCATTCCCAATTTTAATAATTTGAGGTTTCCATCTTTTTTTATTGGTCAGTCTGGCTAAAGATTGGGCAATTCTGTTGATCTTTTCAAAGAACCAATTTTTGGTTTCCTTGATTTTCTCTGCAATTTTTCAGCTCTCTATTGTATTTATTTTTACTCTAGCATTTATTATTTCCTTCTTTCCATTTATTTTTGGCTTAGTGTTTCTCTCCTTTTTCTGGTTTCTGAAGTTGGAAAGTTAGGTTATTGATTTGAAATCATTACCTTTAGATAAAGGCATTTTCATTTATAAATTTTTCTTTAAGCACTGCACCAGCTGCACCCCATAAGTTTTGGTTATGTTGTGGTTTTATTTTTATCACAAAATATTTTCTAATTTACCTTGTAATTTCTTCTTTGGCCCATTAATTATTTAGGAGAGTGCTGTTTAGTTTTCATATATTTGAGATATCATCAAATTTATTTCTGTTATTTATTTCTAATTTCATTCCATTGTGGTTGGAGAACATAATTTGCATGATCTAAATCCTTTTAA
This sequence comes from Camelus bactrianus, assembly GCF_048773025.1. Lineage (NCBI taxonomy): Eukaryota > Metazoa > Chordata > Mammalia > Artiodactyla > Camelidae > Camelus > Camelus bactrianus. Next base: position 43,594,728 of record NC_133575.1, read on the forward strand.
ATTTACTGAGGCTTCTTCTATGATCTAACATAGAGTCTATGTGGGAACGTTTCATGGACACTTGAGCAGAAAGTGTATTCTGCTGTTGTTGAGCAGAGTGTTCTATAGACATCTTTAGATCTAGCTGGTTTATAGTGTTGTTTAATTTTTCTATTTCCCTATTGATTTCCTGCCTTGTTCTATCTATTATGGGAAATAAGATGTTGAGGTCTCCAACTATTATTTTTCCCTTCAATTCTGTCAGTTTTTGATTCATGTGTTTTGGGGCTCTGTTTTTAGGTGCATATATTTTTATAATTGTTACATTTTCTTGATGGGTTGAACTTTTCATCATTATACAATATTCTTCTTTATCTTTAATAACACATTTTGTCTAAAGTCTGTTTTGTCTTATATCAGTATAGTTCTCTTTTGGTTACAGTTTACATAGTATATCTTTCTCCATTCTTTTACTTTCAATCTATTTGTGTCGGAATCTAAAATTTGTCTCATATATAACATATATAACTGGATCATGTTTTTAATTCATTTTTCCAATCTCTCCCTTTTCATCAGAATATGTAATCCATTTGCTTTAATGTGATTACTGATATGGTAGGATTTATATCTGCTGTTGTGCCATTTTTTCCTATATATATATTGTATCTTTTGCTCTTTTATTACTCCATTACTGCCTTCTTTTGTGTTAAATAGGTACTTTCTGGTGTATCATTTTAATCCTCCTTTTGTTTCTTTTACTATATATTTTTTAAGTTATTTCTTTATTGGTTGCCCTGGGGATTATAATTAACATCTTAGTTTATAACAGTCAAGTTCAGATTAATACAACTTAATTTCAATAGTATACAAAAACTTTGTTCCTATAAAGCTCCATTCCTTCATCCCTCCCTTATGCTTTTCTTGTCATACAAGTTACACTATTATACATTGTATACCCATCAACACAAATTTATAATTATTATTTTATGCATTTTTCTTTTAAATCAGATGGGAGAGAAAAATATTGCAAAGAAAAAAATACTGTATTTTTAAAATTTCTTCATGTGGATTCAAGTGCCCTTTCATTGACACCACTATTATTCTCTTTAGGATTTCTTATAAAGCACGTCTAATAAAGATGAATTCTCTCAGTTTTTTGTGTATCTGGGAATGTTTTAATTTTTACTTCAGTTTTTGAGGGATTGTTTTGCTGGATACAGAATTCTTGGTTGGCAATTTTTTTCTTTGTATATGTCATCCCACTTCCATTTGGTGTCCATTGTTTCTAATGAGATATCAGCCTTAATTTTATTGAGAATTCCTTTTATGTGGTGAGTCACTTCTTTCTTGCTGCTTTGAGATTCTATCTTTGGCTCTGGCTTTTGATTGTCTGATTATAATGTGTCTAGCTGTGGATCTCTTTGAGTTTATCCTACTTTGATTTCATTAAGATTCTTGGATGTGCTGATTATTGGGTTTTTTAAATTGTTTCTCAAATTTGGAAAGTTTTCAGCCATTATTTATTCAAATTTATTCTTTTTTGTCCCTTTCTCTCTCACCGATCTTTCTGGGACTCCTGTCACAAATATGTTGATATACTTGCTAGTTTCCCACAGATCTCTGAGGCTCTGTTCCCTTTTCATCATTTTTTTTTTCTTTCTCTTCTCCAGACTGAATAATCTTAATTGACCTATCTTCAAGTTTGTGGATTCCTTCTTCTACCTGCTTAAATTTGATGTTGAACCCCTAGTAAATTTTCCATTTCAGTTAATGTATTTTTCACCTCCAGAACATATATTTGGTACTTGTATATAATCTGTTTTTATATCCTCTATTTGTTGTGACATTGTTACTTTATTTTTGTCTAATTATTTAGACTTGATTTCCCTTAGTTCTTTGAACATATAAAAGTCTTTGTCTAGTAAGTACAATGTCTGGGCTTCCTCAGGGACAGTTCCTATGGATTGCTTTTTTCCTATTTATAGACCATACTTTCTTGTTTCTTTGCATCTTTCATTTTTGTTGTTGTTGCAAACAGAACATTTTAAATAATGTGATATGGCAATTATGAAAAATCAGATTCTCCCCTTTCATCAGGGTTTGTTGTTGTTGCTGTTTGTTGTGGTTGTTTCTGTTCACTTGTTTAGTGAGTTTTCTGGAACTAATTCCATAAAGCCTGTATTCTTTGTCATGTATGGCCAGTGAAGTTTCTGCTTGGTTAACTTAGTGGTCAGCTAATGATTAAAAGGAAAGTTTCTTAAATGTCTGGAACTAATAAGTTTCCCAGCCTTTGCCACAAGGCTCTGTTTGCATGTTGGGGGCACATCTCCAATATTCAGCCAGGCAATTTACAACTCGACCTTAGCCTTCACTTCCTGCTTGTGCAGAGTTTCAAAGTCAGCCAGAAGTGAATGCTTAGGACCATCTCAGTTATTCCAGAAGCAGGTGCAAAGCCTTGTGTAACCTTCGAGATTCCCAAGAATATGTGAGAGCTTTTCTGAGACCCTTATGGACATATCATTCTTTAGCTTTTCCTTTTAAGATTTTTGGTTAGCCTATTGTTTGTTCCAACTCTTATCTACTACCTCAGGCAGCCTTGATATTAAACAATTAAACAATTTCCACTGATTGTTTTCAACAGATGCCTCTGAGGAAAAAAAAAACTGTATGCAGTGGGTGAGCTCTAAGTCTGGTTAAATAAAGACAGGCCTTGCAAGTGGTGTCTTCATGTGAACCATCAGATAGGTCAAACAATGACAGTTCTCTGAGAATGGGACTTGGAAGGACCCCGCAATCCTAGTCTTCCTTCTCCAGTGGTTGCCAGGTTGCTGGTTTTTACTATGATTTTGGCTGTTCATTTTCAAGACTACTGTAGAGCTGGGAAGCATGGATGGGGATAAAGCAATTTAAAATACCCAAAACATCAGTATTCTTACCAAGATTCAACCTCCTTTCTTTAACTAACATTCCCTGGATTACTGAAAGCCTTTGCTTAATTTCCAGAGTTCTGAAAAAGTTGATCCTGTTTTTTTTTTTTTTTTTTTTTTTTTTTTACCAGTGTTTTGGTTGTTTTTATGGAAGAGAGTTTTTTTTGGAGATCCTTACTATGCCATTCTTGCTGCTGTCTCTCTGTACTATCTCTGCAGTCTCCTGTGACTCTATGATAATTTCAAAGTAAAAAGCTAAATGATTGTTAGGGGAAAGCTAGGGTGTAGGTAAAATAGCAAATGACCTGTCGCCTGGCCTGGCTGCCCTGTAGCCGCTAGGACTGTCTACAACCTGTTCTTGAAGAACCAGTCTGTACAATAACCCTATAAAGTGGACATTCCTAGGCCCATTTAATAGCTGAGGAAACTGAGGATCAGAGAGGTTTGATGATTTGCCCAAGGTTACAGAGCTAGAAATGACTGAGCTGTAAATTCCAATCTATATGGGCTCAGTTCCCAAGCTTCTTTTTTTCATTGCTTTGATTCATTCACTTATCCAACAAACCTATATGAAACATCTACTATGTTCCAGGCCCTATTGTAGGTGCTGGAGATACAGCAATAAACAAAACAAAGCACTTTCCTTCATGGAGCTGATATCTTAGTGGAGAGAGATAGACAAATTATTAAATAAAGAAATAAACAAAACATATGCTTGATAGTGATGAGTGATATAAGGAAAATGACACAGGGCAATGATCAGAAAGTAATGGTGGTGATGGAAGGTGCTATTTTAGTATGGATGATCAGGGAAGACTTCTCTGAGAAGATGACCTTTGAGCAGGAATCTGAATAAAACGAGGGATCTGGACATACAGGTGGCTGCAGAAAAAGCAACCCAAGCAGTCAGAGCAGTAAGTGCAAAGACCCTCAGGTGAGAGTGTTCCTGGAGTGTCTGAGGAACAAGGGCAGGGTCTGCCTAGAGCAGAATGAATTGGGGTAGAGTAAGAGATAATGTCAGAGAGGTAAGGGTGGTGGTGGGGACTGATCCCATGAGCAGTGGTTCTCACCTAGACTCATCTGTGGAGGCTTTAAACTCCCCACACCCAGGCTGCATCCCAGACCAATTAAGCCAGAACTTCTGGGGATGAGACTCAGGTATCAGTATTTTTTTAAAAAATCACCCTAGATGGCTCTGATGTGCAGACAAGTTTGGAAGCCCATGATCTGGTGTCTTATACATCACTGCCAGACCTTTCACATTTACTATTGTTGTTGAGAAGCCAAGGTATGGTTTTGAGCAGAGGCATGACAGGATATGTTGTATGTTTTTTGGTGTTTTGTTTTTAATGGAGTGTGAGGGAAGGGGGAGAATATATATATATTCCTTTTTATATTCTTTTTCATTATAGACCATTACAAGGTATTGAATATAGTTCCCTGTGCTGTACAGCAGGGAATTTGTTGTTTATCTATTTTATATATAGTAGTTAGTATCTGCAAATCTCGAACTCCCAATTTACCCCTTCCTACCCTCTTCCACCCCAGTAACCATAAGTTTGTTTTCTATGTCTGTGAGTCTGTTTCTGTTTTTTAAATAAGTTTATTTATCCTTTTTTTAGGTTCCACACATAAGTGATATCATATGATATTTTTTCCTTCTCTTTCTGGCTTACTTCACTGAGAATGACAATCTCTAGGGCCATCCATGTTGCTGCAAATGGCATTATTTTATTCTTTTTATGGCTGAGTAGTATTCCATTGTATAAATATACCACAACTTCTTTATCCAGTCATCTGTTGATGGACATTTAGGTTGCCTCCATGTCTTGGCTATTATAAACAGTGCTGCTATGAACATTGGGGTGCATGTATCTTTTCCAATTAAAGTTCCCTCTGGATATACACCCAGGGGTGAGATTGCTGGATCACAGGGTAAGTCTATTTTGAGTTTTTTAAGGAATCTCCATACTATTCTCCATAATGGCTGCACCAAACTACACTCCCACCAGCAGTGTAGGAGGTTTTCATTTTCTAGTATGTGGTGTATGTTTTAACAGGACCCTGTTGGCTTTTGTATTGAGAGTAGACTGAGGTGGGAAAGGGTGGAACCAGGAAGATAAGTCAGGGGCTAGGCTAGTGCAGTCATCCAGGTGAGAGATGTGTCATCCAGGAGGCCTAGACTATGTCATTTTAGAAATTCAAAAACTTAAGTTCAAAGAGGGGAAGGGACTGGGCTCAGGATTCAGACAGTCATCAGCTGTGTGAGAACCACAGCCAGACCTCTTGCCTTCCTAGGCAATCTGCAATGCTCCAAGTCCACCCACTCCAGAATCCTCAGAAGGTGAGGCCAGCCATGGGGTCATTCTCTAACTCCCTTGATGCAGGGCCAGTCCACAGTCTGACCAAGGAAGCAGCCTGGGCAAGGCCAAGGTTGAGCTGGCAGGTGGGCTAGAACCCATGGGGAATTCTCACAGTGGGTTCTGCCCTCTGATTCCTATGAGGGTGATTGAAAGGAAATTACCAGAAGGCACTGATTCAAGGTGGCCACCCCTTCTCAGTCAATGGCAATTTTCATTTTAAGAAACACAGTGGTGGCTGGCTTTTGTTCTGAGCAGCTCAGGTCACTACTGTAAGTGCTGGAGGCCAGACTGGGAAAGGACTAGGGAAGGACAGAGTTACCCAGACCTCAGGGTATGGGAAGAGGTCATGATGCCCACGCCTGTGCTCTGTTCCCTACACCATGTCACTTACCTTCAAGTTGCTTCAAGTCTCCTCAGGAGCGTATGCAGACACTGACTGCAAACAAAAGACTGACTAGGCAGCCACAGCAGAGGATGAAAAGAATGCCAGGGGGATTCCAGGGTGGAGAATATCAGGAACGCCTTCCTGGAGAAAGTACCACAGAACAGCTGAAAGCCTTGAAGGCCATGTAGAGAGAGTGGTGGGAAAGGGCACTGCAAGTCTAGGGAAGCCAGTGAGCAGAGAAGCCTGGAAGTGGGCATAGATCAGGCAGGTCCACATGTTTACTTTTGTATCTGTTGAATGATGCTGATATGGCCCTCATTCTATGCCAGGCACTGTTCCAAGGGTTTTATGTAGAGCAACGAATTTAATCCTCACAACAATCCTACGAAGCAGGAAAGCAATGTTTGATGAGTTCAGTTTGGCTGAGGCATAAGATTTATGAGTGGGAAAATGGAGTTAAAGCTGGAAAAATGGATTGGAGCTTTATGTAGAAGGCCTCAGATGGCAGGCTGAGGAGTTTGTACTTCATTCTGCAGACCACAGGGAGTCACTGAGGCTTTCTAAGCAAGCAAGCCATAGGATCCCAGGTGTATATTGGGAAGATACATCTGGAAGCCACTAAGGGGGCTGCAGCAGCCACTCTGGGTGGGGGGAGTTAGGAGAAGACCTGACCTCGGGACGGCACAGAGGGGATGGAGAGGTGCTGATGAATCAGCAGCATATCTAGGAGTCAAAATCAACAGGCTGGTGGGGATGAAGGAGAGGGAGGAGCCCCAGGGGATGGGATTTTGCTCCAACTGAACAGATCTGGGAGTCAGTAACCTGGGTCCCAAGCCACAGAAACCCACAACATGGTCCTGGACACATCCCTGCCCTCTCTGGGTCTCAGTCTCCTCATCCACAGCATCGCTGGGCTACGTATGTTTATCACTAATGGCTTAACCTGGCTGATGCCCTTTCCCTGTGGTACTAGATGTCGGGGAAGGGTGTCAAACTGTTGTCTGAGAAGGGGCCTCCCAAAATAAAGAGAAGCTGCCCCTTGTTGGGTGGTTAAGAACATGGGTTCCAAAGTGGGGCCTCTTTGGGTTGAGTGCTTACTCAGTAAACTACCTAATAGCTCAGGTCCCTATTCTGTAACCTAGGCGCCATAAAAACAATCCCCACCTCAGAAGGCTATAGTGAAGACTCCATGGGATGGGGCAGCAGACAAGCTCAGCAGCTGCTCAACGCATCCAGTGGCTTCTGTCCTCCTTAACCGTCCCTCCTCTGGCTGGTGGGAGTCGAGGGTCTAAGAATTGGCCTCAGAGGTGCTCAAGATGGGAACCGCCAGAACTGATGAATGACTTTCCAGCTCCAAGCTCCAGGGACCCAGCACAACACCTCTCAGCTTAGAGAAGAACTCTTTCCCACCCCCGATGAGCCTAGGAGGGAGGAATGGTGATCATTTTAGCGATGAGGCTTGGCTGGGATGTCACACTCGAGAACCGGCTCTCCCACTGAGTCATGTGGGAATTCGATCAGTGCCCAAGAGCTGTGAGGGCCGCTGGAGTAGCACCAGGAAACCCCCTTGAGGTGCACCTGGGGAAACTGAGGCCCCACAAGATATCCTCTTGGCCACCCCTAGAGCCACTGAGGACACTGGAGCCCAGGCAAGAGCAGGTGCCACCAGGAGTCCAGGCCTGGCTTTCATTTGCCACTGGGCTGGGTGCCTTTTGGTTTGCCCAGGGCCATGATTTGGGCCCAAATTGGGGTGTTTGGTTCTTTTCTTTATGTCTCCTCTTGTAACTCCAGCTTAACACTCCCCAGATGGCCGTTCCTGCCAGCTCCCTGCCCACGCCGCCATTCAGACGGGAAAACAATCATTTTGCAGCCCCATTAATTAAAGACTAATTGCTGATTGGAAACACATTGACTGGGCCTTGAGCCGTCGTGGGCCCTCTGGCCCCAGTGAAGGCCTGGCCCTAACGAGCCTCAGGCCCCCCCAGTGGCTTGCTTGCTCACTGTGCAGCAGCACGAGTGGGCCTGGACTTGGGCTAATGAGGTGTCAGCTGACTATTAGAACCACACGGATGGGGGAGGCTGGCGACTGGACCAGATAGAAGCTGCCACACGCAACAGCCATTAGCTCTGAAGTTGCTCCCCAGGGGCCACTCTGCCCCCAACCCCTTTCCAGCCACTTAGTAAGGGGCTCATCTGCCAGCAAGGCCCCCCTCCAAGAAGGCCATTCTCCTTCGACCCATGGTACTCCCAGGCCCCCCATTCAGCCACCAAACTCCTATTCTGTGCCAGGCCCTAGGGCTACAGAAATGAATAATAATAGCTGCGTTTATTGAGCATTTACTGTAAGCCGGACACTGTTCTAAGTGCTTTATGTGGACTCTCTCCTTTCTTTCTTCTGAAAGCCCTCTGGCAGGTTGGTGCTATTATAATTCACATTTTACAGAAGGCAACTGAGGCCTACAGTGGCAAAGGGACTTCTGCAAGCACCCACATCTACTACATGGGCAGGCAGTCTGAGTCCAGAGTCCATGCTCTTAACCACTGCACCCTACTGGCTGTCAGTCCCACCCAGGAGGAACAGCCCGGGCTTGCTGGAGACCATGAAGGAAGAGGAGTTTGTTGCAGGTTGCACAGGAACAGGCCATGAGGGAGGTGAGCCCAGGTAGCTCTGGGAATCCAGGGGAGGGCTGCCTAACCCAGCTACAGGAGAAGGAGAGAAGTCAGGACAAGCTTCCAGAAGGAAGTATCACCTGAACTGAGTCCTAAAAGATGTAAGGAGCACACCAGGCACCGAAAGGCAGGGAGGAGTGAAAGGATAGTCCAGACAGAGGCAAAAGCTGATAGGCAAGCTGACCCTTACGGCAACGGGGATTTTTTTGGAGATGTCCCAGCAAATGAGTGGCTGTGGGCACAGGATGGGGGTGACACAGTCAGCTCTGACCTTTTGGAAGTACACTCTGGCTGCAGCCAAAGGGTGGATGGGAAGGGAGGCTTCAGTGGAAGGTTCCTGTGCTGGCGTCTGGGTGAAAGAATGAGGACTTGGATGAAAGGCAAGGTAGTGGGGATGGAGAAATATTTAGGAGGTGGGGCAGCAGGCTTGGAGAGTGTCAACTGTGGAGGGAGAAGGAGGCAGGGTAGACGGGGATTCCCTTCCTATATATCCTGGGCCACCTGCCCATGGCCCAGAAGGCATGACACACAGGCCCCTCGCCTGCTCAAAGCCTTCTATGGCTCCCCAGTTCACTTTCTCCCATTATGGACCTGGGGGAAATTCCAGTTCTTCCGCCAGTTCTGTGGTTTGGGGCAAATGGCCCAACCTCTGAACCTCAATTCTCTCATGTATAATGACTGCCTCAGTAGTCTCAGATTCACAGGGTGGCTGTGAGAACTAACCAGACTACTGCATTCAGGTGCCGGGCAGGGACAAGGATCTCTAGGAATGAGAGGTCAGCAAATGTTAGTCCCCATCCCCCCTTCCCCTGCTCCCCTCCATCACCCCAACACCTAGTTGTACTCAACCATTCAAGCATTCCAGTACACAACCCAGACCTAGCCACCTCCTTGCCTTTGTTACTCCTGCTACTAATTCTCCCCTCCCTTCTGCTCCCATCTCCAGCCATCCAAAACCCTGCCCATTTTTCCAGGCTCAAATGCAGCCTCTTCCTGGAAGCTCCCCATGATTGCACACTGGCCAGAAGAAATGCCCCTATCTTCTACCATCCCAAAGCAAAAAACCTATTTGTGTCCAAGTCTTATGTCCCCTACTGGATGGGGTAGAGAGAGCAAGGCCTGGGTGAAAGGGCCAAGGGATAGATGAATACATAGCTGATATCGGAGAGCTCATGTGAGTAGACAGCTACCTTGGCTCCCAGGGCTTCCTTGGGCTTATACTTTGCCCTAGGAGGCACCAGCCTAGATGCCCATTCAGAACAAGGGACGGACATAAGTGAAGGAACAGAACGAGTGACAGGAAGCCAAGGTACAAGCAGGTTGAGAAATGGCAGCTGGGGCTACAGCAGGGAGGGCTTGGGGCTGGGGTAAACTGGAGGCCACATGCCTCATCTCAGAGAGTAGTGGCCCCTCACTTTTTTCCATGTTGGAATGTGAGCCCAGGGTTACCAGGGTTCCTGAATTTTTAGAGAGAAGCAGGAAATTGGGATTTTTATATAAAATCATCCCATTTTGCAGTCTTGATGACTAATCTTAAACTTCCTAGAAATAGTCTACAAGCTAAAAATAAACCCTGTCTCTAGGCTGCATTTGACTGGTGGGCTGTACCCCACTGGGCACTCAACTCTCTGCCAGCCACTACCGGACGCTGATTGGCAAAGAGACACAGAGGTCTCAGGGGCCTTAGGTTGTTGTAGGGGAGAGCAACCTGTCCACAGATCCTCAGAGGCCATGGCTAGAATGGCCACATGGTTATGAATGTGGGCCTGGAGTCAGACAGCTGTGAGTTCATGCCCTGGCTCTGCCATGTGCTAGCTGTGTGCCCCTGGGTAAGTTACTCAACCTCTCTGAGACTCAGCTTTCATATGTTGGAGGGGGGAAAAAGATTAAAAATCTCCATCTCCTGGGATTGTCATGCCTGCCAAATGAGCTAATGGCTGGTGGGTCCTTTGTGAATCATGAGCTGTGCAGGTGTGTGGGGAAGTTCCAAGAGGCTGGGACTACAGGGTCGGGACCACGCCTGGAATGGGCTGAGCCTCTGATGTGCATCCAGATGTGCACGTGGTATCTGGAAGCGGATGGGAAGAGCACTCTGGGCAAAAGAGAGCAAGAGGCCCTGGCTCAGAACCAAGTGGCAAGATGCCGTCCACTGCTTGCTGCCATCACCCTGGCAGTGTGGAAGGACTTCCTGACCGGATGCTGGGACAGGTAGAGATCCAGAGAGAGGAAATTTCCCTCCTAAGGTGAGGCAGAGCCTAGAAACCCAGACATTCCATCTCAAGTCCTCAGCCACCATCCTACTGCCAATAATAACCTGCAATTAGACAGCACTTACTCTGTGCCGGGCACTGCTCTGAACACTTTTACATACATTGGCTCATTTCAATTCCCCATAAGTATGTGGGCTCCATACCATGATTATCATCCCTAGCTTCCAGATGAGGACACTGAGGCACAGAGGTTAAGTAACTTACTCAAGTCCAACAGCAAATAAACAGCAGGGCCAGGACCTAAAGCCAGGCTGTCTGACCCTGGATTAAACCCCTGGCTGAAACTTCCTCTGTTGAAAGACCTAAGATGGTTTCTGTTTTCCTGACTGCATTTTGATGGACACAGGCGCCATCTGTGCAATGGGGAGACTGGAGGGGTCCTCGGAGCGCTTCAGCATGAATAACCCTTCCCATTCTGATGGCAGCCACCTCTGCCTGATCCCAGGCCCTCCCCTAGGTGCACCATCGTGCCAGGTGTCAGGGTCCCAAGCAAGTGTGTGGTTACCTCGCTTTCAGTGGTCTTGAAGGAGAGGCTGTGAGCTGGGTGGGGAGTGAGAAGGAGACTGAAACTGCAGCCAGGAGCCAGGCGATCTCTGATGTGGGCTGCAGAACAGGTGCGCCCGAGGTAGGCAGGGCAGGCTGAAGCCAGTCTGATCAGCAGAAGAGCCCAGAGGTTAGCCCGTTCTCCAGAGCCCCACATGCCTATCCCCACATGCAGACACATGCACACCCCCCCAGCCCACTCCCGTCATGCACCTGGACACATACATGCTCACACGTACTCACCACCCCCACTCCTGGCTGCAGTTACACACACACACAGAGACATCAGTAAATATGAACACCCCAGACACACACAGAAGCTGCTCCACACACTGTAATACCTTGTTCCTCCAGATATATGTGCGAGAATACAGGCACACAGACACGTGACCTGTGGCAAACATGGGTGTACCTTTCAGAGAGGCTTGGGAGGGATGGCTCCAGCCCAGCCCACAGCACTCCTCCTCTCCGATCTCTCCTTGAGTCTCTGGGGGACGAAGACACTTACTGAAAGGAAAAATGCCTCCAGCAAATGCCACCCACTTGTTGGCAGCTCAGCCTCCTTTTCTGGCCTCTGCCATTCAGGGCATGAGCTGGTGTGAAAGCGCCAAGTTTCTGCTTGGAAACATGCAAGTGGGGGAGGGGAGGAGGCAAAAGAACATCTTTAAAAAATGAAGATAAAGTCTAAAGACAATAGCCAACGTTCTGAGTCTGTGTGAGCTTGGAGTGCTAGGGTGGAGAGCAGGAAAAACGCAGGGGACGTAGAAGCCTCTCTGGGCCATGAGTCAGGCGTGTTGGCGCAAATATGAACTTTGCCGCAAACTTGCTGTGTCACCCTGGGGAGTCGCTCCTGTTTCTGAGTTTGGTTTTCCTCTCAGCACAAGGGTTAAGAGCATGAACTCTGGAGCCAGAAGGCTTCAGCTTGAAATCAGGCTCTGTCTGTTAGCTGTGTGACCTTGGGCAAGTTATTTAACCTCTCTGTGCCTCAATTTTTACATATATAAGGGGGATGATAACATCTACCTCACAGCATGGTCTTGAGGGTCAAATGATGCATGTAACGCTCTGAGAATAAGTGCCTGCATTATAGTGAGCACCACACAAGCGGCATCTGTTGCTGTTGCTATTTCTGTTGTAAAATGGTGATGCGAACATCTACTGCACAGCATTGTGGGAGGAATACATGAGACGGTGGCTTAGCAAGGGCTCTGTAGGCTTTAGTGATAAGAGAACATGTTCAATCTGCAGCTGACCCAGTATGACTCGCTGGATTCGGGGTCTGGGATGGGGCTAGAGGCTTGGCCTGAGCAGAAAGAGCTCCACGGAACATCTCAGGGCTTCCCGGGGCCCTGCATGTGTTCGGTGGCCAGCTCAAGTCACTCCTATGCTCCCCAGCAATGATGATACCTCCATGGCCCTGCCCACCCCGCTTTTTATAGCATGCAAAACCCATCCTAGCTTCTCTTCCATTTGATTAGTTTGAGCTTGCCTAGATAGCCTTCCGGTTGGTTCCCTGCCTCTGCCCTTGCCCGCTTCAGACTCCCCCACTGAGGAGCCCGAGAGATCCTCTCACGACACAGGTTGAGACCCTCCCAAGGCTCCTCACCTCACTCAGAGTAAAAGCTATGGTCCCTGCACTGGCCTCCAAACCTCCTGCAATCCGACCCTCAGCGTCTCCAGCCCCTTGCTCACTGGACTTTAGCCATGCTGGTCTCTTCTGGCTGTTCTCAAACTGTGACAGGCATGCTCCCACCTCACAGCCTTTGCACAGACTATTCCCTCTGTCTAGAATGATCCTCTCCTAGATAGCTACATGGTTAATTCTCTCACCTCTTTGAAGTCTTTGCTCCAATATCACCTTCTCAATGAGGTCTACCCTGACCACTTTAAGCAATTCTGCATCCTCCCCCTCGCTCTAGCATCCCAAATCTCTGGTACTTTTCTACTTTGATTTTTCTAAAATATGTACCACCTTCTAACATGCCGTATAATTTAACTTATTATATCATTGTTTACGGTTCATCTCCTCCTGCTCCACTGTTAGCTCCAGGAGGAAACTAGGTTTTGTTCACTGATGATCCCCAGTGTCTAAAACTGTACCTGGTGCACAGTAGGACCATGATGAATTTTGCTGAATGAACACAGCTTTTTTGAGCTCCCTTGTCTGCAGTGAGGATGCTGGGTGGGATGTGTGAGCCTGGAGGTGGGGAAGAAGTAGAGGCTGCTGGACTCTACTGGCTTCCTGGGACCTGGTACCAAGCCTAGCAGAGTCCAGGCTCCATGACTATTTCTTAAGTGAACGGTTAAATGCACAAGCCATTGCAATAACTGCCAACTTGATTGGAGGTGGGGGAAGAGGAATCATCCAAAGATAACACCCTCAGCGTGAGCCTGGGGAACCAAGAAAATTAATGGAAATCTTCCCAAGTGCTGGAATCAGAAACCCAGAGAACATTTCACACACCTTCAGATGTCAGCTCAAACATCGCTTCCTCTTGAAGGTCTTTTCCTGCTCCCCTAGATTAAACCGGGTCCACTTGACTGATTCTCCCACAACCCCCTGAACTTGGCCTTCTGAGTACTGACCTCACTTGGACTTACTGCATCTCCATGGCCTAAAAGAGTGTCACAGGCCTCAGGCAAGCTCTCCAATTGGATCTCCATGATCCCCCTCCCTCTCCTCCTCTTCTTCCTCTTTCCCCTCCTCTTTTTATCTCCTTTCCTCCTGTCCCTCCCCTCCCCCTCGCCTGCTTCTTTTACCACTGCTCCTCCTACTCCACCTCCTCCCACTCCACCTCCTCCCACTCCGGTCATCAGAAGCTGAGTATTCAGGGAACTTCGGTCGATGGTTTGGATTAAACCACAGGAACAGAAGGATGACCTGACCTGCAGGGCGGGGGTGGTGTGGGAAGCGGGATAACTTATACAAGAATTTGGCCCCAATTCACCTGAAACTGGAGACTGCTGCATCTGAGCTACAGGCACTGGGAACCGGGTTTGGAGTTCATGAGCCCAAAGCCACACAAGTCACAGCCTCCCAACTGCCACATAAACCTAGTAACCCACAGCATAGCCCCACCGCACACCGGCACCATGACACCCAAGTCTCCAAGCAGCCAAGTGTGAAAGCCACCCCCCACAGTACCACCACCTCAGCACCCACAACAATCATAGCACCCACCAGATCCCAGACCACTGGCACACCACACATCTCAGCCACAGCATGAGCGGGCCTGGGCCACAATGACACCTACCATGCACGCCACCCCCACAGCATGGCAGTCCTCCAACCTCTGGCACACAACACACAGAGTAAGTGCTCGGTGCTTGTACAGCCCAGTGACAGCCCAACAAACACCCCTGTGGCACCCAGCAGTTTCCGACACAGTGACACAACACATACATCACCACTACCCCCATTCACCCCCCCCCACTACACACACACTCTGAAAAGAGAAAAAGAGCTTTCTCTTCTCACCCACCTTCCTTCCCTCACCAGGTCTTGGCCACTGGGCCATGCCAGGCCTGCCTTAGGACCCTGCCTCCAGAACACAGCTGAGCCGGTGGGTGCCATTTCCTAGAAGGCTGTGGATTTGGCCTCAGCTGATCAAACACATGCTAGGAGGTCCATGTTTGAACTCCGGCTCCAGGGGTGGCTGGTATGTGTTCTCCACCAATGAAGTGCAGGCTGCAGCTGGCTGCTGTGGGACACCCACAGGGAGGGGCTGACTGGCCTGAGCTTTGTGGGTGGGGGCCAAGCAGGGCCCAAGCTGCCGGGGTGGGGGTGGTGGTGAGGGGGCATCCGGAGGTTAGGCTATTTGTGGTGAAAGGAGCACAAGGAGGCATCAGTGGGCAAGGGCCTGAGATAGAAGCTGAGTCATGAGGTAAGAGGAGATGCTGTGGTGGAAAGACGAGGATGGGTGGAGGGGCCCACCCTCAGGAAAAGTGAGAGAAGCAGGGATGGGGAAATGAGGTAGGAGGAGCCAGCGCCAGAGGCTGGCATTAGGACTTGGAAATGAGGCTTTCAAAGAAGAGTGAGAGGCTGGGGACCGGGTTGGCCGGGAACGAAGAACAAAGAAATGGACTTGGAGGCTATGTCATCAGTCTGGAGCATGTGGCCGGCACAGGCATCCTTGCTGCCTGAAAGTGGGGGTGGAGAATTAGACACAGGTCAGGAAGAAGAAGACCCGCTGATGAGAGCTGAAGGTGTGAAAAAGTCGACCATTACGGAGAGACTGAAGGGTGGTAAGGGGATTAAGCCATGCCTACTCTCTTCTGGAAGGGACTGGGGAGCGGGGAAAGAAGACAAATACTTCTTGAACATCTATAGGTGCCAAGTAGTATAGTAGGTACCTTGCATACATTATCTCAATTAATCCTTATAAAATTCTGAAGTGGAGGAAGGTAAAAAGAAAGACATAGAAAACAAACTTATGGTTACCAGGGAAGAAGGGGTTGGGAAGGGATGAACTGGGAATTTGAGATTTGCAGATACTAACTACTATATATAAAATAGATAAACAACAAGGTCCTATTGTATAGCACAGGGAACTATATTCAATACCTTGTAATGGTCTATACTTAAAAAGAATATGAAAATGAATATATGTATGTATGTGTATGAATGAACTATTATGCTGTACGCCAGAAATTGACACAACATTGTAAACTGACTATAACTTCAGTTTAAAAAAATAATAGGGAGAGAAAGCAGTAGTGATAAAAAATTGTGCTACAGATTTGATGGTTGAAATCAGAGGGGGTTTGTGTAGTTTCTTCCTTCGCATATATTGGAAAACTTTAATTATGACATATTAAACCTAAAACCTATCATGAAAAACAAAACACTCTGTGAGGAAGGTCTTCATTTTACAGAGGGAGAAACTGAGGCTCATAGAGGGGTACCACTAGATCTGAAAGTCACACAGTGATTAAGTAATGAAGTTAGGACATGGCCTTGGTTCTGATTCTAAAGCCCACGCTATTTAGGCAACATTCTGTACCTTCTCCCCTTGGCATTGACCATTGCCTTAGCACCCATCCAGTTGCTACAGGAAGCCTATCCCTGATGGGCTTCAGTTGAGAGGCCTTCAGAAATCAGGGAACATGGGGGAAGGCCGTAGCTCAGTGGTAGAGGGTGTGCTAGCAATGCATGAGGTCCTGGGTTCAACCTCCAATACCTCCATTAAATAAATTAAATAAGTAAGCTTAATTACCTTTCCCCCACAAAAAAAATTAAAAAAAAAAAAAAGACAAATCAGGGAACTGAGGGAGAGGGGGAAGGAAAACTGAAGGGGAGGTAAGAGCTCCCAGAGTCTGTGGGAGAAAGCAGATTCCTCCTGGGAACTGTGAGCCTTGTCCCTCCCTGTTTCCTTCCTCTCCTTCTTACCACAGCCTGGCTGGGGGATGGGAATCATAAAGGGCGGCCTCTTGGCAGATGCAGGGGCAGATGCAGGGCTGGAGGCAGTGCCACAGAGGCCCACATCCTGGGTCACCTCCCACTCAGAACCACAAGGAATCTGGACGAGAATGCCAACATTTCTTGAAACCACCAGATTGCATGGCCTCTTCCCTTCCCAAACCTCCTCTTCTCATCTCTTCAGCATTTGCTTCTGAGACGGAACTCCAGGGTTCAGCAGACAAATCTACCTCCTCTCCCTGTCTTGCAAGCCAAAGCATCAGACTCCTGACCTACTAAAATCATCATGTCCATCCCCCTGCCTTTAGGCATGATTCATGTAGGCCAACAGGGGTCTCTCTTTTGTTTTGCACTAGCTCAAAGATAGAACATTCCATAGCCTTCCTCAGATAAGTTTTCAGTGTAGCATTCTTCACCATTACGATGATCTTCCTCATACCTAACTTTAGTTCCTGGTGCCAAGTCTTTGTGGTTTTGACTTCAGTGGATATGGGGAAAGTCACTGCCTTAATTATGACTCTCCCAACAACAAATGAGACCCGGGGACTCAGTTACTATTCTGGAAACCAACAGCTGTATAGTGTCTTTGTTGGTTGCTCCAATGTTTAAATTCCTCAGAAATAGTGAAGGATGGAAGATAAGGAAAGCTAAGATGGAGAGTATTGGAAGGAAAGTCCAGAATAATATAGAAAACAATAGACTTGGTGAGGAGCCCTATTAGACTCTTGGCTATCATAATTGTCATCACTGTCATTATTGTCAGCTGTTGCAGTCTTCATCACCATCACCACTGCCACTGCCATCTCCGCCCTTATTGCCATGTTTATTGCTATCACAGCCATCAGCATCACCAACCTCACCATCACCTCCACTACCACTTTCACCACCACTGCCTCCACCATTATTCTCAACATCACTAACACCTCCAACAATCACCACCTGCAATATCACAAGGACCGCATCTACCATCATCACCACCTTCACCACCACCATCACTACCTCTACATTCCTATCTCCACTTCCATCATCATCATCACTGTTATTACCATCTCAACAACCATCATCATCCTCCTCCTCACCGCCATTTCTATCCCTAACAAAACCATCACCACTTGTGCCATCACTATCATCACCTCTATCATCACCAGCTCTGATGTCATTCTCACCGGCACCTTCATCACCACCAGCACCACCCATGCTATTATTATTATAACACTTTCATTACCACCATTGACACTGTCACAATCTTCATTGGCAGTAATATTCTGATCACCACCACCACCACCATTTTTATCATTAAGGAAATGTATTGTGTTCTATGCCTTCAAGGGACCCACAGACAATCGGTAGGTACTCAGGCAGAAAGTAAAGAGGATAAGGATGGAGACCAAAAGTGTGGGAATTTTGAAGTCCCCAGATGTCCATCTCAACTGTGGCCAAAGAAGTATTCTCATTCAAGGGTGCAGGTCTATCCTGGACAGTGTGGGGAAGTGGGACAGGACTTCAGACTTACAGTAGCAGATGGTAAGGGCAGCCAGCCACTGACTCCCAGAGTTCATGGCAGGTCAGTCCCAGATGAGCCTCAGAAGCGATCAGGAGCCAGACCAGGCCAAGTTAGATGGTCCCCAGAGAGACAGAAGCCAAAGGAGAGGGCATGGGGGTAGGCTGAAAAGACTGTGGAGTATAGCTAGGGAGCTATAGGGTTTCTGGCTCCTAGACTTGGTCCTTGGTTCAGGAGCAGCTCTTCCCCATATCCAGGTGTCCCTGGATCACCTTGGAGTTTTGGTCACTTTCCACGTTCTCAACAGCAGGCCCAGTCACTAGAGCATGGAACAGCCCTAGGACCAGCCCCTATGATTCACTGAGAGGCTGCAACACCTGGCCTAAAGGAGATTAGACCAGGCCCAGGAGAGGGAGGAAGTGGCTTCCCAGTGCCACTGCCTCCCTCTCCCTGGCCCTCTCCTCCAGAGCCTCCTGTTCTCTCTCTCCTTCTCAGACTCATCGCTTCTCTTCCAACCCCTTCTTCCAGTCCCCTCTGCAAACTTGCCACCCTTCCCCATCTTTACTCCAGCCAGCCTCCCAGCATCTGCTCCCTGCTGTCTCTTGCCCAACTACCCAGCCCTCTCCTCCCCTCTCTTGGGTAGGCAGGACTTGGAAATGCGTCAGGTGAGAACCACCAAGTAGGGTCCTGGGAAAGGCTGTTTCTTAAGCTAATAGGATGCCCTGTTGCGGGCTGTTTACTGAATCTCCAGCTAAATTGTCCTTTGCCCACTTTCACACCATGAATCCTTCTGAGAGGGGAAAGGGCTCATTAAGTCAGCAGCTCCATGTGCCCAAGCCTAGGCTTCTCTCAGCTCCCTCCTTGCGTACCTGTGGCCTTTGCTCCTGTTTCCTTCCAGGCAGGCATCCCCAGGGTCTGCCCAACACCTCCAGCCTCTCCCATCAGGTTTTCCTTCACCCAGTCTGCCCCACACTGGCAAGTACCCGCACATGCTTACACTCCCCACATGGCACAGATGCCCTGGACAGTCAAGCTCTACACATACCAATTATCATCAGCATCACCAATGATAATCTTCCGTTGTACACTTACCATGTGCCAGGTCACATGCTAGGACTTGCACATCTCATGTTCTCTATGTCCCTGTGAATTTGGCATTTGCACCCCACCTCTTTCTCCTGATGAGGAAACTGGGACTTAGATAAATTCAGGGATCCATATACTACCATCCAAAATGTGCAGAGCTGGGATTCAAACCCAGGTAAGTCTGATTGCAGAGCTTGTGCCTTGAACTCCAAAGAACTGCACCCTCCTACTTGCACCCACTCCTATGTAGACTCACACAGTGGCATGCCACACACTCATGCTGACGTGCTAAGCACACATGGTACACAAGCTCACAGAGTACACACTCCACACCCAAAGTGCACGCAATTCATACACTACACACACATGGAAAACCCTCCTAGGAAGAACACACCTACTCAACCGACTCATTCGATAAACACTGATTGAATATCTACTGTATGCCCGCCTGACTACCTCTGTCCAGTGTCAGGCACTGTAGTCACCCAAGAGAGGAAGAAAAAGAACAGTCCTGAGTGCTTACTAAATGCCAGACTGTATGTCAAAAGGAGCCCATGGTCAGAGGAGCACACATGAGCCTGCAGTTACACGTGCATGTGCACATGCACATACACACACACTCACTCTGGCTAGAGTCAGTCCTGTGGGTCTGCCAGTCCTGGGGCCCTGAGACCCAGGGCAGAGAGAGGAGACAGGGATAGTATCTGATATAGGTACCAAGGGATGTGAAGAGGCCAGAGGTGACAGAGCCCACTGAAATGAAATCTCAAGACTCCTAGACTGCACAAGCTGGGAGGAAAGGACCTTGAAGGTCTTCAGCGCCTGCCCCTACCAAAGAGTTATATTTGTTAACAGGGGAGATCTAGACTGGGAAATACTGTGTCCTGCCAGCCTTCCCAGGCTCTGGAGCCCAAGCTACCTCTCTGGGCCCTAGGGATCCTGGGTGAACATCTCTGAGCATTCCCACGCTCTCCCATCACTTCTGGCCTGACTTTGCTCTACTTAGCTCCCCAGTAAGGGAAATGGACAGGAAATTAAAGATAACTAAGCAGTTTGAGAGGATTAAGGATAAGGGAGAGCAACATAATTACGTCAGAGTTGCTATTGGACAGGAGAGCAGACCAAAGGCAATGTAAATGGCCTAAACCAGCCCATTGCAAGAACAAGAGAAAGGCCAGCAAACAGATAACCATCCTGAGCATGGGACAGAAACATTAATCACCCAGCAAGGCTGCCACCCCAGCCCGGCCAACGATGGCAATGGATAGAAAAGCCAGAGAAGGGTCTTGATGGGCTCACATAGGGCAAAGACACTGCTCTGTGCTGGCTGACCTGACAGAGCCTCTGACACAGGGGGAGAGGATGTCCCTGGGCTCTGTGGCTGACATCCCTTGGCCAGGGAGCTAAGCTGGCCCCTTCCATATCCTGGAGGAAGCACTTTGAGTCCAAGGACTCCAAGCACGGGAGAATCCCTGCTCAGTGTCATGTACTAGAAACTTCCCTGGACTGGGAGTCAACAGGCCTGGGTTCCACACCCAATCCTGTACCATCCTAGCTGTGCAGCCTTAGGCAAGTCGTTTCCCCTCTCTAGACTTGTACCCCCATTTTTCCAATGAATAGGCTTTTAGAAGAATGAAATGCAATGAAATAATAACAATGGCTCACATGTATTGAGCAATTCCTCTATGAACTAGCACAGAGGTTGGCAGATATTTTCTGTAAGGGACCAGGGAATACAGTCTCTGTTGCAATCCCTCAAGTCTGCTGTTGTAGCACAAAAGCAGTCTGAGATGATGGGTAGGCAAATAAACCTGGCTGGGTTCCAATAAAACTTTATTTACAAAAAACAAGCAGACAGCCATATGTGGCCTGCAGGTCATAGTTCACTGGCCTTTAAACTGAAAACTGAACTAACTGCTTTATTTACATGATCTCATTTGATCCTCAAACAACCCTGAAAGTATTACCCCCATTTGTCAGATGGGGAAATTGAGGCACAGAGAAGTTAAGCAACTTGCCCAATATCATACAGCTGGAAAGTGGCAGAGCCTGTCTTTGAACCCAATCAGATCAGCTCCTGAATCTGTGGTCTTAGCCTTTGTAGCACATGGCCTCTCTGGAGAGGAACAACAGTCAGTATTACAGTAACACTGATCATTGCTTGCATTTCCATAGGACTTACACGTTCACAAAAGAGTTATCAGAAACATCAGCCCTTCTACCCTGAGGCGTCATGACCAGAACACCCTGGTATGTCACAATCAGTTGCACAGTGTATCAAGTCATTTGTTGCTAATAATAGGTTTTTTTAAATGATTTACTGCTGCTTTAATAAACTAGACTTGACCCAATGTTATTGCTCTAATAACATGCCTCTCATTCACTTGTATTCAGATATGTTTTCTGGGAAGAGAGCAAAAGGACTGGAGTTCCAGCCGCCTTGCCAGGAATGCCTGGGGAGGAGGGCAGTCAGAGGTTCGCTGTCTGTCAATCACTCAGAGAGAAGCAAGGAGCAGGCGAAGAATGGCTTGTCATCAAGGCCCGGGCAGTCAGGATAATTATTCCCATTGGACAGCTGAAGAAATTGAGGCTTACAGAGATGTAGCGAGGAGCCTGAGGTCACACAGCTAGAATGTCAGACAGATGCTGTTGTGAATGGTAAGAGTCAAGTGTTACATTAGAGAAAAAGGCAAGGAGCAAGACAGAATGGCTTTAAATGCCTGCCTCTAGCACTTACTCTGGGACCAGAATCTCTCTCTCTTTGGGCCTCAGTTTCCATATCTGTAAGATGGGGATAGAGACAGTGCCACATGTGCCAAGGTCTGTTGTGAGGATCAAATGAGAGACGAAGGACCATCTGAGGCTGCTGGGTTCTTTAGCCTGGACAAAAGAGAAGTCTCCTTGAGAAGAAAGGGGGTGAGAACTCACCTTTAAGAAGCGTATACTCTGTGCCAGGAAAATCCGCAAATTTAGCTCGAAACACCCTCCCAAAGACTCGGAAGTGAGAAGAGCTATCTTCATTTAACAGATAAGGAAACTGAGTCTTGAGGTCATCTGGCTGGTAAGGTCGAGGTAGACCGAGCGGGAGTCCAGATTGGTCTGTGAGTCCAGAGTGCTCTGAGCTTTGGTAGCCGTCGATCAGGCAGGTAGAGCACCAGATGGGACAGCAGAGGGGCTCATACAGTCACAGATATTTCTTGAGCATCTGCTAAGTGCCAGACATTGTTCTTGGCACTGAGGATACAGCCCAGGACAACAACATCAAAAAGGCCCTACTCCCATGGAGTCAAAACTCTAAAGGGCGTCTACACACACTGTGAGGTTTCTCCCATTTTGTGGGGCCATTCCAACTCTGCCATGATCCCAGGCCAAGTGTCCGCTCCCTTCCTCAGTTTACCTCCAAAACTCTTCCCAAGGAAAAAAGAAAGGAGCGCTGTCTACCCCAAGCCCTCACCCCACCAAACCATGGCATCCTGAGTGGCTGCCAGCACGGCCAAGAACAAAGGTTGGATGAGACATCGTGTGCCTCATCCCAGGATGTGGGGGCGCAAGACACCATCCTGCCCTAGACCTGACCCTGGTGAGCTGTCCTTGGGAACAATGGTTCAGAGGCGTCTCCCCCAAGACTCCCACCAAGGATGGGAAGTAGGGCTTGGGACAGCCTGTCCTGGGCATTGTTTAGAAAGCACGTTTCCTGGCTGAGTCGACAGTCAGAGTCCCTTGGGGACTGGAGTGGGCCCAGGAGGGCCTGCATCTTTCCTCCTGTCCTACAGAACAAAGTCGCTATTTCTACTAGTATCTTCCTGCCCTCGGAGGAGGCTGCCGGGCTGCAGAGCTGAACTCTACTTCCTCTGGCCTGGGCCACAGGCTTGCACCCACCCACACTGCAACACAAGAGTTGCTGCCGTGAGCCAAGAGGCTGAGAGGCTCAGACCCACCCACAGTGAGCACTGGCCATTTCTCACACATGCTGAAGGCTGGCAAACGCCAGGAGTTGGGATGGTGGGAATCCTCAACAGGTCGGACTATGGGCAGTTTACTGGCAGGACAGTCCTCCCACAGTGTGTCCAGGAAGCTTACGCCCATAACAGCTTGGTAAGGCAGAAGTCAGCTAGGCAGGGCTCTGACAGCTGGCCAGGCAGGTGATCTGCCAACCTGCTCTCTAGCGGCCAGGTAAGAAGCCCACCCTGCACTCACATGAGGCTTGAGTTGGGGTGATGGACACAAGCCCGAGGTGAACACTGAGGAGGGGGGAATACCAAGGCATCCAGGCAACCAAGAGAAAGCACTAAACCCTCAGCAATGCAAAGAACTCACCCCCCACCCCCTGCCCCACCCCACCCTGTGCCTTTGATCACACACAGGCCAGCCCTGGCCCTGCCTTCCACATGTCCACATTTCTTCTGTCCCCCTCTCCCCGCTGCCTCTCAGCACATCTGGGAAGGGAAGGGCGCTGGGCCTTTGGGCCTCACCTCTGTGTGAACCTCTTTTGATCACACCAGACACAGGGAGAGAGGGGAGGAGTAGGGAGAGAGGAGAGGATTGAGAAGAGAAATTCTCCCTTTCTTTGCCCCTCTGGACATGGCTCACTGAGGCTCAGAAAGGTCAAGCTGCTTGCTCAAGGTCCTCCAGCAAAATATGCAACTACCATTCTGAGCCCTGACCTTCCCTGGGCCAAGGCCTCAAGGAATCCCATCATATCAAGTGGAAAGGACTGGGGAATGTGCCCCCGGATGACAGAAAAGCAGAGGGCCACCTGTTTCTTCTTCTCCATTCTAGCCATGTAGATAAATATAACACCCCTCCTGTTATGGCCCTTGACTGTTTACAGAGTGCTTTCCACTTGTCCCTCCATTTTATCCTCCCTGCAGCTCTGGAAGGAGGAGATTAGTCTTCTCCCCATTGGATAGATGAGCAAATTGAGGCTCATTCAGGCCGAGTGACTTGCTTGGCCAAGGCCACTCAGCCAGGAAGAGGTGGCACCAGGATTTTCAGTCAGGCCTATGGCCCCTAGAGACCATGAGTGGTCCCTCCATTTTCAGTGGAAAACTCTAAGGCTGTAAGTGAAAAGGTCTGGCCTGTTGCAAACAGAGTTTGAGCTTCTAACCAAATAGGTACTTATTACCGGGCTGGTTCCTAGGGGACTGTCATGTTAGACAGCTGATGCCCACCTGCCAGGTCTCCCAGCAACTCCCAGCCCTGACATCTTGCCTGTAGTACCCCTAGCCCCCAGAGGCTCCTGGACTCAGGCTGCCCTTCAGCTCAGCCTGTGGCATGGCTCAGGGGCTGGGGGTGGGCCGTTGCTGGGGAGGGAAGCCTGAGTCATCCTCAGGCCAGGAAGCACAATGTTTGGCAGGGTTCCTGGGCTCAGCTAAGGAAGGAGCAGGAGCATTGAGTTACAGAGGCCACCTAGGGCAGGGGAGAGGCTGTGGGGAAAGGGGTATTGGTGAGTCCATGGAGATGGGGGACCCACAGCAAACCGAGGTCCATAGGCTCCAGTGAGGGGAAGGACCCAAAGAACTCTGGGGGCACCTGACAGGGGCGGGGCACAGATTGGCCAGGGGGACCTCTACCCTGTCCGGTCCTCCTTCCCAAGCCAAGGCCCATGCTCCCAGCAGAGCTGTGTGACAGCTGGGGCCCTTCAAGGGGAGGGATCCCCTCAACCCCACCAGGGGAGGATGCCACCTCCCTCTGCCTCCACCACCTCTTCCCACCCTGTCCTTGGCCACCAGTGTTTCATAATATACTGCCTCTTGGCTGGCTGTTTACTTAGGAATCAAAAACATCAAGTTTCAAATTTATTCCCACAGCTCTTGCTCTCACCTCACAGCAGACTGGGCCAGTCCAAACTGCTCCTTGAGCTCCAAGCCCGCAGACTTGACAGCTGGCTCAATATGTCCTCTAGGGTGACCCTCCCCGATACCTCCAGCTCAACTGGGCCTAATCTAAACTCATAGCTTCCCAGCCCCCAAGATAACATCCATCCTCCATCTCCAGGGTGAATGTCACCACCCAACAGCCAGGCATCATTCTCGAAGGTACCCCTCTCCTTTCTTCCTTCCTTCCTTCCTTCCTTCCTTCCTTCCTTCCTTCCTTCCTTCCTCTGGGGTTTCTTGACCACGTGCTATAGCTGGGCACAGAGCTGGGAGCCAGTGACGAGCAAGTTAGTCATGATTCCCACCTTCCCACAGCTGACTGAAAAATCCTGGTCCAGGTTACTGAGGACCGAGATGGGAGCAGTCCGAGGTGTTAAGGGAGCTGATAAGGTGGGGTGCAGGACCTCTCAGAAAGCTGAGGCCCGAACAGTGAGAAGGCCAGAGCCCAGCGTGTGGGGTTGTCAGGGAGGGGGAAGGGGGGCAGGGAGGGTGCGCGCTGGAGTGTTCCAGGTGGTGAGGAACCCATGCCAAGGGCAGGGGTCAGGGAGAGCGTGCAGCTCTCGGGTGACTAAAAGAAGCCATGTAGACCATGCCTGCGAGGAGATGACGTCAGAGAAATGGCTAGGCACCAGGGCCCCTGGGCCTCGTATGGCTACTGCAAAGAGTTCTGACTTTATTCTAAAAGCCACCAGGAGCCATTAGCAGGCTTTAAGCTGGAGAGTGAAACTCTGATGGGAATTTCTAAGATAGCCCAGTCAGCCTCACTGGGCTATCTTTGACATTCAAGTCATGTAGTTCCACCATGGCTCTCTGTCACCTTTGATGCCTTCTGTCATCAACCTCCTGGGCCTGCACCCAGACCATTGCACTGGCCTCCAGATTGTATCTTGTCTTCAGGTCTTGGCCCCTCCCATGCCCCAATCCAGCTTCCAACCGTGAGGGAAAAAAATGTTATGTCTGTCAAATTGGATCATATCACTTAACAGCTTCAAGTACATCCATAGTTCCCCATGGATTTCAGGGTAAAGTCAGGTTTCTCATCTGGGTGAACACACAGACCTCCCCACTCAGCACACCCACCCTCCTGCCCCAGCTCCATCATCCCTGGCCTGCTCACACCCTATGTTCTATCCACAAGGCCCAATGTGGCAGGCCCCAGCCATGGCAAGCCTCTGGGCATTTGCCGCCACTTCTCCTCCCACTTGATTCCTCTTCTCTGTCTTCTGTGATTTCTCCCTCATGCTTCATGGTCTGACTCCAATGTCACCTGCTTGTCATTCCCCAGCCCCCTTCCCTGGTCCTCACCAAAGCAGGGCAGTCAGCATCTCACTCTGGTGCTCTTGGGAAACTTGCTGGTCATTTTTAGATCGCTCTTGCCAGGGTTGACTCTGTGCAGCATGAATCTGCCTCTCAGCTTCATTCTGC
This sequence comes from Camelus bactrianus, assembly GCF_048773025.1. Taxonomy (NCBI): domain Eukaryota; kingdom Metazoa; phylum Chordata; class Mammalia; order Artiodactyla; family Camelidae; genus Camelus; species Camelus bactrianus. The sequence goes on from NC_133575.1 coordinate 43,621,172, forward strand.
TGGTGCATCCCCTCCACCCCTCTGACAACGGCTTCCCAGTTTAGGCCCCGGGAATCTGCCCCAATGTCCAAATCTGGCCTACCTTACTCGCTTCCTGGCTTACTGACAGACCCTGGCTGAACTATGGCCTCTTTGATCTTGAACCCCAGCAGCTCCCAGGCTGGAGAAGTCTTCCTGGTCCCATGGAAGCCTAGTCTTGCTCTCTCCAGCGTCCCCTCCTCCCAGCTAAGCAGTGTTGTCTAGGCTGGGATCAGGACTTGCATTGCCCAGGAGCAGTGGAGGCTGGTGGGGGCTCTCCCTGGAGAGGAAGGCCCGTACTCTGAGATGGATACCCAGCTCCATCTTTGGGAGGGAAAGCAGGGATCCAGGCTGGGTCAACCCAGTGGAGTCTCTGTTTTAGAGGGAGAGGTTAAGTTTGTCCCATGGTGGAGAAACTCATCTTTCCCTACCCACCCAACGCCTTCCTTTCGCCAGATGGGGAGCCTGCAAAGGCCCAGGGGTTGATTGGATTTAAAAGGTGCAGAGAGCTTCACACACATTCCCTAAACAAGGACCAGCTCAGGAAGCTGTGGGCTCTCGCCCCTCCTCATCAATATCCACACTGCTGAGCCCCTCTCTCCACATCAGTTTGGGGCCTCTGGGTTGCTTTCAGGAAGGGGGTGTTGCTCTCTACAGCCCAGCTTGGAAAGGGGGAGAAGGGGGAAAGATGGCTTGATATGGATTTTTGTGGTTGGAGGTGATTGGAATCCCAGCTGTGCTTCCCAGCCCCGCCCCTCTCCTTCACCAGCACCCCTCCCCCTTCAGGGACGGGCAGGGGAGAGGGGAGGAGAGGGTCTCTGCTGGCCCCTCAGTGCTCAGAGATACCCCATGAGCACAGCAGCCAGATTTGCCAAAATGACCAGCAGGCCCCAGAGCCTGACAATGGGGCCAAATCTTGGAGGCAAAGACTCTCCTGGGTGACTGGGGGCGATGTGCGGCTCCATCTTTGGAAACTTTCCCTGGAAAGTAGGCTCTAGTCAGCAGGTTCTCAGCACTGGCTTCACATTAGAATCACCTGGAGGAGAAGATAAAAATGCCCACGCCTGGGCCCCATCCCAGAGGTTCTGTCCTAATTGATCTAGGCTGGAACCCAAGCCTCAGGTGTTCCTAAGGTGCATGCAGAGCTGGGAATCCTTGCTTTAGAGCAGAATTTCCCAACATCAGCACTATTGACATTTTCGGCCAGATCGTTTTTGTTGTAGGGGCTGTCCTGTGCATTTGCGGGAAGTTTAGCAGCATTCCAGGCCTCTATCCACTAGGTACCACTGGAAGTTACCTCCCTCCCCAGCCCCTCATTTGTGACAAGCAAGAATATCTCCAGGCATTGGAAATTATCCCCTGGTCGGGGCAAAGTAGTCCTTGATTGAGAGCCACTGCCTTGGTGTCAGGGACTGCCCTGAGGTGGGAGCAGCACACATTTTCCACAGGGGTGGAGCCCCCTTCAGGGCAGCCCCAGAGCCCTGTTGTCCTCCTCTGAGCCCTTCTGGTGGTCAATGGTGACATAGCTTCTCTGTCCTCTGGGCCTGGCCCTGCTCTGGGGAAGGCCAGGCGCACACAGGGAATCTGACCTCACTCTTGACCCTGGGGGACACAGAACTGAGAAACCAAAGGTCACAGCCTACTTGGGGATCCAGGGACCCTGGGTGCGCTTTAGACTTACTCTGTGGCTTCGTGCACAATTTGACAAACATTTCTCAACCACCTGCCAACCACCAGCCACTGTGCTGGATGCTGAGGGCCCAGCAATGAACCCGACAGACACAGACCTTGCAGATGGTCTAGAGCAGGGTCAGGGACCTTTTCTGTAAGGACCACATGGTAGTCATTTGGGGCTTTGTGGTCTGTCACACTACCCAACTCTGTCACTGTGGTGTGAAAGCAGCCTTCAACAATACGTAGGGGAATAGGCATAGCTGTGCTCCAATAAAACTTTATTTACAAAACCAGCCAGGAGGCCAGACTTGGCCAGCCTCTGGTCTAGTGGGAGAGACAAACAGGTACCCAGGGATTTACAATCCAGGATGAATGATATGATATGCAGGTCTGCCAGGCAGTGAGGGAGAGTGGGTGAGGGAATCAGAGCCCACAGGAGGGGCATCTGACCCAGACTGGAGTAGGGGTAAGTCTGGGAAGGCTTCCAGGAAGAGGTGGCACCTGAGTTGAGTCCCAAAGGACACATATAGAGTGATGTATAACCTGAGCCCCAGAGGCTGAGGAGAAATTAGGCAGGTGAAGGATGAAGGGATAAGTATTCGGACAGAAACAGCAGCCTGGGCAAGGCTCGGGAGCAGAAGACGGCCTGGCACATCCAACATGGCAGGGAAGGAGGAGAGCAAGGTATGATCTTGCAGCCTCTTGAATTTTATTGTCAACCACTGGGGTTTCTGAGTGTGATGGTGACATAATCTGATTTGTCTTTGGAAACATTCCTTCTGGCTATCTTGTGGGTAAATGGGCTGGTAGCTGGGGTGGCGGGGAGAGTAGAAGCCAGAAGAGGGGAAGAGGCACCACAGGCAACAGATGATGAGGCCCGGACCAAGGTGGAAACCGTGGAACTGGAGAGAAGAAGGTGAATTCAGCCTGGGTTGGAAGTAGGGTGGGCAGGACTTGGTGGTTGATTGGTTGTGATAGAGGTCAGAGGAGAAAGATGGGCAGGATGCCTCCAGGATTCTGGCAGGGATGTCGTGATGCCATCCATTGAGAGAAGGGACATCGGTAAAAGTGCAGGCTCGGAGAGGAGGACAGCTGATGGCTTTAATTGCGACATGTTGAGTTTCAGGGAGGGAGGTAGGGAATATCCTGGAGGAGATGGCCTGTAGGCAACTAGAAATACTGTCCTTAAGGCCTGATCATAGATGTGCTCCCTTAGGGAGAGAAAGGCAAAAAAGAGAGGGGAAGGGCAGGGAAGGTCTAAAACACCGAGGGCTTCCCATAGGAAAGAGACTATGAAACAGTGGTCTAAGAGTTGGGGAGAATAGCTGGAGACTATTGGGGCCCCTTCCTCTCTCTGGTTCTCCTAGGCTCCTTCTCAGAGCACTGAAAGGGTTTCCCTCCCCCATCTCCAAGATCTCTCCCATTCTGCGGGCACAGCCTCTAGAGCCAAAAGACGAGAGTGCGGCAAAGCCTTCTGGGGGCATAGGAAGCCCTTCAGCTTTCAGGAACCCGAAGAGGCATCACAACTTTGAAGACGAAGGAAGCTTTCCACAAGCCCAGGTGGTGAGAAGGGGTGGAAGTGGGAGGAGTCAGGCAGGGCAGGGCGGAGTACACGTTTCAGGCCAAAGGAGCCTGGTGGGAAAAAAAACCCAGGAGGCAGGACAATGCAGGGAGTGCCATGGAAATCCTTAGCATCCGGTATGTCACAGCAGGGGCCCAAGATGCTGGGGTGAGGCTGGGAGGAGGTAGGGTGATGCTAATGAAGACTGAAGGGACACTGAGTACCATCTTGTGAGTTTGGATCCTGTGTCAATCCCACAGCTTTGTGACTTTGAACAAGTTACTGAACAGAACCTCAGGTTCTTCATCTGCACCAAGAGTTGCCCTCCCGTCTGAGGAGAGGATGAAAGAAGAGCCTTTTAGGCTGTGGAGTGGGCGTGACTTCAGCCTCTGGCTGGGTTTCTAGAAAGATCCCATAGATGTGAGACAGGAGGGAACAGGGCAGGGCACAACCACTCAAGTAATGACAGCAATTTAACACCAAAATGGTGGAAGATTCACCTCCTAGCTGGCCTTGAGGATTAAGAGGATTGACTTCTAATAGACCTTGAGCTTCATTATATGCTCATTGTAACAGCATGATCAAATAACATGCCCGCAGGCACCATGACAGCCCCAAGGCTAACGGCAAAAGGCCAAAGAATGGTCGGTGGCCCAATCTCTGGGAATCCCAGCCCCTTCCCCAGGGCAGTTGGATTGATCCTACCTGTAGGCGTGTGAAGCTACTGGAGAGCATAAAAAGTGACACCACCACGCCTAGTGGCCCTTTGCGCTCTCTCTCCCCTTTGGAGATGGCTGCACTCTGTCTATGGAGTGTGTACCTACTTTTACTTTAATTTGAGCACCCAATTCCCACACCTCTTTTCTTGTCTTACTCTTGCCTTACTCTCTATGTAGTATGTATCTCTCTAAATAAATCTACCTTAACTCAACGGTGGCTCGCACTTGAATTCTTTCCTGCGCAAAGCCAAGGACCCACACTTGGCAGGGCACGTCCCAGGGGCTCAACTGAGACCTGGGACTTGGCCCTCCTCATGCCCCACGTCCGTTTTCCTGCATCAGATGGGGAGTGTCAGGAACCCCCAGATGACAGCCAGAGCTGACCACTGAGTCACTCATGGGGACCCTGGCCCCCACCCCTGCTGCTCCTTCCTGTCTCCAATGACAACTAGGTCTCCTAGCCCACGAGGAGTCAGGAGAAAAGACTATAAACTAGGCTCAGGACAAGGCTGACAGAGGCCCCCAGGCAGTTTCTATTCCCACCCATGCCAGCCACCATCTGCCTGCCTTGGAGAGAAGGAACAGTAGGAGGGGCCTTTCATGGCCTGGGTGTGTACTGTGGGCCTGACCTGATGCTTTTTCACAACTGAGAAAATTGCCAGGCAGCCAGGCAGCAGCAGGACCAGGACCAGAACCAGTACCAGTCTGACTCCATCTGACCAGTCCTTCCCTGGTACATGCTCCCTCCAGCCCGCCAGGAAGCCAGTAGCTGCCCACTTTGCTGGGACCCAGACAGATGATGGTGGACTCACTGAAGTGCCCTTCCTCTGACCTTGAGCTCAGGCAGTGCCAACTTCCCTTGTGTTGGGGTGGATGACAGCTGGGTGGCAAGAAGACACAGAGAGATGCGCCATGTCAAAGCAAGCATGGCCAGGATCCCCCAGCCGCCTGCCAAGGCAGCTGCCTCCCACTTCTCGTGCAGACAGCTGGGAATACCCCTGTCAAGTGACCGGGCTCAGCCACCATCCTCCTTCCCCTCAGCCAGCCAGGAACACCTGTGCCAACTGACAGGATACAGTCATTTCCTACTGCCTCAGACAGATCCCCACGTCACCCCTGCCAGTGGATAAGATAAAGCCGCTTCCTCCTGCTTCTCTTAGACACTAAAGGATGCCTCCAGCAGCCACACACAGACGTACACAACATTGATGAGTTATACACAGACCTGTGAGAGACACGCAGAGCTCCCAGGAACCCTGGGAAGCCATAGATACAGGTGCCAGCCTCCCTGGGGCTTGGGCATTGATGGACACCAGTACTACCAGGCCCACATGCCAGGTCCCTTCTGTGGGCCACCGTAGCCGATGCAGGGAGGAGGCTGCCTGAGTGGACAGGAGTAATCTAGGCCCCTCCATGGCCCAGTCCACTCTTCCAATTCGAGCTGCGGTCCCGTGTATTCCCAAATACATTCCCATATGCCCTCACTCTAAGCTACCTCAACACACAGGTTGTGATACCAACTCTGGGCAAGGCCCTGGGCTGGGTCGTGGGTAACAGAAAGGAATCATAAAAGCCCCCCACCCTCACAGAGCTCACAGGCTGGGGGAGAACCTCTAGGTGATAAATCCGATGGGAAATTAGGTTCAGCTGCAAGAACCATTGCATGCGGAAGGAGCAAGGTGATGTTCTGGTCCCCTGCAGCCTTGCCAGACCCCACCAAGGGGACTGGGTCCAGTTATGGACCCCACACTGAGGGGTCACAGATCAGGCTCTGTGAGAACAGTCAGAGCTGAAGGAGCTATTTGGTTTGAAGAAAAGTAGACTTCGAGGAACGTGAACTCTGAATTCAGACCTCTGAGGGGCTGCCACAGGGAAGATGAGGTGTGTGGTCCTGGGAGACAAAGCTATGATCCATTGATGGAAGCCACAGGGAGACCAATTTCAGATGAAACTTCTAACAGATGGCTATGCAGAGAATACAGAATGCCATTCAAGGAAGTGAGCTTCCCATCACTGGAGGTATGCAAGAAGAGTTTAGGCAATCACTGTGCAGGATGCTGCAGAGGGGACTCAAGCTCTGGGTGGGGGCTCAGACTGGATGGCTGCTAAGGGTACTTCCAGCCTCTAGAGCCCATGATGCTGGGATTCTAATCCAACCACTTTATGCTACAGATGAGGAGACTGAGGCCCAGAGAGAGGCAGGGTTATGCTCAAGGTCACACAAAGAGTAGTACTCAGAAGACTAGACCAGGATTCCTCACTTGAAATCTTGGATCCCTGACTCCTCAGAAACTTTCTTGGAGGATCCAGAGGCTCCCCTCCCCACCCCGACATCTGGGTGGCCTGACACCCTGGTCTTCTTTCCCAGCTCTGGGCTTAGCTGATGGATGAGCTCCTGGTTGGACTGCCTCTGGCTCCAGCTCCAGCTCCAGCTCCACAGATGGACACTCTCAGGCCGGCTGGCTGAAAGGAAATCCACATTTGACCTGGAGCCATATGTAAAGCAAAGTGAAGTGGGGAAACTGGAGATCCAGAACCTGGAAGGAGACCAGAACCTGGGGGCCAGGCTGGTTCCCACAGACCTCGCCAACCCCTCAGTGCCTAGGTGTTGCTGAGTGAGGCAGTGAGCATGTTCTGGAGTAGGGGCATTGGAAAGTCCAGTGGGTAATGCTCAGGGCCCCCTAGACCCCAGTTGAAATTCCAAAGACACGGGATACCTTCCTCATTCATTTCAAGCTCCCCTAGACCTCACCATGGATACACCGCAGGCCCTTCTTCCCTAAACATAACTCCACAATCCAGCCCTTTCCCTCTGCCTTCATCCTGCCAAACACAGAGGACTTCTGTCCTACCAATCAGGACACAAGAGGGCAACTTGCTAAACTGAGAAATTAGTTCTGTGGAAGAGCTTTTTCTTCTTGTCATTAAGAATATTGCCCCCCCCCCAAATCTATCCATGCAAGCAATCCTTCACATGTCACAAATTATAAAGCAGAGGTTTGGGGGTCGGAGAGTAGAAAGGGTTTGGCCAAGGTGACCCAGTGACAGGATGGAACACTGAGCACTCATCTCCCGGTCGGTGGAGATTTTCACACCATCCCTTCATCCTGTTCAGGGTGACAAACTGCTTTCTATGGTCTCCCGAGTCCTTTGCAATTACAGATGAGGTAAGCATGATTACTCTCATTTTAAGAAAAAGGAACCTGAAACCAAGAGACTCTGGGTGACTTTCCAGCTCCCTTTTCTTAACAACCAATTATGTAATGCATGTTAATTGTGGGAGAGGAGGTACAAAGGACAATGACTGAGAAAAGCCACCCTAATGGTGGACTTTTAGACACCATTTCAGGCCCAAGAGGGAGATGTGTGGAGTAGTCATTCCAAAACACCACACTATGGATAAGAGCCTAAGAATCACCTGAAGAATCAACAGATACACGTCTTTGTGTGTGTGCACATATGCGTGGATGTATTCTTGGGTTCTGTTCTAAATGACTGTGATTCCATAGCCATTAAGTTGGCCCAGGAACCTTTATTTTATTTTATTTTTTTCCCTGTTTAAAGCAAAAAGTCCCCATTGCACAATTTGTTTTCATCAAAGGATTTACTTTTTAATTTCATGAATGTATTTATTATGAAACATTGTTTGAACTTGAGCAGGTCTTTTTCAATGATATATTATGAGCATAAATTGGTGAACAGAGACAGACAAACCAGGTTCTCTGAGAGACCATGTATATGTATTCAATAATGTTGGCTAAACAAAATTTTCCATGAGGTTCTGTAAACAATGGATTTATCGTTTTATAAAGTAACAAATATCATTAGTGGTACTTTTAAGCATCACTAATTTAAGCATTGTATTTTTTATTTTCAATGAAGGAAAAGTTTGGAGTAATAATGTAAAATAATATATTTTATTCCTATTCTTTGTACCATAAATATTTCATGTTAAATAATTCAACTAATGATTTATTTGGATTTTTGTTTAAACAGCCAAGTGATAATATTGTTATATCATAAAATTCAACTATTATTTATTTAACTTTATTATCTTCCAATTGATTTGTGTATCTTAGAACCAAAAGTCTCTCTTTATTGCTCAGGATAATTAGGAATATTGGTGGGCTTATGTTTTAGTAAAAGGAACCTTTATTTTTAACAAATACCTCAGGAGCGTCTGATGCATAGCCAGGATTGGAAGCAAGAGCTTTAGGAGAGCCTTACATTCAAAGGGCGGGGCTGAAATCTCTGGTGGACACATGTTCACATGGAATTTAAACTCCACTCCTAGTGCTAATACGAGACAAAGAGTGTGTCTGGATATTGGGTAGCTAACAGCCATTTGCCACCATTTCCTCTTTTCTATCAGAACCAGGCTGGGCTACAGGGGTTGAATCTTGGTTCATCTAAGCCTATTTGACTTGCCTGGAGAGTTTTTTAAAAATACCAGTAATCCGGCCCTACCTCCAGAGATTAAATTGTTCTGGGAGTACTTTCTGGGCACTGGTAATTTTTCAAAGCACTCCAGGAAATTCTCATGTAGAGCCAAAGCTGGGAATACTCCTCTGAGCCAGTCCAAGTAATTTCAACCTTCTGGGTTCAGCTTGGGTACGTGACACAATTCTGGCCAATGAGAGGCCTGGACAGAAAGCTGCTGAGGGATTCTGGGGAAGGTTGCCTTGTTTTGAAAAGGAGACAGAAGGGAAGGTTGTTATGTCTTCCAGTCTTTGGATTTTGTTCCATTAGAGTGTGATACTCCCAGCGGCCACAACCACCTCACGACCATAAGGGGGCAGGCCTAAGGACAAAAGCCAAGGGCTGAGAATGGTGGAGTGGAAAGATGGAAGGAACTGGAGTTCTAGATTCTGAATAAATCAATCATTAAAGCACTCATCTTTAGGACTTCCCCTAGGGGACAGTAAATTTGCTTATTGTGTAAGCCCTTTTGAGTGTTTTGTGTGTTACTTGCAGCCAAATGCCATCCCCGTCTAATGGAAGAGGAAACTGAAGATCAGAGAGGTTAAGTTACAAACCAAGATCTCAGAGGTAGTTAGTAGCAGAGCCAAGACCAAGGTTATACCCTTGACTACTAGCAAATATACACACACAGGCACATGCACACATACCCTGGCCCTCAAACCCTAGGTGGTATCGTGTAGTAGAAAAAGCATTGAGCTATGAGAGGAGGCCTGGGGTGGAGAGATGGGGATAGAGGCCACTTAGTGGTGATTATCAGGTCAAGCATCCTGTGGGTGTTCCCTGCCTCCCAGCAGGAGGGTGGCAGCTGGTGCCTGCTCTGGCTCCATCAGCCATTAATTACAACTTGACAAGAAGATTAATACACAGGGGACAGTTTTAATTAGAGACTCTTGGAACGTTAGAGCTGGCACAGCCCTAAGGAACCAGGTATGCCAGTCTCCTTATTATATAAATGGGGAAACTGAGGCCCATAGAAGGGGAGGGATTGGCCTAGGGTTCTTGAGGGAGTCTGTTGTTCAGGAGTCCAGGTGCCCGGTGTGACTCCCTGGCCAAGCCTCTTTCCTCTGCCCTGGGATGCCTAATATATGGGACAGCTTTAATTAACTTATTATCCCATTCAATTTGTCACTGATTCTCAGGGCCCCAGCAAAGGCCTACAACCAAAGTTCCCTTTTGTGCAAACTCTGCCTGGCCCCAGGGGGCTGATGGGATCAGGACAACCATGGAGGAGCCCAGGGCAGCTGAGTTTGACACCTACTTCCCAGGGTTTGGCCCGGCCAGGGCTCTGCACCTGGGAATGATCAGCCCTGGAACATTTCACATTTTCCTTTTTCACAGGAGGGGTGGAAATGTCACTAATCAGTTACACCAACCTCTTAGTTTGCAAAATGCTGTCTATCATCTCAGTAGATATCCACATCAACCCTGAGCTTTACGGTTTTCTTCATTTACAGAATACCTCCGTGATTTTTTTTCGAAGAAACATGTTCATGGTAAGAAAATTCACACCATGTCTAAATGTATATGGCAAAAAGTTAAGTTCTCCTCATGCCCTAGCTCTGTCCCCAGCACAAGCACTGTTGACAGTTTGCCATCTAGCTCTAGGCTTTACACATGTGCACGCACACAGACACACAGACACACACACACGTTGCATTTCCCCCTATTGTCACAATCTGTCCCACCTTGAAGGGAACTCCAGGGCACAGCAGGAAAAGGTCACGGCAAGATCCTTCTCAGAAGCCTCCTGGAGACTGATTGCCTCTCCCTCATGCAGGCATCTAATCAAGGCCCCCAGGTAGCCCATGTGGTGCCTGGTGCCAATTTGAAAAAGGTGCCCTTCTGGGTAGACAGTTGAAAGAGTGCCCCTCCTGAGGGCAGACGTTACTCTACACCAGAGCACACAGCTTGGCAGGAGGAGCGAGAGCATCTTATCCCTTGGCAGAGCAGTGACTCTGCCTTCATGTCCCAAATGTCCCCCATTTCTGCCACTTTCTGCCCACAGCCACTGTCACTGCCCTAAGTCAGGCTCCCATCGTCCCTCCTTGGGATTTCAGCTGCCCCAGCCTTCTCCCTAGTGTCCCTGCCTCATATCTGCCCCTCTGAGTCCCCTCCTCACCTCTCCCAGACAGATTGTTCTTTTAGGCAAAGCAGATTATGTCCCTCCTAGGCTAAGCCCCTCAATTACTGCCTCTCGCCTCAGGATCAAGGCTACGCTCAAGGGTGGCACTTAAAGACTTTTACACATCAACTCAGCACCCAGGCTCTGTACCAGCTGGCTTGGCTTGGGTATGAATCCTAGCTCTGCCACTTTCCAGCTGATGATTGCCTCGGGCAAGCCATTTACCTCCCTGGGCCTCCATTTCCTTATCTGGAAAATGGGACTGCTAATGATAATAATAGTATCTACCTGGTGGGATTGTAGGGAGGGAAAAAGAAGGTAATTCAGATAACAGAACTCCAGACAGTACCTATGAGCAGAGGCCCCAGCAACACAAGAGCACTTGCGGGTTGGGTCCCAAAGGAGCCTCAGCCACAGCTTCATGCAAGTCAGAAAACAGAGCTGGAGGTGGAGGGAGGGGTAGAAGGTGTTGTGAGAGAGGCTGAATGTGACCTCGTTTCAGGAGCTGAGAGGAAGATCTGGCCTTGGGTAAGCACTTCATGTAGAATGACAAAACTGTAAGCACAGGCTCCCAATGTCCCTGTAGCGCCTGCACCGGGTCCTAGGAGGGAGGGAGGCTGGAATGCTCCAGGGGCTCCCTGGTACCTCCTCAGCCTCAGTTTTCTCATCTGCAAAATGAAGATTCGAATGACTTCACAGAGTAGCTGTGAGATTAAGGGAATAATGGACAGAACCCTCCAACATAACAGCTGAAGCATCATAGATGCTTAATAAACACTTGGGAAGGGGAGGAAAGAGGAATGTGCAAACACCCAGGCTGGAGCAAAGGGCCAAATGCTGCCTCCATCCACTGGCCCTATAGGGAGGTGACAAGATGGGACACACCCCAGGTACTGCAGGAGCACTGCTGGGTTTCTATTGGAGCCAGGGTGGTGGGCAAGGAAGGGGTTTGGCTGGCCCAGGACACATCAGGCACCAGAAGGAGGGCAGCTGGGCTCCTCACATCTCTAAGCCTCAATCTCCTTATCTGTAAAGTGGGGATAATATAATCATGCCCACAGGGCTATTGTGAAGCTGAAATAAACTAATGAACAGAAAAGTACATCATACAGAAAGTGGGCAGTTATTGGTTTCTCATCAATGGAAGAAGTAATTTAGAATCGAGGTTCAGAGCACTGGCTTTGGAGTAAGATAGATCTAGGTAAAAGTTGGGGCCCCACCTTCCTACATATCTAGTCTTAGGCCAGTCACTTATCTTTCCTCATCTGTAAAATGGGAATAATAATAGGACTTACTTCACAGGATTTGGGAGGAAATTCAATGAGAGCATTTCTATACATTTCCCAGCCCAAGTAAACATTCAGTACATATGATTTTTTTAAGATAATATTATTCCCCAAGGACAGAGCCCAGGTCTTCAACTTCTAAATTTCTTTCCCCAACCCCACCATTTAGCCCCAGTCTCTGCATACATCTGGTAATCAATAAATTCTTGTTAGCTAAGAAATCCTTAGCTCCCCATCATTGTATGGCATTATGGACTATCAAACCCGGAGGGACAGTTGGAGATCATTTATGCTAACCACCTCATTATACAGATGGGAAAACTGAGGCTCAGTGAGCAGAAGTGACCTGCCTCAAACAAAGCGCAAGACTGTCACAGCTTGACCCAGAACCAAAGCCACCTGACCAGAAGCCAACATCCCACTCCCACCAAGGTAGCCCCTTCTCTGAAGTTCTTTCTCAGTGGGAGAGATGTCCCCCAAAGGCAGGGGGACACCTGCTATGGCCTCCTCAGAATCCGGCCAGCTTAGGACCTATTCATCTCTCTTGCTTCTCTGGCCTTGCCCCAGGCCACACCTAGCTGGCAGCCTATCCTTCCCTCAGCCTGCCCTCCCTCCACTCCGAGTACTTCTGCAGCCTAGGCAGGGTGGTCCGTAATTGCTTCCTGTCCTCACAGGCTCTGTTTGTTTGCTCTGTGGCTGCTTCCTCACACCCCAGCACACCGGAGGCGCTGACCAGCAGTGCAGGACTCCTGGGGCCTGGCCCCCAGCCTGGTCTCAGATGTTGGGCCAGCCCTCCCCAGACCCACCACCTGGAGCCCAGGAACCCAGCAAGGCCCTGGAGACACCCTCCCACGGCACGTCCCCCAGCTTCCGCCTCCCCCACCCCTCCCTCCCCCAGCAGCTGGTCCTGCCCCCAGCTGGGGGAGAAGCCAAAAAATCAACAGGTGGCAGTCAGGAGGGAAGCTCTGGTAGGACTTGGACTGAGGAGGACAGGGCCCCGTTCCTCTATGCCACCCCCACTCACAGCTCCAACCCCATGGGACTCAGGCAGTAGGTCCAAATGACACCACCTCACAGCCAGACTTTGCAACTCTGCTGAGGCTGGAATGTGTGTGGGGGAGGAGGTAAGGGGAGGGTTACTAAGTTTGTCCATGAAGATCTCTGAGTCTAGGATAAAACAGCTCAATACACTGAAACAATGGACCTGGGCTTCAAACCTGCCACTCACTGTGGGACATTCAAGCAAGTTACTGAAATTTTCTCAGCTTCCATTTTCTCCTCTGGAAAATGGGGCTAATATACTCTACCTCCTCCCCAGGGTTGTAAGGTTGACATGAGCCATCCTGGGCCCACTGGCTGGGATGTGGGGTGAGTGGGGACAGTGACCAACCATCCTGGTTTACCTGGGACTGAGAGGTTTCTCAGAATGTGGGCCTTTCAGTGCTAAAACCTCCACAGGCTGGAGCAAACCAGGATGAGTCGGTCACCCTGAGTCACTGTTAGATGAGAGTTTGTTCCTGAAAGCAGGCCCCACTGCCTACCTCTGAAGACCCTCTCACTTCTCCACCTAAATCCACAGCACCTGCTGTTCCTCAATTTGAAAGTCTCTTCTCCCCAGTCTGCCCTCCATGCTTCTTTGGAAAGCTTCGGGGACTCACGTCCTTCAGCACCTTCTTTTACATCCCCTTCCTCCGAGTTAGTGTCCACGGACTCTCCCATGCTCTCCTGCCTTCTCTCCTTCAGCCCCTCGGCCACCAGACCCTATTCTCTCTCCCCTGAACTATGGTCCCAGCCTCCTCCAAGCCCCCTACATCCCTTCATCCCCCAACCACACACCCCCACATAAATGATCTCCTTTCCACTTTGTCTAAGCACCCAACCCCACCCACACTACCACACACATGCACCACACAGCATACACATCACAGGACACCCACACTCTGTCTGAGTCTCAGTACAGAGGATTTCAGTTTGATTTAGGAACCTTCTGACAGTGGGATAAGGCCTCAGAGTAGGTGAGAGGGGGAGGTTGAGAAACTTTACCTCTGAGGGTAGGGATTTTAAATATTGAACAATTGCAAAGGTTGAGGTGTTATCTGGACGGCTGCAATGATCTCTAATGCATTCTTGCATCTACTGCCTTGCTTCAAAGGCCCCTGGGGTGGTTCCCCTCCCCAAAGCCCCTGCCCTTGAGGCCTAGGCAGCCAGGCCAGGAGAAAGAGAACCTAATTCCACTTAGTTGGCTCCAGGCCGTAGATACTGCAGGGAAGTGTGTGCATAGTGTGTGTGTGCGCGCGCGCGCGCACGTGTGTGTGTGTGTGTGTGTGTGTGTGTGTGTGTGTGTGTGTGTGTGTATGAGGGGGGGAGTTGTTGGTGAGTGGAGGAGGCCGGGTGAGCAGTCCCTTGTGGCCTGTTCTTTTTTTCCAGCTGGGGAGACACTCCATGGCTGAGAGGCTTGGAAGGCAGGGGCATGAGCATGGAAAGGACACTGCTGTCTCCTTGGGGCTCCTGGCCGCCAGCTCACACTGCCCCTCCTCAGCCCCCGAGGAAAGCGCCGTCAGCAGAATTCCTCACGTCCTGCTGCTGGGGCCATGTTTATCCAGCCTAGCAAACCTCCCCAGAAGCGTCTAGTGGCAGCCTCCAAAACACAGCCTCAGAGCAAGCTAGAGAGCCCTAGGGAGGGAGGCCCGTGGGAGAGACAGAGACAGAGAGACAAAGAGTGAAACTTAGAGATAGAGGGTGAGAGACAGAAGCTAAGAGGGCGCCCCTCTGGGGCAGCAAGATGGAGATGAGGGAGACAGGCAGGACTCCGGGACTGAGATGGGAAAACAGACTATGAGGAAGAATGGGGGTTGTGTGGGAGATGATGACAAAACCAAGACAGCAGCAGACAGAAACGGAGCCAGGCAGAGAGCATAAAGAAAAAGGAGCAGAAGGGAAAGGGAATTAAAGGGATGGGAGCCGGAAGAGTAGGGAGTGGGGAGACAGAAACAGGGCTAGGGTGGTCAGAGAGAAGTGAGAGGCAGAGGGGTGGGCCGGCTAGGGGCCGTTGCGATGCCCCCTCCATGCACAGAAGCAGGGCCAGCCCAGCCCCAGCCCCAGCCCGGGCTGTTTGCAGAAGGAAGCCAACTCTGTGGTCAGGGCGCCCCAGGCCCGGCGGCGGCCGCCCCCTGCACTTAATGAGATTCTTGTTCGGAGCTGCGGGAGATGGGGCCGGGCTGTGGAGGCCCCGCAGCGCCTCTGCTCTCACCCGAAGGGGGCCTGGGCCGGGGCTGGGGCCCTGGCGGCTGAAGGGGCTGTACAGGAAGACAACCAGACAAAGCCAGGCCGCCGCTGAGGCCACAAGGCATCGGGAATCAAGGTGATGGCGATGGCATAGGGGCCTTATCACCTCTGCAGATTTCTGGGGAGGAGGGCGCAAGGGAAGGGACACGGGGCTGGTCAGCTGGCAGGAGGCCGGGATTCAAATCTTAGCTCCATCCCCCTCCCCTGGCGAGGTGACCTTGGGCAAGTGCCCTCCTTTCTCTCTGGACCTCCATTTCTCCATCTGCCCCCATGAATGGCAAATTCAGGCAGGTGGGGACCATGGAGAAGCAGAGTTTGCACCCTGGCTAAGAGGACAGCTGCCACTCAGCTCCAGCTGTCACCTTGTGAGAAGGCGGGCCCGGTGTTACCAGATTGTCAGGTTTTTGAGAGGTTGTAAATCGGGATTTTTATGTAAAAATCTCCTGAATTTTAAATGATGGCAGCTAATTTCTTCTCAATGTAGGGACTATGTGAGCCAAAGAAAACACTTTGAGGGTCTTAAGTGGCCCGTAAGGTACTTGTTTATGGTAGTCTCCAAGGCCCACACCAGCTCTGACAATTGCCAAATCTGTGGCTCCACCACCATCCTGAGTGGAGTCCAAACCACACCCAAATCTTATGCCCTTGGGGAATGGCCAGAATGTACCACCAGGAGGAGGCTGCCTTGCCTTGGCATTGGTGGGGAGGTCGGGGGGAGACATGACACAAGAAGCTAGGCTTCTGAATGACCTGTTTACTGGCCGATGATCTTGCTTCCAAAGTCCCCATGTCTCCCTACCTCAGCTGAGCCCTTCAAGGCCTTCCTTAGAGAACACATTCTGCCTGTGCCTGAACTAAGGACCAGGCAGGTACTATGCAAAGCTGGAACTACCATTTGCCCTCAGGCCTAGGCTGAAGAGAAGCAGTGCCTCAGAGCCAGGTCTGTCCTTACTCAGACACTCTGACTCCAGGGCTTGGTAAGCACCACCCTGGCATGGGATTAGGGAAGGTGGAAGGAGGGAGCAGGGAGGGGAGGAAGGGGGCGGAGCAATCTGGTGTGTGTGTCCCCACCCCTTCCCACTCCACAGCCCTCGAAGCCCAGCCAAGCATGACTAGGGTTAATTGGATACCCCCAGCTGGAATCATAGAATCATAGGGCTGGAACGGACCTTGGAGGTCATCTGTCAGGGGAAGAGGAGAGATTTTAATTACTCAATTCAGCTGGGTTGGAAGCCCCCCCCAGGCCCCACCCCCAGCCCAGGTTGTTTATTGAGGAGGAGGGAAGACTCGGAAGAACTGTTAGGCTGGGAGCCTCTGAAGGGTAGGGCCTGGCCACTTGGGTCACATTCCTGTTAGCATTGCCCCTACCCCCTGTAGTGCTTCACTTCGGGGTGGGCACATAGCCCTTGGCTGAATAATTGACTAACAGGCAGGACTAATGTTACCATGAGTGACAAGACCCTAAACCAGGAGGCAAATGACCAGGGCTCTAGGACTGGCTCCATTCAAGGTTACCCAGCTAGGAAGAAGCTTCATTGAGCACTTTCCCATGATGCCTCTTTTCATGAGACTAAGGCAGGAACCTCAAGCGGAGCCAGGAGGGAGGGGCCAGCCTCCTCAGCTCCCACCCCAGCAGATTCTGAGCCCCTTCAGGCTTCCTGGCCCAGCTAGTACTTCCCAGTCTTCTAAGCTCCATTCTCAGTGGCATCTTAAACAAGAAAGCATCCCTTCCTGATTCTCTGGACAAAACCAGGGGAAAAAATGAGTCAGTTACAACTGGAAGGCTTAAAGTCAGACACCAGGGAGAACTTCCTGAAGGTGGAACCCCACAGATGCAGCAATCTAGGTGGACTCTGGAGTCTCCTGCCCTGGAAGCCCAATGGGGGATGGGGAAGTAACATTCAGAGCCCAGCAAAGGCTGGCTGAGTGATTTTCCTACTTGGATCCCTCAGCCTAGAGCTCAGCATCAGCAGGTGGTGGGGGTGGGATCCCCAGATTGTTGAGGGGAATCAGTTCACCTCATTTCCTATCTACTAGTCTGGAGCTAATGGCACATAGGAATGTTCCTAGTCTAGTCCTGAGGCTGCTGATTAGGGGTGGGAGCTCAAGGCCACCACAGCCTCTCTTCTCCCATAAGCTGTCTGAGAAGCACAGATGAGACAGACAGACTCAGGCCCATCCTCCGTCCTCACTATAGAGAAGCCCAGAAATCAATGATGGCCCCTTGGCTCAGAGCCCAAAATGGGGCTAGGCTGGAGGATAGAGAAGAGAATGGTGGCCATGACCACAGACACAGTGTGGAGGCAGGGTTGGGGGTGGAAGTGGGGGATGGGGGAGCCACATGTCTCCATCCCAAGGCAAAGTTGAGTGAGAAAGACACAGAGCTCTCTTGGGAACTCTCAATGTCGCTTTAAGGGGTGTTCATAGTTACCTTGTTCTCTGCTTTAAAAGTCCTGAGGGTTTAATAACACTTTTAAGTGGCATCTTCTGTGGGTAAGTTCCCATTGGCTATAGGCCCAGCCTGTGTCATTTCCATCCCAACCCCTTTCCCACAGCAAAGAGGTGCATTTATCCCAGCCCATGAATCAAAGCTCGAGCACTCTGGAAGTTCCTCTTGATATCTATCCTTCATCCTTCCTGCTGCAGTACCCCACATTTTTTCCTCTTGCCCTGCCCCCAAAGGGAAATGAAGTCCTCCTAGGTTCCTGAATGGACAAAGCTCAAATTAGAAAACCCCCTGCTGTTCAGGAGGTCATCCTGGCACTTCACCACCTGTCATTCTCCACCACTCCCATCCCCAGCACATTCCCTCCAGAGAACTGGCCTAGGCTCCGGGGACTCAAGGAAGGGCCTTGGATAAGTCAGGCTGAGGACCCATTCCTGAGGATAGCAGGGAGAAGGGAAATGAGGGAGGGGTGGAACTTGGTGGCCTTTGGGCTAAGTCAGATAATAAACCTGAGCCACCTGCCATTTGAGCCCAGAGTATAAATCGGCTAATCGGTTTGAGACTTGCACATCCGCTAATGAATTTCTCTTTATTCCCAGAAGGTTATCTCCGGAGCTGCCTCACTGGCAGGGGGCCAAGCAGGGAGTTCCTGGGGCTTGGGGCAGCTCTTTGCATCCTCCAGCCCCGCTTCTACCCACGCAGCCCCTTTCGGCCCCTCCCAGCCCCTGTCCTCCATGCCGCTTGCTGGGTCAGAGAGCTCACAGGGAGAGGGGAAGAGAGGGGATCAAAGGCAACCAGTGCTCCAGGGGCCCCAGACAATGGCTCCCAACCTGGCCCCTCTCTTTTCTCTGTGCCACCCCAATGCCCAGCTCAGCGGCTTTTCTAAGTCTCTCTGAGAGGCTCATAGGAGTGATGGATAGAACACTGGCTATGGGCTGAGGCCAACCTAATTAGGCTCCATCCCTGCTCAGCCTCTTGTCTCCCGCATGGTTTTAAGGGACTAACACAACCTCTCAGGGCTTTGGTTACTCCATCATGGAGACCATTATGCCTGCCTCATGGGGTTGTTTGAGGATTCAATAAAATCATGTCAGAGAATCCCCGAGCCTCCTGCCTGGCACATAATAGGTGCTCAATTCGTGAACCTTATCTCTGTCTTCTCCTCTAATATCATCCAGAGAGAGGGGCCAGCCATTCATGGCCTCCAAGAAGGAAATATCAAAACTGGAAGCTGGAAGGGAGGTGTAGCTCAGTGGTAGAGCACATGTTTAGCATGCATGAGGTTCTGAGTTCAATCCTCAGCACTTCCATTAAAAAAAAAACCTAATTATCTCCCAAAAATTAAAAAAAAAATTTAAGACTTAAAAAAAAAGGAAGCCAAATGAATCTGGGCAAGAAATGAAAATCTTTCTGTTCAGGCCTGCCACCCCACCTCCAGCTTTGACTTTTAATGTCAAAGCAGCTCCCCCTCCTACCTGCCTGGACTTCAGAAGAGGCTGTGGGCCCCAGAGGTGAGGGCTGGATGGACTGACCTCTTCACTTCCAATGCATCTTGTGGCCTCAGGACTATGGGCACAGTTCTCTGAGTAACTCCTGGGCACACGGAGGGTACCTAGGCAAGGCCCCAAGTCACCACTCTTGGGGAGAGAGCTCCTCCAGTGTCAGGAGGTTACGGACGGCCACAGCAAACTGAGGCCTCCCCATCAGACCTCAGGCCCGCCACTCCCTGTTCGTGAGCTCAGCTCCAGGGTTGTTTCCAGGTGTGCCTGGTGACGCTGCTGCAGGAGGGGCAGGGGTCAGGCTCCCCAACTAAGCCTCAAGCTATGCAGTTGATGTGGCTAAAAATGTTTTCAAACCTTTGGCTTAGAATAACCTCTCGTGGGTCCTTTCTGCTGTAACATGCTAAGATCTGATTAGGGCCTTGCCAGGAAGTTCATCTACTTATCTAACCTCTACCTTATGCATCTTCCGCTTCTGCTCACCCATAATCTTCAGAAAAGCTAGACTAGAACTAACTCATCTTCACATCCCATCCAGCAACGTGGAAGAGATAGGCAGTATGGACTAATCCTTTCTCCCTTCCTGCCCTCAGTGTCTCCATCTGTACCATGGGAAGAAATGGATTCCATATTTTCTGAAGGCCCTCCCACAATCAAATTCCTTGTGCAGGCAAGAGAGCCAGTCTGAAGGACTGGCAGGAGCTCCATATTAGATGCTGGCTCTGTCTTTATAAAGCTAAATTGAGTAGCTGGTTCTGAGTCAGGAGAAGGTGAGCCCAGTTCTGCCTAACCCCAGCCTCTGATGGGCCAGCCTCCCCTCCCTGTGACTCTCCCAGCAGGTGCCGAAGTCAAATGCACATTCTCCAGGGTGTTGATAGATACAACCCAGGCCCACAGAGGGCTCTCTGCAGCAGTGCAGCCCAGTCTAGCCCTGCTCTAGCCAGAGGCCCCACCAAGCCAGGGCAGCATGAGAGCCCAGCTGGTCCTCAGTCCCTGAGGAGAGAGATCTGCTAGAGGAAAGTGGTGAGGACTGCAAAAACAAGGAGGTCAGAGGAGGAGTTCCCAGCTCCTCCATAGCTAAATGCACCTTCCTTCCACCTACGTCCATAGAGACCTCAAGACAATCAGAGCTGACAGGGGATATCTAGTTCAGTCCCCCATAGTACAGATGAAGAAACTAAGGCCAGAGACAGGGGGAGGGGCTGCTCCAGTCTCCTGACCTTCCTGCAATAATAATAGCTGATGTTCACGCTAGAATTTCGGTGGCTTAAGTCCTGGCATATGCACTGAATCCAGGCATGCTCAGTGAGGTCACACAACAGGGCCATGAAAGAGATTCTACTATTACCCCCATTTTATGAATGAGGAAGCCAGGGCTCAGAGAGGAACTGACCCGCCCAAAGCAAGGCAGCCTGGAAGAATCTGGCTTTGAATCTAGGGTCGTCTGCCACCTAGTTTACATTCTTAGTCATTATTGTCCCAGGGCTCCTCCTGGATTTATTCCCACCTCTGTTCCTGCCAGGTCATGGACCTGCTGATGCACCAGGTGCCAACAGAAGTCTGGCAGGACCTCAAAGCTCTCCAAGCTCAGATCCCTATCTTCAGGGTGGAGTAAGGGGCAGTGCAAAGAATATTTAATGATACAGAGAAATGCTTATAAGTTAATAATATACGGGAGATTCAGGGTACAAAAAAGAATGGCCAAAAGAAGACATCCAAATGGACAACAGGTATATGGATAATGCTCAGTATCACTCATCATCAGGGAAATGCAAATCAAAACCACAATGAGGTATCACTTCACACCTGTGAGGATGGCCATTCTAACAACCACAGCAGAAAATAACAAGTGCTGATGAGGATGTGGAGAAATTGGAACACTTGTGAATGGGTGCAGCGTTGGTGGGAATGTTAAAGTGGTGTAGCTGCTGTAGAAAGCAGTATGGGAGGTTCCTCGAAAAATTAAAAATAAAACTCACATATGATCCAGTAATTCCACTTCTAGGTATTTATCCAAAAGAATTGAATCAGAATCTTGAAAAAATATTTGCACCTCCAATGTTCATAGCAGTATTGACAATAGCCAAGACATGGAAACAGGCTACGTATGCATCAACAAATAAATGTATCCAAGCAACTGTGGTAGATACATACCATGGAGTATTATTCAGCCTTAAAAAAGAAGGAAATCTTGCCATTTGCAACAACATGGAGGAACCTGGAGGACATTATGCTGAGTGAAAAAGCCAGGCACAGAAAGACAAATACTACATGATTCCATCCATGTCATGTATCAAAAGTAGTCAAACTCTTAGAAAGAGAAAGTAGAAAGGTGATTGCCAGGGAGTGGGGGGGAAGGGGAAATGAGGATGTTGTTCAGTGGGTATAAAGTTTCAGTTATGCAAGATGGGAAAGTTCTAGAGATCTGTTGCACGATGTAATGCCTATATTAACAATACTGTACACCTACAAATTGGTTAAGAGGGTACGTCTCTGGTTATGTGATTTTACCACAATTAAAAAAAAAAGAAACAGAATGGGCAGTGTGATCTCTTGTGTAAAAGAGGGGATTGTCTGTATATGTGCAGAAGAATAAGAACTACTAGAAAGAAAGATACCTAAAAGTTAACAGTGGTTCTCCCTGGTTAGTGGGATTAATAGGTAGTTTTCTTGGTAATAGTCTCTTTGGTTTTCAGATTTTCTAAGGTGTATATGTATTGCTTTTATCATGCTCCTCTCCGTCCTCAGAATGAGAAAGACAAAAAGAAACAAACCAGCCAAGAAAACTGGCAGATGCTTTGGAGCCTGACACACGGAGGCTCGTGGCCGTGCCTCCACCAGCCATGTGACTGTGGACAAGCCTCCAGGCTCTCTGAGTCTCAACCGCCTCCCCTCTGGGATGCGTGTAGTATCGTATTTCCTTGTCTTTGCTGTAGAGCCAACTTATATTTTCTTTTAATCCTTCAAGGGAGATCAAGAACAAAAGTGGAGAAACTGGCATCCTTAGCCCCAGACAAAGCCACCAGGATGCAAGCAAGCGCTGGTGTGACCATCAGTCTCAACCAGAACTGCTTTCTCCTGCTAAACTAATAGAAAGGGGAGGATGTCGCTGGGACGTCTTTACGGTTTCAGTTTACCAACATGGAAAATGAGCACTGTGAGCAGGTCCGACCTCAGGACCATGGGGCTGGGGACGGGGGAGCTCCTGGGCTGGGCAAAGCCTTCTGCCCCTCCATGGGATCCACCTACTGGGCCACAACAGCCCTCCCCTCCAACTCAGAATAAAACCTGTGCCCTGCTGGAGTAGGAGTGGGAGGGGAGGGGAGGGTGGGCCTCAAGATGAGGTGGGAGGAGGAAGCACAGAGTGCATTGGAAAGGACCTGCATGGAGCGACCCTCACTTCTGCTGAACCCTGCCAGCCAGGCAGATGCTCTGTCATCTTTGATGCCATGCATGCTCCAGGTCCCTGGTGCCCTGGGCTTCAGCTGTGTAATCTCTGTGGGTCGCTCTCCGCCAGCACCACAGGACGACAGGGCTCTATCAACCCTCCTCAAACTGCCCCACTCACTGCTGGGAACCAACACCAGCCCCTACTACCTTCCTTTACTTTGTGATGGAACCTTCAGTTGCTAGAGTAGGGGGCAACTCTGTGCCCCATGGTGGCCAAGCTGCCAGGCTGCCTAGAGGAAGCACAGCCATTAGGGTACCGAACCCCGACCCTGCAACCCTCCAAACACCTGTAAGCGGACTGGCAGGGCCTCTGCGGTGATTCTGGCAGTCCCTCCTCCTGCAGGCAAGCTAAGCTCTCCTCCACCCGCTGGAGCCTCCCTCTGCTCAGGACCAAGCAGGCCTTCAGAGCTTTCTTACATCCCCCACTCTCAGACACCCAGTTGTGTTCCCTTCCAGAGACTGAGAATCTAACTTTTTAGCCTCTCTCCAGGGGGAAAATATATATATATAAATAATAAATAATATATAAAATATAGATATATATATATATATCTCCACATGGAGAAATTCTCTGCTGGCATGTTTCTGGACATTGAAGGATCTCATTTTCTCCTGCTTTTCCTTAGATGAATTGTAGAACATTAGAGCTGGAAGAGATGATTACATTCAACTCCCTGACCCCAGCCCTCCCCAGCCACATCCATTTTACAGAAAGACCTACTGAGGCCCCCAAAAGGGAAAGGCCCCACTCCAGTTTCGAAGCCAAGTGGTGGTTGAGCTGGAACCAGAATCCAGAGCTCCCAAGTCAGGCCCTTTCCTTAGCCCAGGTGGCCTTCCTCACCCTCAGCCCTAGGGCCCCCCTTCTAGGGCACTCTCAGCCCTGCTGTGAAGCAGCAGGAGGCTGGGGAAAGCCCCGGGGCTTCTCCTGGCCAAGGAAGTCAGCGACTCTGGCATGCTGACCCCATCTCATCTCTCTCCCCTACCCCGAGGGGCTCAGTCCTGCCCAGCGCAGGTCTGCACCCCCTAGTCCTCCACTTTCCTTCTGCACCTCACACCTTGGTGGGGAGGCAGCTGGAGGAAAACTGAGTTGCTTTACGCCTCTGGTTCACAGCAGCACTGACAGTTGCCCTTTCTCTCCACCTCAGCGCTGTCTCGCAGGCTCTCCCCACCTCTCTCGCTCTCTCTCAAACATACAGTATCGCTCTCCCCCAAATCTTGCTGTCACCTTCGTCTCAGTCTCCCTGTCTCTGTCTCACATACACAAACACACGCTGCCAGTCTCTCCCCATTCTCAGTTTGTCTGCTTTGGTACCCTCTGCTTCTCCATATCTCTTCCACTGTTTCCCTTTCTTCTGCTCTCCCGGTCTCACTCACTTGCTGGGGATGGGGCAAGGGAGGGGCTCTCTCTCGGTCTCCTGATCCATTGTGTACTCTCTCTGCATTCCTCTTTCTCTCTCTCTCTTTCTCTCTCTCTCTCTCCATTGTTCCATGAGGGCTGAGGATGACCATGGCCTCATCCCTCCCTGGAGTGAGCAGGGGCATCTGGAACAGGTGCAGGTGATGCTTTCAGAGCCCCAGACTCCTGCCTGGGGTGGGGGATCCAGCTGAATGAGGGCAGGGAGGAGGCGGCACTAGGCTCAGCTCTGCTTGGGAAACCCCCTCCCCCATGTCAGGCCCTTCCTGAGTGGAGTCCTGGGAACCGTCACCCCAATTAAACCCCAGGGCCTACCGAGAGGGAATAATGTGCCTGGCACTTTGTTGGCCCCCAGAGGCCTGGGAGTTGGTGCCATCCACTCCCCACTTCACAACTGGGTGAGGGCTCTGATAGCGTCTGAGTGGACCATCCCTGGAAACCTCTGGCGGGGGTGGGTAGAGCAGAGAATCTTCTGCCTGCTTCATAGACAAGATCCCCGAGTTCCAAGATGTCAAAGGACTTGGCCCAGAACAGACAGCCAATGATAGGTTTAGAGCCAGGGTAGAAACTGCTGAGCAAAGATCAGTGGCTCTGAAATGTCCTGCTCGAACTCTGCTTGGACCAAGGAGTGAGCAGGAGCTCTCTAATGCAAAGGCTTTGTCAATAAACACTGAGGCCCCACTTTGAGTAAGAACCCAGGGAAATGCAAAAACAGACATGAATACACTCTAATATCTGGCAAGAGTTTGACTGTTTCTGAAGCACTCTCTCATTCGCCACCTTCTTAATAACCAAAGTAAGTGGCGATTAACCTTATGCCCAATGTCAGCTAGGGAGTAGATAGCAGAGAGAGGGTTAGAGCCGTCCTACAACCCTCAGTCCTGGGCTCTGTCTGCCACCCCCGCCCCTTGGCAGCCAGAAGCCCAAGCAGCCCAGACCCTCTGCCACTGGGAAGGTTGGTGTTGGCCATGGTTGAGGTTACCCTAGGGCCAGCTCAGGCTGTACTCACAGAACAAATCTCGGTCCATCTCAAGCAGGCAAAGCCCAGTGGGCAGGGTAAGAGGGCGTTCTCATTCCAGGACCCAGACCCAAGGAATTGGTCACTGCAGTCTCGCTTGCAATTCTGAACGCAGCCCAAACTGGCCTAGAGCTGGCAGAGGAGCTGCTGTGGGGAAAGGACAGAGGCCTCCTCTCTGAGACCAGTGCCAGGGAGAAGTCCTGCCATGGCCCAGAGACCCCTGGCCTTGATTCCTGCCCCCATCCTCAAACTCTGGTTTGTAGAAAAAAAGTTACTTGCTTACTGCTTCTTACTCCCCTCACTGTAATGTCAGCTCCATGAGAGCAGGGCTTTTCGCATTTTGTTCACAGCTCCATCCCCAGTGCCAGCAACAGTGGCTGGCACATAGCACGTACTCAATAAATCACTGAGTAATTATTCAATGAATAAATAAATATGTTCAATATATGCATATAGTAATATGTTGCTATAATGAAAAACCATTAGCAGATGAATATATGTATGCATCTGTGTGACTGAAACATGCTAGAAACCAGAAATTGACACAACATTGTGAACTGACTATACGTCAATAAAAAAAGAAAGAAGAAAGAGAGAAAGAGAGAAAGAGAGAAAGAGAGAAAGAGAGAAAGAGAGAAAGAAAGAAAGAAAGAAAGAAAGAAAGAAAGAAAGAAAGAACTGAGTGAATAAATGAACAAATGTTATACAAGAAGCCCTATAAGTAGGGACAGGGAGGGTTTCATAGCCAATGATTGGCCCACCTCCTTCTCCTGGGCAGAACAGGAGAGGGCAGCCTTTTAGCAGAGTTCAAACTCTGCCCACTCCAGAGCACCTAGCACAGCTCAAAGGAGAAGGTGTAAGACCCCACCTTCTCCTGAAGGCTCGGACCAGCCTAGAAGATGAGGAACGAGGGACTTCCTGGGTGTTCCCACAGAGCACAGTCAACAGCACACCCTGTCCTAACTCATAGCCTTGTAAGGTGTCTGGCTGAGCCCATTCCACAGTGGGGGAGACTGAGGCCTGCAGAGAAGAGTCAAGGAGCAGACCAGGGTCACTCTGGGTTGGTGTGGAGCAAGGCTCCTGGCTCTCCTGCTGGGCTCCGGTAGGAGTCAGAGAAGAGAAGGAAAAGGCAGGAAGGATGCCCTCAGGACTCCCCATCCTGGGTGCCCTCACTAGACCTACCATCTTTGGCATATTTGCCACCCTCTATTTCAGACCTGTATCATACTTCTCCCTCCCTTAGCAGCTGTCATAGGGGCCAAAGTGGCTGTGACTAAGGACTTCCATTTCTGCCCAGGCCCCAGGCTTGACCTTCTCTTGTCCCAGCCCTAGCCACACATCCACACTTTCCCTCTCCCCTCCTCAGATGGAAACCCTATCTTCCCTCACACTTGCTCCCTTTATATCTCTCCGTTTAGTTTTATGGGGCGGCTATGGCAAGAAAGAATTGGGGAAGGGGGTGCTGCGGCTCAGAGACTGTCCTTTATTAGTTCTCTCTTCACGGGAAATGAGGGGCTGCAGCTGGCCGGCGATATGGGTGGGGTGAGCCGGCCTCTGGCTGCTGGGAAGACTGCACATCTGGGGGTGGAGGCCTGGAAGGGAGGCTGAGATGAATTACCTGTGTGTGCTGGGGGAATCAATTGGGCATGCGGGCACGCTGCCTGCCCTGCTGGAATTAGGGAGCAGGGCTGAGGGCGCCAGCTGGAGACCCAGGAGCAGGCAGAGTCCCATAGATGGGGCAGGGGGGCAGGTAGTGTCAGAGCCTTAGGGAGAAAGCCCTGCCTCCTTGAAAAAGAGAGTTCTTCTCATACTCAGAGGATCATCTCAATAAATGGAGCCTGCCCTTCTCCGTGGCAGTCTTCTAGCCACACCATCAGACCCCGTATTCCCCATTTCCCTGCCCCCCTATCCCAAAGCCACTTCCAGCTAGGCCCTCCCATCTCTGTTCCTCTGCCCAGGTGGCGTGGGTGCTCCATGATGCATCCTGGCTCCTTGCCCGACACACGCATGAGCACACACACAGAGGCACAGACACATACGCACGCATTTTCGCTTTCTTTCTCTCAAAACATTCCTCCCTTCCTGCCCCATTCCAAGACCCTCATCGACAACTCTGCCACTTATTAGCTGTATGTGACCTTGGTTTTCCTCACCTGGAGAATGGAGCTAATTCTTCCAAAACAGACCGTTTTGAGTTTTGGAAATCATTAAGAGGTACTACGTGGCCCTCAGCGTGTGTCCATTGCTGGCCATGGGGTGGAATGGGCAAAGCCTGGGCTTTGGAGTAGACAAGAACAGGGTTCAAATAAAATGTCTGCAACTTTACTAGTTGAGTGAACTTAGATATGTCACTTTTGATCTTCCTGGACCTCACTTTCTTTATTTGTAAAATAGGAATAATAATACTCACCTTGTAACATGGCTCAGAGACTCTATAGTGAACAAGTTGGGAAGAGCAAGCCCTTTCACAAGTTGGGAAATGTGCTGCCAGGAGGTAGGGCCCTGTCCCCCTGTCCTGATGATCCCTTCCTCCCTGCCCTCCCACCTGGGGTCCTGAGAGGCCTCAACAGGAATGTGTCTCCTTAGATTCCAAGGCACCAGGAGAGCTAGGAGGCAGCTAGGGGTCAGGAAGCCAGGTGGGCTGACTGGGGCCTGAGCCTTGAAGGTGGCTGCCTGCCTAACTGCTGGGGACAGTGGAGATAGCCTCATCCTTCCCACACCTCCCCACCCCTGCCCCCATCTCTGCAGCCTTGAGTTTGTTCAGGTCCCTTGCTCTCCAGGAGGCAGCCTCCTCTCTGACATCATCTGCAGTCAATTCCCCTGAGGGCCATCCCAATTTTCATTTCCTCTCACTAATCCTCACACACAGTCCCTTTGCACAGCCGGAACAGCCTCTGTCCCGGGGCTGGCCCCGCTCACCAGATACTTGTTGCAGCTCACAAACCTAGGTTTCTCAGCTGAGAGGGCCTTGCAGAGTTCATCATCTCCCGTCCTCTTCCTCCAAGGCAACGATGGGGATGGGACATGGTAGGGGCGGAAGGAGGAGAGCCAGGACCCCTCCCACCCATCCAACACCTCTGTGGTAATTAGAAAAGGGCATCCCCTGTTGGCAGATGCGGTGGGCACCAGTGTGCACATGATTGGTAAAGAGAAGGCAGACTGGATGTTAGCCCCCATTCATACCCTGGGTCAGACACCCTTGTGCAGTTTGCAACCTGTACAACCATACATGGTGACTCTGGAAGACAGCCTGAGCCTTAGAATGCATGCTCAGAATGCCTAGACTGGGCTGTTTTAGAGACCTTGCTGCAGAAAAAGCCAGGAAGATTATACTAAGTTCTGGAACAGTTCAAGAGATGGAAAGGCACCAAAGGAACATCCTCTGTTCACTTCATGGCAGGCTGCGTCTGAAACAAACGTGTGGACAACAGGGCCGTCTCTGGGTTTCTGGCGGTTAGAGAGGGGATGCAGGGATAAAGGCAGGCTGCAGGGGGTCAGAAATAAAGTTCACAATGAGAACCAAAGAAGTAAGCCCTGGGGTTCTGTTTGGAGAACAGGAGTCAAGGGTTGAAGTTCCGGCAGTGTGGTTAGGGTTGAGGATCAATGGAAGAATGGAGAGGTCGGTGCTGTCGGTCTGAGGAGAGGGCGAGCCAGCCATCCTGTGTCAGGTCAGATCACTATTAGAGTCGGGTCAGTGGGTGGTGGCCTACCAGGTCTGCGTGAGAGCGGGTCCAGTTTTCCCAGTCCAGCAGTGCCCGTTCATCTGCCTCCTTCCTTCTAGCCCCAGGATCCCAAGGTTGTAAACAATCATTAGGACATTAGAACACACCGGTTTAGCACTTTCCCATTCCAGCTCCCCTGTGCCTTGCAGGGAGAGAATCTCTAGCCCTTTCAATCTTTACCCTGGCAGAGCTCCGTTCATCTTTCAAGCCTAGTTCAAATGTCACCTCCTCTGTGAAGCCTGCCCTGAACCCCTGCCCTGATATCCTCTCAGTTCTCATGGCTTCTTGGACTCCGTCACCACACAGATCACACTGCACTGTATCTCTCAGTTTTCGGTCTGTCATCCCACTTGACTAAGGGCCCCTGAGAGCAAGGCCTCTGTCCAATTTGCCTTTGAGTCCCCAGGGCCTGGCACTGAGCCTGGTGCTGGGAGGAGCTTAAGAAATACATAGCAGCTGGATGAATGAAGCAAAACGAATACGCGTCCACACACAGGTCATAGGTTGCTGGGTCTGGGAAGCGCAGTGAACTTGACAACTGAGTCAGGGAGTAGAGATCCCTGACTGTTCTCACCGCAGGCCTCCAGGCCATGTCTGATCAGAATGAAGACATGCAGCAGGGGATGGGGGATGGGATGGGGCAGTGGCCTGGGGAGGGTGATTTCTGCTCATCCTTGGCCCATTCTCCTAACTGTTTTCCCTCCATCTGGCCTCGAGCTCTGGACAAGCTCCAGGAAGCCAATGCAGAGGCTAGCCAAGTGACATCTGACCCACCCTTCTGGTGGGCACCATGCCAATGTCCTGTCTTGCTTGTGATGTCAGAACACACCCAGCTGCCCCTTCTTCTCTGGCCATCTCGGAGGACTCCATCTCTCCCAGTACTCGAGTTCCTAAAGGGCCCTGACTGGGGGCCCAAGCCCTGCTCTATATGGCCCCTCCCACTCCCTTCCTGCCAAGCTGGGATTGAGACAGCCTGACCAGGCCAAGAGAACTGAGGCCAGGCCCCCTGGCCTCTTGGATTCTTGATGTAGCTTTGCCACAAAACTGATGGATGACTGTGGTCCAGTGTCTGGCCCCTGCTGACCCAGTATTGTCCCCGCTGGTGTGTGAAGGTCCCTGAGAGGGACAGCGCCTCCTGGGAAGGCCAGAGGGAACCCACTTGGGTGCAGAAACATGGCCTTCACCACACCCGGGGCATCTGGAGAGCTTTTAAGGAAGGGATCAGGACTGGGCACGGATGGTCCCACAGGCGGGACTGAGGCAAGCAGCGTCCGGCGCCCATCCGTCCACCCGCCACCCGCCTGCCCGCCCGAGCCTGCACCCGCCTGGCCACAGGCTGAGGAGGCATAATCATGCTGGGCTATTTCAGACCTATTATCTCAGCTCAGCTTCTGCTTCCTGAGCAGGCCCCGAATTAGCCTGGCGCTTTGTTCTCAAGTGCATTTGTCAGATCGCTTGGCCTGTACCTCGGGAAGGAGGGAGAGGAGGGAGGGGAGGGCCGGGGCGGAGAGGGGGCGGAGAGGGAGCCGGAGGAGGAACTCGACGCTAATTAAGTCTCATTAAAAAAAAAAAAAAAAGACGACAATGAGGAATAAGGAGAAGAAGAAAGAGAAACGAAGTGGAGGGGGAGGGAAGGCTTGCTGAGGAAGCAGAACAGCCGCCGTGAGACACACACACACACACACACACACACACACACACACACACACACACACACACACACACACACAGAAACGCCCAGGCACACACACGCCCACAAGAAGACACACAAACACACAGAGCTCTCCTTCCTGGCAGCCTGCGCCCCTCTTCCCAACACTCAGCCCTGTCCTGGCCCAGCCTGGCCAGGATAGAAGTAGGCACAGAAACCTGGGCCTCCCTGCCGTCAGTGCCCAGGGCTGCTGGGCTCAGGATGAAGCCCGGCCCTGCTTCCAGTCCTGGCTCCACAGATCAGGAGCTCTGTGGTCTTGGTCAAATCCCCTCTCAGGCAGGACCTCCGTGTCCACGTTTGTCACAGGAGGTGAACCCTTAGGCCCACTTCGCAGGGCTGGTGGGATGAATCAGGAGCCCTCTGTGCAGAGCCTGGGCACAGAAGGGCTCCTCTGCTCAGGCATAGCTCCCCCACCACTGGCCTCTGCCTCTGGCCAGTGCCCTCCCAGGCTCAGACCCAGCTGAGCTGTTCTCAGAGCGGAGGTAGCAATGCCCCATGGCTGGGGGCCTGCTGGCCAACCTGCGCTCCTGCCTCTGTTGGCCTGTGCCCCATCACCAGCTGCTTTAATGGAGTATTGCTTGGGCAGGGAGGCCTCTGTGTCTCTACAAAGGTCCCAAATATTCCTAATGAACTAACTCTAACTTGTGCTCTCTCTCTCTCTCAGATTCTTGGTCTCTTAATAACCTACCTCTCCCAAGGCATCCCCCTCACTGGCTGACCTCAGCCCTCCCATCTGCAAGACAAAGTGACCTGCACTCCCCAACCCACCCCGGGACAGGGGCTGCCTGCTGTCTCCAGGCAAGAGAGTACTTCACCCTACCCAGAGGGAGGGGGCCTTTGCCAGCTCCCAGCGGGTCTTTCAAAGATTTAACTTCAATCTGTGCCTTTGGGGCTGGCAGTGACACTCTTCCTTGAGTTCAGAGGCATGAATTAGATGCCATTTCCAAAGCTCTTGTAGCCAAGCATTCCTAAAAACCAGCTTGGTGGCAAGAACCTTCATTTGGGAGTCAGATGGTCCTGGATTCAGATCTCTGCTCTGCAAATCACTAGTCATGGGACCCTAAGCAAGTTACCTCTCCTTTCTGAGCCTTGGTTTCCTCCTCTGTAAAATAGGGTTCATTTCACAGGTACCTCGTAGTATGCCTGCAAGGATGACATGAGATCATGTGCGCAGAGCACTTAGTACTGCGCCTGGAACATGCTAAATGCGCAACATATTGGGCTATGTTTTAATTGAGATGTAATTGACATAAAACATCATTAGTTTTAGGTGTACAGCATTATGATTTATTTATATACATCTATATTGTGAAATGACTACCACAATAAGTTTAGTTACCATCCATCACCACAGTTACAATTCTTTTTTCCTTATGATGAGAACATGGTGGGCTATTATTATTACCTGCCCCCACTTCCATTTCCCCAAATCTCCCCTACTCCATCTGGCCCAGCCCAGACCCAAATACCCTCAGAGCAGCCCAGATACTCCTATGCCTGGTGGGGCAGAGGAGGCGGAGGGAGTCCCCAGTCAGGGGAAGTTGGGCCAGGACTGCAGGGGTCCATGTCACCCCCAGGCACGTCTTGGGGATCCAAGATCACAGGGGCCTGGGCACTGAGGTCAGGGACCGGGGCTTCAGCATCAGGAGTAGTCAGCTCCGGGAGCAGGAATGGGATGGCATGGGGTCTGGTCCCCTGGCTGCCAGTCTCAGATTTGCCCACGACTCCATGTGCCCTTGTCTGAGTCCCTGCTTCTGTAGGGGTGTCAGCTGGCACCCCTTCCCCCAGCGGTGAGGCTGCAAGAGCTCCAGGCTGCAAAAGAGGAGGTCACTGTTAAGGCTTCATCTGGGCTCAGGGAAGTCAGCTGGCAGGCCCCAGTCCCACCGCCCTCCCCCCGCACTCCTCCACTCCCCTCTCTGACAGAGCTTTTTCTCGAAGCCACTTCTGCAGTGCACCCTTCAAGCCTTCCCCCCCCCACATTCCTGTGCAAGCCTTCCAGCAGTCCCAGACTGAGCTGGGGGCTCGGGTGGGATATGCACTGTGAGCTGAGTTCCCATTGTCCACAAATCGGGACCAGCTGTGAGCAGCCTGAGAGCCCCGGGCTCGTGGCCACCCCCACTCCCACTATAGTTACAGAAGAAGGGAGTGGAGGGAGCCCACCGCCTGCCCGCCTGCCCGGGGCTCCCCCCCGCCCCAACACACACAGCATGATCAGCTCCCTAGCCAGAACAATCAAGCATTATGAATAAAGATGTGCAGCTGGACAGAGAATTCCTCCACACCCACCTGGCCCACCCAGCAGCTCCCAGCCTCCCTCCCCCAACCAGACCCTCTCCACCCAGGGGTACCCCAACCTGGCATGCGTTCATGCAGAGACCAGTTTCTAGGGGCACAGGACTACCTCAGTCTGGCACTGCCTTCGAAAGAGCAGCCTGGTCCTCTGGAAAGAGGTTGCTTGACCCTGTCACGTCATAACTTGGGTGGGCTTGTGTACAAAGCTGCTATGACCTCGGCCATCAGGACTGGTGGGGAAGGAGGAGGCCAGACCCTGGGGAAGCTGAGGCCAGGAACTTGATTCCAAAGCAGGAAGCTTGATCCAATGGGGTGTGGACCCTGATCTTAGTAAGCTCAGTGTTGGGGCAGGTCCAGTGACAAGAGGCTAGGGGGTGGGTGACGGTCTGTTGGTAGCAGAATCATAGGATTCTAGATATTCTGCACTAACAACAGCCTTCTAGTCAGGTCCTGAGCACACGGGAAATTGCAACCAAGGCTTTGTGTGGGAAGTGGGCTTTGGACAGAGCATCAACCCTGGGAGAAAGAGACGTACATGTTCCACTGGACAACATCGTAGTTTGGACCCATGTCTTCTTGGGGATGGCATTGAAGCCACAATGGACATGTTTGGCTCAGGATTCTCTCCAAGCCCCAGGCACTACAGCTGATAAAATAAGAGAAGTTTCAGATCCTTTCCCATCACACTGCCCCTCTCTCACTCCCACCCCTATGTCTTGCCTCTATCCCAACCTCCATTCCCTATGCCTAGCCCCAAAATCCGGTGGGACTGAGGTGGCCCAGGTCAGAATTAGCTTCAGACCTGAGGGCTGGGTCTCTAGGTCTATGATCTCAATCCCGGCTGTGCAATGAAATCACCTAGGGAGCTTTAAAAAGTCCCTAAGCAGCAGAGCATGCCCCAGACCAACTGAGTCGAGATCTCTGGGGATAGAATTCAGTCATCCATCACTATAAAGTCCCCCAAGTGAGTCTAACTGTGCAGCCAGAGTAGAGACCACTGTGCCAAAGAAGAGCAGTTAAGAACAGGAGATCTGTATGGGGAGGGTGTGGCTCAGTGGTAGAGTGCATGCTTAGCATGCACGAGGTCCTGGATTCAATTCCCAGTACCTCCATATAAAAAATAAGTAAATAAAGAACAAGAGTTTGAAAGCAGAGACAATCAGGATCCCAACCCTGCCACTTCCTTGTGTAGAAGATTACCCAACCTCATCAAACCTCAGCTTCCTTATCTGAAAAATCTGACCTCCATGATTGTTGTGAGGATTACACAAGAAAACACACACCAAAGATCTTAGCATGGTACTCAGTAAACATCATGATTAGCCAGAAGGGCTGATTCAGGCAGAAGCTGACACATAAATCGGAAAGTCATCCCTCTTCATCCAGAGTCTTGTAAACTTAAGTTACAGGTTGGCAATGTTAATGGTGGCAAATCCATCAATGGTGAAGGCATAAAGTATCAGGATGGAGGCATTAGAAACCATCAAGTCCCATCCACTCATGTTACAAAGATGGAAACCAAGGTGTAGGAAGGGAAGGAGACCAGAAACCTGGTCTCCCAACTCTTGGGTCCATGTGTGTGCTCAGGTCAATACACGTTTATCTACTATGTAGATAAGTACTGGGCACTGTATTGTCATGGAAGAAGCATGGAGGAGAATATGTTGGAATCCCTGCTCTCAGAGGGCTCAGAGCTGGGCTTGTAGATCTGTCAATTACAAAGGATGGGAAGTGGTCAGTTCCATCTATATAGAAAGTTCTCCACTTCTCTCCAAAGAAGACTTCAACAGGCAGAGATGGGCCATGGAGGTGTTTCAGGCAAAGGAGACATGGGTAAAGACATTGAAGGTTTTGGAGCAAGGGTTAACCTTTCTAATCTTTAGGAAGAAGAACTTAGCTTTTGGGTAGAGGCTGGAGAAAAAGGTAGAAGCAGGGAGGGGACTGTAGCTCTAGCTCAGGGTTCAACTGATGACGATAAGATTCAGTCCTGGGGTGGAGGGTATACAGTGATAGAGCGCGTGCTTAGCATGAACAAGATCCCGGGTTCAAACCCCAGTACCACCATTAAAAAAAACCAGAGAGACACACATTACTATATTTAAAATAAACATCAAGGACCCACTGTATAGCACAGAGAACTATATTCAGTTTCTTGTAATAACATATAATTGAAAAGAATTTGAAAAGAAAAAATACATATATGTGTACATGTATAACTGAATCACTCCGCTGTACACCTGAAACTAACATTGTAAATCAACCACATTTTAATAAAAAATTTTTTAAAAAAGATGCAGTCCTTCTGTTTCTTCTCCAGTCCCCACCCCTCAAGGCTGATAACCTCATCTCATTATGCATCGAGAAAATGAGCACCATCATACAGAAACTTCCTTTTATCCCCATAAATTCCACAGCCCCCTTGCTCCTTCTTCCTCCATAACGGTGGAGGACAAGGCCCTTCTCCTGTCTCAAACCAGCCCTTCAAACTGGACTCCAGAGCCTACCCTTCTCACCTTCCCAAGGCTTTTTTGGGTAGCTCTTTCTACTCTCGGTTTCATTCCCTTTAACAAAGACACGTGTTCCATATCTTCATTCTTAACAAAAGTAAAGGGAGGGGAGGGTAGAGCTCAGTAGTAGAGGGCAGGCTTAGCATGTGTGGGGCCCTGGTTTCAATCCCCAGTACCTCCATTAAAAATAAAATAAAGGGGTGAGGGAAGGGAAAAGGAATATTTTTTAAAGACAAGACTTTCCTTTGATCCACATCTCCCTCCAGCTCTGGCCCCACATCACTGCTTTCCTTCCCCAGAGGATTCTACCCTCCCCTCTAGCTCTGCTTCTCCACTGTCCACTCATCTGTCAACCACTGCATTCTGGCTTCTACACTCACCTCTTACTGAAATCACTCTTATGAAGATCACCAAAACCTGCCAGATTACCAGATCCAGCAGACATTTCTTGGAGCTGACATTACGACAGGCCGGCCAGTGCAGTGGTTAAGACAGGGCTTCTGGAGCCAGCCTGCCTGCGTTTGAACCCTGGCTTTACTGCTACCCAGCTGTATGACCTTGAGAAAGATACTTAAACTCTCTGAGACTCAATTGCCTAATCTGTAAAGTGGAGGCGAGCAGCACAGCACCACCATCGTTGGGTGGATGTCAGGATTCAGTGACGTCATACCTCTTCGGCAGCTGCACCCAGGGCTCCACATGAACTGGCTCCATCCGTGGCCTCTATCTGACCTGACTTCTCAGCAGGCATCCTAACCCTTATCCTAATCCTAATCCTCCTCCTTCTGTAAAAAGTATCTTCTCTCAACTCTGGGACATTACACTCTCCTGATTTTTCCCCCACACCTCATGGGCCCCTCTGTTCACCCCTCCTCTCTCCAAATTCCCCTCTCCTCTCTGTACTTTCTTCTGAGGTGAGTGCATCCATTCCCACAACTTCAAATGCCATTTATGTGCTTCTTACTCCCCAATGTTCATGTCCATCCCAAACCTCCCCAATCTCCAGCCTCATTTTTTTAAATTGAAGTGCAGTCAGTTTACAATATTGTGTCACTTTCTGGTGTACAGCATAATAGTTCAGTCATACAGATACATACATGTATTTCTTTTCATATTCCTTTTCATTATAGGTTACTACAAGTTATTGAATATAGGTTACTACAAGATATTCCCTGTGCTTGTTGTTTATCTATTTTATATATAGTAGTTAATATCTGCAAATTTCGAACTCCCAATTTATCCAACCTAATGTAATCAATCACCTACTTGTTAGCTTCCCTTGAATGCTTCAAGAAAAATCCAAATTAAACATGTCCAAAGAAAATGTCTGCAGTCAGCCTGAAGCCTGCCCCTCCCCTAGTCTTCCCATCTTTAGTAAATGGCATCATCTACTAGTTGCTCAGACCCAAGCCCCAGGAGTCCTCCTTGATTCTTTCCTTCCCCTCACTCCCCAAATTCAATCTGTCAACAGATTCTGTTCTACCTTGAATGTATCTCATCTATCCATGTCTCTCCACTTGCCCTGCCATCACCATTTCTCTGACAAGGACACTGGACAGCCTGTCCCTTCTTCTGCTCTCTCTCTTATCCTGCTACAGCCCAGGCTCCTCACCATGGCCAGAGTCACTGGGTTTTTTTAATTATTTTTTTTTGGGGGGAGGGAGGTAATTAGGTTTGTTTGTTTGTTTGTTTAAATGGAGGTACTGAGGATTGAACCCAGGACCCTGTGCATGTTAAGAACGTGCTCTACCACTGAGCTATACCCCTGCAGAGTCGCTGATT
This sequence comes from Camelus bactrianus, assembly GCF_048773025.1. NCBI lineage: Eukaryota > Metazoa > Chordata > Mammalia > Artiodactyla > Camelidae > Camelus > Camelus bactrianus. The sequence goes on from NC_133575.1 coordinate 43,658,160, forward strand.
TTTTAAAATGTATTATCAGACTATATCTCTCTCAAATTTCAAACCTTGTGGTGGGTTTGCTTGGAATAAAATGCAAGTTTCTTACTCTGGCTTACAATCCACCCCCTAAGATGTGGTCCCTGCCTCCCTCTCTGACCACATCTTGTCCCACTGGCCCCCTCCTTCTCTCCACACCAGCCACACTTATCTTTTCTGATCCTTAATATACTCAAGCTCTTCCTGGCCTCAGGACCTCTGCAGTTGTTGGTCCTTCTGCTTGGAAAGTTGACTCCTCAGCGCTTCAAACTGCTGGCTCTTTGCCAGCCTTCAGGTCTTAGCCTAAATATCATCTCCTTAAAAAGGTCTTCCCCGAACCCCCTTACCTAAAATAGCGCCCCCCTATTTTTCTCTATCTCAGCCATGCATTGATTGCCTTCATATCTCCTTCTGTATTTATTCATTTGTTTCTTCACTGTTTCCCTCACTGGAATGTAAGCGTCATGAGGGCAAACACCTTGACTGTCTCATTCACTGTGGTTTCCCCAGAATCTGGCACGGTGACTGTCACTGAAAATGCAACAATTGCTGAATGAATGGATGCATGAAGCCAAACAGAAAATGGGCCTAGAGAGGAAGGGATACATTGGAGAGATACTAAGGAAAGTAGATGTGATAAGGCTTGGTGATGGATTGGAGGTGGTGGGTGAGGGGAAGGAAGGAGACAGTGATGACTCCCAGGTTTCTGGCTCTATTAACTGAGTGATTGGTTGTACCATTTATGAAACTGGGCCATATGGAAAGGGACGAGTTTGGGGGAAAAGAGGATGCCGGCAGCTTGTTGCACTGAGTCTGAGCTCCCTGTCTGACATAAAATGAACATGCCCAGTAGGGGCCTTGTGACTTGAACTTCAGTCTGGAACTAAAGGAATGATCAGGACTAGAGATAAATAATGGGACATGATCAGAATGACTGGAAGTGGGAGAATGGACTTTACTGCTCTGGAGAGAGCAGAGAGAGAGAAGACCAAAGACAAAAGCTAGAGCCAAGCTACCCATGTATGGCAAGAGTAGAGACTAAAAAAGCCACATGATGCAAGAGACCTGGAGCCATTTAGTGTCTCCAAAGCCAATGGAAGAGAGAATGGCAAGCAGGAAGGGACAGGTGGCAGGGTCAGATGTGAGACTGGGAAAAGGTTATTGATTTGGTGACAAGGAAGCCACTGGTGATCTTTAAAAGGGCAAAGTCAAGCGAGAGGGTGAGAGGACGTAAAGCAGTAGACTGAGGAGAGTGGGAGGTGAGGATGCAGAGATACTGAGGGTAGACAACATTTCCAAGAAGTTTGGCTGAGAGGGGAAGGCCAGAGAGAAGATGATAGCTTAAGAGGGAGGCCGGGTCAAGGGAGGGTTTCTTTGAAGGATGGGAGAGTGCTGAAAATCCTTGTGGGCTGAAGAGGAAATAGCACTCAAAGGAGGGGGAGAGATGGAGATACAAAAGAAAGGGAATAATTGATGGAGTTAGAGGTTAGGTATGGAACAGAGGCTAGACATATCTTCCTAGGAGACAAAAAGGAGAGAGAGGAAGAGAGGGAGGGAGGGAAGGAGGAGAGAGAGCGACTGGGAGGGAGGACATACAGAAAAAATCTGAGATGGACAACCTTTGTCTTAGCAAAATTGGAAGCCAAATATTGGGAGGGGTGTAGCCGTGAGGCTGGAATGGAAAAAAAGTGGAAGATGGGAATGGCAGTCCCCATGGGATGAATTAAAGGACTGGAACATCAGCATCAGCAAGAGCCTCCTGTTGAGGCTGGCAAACTTAGAAGGGCTAGGAGCTAACTGGCCAGGACTGGGGACAGTAGCAGATGGTGTGCAAAGCTGGAATGGCTTCACATCATGAAGGTCATGGCTGGCACAGGGTCTAGAGTAGACAAATTAGGGAGGTGAGGGAGGCCTGAAGAGGACTGAGGACTGGGAGAATATGGTTGTGGATGGGGATGAGGGACTAAAATGCTCAGGAGTTGAGGGGACCAATTTGGTTTTGTTTGTTTGTTTGTTTGTTTTTCATTTATCCAACAAATGGTTACTTAACTGCCCAGTCCCAAGTACTGGAACCAAGACCAGGCTCAGAAGGGTTGAAGGAGCCAGTTATCTGAGGGGTGGGAGTAGAGGGGCTGAAGATTGGAAATCTTGGGGCTGAAGCCTTCCCAAGTAATGGCAAGGCTTGGGATGTTGCCAAACCAGTGGGAAGCTTCTACAGAGAGGATGTGTGGATGATGCCATGGAGGTTGTAGGATGGCTGCGGGCCAGGCGGAGTGGACATCCATGAGGATGCTGAAGCCAGTGGGGGAGGCAGCAGGTGCCAGGGTGGAGAGAAAGGTCTGGGGACTTGGTGGTGTGAGAACTGAAGACTGACCAGTGTTTTCTGGTCAGCAGTGGGGCTGAGAAAGAGGAGAGGGTCTTCTAGTCAATAACATATCTTTCTTGGGAAGAGGGGGAATTTAAAGTAGGCACAGGAGCCCGGGCCATAAACAGCCATTGCAAACCTGGACAACACCAGTCTCCCTACTGCTCCTCAAAGCCAAGCTGGGAAAAGGTGAAAGCAGAGCATCCACTGGAGAGAGTTACCAAAGGGAGTTGCAGGTTTCAGTTCTGATCTGAGGGTAAAGGGAGTTTTTTGGAGAAAAGATGGAGGTTGGTGACTTTGTTTCCAATACAATGGGCTTCCATGGAGAACACTCAAGGTTGTTGGTGGGGTAAGATCAGACTTGGAAAGGAGGATGTGGGATTGGGGTGGCACCTGAGAGAGCCCTCTGTTCTTGGAACAGTCACCACAGGGGGTAGATGCAGGGGTCAAGGGAGAGGTCCATCAGGGAGGTAATACTGACCTCTGGGAGTATGACCACAGCAGCTGGTCCACCATCTTCCCAGCAGAACCAGATGCAAGAGGCAACAGAGAATAGGGCTGGCTGGGTCCCCGAGGCAGACCCACACCAAGCGTGTCAAGCCTCCCACATTTCCCTGGAGGTTTCTCAGCTGAACCAGCCGCTTGACTTCATTTGTCAAGAAGTTGGCCCAAGTAGCTCCTGAATAGAACTGAGGTCGGGTTTTGGTGGTGTCGGCAGAGCACCATATTGGCACAGAACGGCGTACGTTCTATTTGGTTGCTTTTCTCTCTGAACCTCATCACTTTCTTCCTCACCTGAAAAACCAGAGTAAGAATGCTTTCCTCACAAGATGGCTATGACAATTAACTGAGAGAATGCTCTGAGAAGTTTTTGTAAACCTTTTAGTCGCTGCAGAGATGTCAGTCAGGAGCATCTCATTACCACTGAGAGGAGGGCTATGGCCCCAAGGCACTCTGATGAAGGCCAGTGGACCCATTAGCTTGTCTGGCTGTCCAGTGGCCCATCTTCCTTCTTGTCAGTACAGGAAGCTGTCAGTGAAGGGCCTGTGCCAAGCTGGGAACCTGCTGCTCCCGGGCAGGTAGGAATCCAATGGAGAAAAGGATGGGAAACGAGAATGCTGGGGAGAGGGAAGCATGTATTTGGCTACCATCTAACCCTGTCCCCTGGGGACTCCAGGACCTGTAGGATCTGATTTCTTGCCTTTTTGGCTATTTGGGGGCCTCTGGCTGGCCAACTAGATGCTGGGCAGGAAGTCCAGAAGACCAGCCTGAGATGGGAGTGATTTCTACAGGGGACCCTGAGGAGCTGGGAGAATGCAGTGGGTGGGAGAACACTGGGCTTAGCAAGGAGGGGCCTGCAGCCCTGGGTGACACCACGGGGGAGGGAGGGGATGTGAACGAAAGAGCTGAGCTGGAAATTGGGGAAATCAAACATAAACCACCTCAATAAACCTGTCAAGGCCAACAAACTCCCTCTTTTGTTCCCATTGCCTGAACTGTACTTGGCTTGGAAGGGGACAGCAAATTAACTCTGGTTCTTAGGCTGGGCCTCTGGCACCACACTGCCCAGGCTGGAATCCCGGCTCTACCACATACTAGCTGGGAGACCTTGGACAGGTAAGTGAACCTCTCTGTGCCTCACTTTACTCATCTGTAAAATGAGGGGAGGGAGTTGTGGGATTAAAGGACTTAACATTGGTAAAGCAGTTAGAATGATGTCTGCCATATAGTAAGCACACTTAATGTTTCTAGAGCTCTACAGTCTGGGCAGCAGAGGTTTTACAGAAAAGGCATTGGACTTGGATTCTGACCGATCTGGGGGCAAATCTTCCTTTTTTTTTTTTTTTTTTTTTTTTTGACGTATTCAAGCCACCATATATTCTTTTTCTTTAAAACTGAAGTATAATCAGTTTACAATCTTGTGTCAATTTCTGGTGTACAGCATAATATTTCAGTCATACAGATACGTATATTCGATTTCATATTCTTTTTCATTATAGATTACTACAAGATATTGAACATAGTTCCTGGTGCTATACAGTAGGTCCTTGTTGTTTACCTATTTTATACATAGTAGTTAGTATCTGCAAATCTTGAACTTCCAATTTATCCCTTCCCACCCTCTTTCCCCCCGATAATCATAAGTTTGTTTTCTGTCTGTGAGTCTATTTCTGTTTTGTAAATAAGTTCATTTGTGTCTTTTTTTTTAGATTCCACACATGAGTGATATCATATGGTATTTTTCTTTCTCTTTCTGGCTCACTTCATTTAGAATGACATCCTCCAGGTCCATCCATGTTGCTGCAAATGGCATTATTTTATTCTTTTTATGGCTGGGTAGTATTCCATTGTATAAATATACCACAGCTTCTCACTTGACCTCTCTGAGTCTCAGATTCCTCACCTTTAAAGCAGCGGGTGGACTAAACTCTTAGCCCACAGGATGGTCTACAGGACTAGATGAAGAAATGCCCATGGTTGTGACTGGCCATCCCCAGTACTTAGTAGGTGCTCAATAAATGACAGCCTCTGGAAATTTCCCAAACATCTAGCACCATTTCCCAGAAACTACCTCAGATGCCTAAATAATCATCAGGACAGTGCAGGATCCCTTCCATATGCTGCAGCCTGCCTGGTTCCTATCTTCGTGGGGGTTGGGGAAATCCAAGGGCCTGACACTTTTCTGCAAGAGCTTCCTGCTTCGTGCATCTTAGCGCAACTCTAGAGTCTATCAGAACCACCTGGAAGGCTTATTAAAACACAACTTGCCAGCTTTACCCTTAGAGTTTTTGATTTAGTAGGACTGGAGCAGGGTCTAAGAATTTGGATTTGTAACAAGTGCTGCTGCTGCTGGTCCAGGGAACACACTCTGAGAATCCCTACCTTAGCACAGCAGCTATATTGTATGCACGGAAGGCCTGGGGAAGTTGTGCAGCTGCAGATTCAGACTGAGTGGGTCTTGGGTTGAGCCTGGGATTTTGTATTTCTAAGAAGCTCCCAGGTGCTTCTGCTGCTGCTCCACTGACCACACTTTGAGTGGCAAGTGCTTGACTCTGAGTTTCTTACGAGCCTTTCCCAAGCAAAGGATTGGCAGGTAAGCGGAGGCAGACAGACCAGGGAAGGGGAGGTTCACGCTCACAGCCAGAAGTTCAGCCAAAAGGCAGTAGAAGAGAGAAGGTGGCAATATAGTGGTTTTGCTGGCAAGGTGAGGACAACAGTGAGGGCAGCTGGGCTGGATTCTGGGAATGGCAAGTGACCTGCATTTAAGGAACTAACAGAAGTGTGCATGCGTGCACACATGTGCAAGTGCAAGTGAGAAAGAAAAAATTTTGAAAGAATTTGATATATTTTTTCAAGCATCCAAGTAGTATCTTGGGAAAAATCAAAACTTTGTTGGACTTCCTTACACGTACTTTACGGGTTAGTATTGTTTTTAATTTTAATTATATACAGCCAGTGGGGGGCAGGGGCTGTGCAGTCTGTTCAGAGCTTAAATCCTCTAACGGTCTTAAAACTCAACTCTGGTGGCCACTGAAGTCTCTGTCCCAGAGCCTTGGGGCCTGAGGTTGTGGCCAGGCGTGTGTTCTGCTGGCTCTCCTTAACTTCTCCCCAGGATCTGCAGAGGAGATTCAACTTTCTTAGATGGAGTACAAGTCATCATCAAAGGGGATTCAGGATTCTTAGATGAGGTGCAAGATGTCCCACCAGAATAAAGAGGGTCCAAGGGACTGGAGAGATATCAGCGTCACTGGATTGAGGAACAAAGGAAAGGCACAGGTTCTCCATGGACTCTCCAATCAGCACACACCCACACCAGCAACCCTTGGTCACCTGCACCTGCCAAAGGCAAAGAGGCTTAAGATTCCAAGTTACACCAACCTGCACGTGAAGTCTAGTCCTACCTCTTCTTAGCTGTGTGACCCAGGACAAATACCTTTCCATTCTCAACCTTGGATTCTTTTCAGTAAAATGGAAATAATAACAGTTCCCACCTTTAAGGGCTCTTGTGACAACTATAATAGGGTGTTTAGAATAAGGCCTGGGACATCGTATGCCCTCAAAAATGGTGCTGATTATCATTATCTAATAGTCATCCTAGTTATAGTAATGGTACCATCTCCATAGAAACAGAGATGAGTTTGGGCACCAGGAGACATCAGTTCAAGGAGACAAAGGGGCAGATGTGAGAGGCAAGTTGTGTTCAAGACGTGTCTAGAAGGAGCCTGCCAAGATTGCTCAGGGACACCTCCCACTGTTCAGTCCTGCCAAGTCATGTGGGGACGGGTGACACCATCAGCCAAAACCCAGAATGAGTCCTGAGTGACCTGGAAACCCCAGTGATGGAACAGAAATCCTTGAGGACACAGGGCCTATTTTCATCTCTCTTCCTAGTTGAAAGTTGTTAAAACAGAGCTCTTTTTCCAAAAGAGCACATCTGTATTCAGATGTACTTGGGAGTTCTGAATCATCTGAATGGTTCTCATCGTCCCCAGGGCACCAATGTCGGCTACAAGGATGGCTTGAGAGGGTGATGAAAGGTGGCCTTCTGGTTCCTGCCTCCACCCCACCCCAACCTGTGCCAGCCCATTCAGGCCAGCGCGTCCCCCCTTAGCGTCAGCAGGAACCCCTTTCACCAGCTTCTTCAGACCTTGAAAGATTCATTCTCCCAAACACAGAGAACTGAGGGAGTAACAATTTATTTGTCTTCCTGGTTTTATCACACAGACATCCTGGGCTGCCAGTCGAAGCTTCTGGCTAGCATGAGACTGGCCAAGAGCACATGGAGCTGCCCCTGGCATGGCAGCCCAGACCCGGGACAGTCTTTCGGAAGCTCTGCGGCTGATTCTCAGATGCCTCTCCAGCTCTTCTCTTCATGGACGCTGGCTTGGGATGGGAACCATGGATCATGCCCCATCCCTCCGTGTCCCAGAAATGGCCAGTGACTAAACCAAAGGTGCCCAGGGATTTCTGGGAAAAAAAGCCAGGTCCCCAGCCTACCAGCTCTGTCCTAGAGCTATGTTACTGGATTTCCTCAAACTTTCTCCAACCTTTCTCCAAGTGTGTATGCAGTGCCTATTAAATCAGTCTACTTGGTCTGGTCAAAGCCCTCCTCCCCCTTCCTCCAGGCCCTCCGTCCTGCACCACAGACCCCTCTCCCCTCCAGCTTCAGGGCCTAATCCCTAGTGTCCTTTTCACATCCGCACCCTCCCCCTCCGTCCCAGCCTGTTCTCCAAAGGAATGGGCCTCCTCCAGCCTTCCCATCTCCTGCTTCCCACCTCCCTCACCCCCAGCCCTATAGAGTGTCATAAATTCTAACGAAACCCCATCAGGGGAAGAAAAGGAGCAAAAAGTGCCTAATTGGCAGGGGCCTCGAAGCTCTTGGTCCCTGTGGTGGGATTGATAAGGTTCCTGGGAAGCGGTAGGGGTTTGGCAAGAGGAGGGGGGAGGCTGGGGGCCTGCCTGCCAAATGTAGCCAATTAATGTCAGTGCTGCCTTTCATGCCAGCCAATTAAGTCCCACATACTTGTCACCAGCCTCAGGAAGGGGGGCAGGGAGGGGCGGGGCAGGGGGTTTCAAGGGAACAACTAATTTCCCTGCAGCCAGAATAATGCAGCCTTCAGAATGGGGAGAGGGTGCAGGGAGAGCTAGAAGGTGGTCAGGGGTTGCAGGGGGCAGGCGGCAGGGGAGGGGGCAAGGTGCAGAACACTGGGGCTCTGTGGGGACTTTGTTCGGAGCCCTGGGAGAAATGGAAGATGGGATTGGCTTCAGGGACCAATCACTGCTGGGAACTGGGAAGGGAACGCACTTTCTCACTTTGTGCCCCGTGCAAGCAGAGCCAGGCACTTGCCAGTTATGTTGTTGAGTCTTCACAACTCCCGGGCAGCTCAGAGAGGTTACAGAAGCTGCTCAAGACAGAACAGTTGTAAATGGCCAGAGTAACGTGCTATTAACCTGGCAAGGTCCATGGTAAATATACCTTAAGACCCTTGCAGAGCAGGGCCAGTGGCTTAAGCATCCAGGAGCCCTTGCCACCCACCTCTTCACCTTCACCAACTAGGCAGAGCGTTCTAATTGAGGGCAGCACAGCCCAGGCTACCAGACAGCAGGCTAGGGTGGGAGATGGTGAGAGACCTTTCAAGACAGGGATAAGGACAGGGAACAGTGTCTCAGTGAAGGAGTATCACTGTGAAACTAGATATCCCCACTGTTAGCTCTCCAAGGATGCAACCCGCTACAGATAGGAGGGACATTTCCAGATAGTCAGAGGTACCGAGGTGGTCTTGGCAGCTCTTCCCTTGAACATTTGATGGTTAGGGAAGTTGCCTGTCTTGCTGGCTTGGGGGAGAATTCTGAGAGCTCCTGAAGGAGAGTCCAAGAAAAGCCTGGTCATGGCTCAGGAGCAGGCTGGCAGAAGGCTTCAGGGACAGGGAGAAAGAGGCCCCACAGAGGCCCCTGGGAGTGAGCAAGGCTCCTGGGGGCAGCCCCTGGCTCAGCATCAAACACTCACCCTTGGGAGCCAGTCTGTTCTCATGCTTCCCTCAGGGAGAAAGTGGCTGAATGAGACAGAGCCGAGTGCTGATCTTAGCTCCACCACCTGTGAGCTAAGTGATCTTAGGGGAGTCCTGGCCCCACTCGAAGCCTCAGTTGTTTCATCTGTGAAATGGGGAGAAGCAGAATACGGACCTCCAGGGCTGTGGAGAAGCTCACAGAAGAGACAGTTTGGGAAAGGGTTGGAACCTATGACTGACAGGCCAGGTCAGAGATGCTTCTGAGCAGGCTGTTGGGGTCAGGGCAGATGTGCCCAGGAGCTGGGCCACGCAGTGCCACCAGCTGCCCCTCTGCCCTGGGTGCAGGCAGAGGCACCACAATGCGCGCATTGTCATGCAGATGATTTGCCAGCCCGCCCACCCCCAGTGGGCCCACTAATGACCCTGAGAGATGGTTGGAGGCTGGGGCAAGCTAATTACATGGCCCCAAGCCCGCCAAGACCCAATAATTACACAGCAACTTGTACAGAGAGGGTGGTTAATTGTGTGACAAGCTGTGAGGGGAGGGCTAGGGCGCCCCTCGAGCTAATGAGCTTCCCCCAGAGTCCATGGGGCAGGGCCAGGGTGAGGGGATGTGGCACACAGGCCCGTCCCATTCCCAGCCCCCCATGGCGCCTGGCTCCCGGGAGGGTGGCAGGGCGTGCCGGAGGGAGGCGAGCAGTGATTAAGAGCCAAAGCTCGCCTCGGACCTGTCTCCTCTTGCCAAGTCTTGCTCAAAGCTGCACCTGGTCAGGTTCTGTGGGCCTGCTCAATCAGGAGCCATCCCCCTCTCCACACCTCCATCACCCCAGGGTGACTTCAACTCTTCCAAGCTTCTTTCCTGCCCCTGTCCCCGACTGGTTGGCAGACTGGCCATGGCCAGGAGTCAAAGACAGATCTGGGAAATCCTTGACCATCAGAGCTAGCAGGATCCTCCAGGATCCACTCGCCTATCCGCAATCCAGCTCTGGCTCCTCACAGGGGTGAGAAACCAAAACCCAGGTCAGCCAGAGTCCTGGCAAGCTGGTGAGCCACTCTCTCACCTGCCCGACTGAACTTGTTTCTTTTTAATTCAAAGCAGTCCTAGATACTCTGAAGGCCTTGGAGTCAGCCAGTTCTCTGTTCAAATTCAGCCCTTTCACTTTTGAGCTGCATGACTTTGGGTAAGTCATTTGATCTCTCTGAGCCCAGGTTACCTACCCCACCTAGAAAATGACAAGGTTACAAGGATAAAACAAGTTAATTCCAGTGAAACCTAGAGCTCAGTGCCTGGCATCATGTGACCACATCTAGTGTCCTCCTTGTGCAGGTTCCTGACATCCCACCTGAGACCGAACACCACAGAAGAGCCTGAGGCCCCCCACCAACTGTCCCCACCTCCTTTCCAGGCCCAGCCCCCACCTCTATACACCAGAGGCCACCCCAACTGCCCGAGCCCACCCCAACCACCAAATCTTCCCTGAATACTTCTTTCTTTTCCCTGAGACTGGAGCAAAACTGGAGAGGTTTTTGCTCTCAGGGGTGTGAGGGCGGGGGGTAAATTATCCCATCTCTCTCCCCTTCAGATGTGGCACCCTGTGGGTGTAAAGCTTCAAGGTGGAGAGAGGCCTGGGCACCTCCTTCCTCCAGAGGCCGGTTTCTCAGACGACCTCCCCCTCTCTAGCCCGCCCCTCAGCTCCTGACATTTTTGGACCCCCCCAAAAAACAAGCAGGAGACAGAAGCATTGAAGTGGCTGCTGACAAGTTGGAACAGCTTAACAAATTACTACTAATAAACTACTAGGGGCAAGAGGAGGGGAGGCCGGAAGCCAGCCTGCTCCCAAACAGCACCTCCATCTGTGCCCTGGTAGGCCCGGCCACTCCCAGCACAGCCAGAGGCTTTCCCACAGGAAGGCCTCCACAGGGAGCCTTTCCAGTCACCCCATCCCCTCCAACACCAGCCCTGAGATCTCAGGTTCCTCAGGCCTCAGAACCATGGGGCTCCCCAGGTCAGAGGTCCTCACCTTTACCGAATCCCAAGGCCTCAACCTCACTCAGCCAGGCACAGGGGAGGTAGCAAGACCTGAGCGCTCTCATCCCCAGGCTGTCTGGTTCAGGGGCTCAGGTTGGAGGCCCCCGACTTATTTGCTACCCGGCCATCCTACCAGCAAGTGTGTGGGCAGGATTCCCTCTGTGGGCACAGCTCTGGCCGCTGACTGAGACAAATCATCTCTTCTCTTGGCCTCGCTTGCTTTCTTGTCTTTCACACAGAGGCTGCCAATCCCCCAAGGCCCCAGAGAGCCCTCCGAGGGCTATCCTACGCAGGAAGTAAGATCATGGACAGGAAAGCACTGCCTCAGTTTTCAAGCGCCATACCTGGGTTGGTTGCTGGAATGGCTGCTGAGTATTATTATAATTATTGTTATTAATTCTTGCCCGTTCTGTATTCTTCACCTCTGGCCTTACTTGGACTGAGCCAGTGGGAGGCAAGGGATGACCGACTCTACCAGCAACAAGGAACACTTGCAAAGTGCTTTCACTTACATTTTGTTTAAGCTTGATGTCAGTGCTTCAGGGAGGGGTTGCTATCCCCTTTTAGAAAAGATACAGAGGGGCGGTTGGCCTCAGACCAGCACGGGCTACAGCCTTTCAGGCTTCTCTTCCCCAGGATTCTTTGCAGCAGTCATGGTAATACTTCTGAGCTCAGTAAGCAGGCCCCTAGGGGAGAGACTTGGGCTAGGGTGGAGGGGAAGAGGCAGGCCACAGACAGGCTCAGACTGAACACTCAGGCTTAGAGAGGTTAGATAATTTACCTGAGGTCACACAGCTAAGGAGTGATGTCACAACTGCAAATCTATGTCCTTCAAATTAGCTCATTTAGTGGGCCTGGACCTGGCTAACCTGGACAGGCAGAGGGCCTCCACAGTGGAGACTCAAGATGCCAGGTTTCAGAGTGGGTCCTGACCACAGGGTGTGGACTCCATCCTGGAGAGCCCTGGAACAGGGACATTTTCAAGGGGAGCTGGGCACTGCTGGGACCGACCATGTGCCGAGGCCTGTAATCTGATTAAGCCATTAGAGCCGCTGCCCCAAGCACGTGCTGCCAGGCCGCCAAGCCCTTCAATTAATCCCCAGATTAATCTGCTCCTTATCCCTGTCCCCTCCCCTCCACCACACCCCCCGCCCCCCAGCCCCAAGAAGTTGTTCCGGTCTGGAGGGGAAGGGAGGCTAGCCCCAGGGGCTTGTGGAGCTAACAGCATGGGCACCAGACAGCTCCCAGGTGGCCATCATCGCTGCCCCTCAGAGAAGGGGGGCCCAGTCTGCTCTGACTACTTCACCTTTGGTCTGTCTTCTTCTGCAACCCACCTCAGACCTTCCACTCCTTAAAGTTCCGCATTCATTCGACAACCGATTGAACTCTTAGTGTGTGCTAGGCACTGATCTAGTGGTAAAGAAGATGACAAGGTCCCAGGGGCCTCCAGGGCAGGGGAGGACAGAGAGAAACGCACAGCTACTAACTTCCCTGTGTGCTCTGGACTGTAGCAGGGGGCCCACCAACAGTTGTTGAAGGAGGTCCAAGGGAAAAAGAGGGTCACTCCAGGTGGAGGACACCTGTGCAGAAGTACAATGATGCAGTGTGAAGACGTACAGTCTCGGGTTGGGATGAGGATGGAGAGAGGCAGAGGCTAGTGTAAGACAAGGCTGCGAGTGGGCCATGGCCCATGGTGAAGGCTCTACATGTCTACGTATGTGATGGTGTGAGCCAAGCATCAGTGGCCATGTGTGCACATCACTGGAGGCATGAGTCTGCATCTCAGCTTGTGCACATGTGCAGTGATGGCCACGGGGATGGGCATTTGTATCTGAATGTGTATCTGAAGGCTTTTCCTTTGCTGATGTGCCTAGGTGTGTTTGGTCTCTGCAACTATGCTGCCAGCACCCCAGGGGCAGGGACTGGGGACTCCTGTAAATTACTTGCCTACCAAGTGCCAAGGACCCACAGATTCTGACAGAGAATCCCTAGAACCTATCTCTCCATCAAATAGGCCTGACGAACTGGACGTCCCAAACCTGGGTTCGTATTCCCTTCTTTGGAAGGCAGGGGGAGGTAATTACTTTTATTTATTTTTCGACAGAGGTACTGGGGATTGAACCCAGGACCTCGTGCATGCTAAGCATGTGCTCTACCACTGAGTTATACCCTCACCCGCCTTGTATTTCCTTCTTAGACAGGGCCCTTCACTCTGCTCTAACTAACCCTAGCCAGGGCCAAACAAGCCTGGGAGGCTGGCAGTGATGGGGCCTTTCACCTGCCTCTCTACTGCCATCCTGCCCAAGCTCCCCACCTGTCTCACCAAGATTGCTGTAGAGTCTCCTCATGGCTCTCCTGCTTCCTGCCTTGACCTAGCCAGAGCCTAATGTCCACATACCAGTCGGGGGTCGGCAGGGTGTTCCATTCAAACTAAGTCAGATCCTGTCAGAGCTCTGCAGTGGCTCCCACCTCACTCAGAATAAAAGCCATCGTTCTTTTCATGGCCCTCACTATAGCACGGCAAGATATGCCCTCCCCTGCCCTGTCATTACTTTTCTGACCTCTCTCCTAACTCACCCTCTTGCTCGCTGCCCTCCAGCCACACAGCCCTCCTTGTTGTTCCTCCAGCAACCAGGCCCTCTCCTGTCTCAGGGTCTTTGACTTGCTATTCCTCCTTCCCGGAGGGCTCTTCCCTCAGATATAGACAGGGCTCACTCCCTCTCCTTCGTTTTTGACTCATATGCCTCCTGTCACCCTGTCAATGAGACTCACCAGGACCAATCTACTTAAAATTGCAGATTACTTCCCACCCTACCCTGGCACTCCCTCTTCTCTGTAATCTAGTCCCTTTGCGCTCCATAGCACTGATCACATTTGAAGGCACTGTATGATTTACTCATTTATTATGTTTATTATGTGTCTGTCTCCCCTCACTAGAATGTAAACTCCAGGAGATCTTGGTCAGAGGTAAGCACGGATGTTGCCCCGGCTCCTAAAATAGTTTCTGACATCTAGTAAGCACACAATGAACATTTGTTGAAAGAATGCATCCTGGGGAGGAAGCCCCAAGGGCCAAGTTCTGCCTAAAGCTGCTTTGAGATCCAGGAGTTCCAGTCCTCATTCCCAATGCTACCCAACCCTTCTCCTCCCAATGAGATGCCATTTGGTTCTTCAAAGGCCCAAGTGGGATGAGAGTGACTATGCGCACAAGTGCCCATGCGTGCATGCGCGCTTTGCCCGGATATGGGCACTGAAATCAGGTCCTTTGGCTCCATTGCTGGCCCACAGAACTTCAGAGAGCCCCCAGGCCCTGCCCTTCCCCTCCCAGGTTTCTCTCAGCTGCTGTTCTTGTTCCCCCAATAACTCCCTTTTCCTCTCCAGGCCCCGTAGCTTTTGTCTTTCTTTCCTCAAGGTCTTCATTGTCCCTCCTCTGACTCTCACCCTGGGTGCCTAGGCTTTGGTCCCTACCCTTAGTGTTTCCCTCAACCCCTGTACCTCGCCCCTTGGTATGCTCAGATCTGGATCCTTTCCCTCATCACCTCCAGCCACTATGCCTCTGCTCTCAAGGTCTCTCCTGTCCCTCTCCCATCCTTTCAGGGACCCTCGCTATCTCTGCCCCTCTCTGCTTGGTGTCCCCAAGTCCTGCCCTCTCCCTGCAATGCTCTCCCTTCCCGCTTGCTGGCAGACACCCAGGCTTTGGCTCTCATAGCCGCTATGTGTTTCTGCCTGGCCTTTGTGCCACCTGCGGGCCCGGCGTCCCCAAGGGCTCTCCACACAGCCACTCACTAATTAGGTCAATTATGAGGTCAATTATCTAATCCTCTCCAATCCAGCTCTGCATTGCTCCACACACTCACATCCTCAGGCACGTTCAGAAGCCCCAGGCAACAGATGCTCTGGCCCTTGCTACCTCTCATGTGGCTGCCCCTGGCCTGGCCTCCTGGCTAAGCAGGTTCTGCTCATCACAGAAAATTTTGGAAGGGATGGAAGGCACTGAATAGTGGCTAGAAATACAGTGATTCCCAAAAATGATGTGTGAGGAACCCCTCCCTAAGCAATGCTGATGTCACCCACCCAGGGATGTGACTTCACTGGGGTCAATTCCAGTGCCTGGACGTGTGTGTGTGTGTGTGTGTGTGTGTGTCTGTGTCTGTGTCTGTGTCTGTGTCTGTGTTGGAGGTTGGGAAGTGGATCCTGCCTGGAGACAACAGGATGGACAGAAAGAACTCTAGGACAAGGCTCCTTAATCTTTTTGTGAAGTCACGTGCCTCTTGAGCATCTTGATGAAGGAACTGGGAAGAACTGGTTTCCAGACCCCTGGAAATGGGCCAGAGATCCTAGTCGTTAACGTGGATCCAGAAACTCTGATTCAATGGCTCTTCAATGGCTGATTCAATGGTGCCACCCCCCGACTCAGGAAAGTTCACCCCTTTAGGATGAGCTCAGGAAATCCTCAACTTTCCCCACCTCTTCCCGGAGCCTCAGTTTCCACTTCAGGAGTGTCTTGCCTGCCCACCCAGTTACCTGACAGCTGGTGCCACAAAAGTCCAGAGTTACTGTAGCTGCCGGGGCAGCAGGAACTGTCCCAGGGCCCTGGCATCTGTGGCAGGTCTCTGCTGGAGCACCCACCCTGCAGCAAGGCCTCATATCACTGGCCATCTGAGCCAGGAAGAGAGCCAAGGAGAAGCAGACCAGATAAGGGGCAGGCAGAAGTGAGGAAATGAAAAAGGGAAATAGGGAGTCCAGGGAAGGGCAGAGATGAAGGCCAGAGAAAGACACTAAAGAGAATGAAAGCAAAGAAAACACTCAGTGGGGACAGTGCTTCCATTGTCAAGGAAAACCAAGAACTTCACCAAGTCTGATCTCTTTCACTGCACAGATAGGTAGATTCAGGTCCCAGAGACAGAAGGGGACTTGCCTAAGACCACACAGCCTATTGCTGGCGGAGATCCGAACACCCAAGCCCAGAATGTTACTGCCCCACTTCAGCTGAAGGGCCCTGGGAGGGGAGGGAGCCAAGAAGCACAGGGCTGACAGCCTTCAAATTTCTGTCACTAGCCAGGAAGATACTCATTACAACAATCATAACAGGGACATTTTAAAAATAACTTGAATATCCAACAAGAGGGGATTGATTCTAGTTTACCTCAAGTGTTGAATGCTTTGTAACAAAAGGAACTTGTTGATGAAATTTAGTATCAGAAAATGTTTACAATACACTCTAAAGACCAGTTCATAAAGCCAAACCAGTAAATACTGATAGGGAAAAAAAAAAAGACCAGAAAGAGGAAATACACCAAACTATTACCACTTGTGATCTCTGACAAGGGTATTGCAAATCATGGCTGTCTTCTTTTTGCTTGTTCGTATTTGCCGTATTTTCTTTAATAAGCATGTATTATTTTATAATGAGAAAAAGCAGTAAAATGTTACCTGTCAGATCCTTTTTAGCATATTCATCTCCAGCTCAGACTTTCCTCCCGACCTCCAGGCTCCGAAACCCACTGCTGGTTGTCCCACCAGCCAGCCAGGCCAGAGCCAGAACACAAGGCCATTGGCTCCTCCCCTTCCTATGGCTTATCAACTTTAGTTGTCCCCACCCCACGCCCTTCCCAGCTTCCCCACAGCCACACCCAGCAGGGCTCCTGCAGCCTCTGGCCTGCTCCACCCCACCCAGCTCTCACTGATAATCTGGGCAACTTTTGTTAAAATGTTCATCCAATAATGTCTCTCCCACCTGCAAAGTCCCCATTGGAATGGCAAAAGCCCTACCTAGTCTCACCCGACACCACCCTCCCTACACACATGCCCTTTATTCACTTTCAATCCACTTCTCCTGTCTGCCCTCGTTTGGGTGCTGGGTTCATCTTTCCTGGCCAGCCAGAGGCTGATTCTTGTGGTCGGGGAGTAGACTCTAGCAGAGCCCAGCCTCCGGATGGAGGCAATTCCAAAGGGCAGCAGGGTGAGTCACAAAGTAGGGGCTGGGTGTAGGGCAGAGAGGACCGTGGGACTGTCTTGTGAGACTGGTGAGCTCAGAATACATACTCACAGGCAGCCCTGCACAGTCTGCATATGCCCCAGCAATAGCCAGCCCAGGGAGCCCTCACACCCCTGGTGCACAGGCCTGCACCTCCCACAGGCCCCACCCACACCCCCCACCACACCCCCACAACCCCACCCCTGACACAGAATGTGCACATTCTCTCTGTTCAAAGAAGCTTTTCCCCAGGGGTGGGTATAGCTCAGCAGTAGAGCTGCATGCAGGATGTCCTGGGTTCAATCCCTACTACCTCCATTAAAAAAAAAAAGCTTCTCCCCAGCCCTATCTCTCAGAGTTTAAAGACTTGGGGTGCACACCTGCAAACAAGCACACAGCTTCACACCCTAGGATCTGCCCACCCTACAGTGGCTGTACCCTGCTGGGTATCGGGTGAGAAGCTTGGTAGTAAAGAGCTGGGATGTGGAGCCACACGGGCTACCTACACAGCCTGTCTCCCCTTGCACTGGCGTGTGGCCTGGTGTCAGTTTACATCACCTCTCTGAGCTTCTGATTCCTCAACTATAGAATCGGAATGAAAATAGTACCTACCTCATAAGGCTGTTGGGCAGAGGAAATAAGTTAATATACGTAAAGTGTTCAAAACAGTGTCTGTCATGGAGTGCTGTATAAGTGTTTGTTGTTATTATTATGACATGTCATAAAAATGGATACCTATATGCACACAACTCAGAAACTTTTTGCAAGAAAGAGGGGGGGTGTGTGCGCGCGTGCATGCGCGTGCAAGCTCACGCATGCGCACGTGGGACCTTATGAATAAGTGATTCTCTAAGTGGTATGATTTAGAGGGGACTACCCACACCTCACCCTTAATCAACACCATTGCCCGAAATTCCACCAATATAGCATATATCATCTGAGTCTTGAAGGCCAGTTCTTTTCAACAATCCCCTATTAAAATGCACATACCCCTTGGGGGGGTGTTAAGCCTTATCAACTAACACCTTAGTTGTCAGCTAACACCTTAGTTATCAGCTAACACCTTAGATATCAGTTAACACCTTAGTTGACAGCTAACACCTTAGTTCACAGCTAACACCTTAGTTGACAGCCAGCTGAGAGCAAGACCCTGCAGGACGGGCTTTTGGAAGAAGGAGGACAGGGATAGTAGAAATAGAGGGGTTTTGATAGAGTCGAGAGGAGGGCACCAGGGCCAAACCCCACCAACTTCCCAAGGTATGGAAGGGACCGACTCCTTCCTTCTAGCTGATGTCACCAGGTGTGGGTGGGGGTGAAGCAGAAGGGAAGGGAGATCATATGCCAGACATTCCCCACAGCAGCTGGTGAGTGTTGGTACAGCCAGCCTGAGCCTTCCTGCGAAGGTGGGTGGAGGTTGGGAGCTGGAATCTCTGTGTCCTACTGCCTTTCCAGCAATTCCAGCCCCTTCTCTACCCATCAATCACTTGCTGGGGGGTTAAACTAAGGGAGTTGAAGGGAAGGAATACAGGTAGATGGTCTCGATGACCTCCCCACCCCCAATTCCCACCACCCAGAACCACTGCTCTGGAAGCCTTGGGCTGGTCTCTGATTGGGCCCTAAGGGGCCACTTCCCTCCCATTGACCTTAGAGGTCAGCACTGCCAGCTCCTGCTCAGAGCCATCCGTGTCTCTGGCATTTATCATTCCATCCAAAGCCATTCCTGTTTCCTGCCTGGACCACTCCTGTTGTAATGAAAGCCATAAGCTCATTAAGTTGGGGTGAGGAAGGACTTCCTTTGATTTGTCCTCAATTTACCTCCTTCAAACTTCAAAGAGGCCTCCCACATCCACAGGACTGAAGCTTCAATGGCCCAAGTAGAGGACCCTCTGTTCACAATGCTCATGGTTGGAACATTTAAACTCAATCCATTTCTACAAACGTTGGAGACCAAGGATTCTTGGAATGATCATCTCTAGAAAGATGATCAGAGATCATCTAATCCCCTCTACACTCTCTGCTTTCCTGAACTCCCACCCATTACTCAGATCATGCAACTGAAGCCCAAGGAGGTTATTAGTCCCTGATATATATACACATGCTCATAGAGTGGACAAAGCTCTTGAGCACAATTCCCACATGGCACCCCCAGAACAATCCTATAATGCATGATTATCATGCCCAGGTTAGAGAAGAGAGAATTGAGGATCAGAACTGCTTAAGACCTTGCCCAAGACTTCAGAGCAAAGATGTGGCAGAGGTGGACTCCAAACCAAGTTTTCAAAGGCACTTTCTGGGATGAGGGAGTGGTTAACAGCACGGCCTTTGGAGCCAAACAGATGTGGGATTGAGTTCCAGTTACGCCACCCCCTAGGGTGTGGACCTGGACTTTTGGCAAGCTTCCCAAGCCTCAGTTTCCTCCTCTGAAAACCAAGAGTTATGACTACCACTCTCATGGGATTGTCCTTAAGAGGAAGGGAGCTGATGCCCTGTGAAGTGCTTATTCCTGCAGTCCACAAATATTTAGTGAGCATCTGCTTTGTGCCAGGCACCGCTTTAGGCCACAGGGATACAGCAGTGAACAGAACCAGACGACAACCCCTGCCTTCATGGAACTTACAGTCTAGCATGGCAGAAGTGTGTGAGGACGTAAATGAGCAAGATAACATCAGCTAGCGATGTATGCTCGAAAGGAAATAAAACAGGGCTGTGGGATAGGCAGGAGGTGACTTTAGACTTTGGTGACTTTTGAGCTGAGACCAAAATGAGAACAGAGTCTCGGGCAGAGGGAAGAGCAAGTGCAAAGGCCCAAGGTAAAACCCTTGATCCCCTCCACATTTATATCTCTTGCCCTGACTGTTCTACTGAGCTCCAGACAGCTGCCTTCCTTGCTTAGATGTCTAACAGGATCTTCAAGTTAACGTGGCCAGAGCAGAGATCTTGAGTCCACCCACAAACCATTTTTCCCCAACTGCATCCCAGCTCAGTAAATGATATCACCATCCAGCCAGTTGCTTTAGCCCCAATCCTGGGAGTTACCTTTGAATCTCTTCTGTTTCGCACCTCCTACATCCAATCTGTCTACAAGTCCAGCCACTCTATTCCCCCATATATTCTAATCCATCCACTCCTCAGCACCCCCGCTTCCATCAATCTGGCTCAAGCCACAATCCTTGCTCACCTCCATGGACCTCCCTTCACCCCCACCGTCTATTGTTAATGCAGAGAAACCAGAGTGAGTCTTTGAAAAATGCCAATCAGATCAGGTTACTCTCTTGCTTTCCCACTGGCCTCTCTTCTGGCTTAGGAGAAAACCCCAAGTCCCCCACCCTCTGGCCTGCAGGGCCCTGCCTATCTTGGCCCTTGCCTGCCTCTCTCACTCAGCCCTTGCCACTGCCCCCTTGCTCGTTCCCCTCCAGTCCCACCAGCCTTCTCCTTGCTGAGCCCCCAGGCATGACAGAGCCCTTAGAATGGAGTAATCACTCGGATGTAAGGTGGTGGGTAAAAAAAAGAGGGAGAAGGAAGGTGGTTGGGGCAGGGAAGAGAGAGGAGAAGGAGGGACACTGGAAGCTCAGACTCCAGACACAGCGGCTGAGTGAAGCCACGGCCTCTGGCCTGGGAGAGGTCTGGGTGAGCCTCCTCTGTCTCCCACCTCTCTCCTGACTGAAGAAGGAGCCCACCTCTTCCTGGTCCAGCCTCACAGGCCCACTTCTCCTTCACCCGGATGGACAGCTGAGGCCACAGGCATAGATGAGTTTGTCAAGGTGAGATCCTGGAAGGAGAAGAGGAGGACTTCCAGGGAAACTGTGGAAAAGCCTGGGAAGGTGTCACAGGGGGAAATGAGGGCCCAGAAGGCCCCTGGAGTTCTGCAGAAGCCCAGTAAGGAGGGACCGGACGACCATGTCAAAACCAGCAAGTGGCTGGGGTCCAGGACCAAGCTCGGAGAAGATGACTTTAGTCATACAGACATGGCTGGCTTCCTCAGTGAGAGGGGAGTGGAGGGCAGGCCAGGCCAGAGGACAGGGAGCTAGATGCTTGGTGGTGAGAGGGGGAGGTGAACAGGAGGTCGGGAGTTTGAGGATCCTGGAGGAGAGGATTTTTTTCGGATGGGGAAAACTGGGATGTCTTTGCAGGCTGAGGGCAGGGAGCCAGCAGAGGGGAGAGAATTAGTGGAGTGCGGTCCCTGTCCCCAGGGAAGGGGCTGGTTAGACTCAAGAGGAGGGTCACGCCTTCATCTGAGGAGGGTGGGGGTGGGGAGGGGAGGAGGGCAGTTGAGAAGGGGAAGGGGGAAAGGGGAAGGAGGGAAATGGGGCTCAAGCTCGTGGCCATCGGCTTCCTGATATATCCCTTCCTTTCCTTGCCCTGCCAGCCGTTAACCATCAAGGGCAATGCCAGCCAGCTGTTCCCCAGCTCTGGCATTTATCTTCAAGGGATGATGGGGGAAGGGGGTAGGCAATGATGTGGGGTGCTATAACCACCCCATTGTTCTGCCCTGGGGCCTCTGGGCACAGTGGACTCAGGTGACCAGGACAAGTGGAGCTTGTACCTGATGCAATCTCTCTCCCTGACCCCCTTGCCAGATTTCCAAGTCCCAGATCAGCATGTTCGACTGCCAATTCCTACAGCCACCCCCTAAAATCCCACCTCTGCCTCAATGTGCAGGGGAAGCTAAACCTGGCTGGAGACTGGGGACACTGTCGGGGATGCCACTGGATGGTCTACTGCTGCTCCAGGCCCACAGGTTCTGTGCCAGGACTTTTGCACATATGAGCAGCCACAGTTAATGCCCCTAAAGATCTTATGGGCAACATTGTTTTATTATGCTTGTTTTACAGTTGAGGGAACTGAACTTAAAGAGATGCCACCATTTGACTAAGGTTACCCAGAACTATTCACCAAGAGAAAAAGTCCCCAGGAGTTGTCTGTCCTAGATCTTAGTGTGTGTCCAAAGGCAGCAAGCAATAGTCACAGAAGCAGGAAAGGCACTCTGAGCTCATCTTAGGGCCACCAGTCCCAGTGCAAATGGGAAAACAGAGGATCTGGCAGGGAGAGTGACTTGGCCAAGGTCACACAATGAATGGAAGTCGGATCTGTGTCACCTGGCTTCCTGGCTGGTCAAGCTACCTGGGTCAACTGGCAGCATCAGGATCAGTGCCAGCCCAATGGGGCCATGGAGGACGAAGGATAAATGAAGTCATGGAGAACAGCCAAGAATGCGTGAAGTTCAGTAGCCTAGGAGAGCAGGGACATGTCTGCCTGTTCCATGTCCTAATAAAATACCCGGCATGAGAGTCAGGGCACAGTAAATGTATGTGGGACGGACGGACAAATGGCTAGGTGGACACATGTCTGGAACAAACCCAGAGGAAGGCCCAGCCAGGACACTCCACACTGGTCCCACATCTTCTCCTGCAGCCAGGACCCCACTCCCCACCCTGGCTGCCTGCAGGCCAGACCCCAGGGATCTGACTCCCCCTAAGCTGGAGAGGGGTGAGGAGGGAACTTTGCGAAAATTGGCCTGGGGTTTTGATGGAAAAACCCACAGAGGCACCATCAGTAAGTCCCTCATTCTTCTTTCTGACCTCACTCCAGGAATGTCCTCTGAAGCCCTCCTTTACCCTGTCAACAAAGCAGAAGCCCCTGCTCCTGTACAAATGTGCCCACCACACTGCTTTCCTGATTGGGGCGCTAATAAAGCAAGCCCTTTTCAGCCCCCAGAGCCTACAGGGCACAGCTTTGTGGCTGGGGCTGACACGTCTGACCCACCTGTCTCCAGGGCCCCTGGCCTGCTTAATTCTCTGGGGCCCTCCCTCCTTCCCATTCTTCCTATCCCCTTCTCACCCACCTTACCTGCCCATCCACCCCCTGCAGGTGCTCAGGGAGGACGAGTTTCTGCTCTGCAGCAGGGATCAGTAGGCACAAGTCCTCACACATGGACACCAGCCCACATCCTTGCTCACACACAGGCACACACACTCCCGAGGTTGTGCACACTCAAATCAATGCCACTGGACACACGTCCTGGAACGTGTCACTCCCCAGGCACACACACAGACTTGGGTCAGAGATAGACACACATTCAACTAGACCCAGGTACACACCTCTCCTGCCAGGGCCAGGCTGTGAGGTTTCTTCACTGGGTGGACCTGTCTTTGTTGATGTGAGAGAGAGAACAGAGGCTGGGCAGGATGGCAGATATAACTGTGTCTTTTGTGGTTGGAAAAGTTCTAGGATCCAGAGAAAACAAGCCAGGGTTTGGACCTAACTCCCCTCAGCCTCCCATGCCTTTACCTCTCAGTTGGGACTTCTTCCCCAAACTCAGCTCCCTGCCCAGGGCCCAGCTGGTGTTCTGGCCTAACCTGGCTCTGCCCAACCATGTCCTCTGGGAACCACACATGTGGCCAGGGCTCAAGTGACAGGCCTCAACTGGCCCAACCTGGGAAGCTGTTCAGTTGTGGAGGAGGACCCCCCCAGGTCAGAGGTCATCTTGTGCTCCCCTCCTGAGAGAGGGCAGCCCAGAGCCTCCAAAACCTTTGCCAAAGAGAAGGCAGGAGGTTCCCTCAAAGAGGAAGCCATATTTCCCAGGATAGCCAGGCCCGGCATGGCTCCTGTTAAGAGGAAGTGAGAAAAGCTCTGCGTGGGGCCGGCAGAGCTGTGGGTAAAGGGTAGGCAGCACTTCCTGGCCCCTGCTCTGCTGAGCCCTCACAAAGGATTCCCTAAACCCCTCACTGCCCGCACCCCCACCCCATCTCTCCCATCCTGCCTCTCCTGTCTTCACCATCCTTCTCCTGATCCTCTCATGAAAAATGGATGGAGCTTTTATTAAACTGTTTTCTCTTCAAAGGAGCTTTCAATTTTTAATGTTTTGCTGGGGTCGGGGAGACAGATTGGCCCAGACAGAACGTGGGTGGGGGCAGAAGAGGTCTGCCCTGGACTGGGGGAGAGATAGGGAGAAGGAGGGGCTCTAGATCTGGCTGAAGGTCAGAGAAGCCGGCAGCAGAAGAGATGAGTCTTTGGGGGTGGAAATACTTTCTTGGGTGGGACACAACTCTGCCCTTTTCCCCACTGCTCTCCACCTTGGACTGGGAGATCTTCAAGGGAAGTGGACCAACTCATGCTGAACACCTACTGGGTACCAAGCTAGCCATTTGATGTACAGATGCCCCACTGACTCACAACCCCACTCCAGTGATGGGAGACAGTAAAACAGTGATAAAGAGCAAAGACTCTAGAGTCAGCCCACCCGGTTTCAAATTCTGATCTCGCTGTTTGCTTGCTATGTGTTGCTGGGCCCATCACTTAATGCCTCTGAGCCTCAGCTTTTCCCACATGTCAAATGGGGGAAGGAGTAACTGTCTTGTAGGATTGCTCTGAAGATGTGGCGAGATCATGTAGATCAAATGCACATACATATCTAACACTTAGGAAGCCCTGGCTACATCCTTATGGTGATAGTGTGATCATCATTGTCTACATCTCACAGATGATGAGGCTGAGTCTCTAGGAGCCTAGGGGTTGACATTTAAAGTTGCAGGGCCACTAAATGGTGGAGCCATACATCACACTGCCTTTGAAGGGTAGAATTCTGCCTTCTTGAGCACTCCCTATGGCTGACACAGAGTTGGCGGTAAGAAAACATGTGCTGAATAATTATTCCTGCTGTCTGAAATTTTGCTCTTTATGCCAACCTAGTCTCAGTTTACTGTGTCCCCTTAGATGAATCCCTTTACTGCTCTGGTGATGGAGATCCCAGTCCCACACCTCCATCCTGGGCTGTCTTGGCAGATGTAGCCAGTGTGGAAAGGGGAGGGATGGGAGGAGCTCATTTTCTTAGCTGGGAGAGTAAGCCCCCAGTTGGACTAGACAGCCCAGGACAGGGACCCACAGTCCCAACTCCATGGTGCCTATCACTGTGTCGGGTATTTAAGTTTGGTTCTGCATTAGAGTATGTCCTTTTGTAAAAATTTCACTTTTTTATTGTAAGATTGTTGTTTGCTAATTACAAAAGTCACACATGGTCATTATAGGAAATTTGGAAAATACAGAACAATCTTTAAAAGAGGAAGAAACCTACTTTGAATCCATAATGACTACAGGGTTGATTTGACCTCAACTAGTCAACATGCCCCTCTTGGAATTCTGAAGCTGGAGGATCTGGTTCAATACGGACATTGGGGTGCATGTGTGTGGACAAAGGTGGCAGGAGACCCAGCTGAATTCAATTCATCCATGGACCCTGCGGTGCTCTAGGTACTTCCAGGAAGGAGGAGATGAGGACTTTTGTTCTAGTGTATCTGATATGGCTCCAAGTGAAATGATGAAAAAAAAAAGTTGGTTCTAAATGATAAACTAGAGAAAAACCCATACTCCTAGTCACTGGTTTTCCAGGTACTGGTCATTTTGATTTACTGTGAGATGTTTTGGCAAATTTTTCAATAACTGAAAGCATTTTTAGTGCATTGTTCATACAGAGGGAGGAGTTTGGGTTTTGTTTGTAGGGTTTTATCTCTGATTTATTTAAACTATTCTTTCTGGTCAGCTGTACTAGGGGCATTATCTCATTTTGGTGAAAAGATCGATGCATGCAGAGTCAGAGAAGCAAATACTCTGGGCCTGCGATCCAGACTGCCGCCACCCAGGAGAGAGGCCCAAACCAATTTTTGAGGGAGGGCTCATGTTGGAAACACCAAGGGGCTCGGACAACATAGACCAACACTGAGGCAGCAGTACATGGGCTGCAATGAACCATTTGCCCTGATTCCTTCCAATGGCTTCAGATATGTCTCCTTCATCTCACATCTCACCTAGTGTGCCGTGTGTGGACATTATGCCCACTGGCGTTTTCCTTGCCAATACTTTCAAGCACCATTACCCAAACAAAGCTCAGGCTAAGCCCTTCCCTGTCCCGGAAACCACATAGCACTTCAATTCTGACAGTGAGCAGCATTTCCCAATGGGAGCAAATGATTACCACGGCACAGTCAAAGATGCTAAGCAAAAGCCGCTTACACTGAAAAGGGGTGGATGTTGAAATTGGTGAGAACATGGGCTACAGAGAAAGTTGGCATCACTTGCCAAAATGCTTATTTGAAAAATTTAAAGCCAAATCACTTGAAAAGCAGATTATATTACATTTTTAAAAAGTTTTGTTTTATTTTTTGTTGCTGCTGTTTTTGGGGGGAGGTAATTAGGTCTATTTATTTACTTATTTATTTTAAATAAAATTACTGGGGATTGAACCCAGGACCTTGTGCATGCTAAGGACACAGTCTACCACTCAGCTATACCCTCCCCCTATATTGCATTTAAAGGTGATATATTCATTCTAGGTTGCACAAACTTAGGGAAGTTGGAACCAACAGATGGAAACATTTCAGTTTCGACTTGTTTGCTTTGAGGGGCAATTTGCTTAGAACCAGCAGTAAGATTTCAAAGTTCAGGGAAACATTGCTGAACAACCCAAGCAGGAAGAGCGAGTCGCAAAAGAAATCCCAAAGTATTCTTCCCCCCGGATACAAATGGAAAAATCCAGAAAACAAGCAAACATGCTTAAGGGCTCCAAAAAACTTCCCCATAGTGCCTGGAAATTACTATTACATGGAAAACCATTGACTAGAAATACTTCTTTTCAACCAATTTATAATTTCAACTAATTTGCCGTTATCACCACAAACTTGTTGAACAAGTTTGTTTCTGACGTGCTAGCATATCCTCGAAGGTATACTGGTCTTAAGTCTGAGATGAGGCCGAAGACGGCTGGCGAGCAGACACCACGTCAGGAAGCAGACAGAACACTTCCTAGCTTTGTACCCTGTGATGCAGCCACTTCCCCTCTCTGAGCCACAGTTTCCTCTTCTGTGAAATGGGGAGAAATGACCCATCCAGACTCACTTCCAGGACTATTACAAGAACCATACAAGACGGGGGGGGGGGGCGTTAAGAAGGTGTGCTTAGGACAAATGAATTTATTTATGGAACAGAAACAGACTCTCAGACATAGAAAACAAACTGATGGTTACCAAAGGGGAAAGGAGGTGGGGAGGGATAAATTAGGAGTTAGGGATTAGCAGATACAAACTACTATATACAGAATAGATAAACAACAAGGTCCTATATATAGCACAGGGAACTATATTCAATATCTTATAATAATCAATAATGAAAAAGAACACACACATATATATATATATATATATATAACTGAATCACTCTGTTGTACACCAGAAATTAACACAACATTGTAAATTGACTATACTTCAATTTAAAAAAAAAAAAGTGTACTCAAGAATCAGTCTACCTAGCTCTGCCACCTAGATTGACCTTCCTAGGCCTCATTTTCCTTATCTACAAAATAGGGGCCACATCTTTTTCAGTTGACATCTTACATGTAAAATGCCTGGCATACAGTCAATGTTCCATAAATGTTTGTTCCCACTGTGGATGGAAGACTTGGAGACTTATGATGCATGGTCATGATCTTCATATCTGTCTCCCCACACAGTGCAGGAGCTGGGGGAAGGCCGGGACGCACCCATCTAAGTATCTCTCACCAAATGGAGACACAGGAGTCACCATGGCATGAAGCTTTGAGTCCTTCTCCCTCATGAACCCTCTGGCTGGCTGGGTCTCTTAAAAAGATCTAAATGAGTCCATGTATTCATTTCTGATGAACAGAAAGAGGAGATACAAATCCATATTAGAGACATCTGAGGCACACACTTCTGCCACCCTGACCATCCCTGCCCTAGCCTGAGCCACAGCCCCTGCAGAGAATGACAGGCTGTGGGTGCCCAGCCCTCCAGTTCCAGCTCTGCTCCTGACTTGGAAGACTTGTGCCTTCCAAGACCAAGTGCCTGGCCCTCTCTGGGCTTCAGTGTCCTCTCCTGAAACGTGAAAGGACTGGACCAGATCAGTGCTTCTCAGCCTTAGAATGGAATCCACACATCTTCCCTCTCCAGGACAAAAGTTTCAGCCCAATCAGCTCCTGAGAAGAAATTCTTGGACAACTCCACCTCTAGATCTGCATGGCCCCCACTGGAGAAACATCTTTAGAATTGAACATAGGCTATGAAAATGTCTTCCAATTGTGAATTATAGCTATCTTTATAAGTGTCAGAAAAATAGCGTTCAGATTATCATGAAAAGAAGAACATAAAACTTCAATGCTCCAAGAACCTGCAACCCCTGAGAATACATTAGCAGATCCCCCCCAAATGTACAAATCCCAGGCTGAGCATCCCTGGGCCAGATGTTTGCCAGCATGCTCTGGGCCTATGCCTACTTTTATGGGCTCTTGACTGTGTATCTGCCTTAATTCCATGGACCCAGATGTCCCCCCTCTCCCTGTCCCTTCCTGTCACTCTCAGCCCCTCTGGCAGGCCAGACAGGCCCTCCACTTCCCTGCCAGGGCCCCCAGAGCAGACATGTGGTTGGAGGGGAAGACAGGCCTAGGCAGGAGTCAGCTTTCACCCTGCACTGGGGCTGGCCAACCGGGTGGAGATCCCACATCCAGCAGAGGAAATGGAGAGGACAGTCTCACCCTGAAACTTCTGCTGCCCCAGATCCCCTTCTAGGTATCTCCCAGAAAAGAGCCACTGGGTTCCCAGAGCTCCTTCTCCTTCTGTGGACACCACTCTCCTTCCTTGTCAGATGAACTCACCTGGGGAAGAGGGAACTTGTTCTACAGGTGCTGCTGACAAGGGAGGGAGAGGGGGTGGGGCGGGATGGGCAGGAAGCCAAGGTCGGCCATATTTCCATCTACTCTCTTTCCTCTGAGAGGCTGCTGAAGGCAGGGGGAGCCCTAGACCAGCACAGGGGGCAGGGGTGGGAGGGTCTAAGAAAGGCACTGGGTGCCAGGCTTGGCATCTGTCATAGACTGGCTACGGTATGACCTCACCTCCTTGGATGTCAGTTTACTCATCTGGGAAGTGGGCGGGATCCCTGTCATTGAGGCTGGGAGGAGATTATGGGGAAGAAGGCCCTTTGTTTGGCTCTTTTTTTTGTGCGGGGTAATTAGGTTTATTTAATAGAGGTACTGGGGATTGAACCCAGTACCCTGTGCATACACTGAGCTATACTGTACCCACCCCCCAAGAAGGCCCTTTGAAGACTGTAAAGCACTGGGCCCTGAGCACATGTGCACATGTGCACATGGACACGGAAGAAGACACCCCAGCATGATTTGGCCCCTCCCGTCTGTCCCAATGCTTACACTTGAGTATGTGTCAGACTCACCTGGAGGGCTTGTTAAAACACAGATTGCCGGGCCGCACCCCAGCAACGTCTAATTCAAGAGAACTGGGGTGGAGCCCAGGAATTTGCATTTCTGACAAGTTCCCAGGTGATACAGATACCACTGGGCCTGAGACTGCAGTTGGAGAACCTCATGCAAAGGATGTCATGTGCAAATGGTATCTGTGTATGCTCTTGCTGTGTGTGTTACTCTAGGTCACAGTTACTATGAACCACAGGGGCTGACCAGGGAGAGATCTCTTAGATAGCTTGCCCTCTCCCTGAGGAGCCCCCTGTGCAGAGCATGAATGAGCAATCAAGAGTTAGCCAGGAACCCCTCCCCACACACGTTCAAACGTATTCACACGCACAACCATCGTGTACACACGCTCATCTGACACCTGTATAACCTAGTGGCTAAATACCAAAGACTCAGGAACAAAGCTGCCCAAATCTGTCAGTTCCCCACCAACCCCCTTCCTAATGTGTGAACTTGGACAAGTCACTTGACCCAGCTGGGCTACAGTCTCCTCACCAATAAAAATCGGGGTAATTATCATGCTTCATAGGGTTGTTAAGAGACTCAATGTGATAATGAATGGCAATCTCTTGGAAAAATGCTAAATGTTAGCTATTTTTAGCAGTGGGCACCAAGCCCCCAGAAGAAGCTCAGTAGGAAAACAAAACAAAACAAAAATCCAGGGCAGTTTACAACCATGAACAAATTCACTTGTGTCAAAGCAGCCTTGTGGCTCAACAACGATCCACTGGGGAGGCAGGAGACCTAGACCCCAGAGCCAGGTGTCTCTAACTCACTCCCCAGGTGCCCATGGGTCAGTCCCTGGCCCTCCCTGAGCCTCAGCATCCCCATCTGTCCCATAGGGGCTGACTTGAAGCATTTGTCAGGGCCCTCTTCCAGCTCTGCCACATGGTGGGTTCATGCCCAGTGGTGCATAGCATAGGCAACAGCCGCAATGCCACAGGCCCAGCGCATGGTCCAGTTTCAGCCTTTCTGGAGCTCAGAGAAGCTGCTCACCCTCTCTGGGGCACAAGACTGCCAGCAATTCTCCCACGGCCGTCTCTTCCATCAGCTCCTCCAGCGCAAAGAGACTTGCAGCTGCCAGAGGCCTGCGAAGGGATGCCAGAGAAGACTCGTGACAACCCCTTTACCTCTGGGCCCCGC
Organism: Camelus bactrianus; assembly: GCF_048773025.1. NCBI lineage: Eukaryota > Metazoa > Chordata > Mammalia > Artiodactyla > Camelidae > Camelus > Camelus bactrianus. The sequence goes on from NC_133575.1 coordinate 43,688,466, forward strand.
ACAAGAGCAAATGGAGGCTCTGGGAGGTGGTTTCCCGCCCAAGGTACCAGGACTTGAACCCAGGACTGCCAAGCCCACTGGCCCAGGCTGTGAAAGCCTGTGTGAATCAGACACAGGAAGAGTCCCCACATTACCTCTGCTTTATGTCTTCGTGTTTGGGCTGAATGTCACCTTCTCAATTAGGTCTCAAGCTAGCCCCTGACAATCCTAACCATCCTAGTCGTGCTCTGTTTTCTCTTTGTCTGTTAGAAGCTCGAATCACCTTGTAACATAATATATAAATGGCTTATTTATTACGTCTGGTGTTTATTGTGTCTCTGAGGGTGAGGAGGTTTGTCCATGTTGTGTATTGCAATATCTCCAGTGCCTACAACCATGCCTGGCACTTAATGAGTTCTCAATAAATATTGGTTGAAAGAGCAGCACATACAATCGAGGCTCAGAATGGGGCAGTAGAAACCACATCTTAGCTGGTCTCCTTGCCTTTGCCCTCTACGCTGCTCTGAGGCTCTCGGTGACTTTCCCAAACCCCCAGCTGATCATGTCAGTCCCCTGCCTCCAACCTTTCCAGGACTCCTCATCAGCCGTGACGTGAACTCCAAATGCCTTGGCCCTTCAGGATTTGGCCTCCTTCCCCCTCAGCTCTTAGGCCACCCGACACACCCCTTGCCTTCCAACCAGAACAGGTTATTTGCAGCTTCTCCCCACTGGCCCGGTTTCACCCGCCTTTGTGCCTTTGCCCATGTGATTCTGTCTGCCCTCTGGCACCTCTGCAGCCTAGCAAAGTCTTAATCGTCCTCTATCCTTTGCTCGACTCTTCATCTTGGAAGCATTTCTCAATGAGATGATGACTTAAAGTGTTTCCTGACTCTTGCTGACCTCCTGCCCCTGCTTCTGTGCCTCCCAAACACCCTGGAGAGGCCTGGGTTCCAGCATCTGTCCCCATGATCTCTAGTCTTCATGTGTGTCTCACTCAGTGAGTCAGGAGCCTGTTGAGGGTAGGGACCCATCATACCTTAGTTGCCTCTGTGTGTCCCCAGTGCCGGGCCACAGAGTAGCTGTGTGATGACTGCGTGCATGAATGAATAAGGGTCCGCAAAGGCATTAACGAACAGCCATGAGTATCTCAATTTTCAAAAGCCCTAAGGGAGAATGAACATTTCCTTATGGTAGGCTTGTTCAGGCTAAGACATGAAGTTCTTTTTGCCTTGGGCTAGAATTATATCACCTCCATGAGGCAACCCTGGTTATCTTATGGAAAAACCAATCATATCTTTCATCTCACTGTCTACAATCTATGCCTATCTTCCCTGCCTCTGTCTGTTTATCTCATCTATCCTCTATACACACATATTCCCTAGATACTTGCCTGTGTACCTACTTTTCAACTGTCTATCAGAGGCACACGGCGGAGTGAGGATACAGCTCTGGACTCAAACAGTGCAGCTTCCGTCCTAGGTCTACCAAGCCATATGACCTGGCATGAGTAACTCAGCCCCTCTGAACCTCAGTTCTCTCCTCTGTAAAAGAGAGATAATGATAATGGTCCCTTTTGCATTGGGGTTATTGCGAGATTAAGCTAATTCTTGGTAAGCACCGGTAACAGGAAACATTCACTACATGATGATGATGGCTCTTACAACAGTGATTTAAGGGGGAGGGTACAGCTCAATGGTAGAGCGTGTGCTTAGTGTGCATGAAGTCCTGGGTTCAATCCCCAGGACCTCCACTGAAAATAAAAATAAAATAAATAATTATCCCCTAAAAAAGTCTGTAAGTTAAAAAAAGAGTTTTTTTTTTTTAAACAGCGATATAAAATAGTGATTTGTATCACCAGCTTTTCATCAAATGATTTGGGACAGCTGAACAAATGTCATAAAATAGAAAAGGATCAAAATATGTACTTGAGAGAAATCATGATAAAGAAAAATAAGGTAGGAAAATACTAAAGCCAGAAGTAAGATTGACACACACACGCATGCACACACACAAAATGCCTTCTCTAAATTTCTATACAGCTACTAGAGCCTACATTTGGCTCTCAGCTCCCCTGGTAGCCACATAAAAGAGGGAAACATCATCAATTATAAGCTTCACAGCATCTGTAACATCGAAATAAACCAAGTGTTCAGGGAAGCATGGCTTTCCCTGGTCAGAAAAGAAATCACATCTTCCCCTCAGTCCCTCACAAAAAGAGGATACTGGGAGAAGCGACCACCTGGTGTCCTCAACAACAACCCTGCAGCCAACGAGGACCAGGCTAACTTCCTCACAATGTTCCCTCCAGCTACCTGCTACCAGGACCTGGGGCAATTCTCCGAGAATAAAAATAAACAAGGCTAGCCACCATTTACTATATGCCAAGCATGGAGTCCTCCCAAATAAACTCAGGGGGTGGGCACTGTTATTATCCTCACTTTACGGAGAGTCAGGTGAAATCACTTGCCTGAGGACACACAGGCAGGAAGCGTTAGGGCTAGATGCAAACACAGGTCTGTCTGTTACCAGAACCAGATCCATAACCACCATACTTTTACCAGAACCAGATCCATAACCACCATACTCTCCTGCCTCCGGAAAGACCACAGTGTTGCACACCAAGTACCCAGCCCCTGATGAGCTGCCTTAAGCTAAGGATAATAAGAGACTCCAGGAGATAGGTGGACCGTCTGCTCTGCAGACAGCCCACCATAAATATTAGTTCTCTGGAATGAGCTCTTGATAAGGCTGGGGCATCAGGGGCTTCAGGGCTGAGTGATCTGGAGGGATCCCAGAGTGTCACAGTTGTGAGTCATTAATGCTGGGCAGAGCCCTGTGCTTGCCCGGAGAGCCTGGCAGAGGGGAGGGCTTAGATGAATGGAGAGGGCCTAGGAGCAGTTCACACAGAGGCCCAGAGGGATACCCATGGGTGAGGACAAGTGTTCCCCTGAAAACAGTTCTGAATCCCCTCCAATGTGCAAAGTTCTCTGCTATGGAGCCAGGCCTGCAGCCGTCTCTGTCTGGAACATTTTCAAAGCAGGCGTTACCAATTGCCACTATGGCCATTTAAAAACTCTCAATAAAACACCCCTAGAACATCTAATTTAGGCAGTATAGCTTCCTGGTGAACCCTCCAAGATGAATTAGTTGCAAATTGCACCCCCAGGTAACTGAATGATTTGACCTGTTGTATTAAATTGTTGGGGAGAAACCAACTGAATGCTGGGGGCTCTCTGCCAATGCTGATGATCAGGGTTTTTGGGTAGTTGATCTTAAGGCCAGCTTTCTGACAATAATTGGGCAGTAGGATCAATTGTCTGTTGCAGTCAGTCCTAGAGCTTGACAATAAAACCATATCAACAGCAGAGAGAAAAATACTGATCTTTCTGTTCTCATTTGCAGGGGGACCAGCCCCGGCATCTGGTTTACCCAGAAGTCCTATCGAGTCACTCAAACTCAAGTTCAGAAGTAGCGGGGGCGGGAGAGAAGGTAAAATCCATACACCTCTCAAATGTGGTATCTGATTTCCCAGGAGACCAGCCTTTCCTGCTGGTTCTGCTTTATATTTTTTAAATGCAAAGTGTTTAGTAGACAAGATCTTCCAAAGCTTTCAAAGATTGAGCACAGGGGGAAGAGAGGAGTGAGGAGGAATAATTCCAAAAGACAGTGCTAGGTGGTGAAATGGTTAAGGACCATTGGCTCAGGGCACCTCTAAGGCCCCATACAGCTCCACGAGGGTGGTCACAACTGAAGTGTCCCTCTAAACCTCTCCCTGAACCCCCACACCTACACACAAACCCCATCCCTCTGGGTACTTATTTTGAATCCATTGGCTTTGGAGATGAGTTAAAATAAACACCTGGAGAGGTGAAATCTGTGTGTGTCTATGTACATGCAGGGATTTTTTTTTGTGTGTGTGGTGGTGGTGGTGGTGGGGAGAGGTCATTCCAAGTGGGGGGAACCTGCCTAAGCCAGGGCTTGGAAGCAGGTGAGTACCCTTGGTGTTCTGGAAGCAGTCATTGCATTCTCAAGGTGATTCGTGTGAGGAGGAGGAGGAGGGCAGCTTAAGGAATTTAGACCTTAACCTGTAGGTTCTGCAGAGACTGTTTCTAGGGAGGCAAAATGGCCAAGTTGTTGAGGCCAAACTCTGGAGTCAGATTACATGGCTTCAAATGCTTGCTCAGTAGGGTACCAGCGATGTGAACCTTGGCAAGTTGTATAATATTGGTGTGCCTCAGTATATTGATCTGTGAAATGGGAATGATCACAGCGCTACTTACCATGCAAAACTGCGATGGAGGCGAGATGCACTCTCTCACACATGAAATGCTTAGAAGAGTGCCTGGCACAGAATAACCCCTCACTTGGTGTTAGCCTTTTTTATTATTAACAAATTGGATGATAACAGAGGGCTTCTCCGACTCCAGGCATGGGCCTACATGCTTGACGTACATGCTCTCAGCATTTCCTCCCAACCCCATGAGATAGGTCTGATTTTTATCCTTACCTTACAGAGGAAGAAGCTGAGGCAGAGAGAAACTCTGTAACTACTCTGGATCTGGAGCTGAAGAAGGTCAGGCTGACTTCAGTGTAGAAGACAAAGGTGGTGTGGGACCAGGAAGGAGACGGAGGCAGGGGTCTGAGTGGGAGGCGGGGGAGCCAGGCCACTAAGAGCTGGGAGAAAGCAGAGATGGAGGGGTGACATGGGCCCCTGCTGCCCAGGAAGGGCTCAAGATCTCATGAGACCTGTCTGGAACTCTATTAATCTTCATGTAGTTTTGTCCCAGAAGCCTCATGTCTCCCTACCGAACACAGCAGGTCTCAGACCTCACCAAGGGGTGGGACGTGAGGACCATGTGTTGATCCTCCAGCCAGGACCGACCCAGCCAGGAGATGGAGGACCTGGGAAGAGCTGTTGGAACCAGGGGCCACTGACTGAGTCAAAGCTTTGGTCAGTCTCCTCATCCAGGGCCCTCAGTTCACCCAGCAATGAATTATGGAGGCAGTTCCATGGTGTTTCTGAATAGCAGTGAGTGAAGGCGTGCACACCAGGGGAGGTAGAAGTGAAGGGAGAGGCAGAGGAAGGGGCCTGGTCGGGGGTGAGGGGATGGGGACACAATTCACCGGCCTGCCCCTCCTCAACAAAGCCAAACTGCTGTCAGGCATTGATCATGCTTGCGCCCTACTGCTGTGAGAGGGATGGGAGACACGGACAACCTAAGGACCAGCCCCTCGTCCTGGCTACTGATATTCAGGGTGGCAATGGAGAGAGCAGCTACCAGAGGACCATACACCTTTCTCTAGGGCAGGGCTGGCTGAAGGCAAATTCTTTCTGGCTCCCAGCATCATTGACCCCAACCCCTTCCTCTGCTGCCCCACCCCCATTCTGGGCAGAGCGTGCTGTCTGCTCAGGCTCCCTGGTGAAGCCTGAACAAACCCAAGCAGCTATGCCCTGCCTGGGCATCTCTGGGTCAAGTCAGAGGAGGGCAGCATTCGGCAGTCCCTCGCATGCAGCTGTGGTGGGAAACCTCTCTCACTAGGAGCTGCCCACAGGATGGCAAATGGAAGGGGTTTTCATTGAGGGTTAGGAAACCTGGGGCTAAGTCTCATACTCACCACCACCTGCCCACGTGGCTGTGGGCAAGCCTTTCCTCCTCTCTGGCCTGAGAGAGTCAAAGGTCTCAGCTCTTTCTTTCTTTTTTTTTTTTTTTAGCCTAAAAATCCATCACACTGACTGTGCCCTATTGGTGGGTTACATCTTCATCAAAGCATCCAAGGACTGACACTTCCTCAGCAGAGCAGGGTGAAGTATGGAGGGGAGAGAGACCTTGGCAGCAGAAAGCCCTGAGTTTGAAACCCAGTGCTGTCACTTCAAGCTTGTGTGACGCTGGGCAAGTCCCATGGCTTCTCAGTTGTACCACGTCTGTATCAATAATCAGGGATGGCAGGAGAGTATAGCTCAGTGGTAGAGCACATGCCTGGCATGTGCAAGATCCTAGGTTCAATCCCCAGTACCGCCATTAAAAATAAACACATAAATAAATCTAATTACCTCTCCCCCCACAAAAAAACAGGGCTAATAGCACCTCCTTGTAGGGCAATGGTAATGAGGATTTGATGAGATGGTATATACAGAGCACCCACCATCACTCAGAAATCATCCTCCCTGCTCAGCCAGCTGAAGAGCTGCCTAGCAAAGTGGTGGCTGGTAAGAGCCAAGAGGCTGACCAAGACTGGGGAGGTGGGCAAAGGACAAAGCAGGGAGCTGGGATGGGGATGGAGAGAGGCAGATGGGGCCTCGGGAAGGGGAGGTAGAAGAAAAGGGGAGCCTCTGAATGGGAAGGAAGGGAAAGAGGGGGCAGGAGAAAGGAAGTTTATTATTCTTCCTGCAGACCAATCATGGGGCTCCTAGAGTGTCGAATTCCAGCTCCTGCAGCCAGATGTGACCTGTTCCTGTTATCATGGAATATTAATCAGAGGGGCCCTTGGGTAATTGGGGAGTTTTGATTAGAAAAATAGCCCTTACAATAATAAGCAGGCAGGAGTCTGGGGAAACCCACCCCCACTCCTGGTCGCCCACCACTTACGCTCCATACTTCTGAGGCTCGGGGACCTGGACTGAAGAGTTGGGGAGTGCAAGGAGGGGGATGGTACCAAAACTGGTTGTGGGGACCAGGATTGGACCCGGCGGGTGGGGGTGGGGTGCAGGAATAGGTGGCTACCAAGGGGACTAGAGAGTGAGGGGTCTGGGGCCTGGCGCTGGCCTAACTTCACTCACCTCCCCATCAATCATCACATTAGCTGTTCCTGGGGCTTTGCCTTCACCAGGCCCCCTCCCAGTCAGCCCTCCGCCAGCACCGCCGCCTCAGCTCTGGCCCTGCTGGGACCCCAGCTCTGTTGCCGGCTGCACATGGCCCCTGGGCTCTGTATATTTAGATGGTTAATGAATCTTCCTGTTTGGCTGGGCCTGGCGAGAGCCTGAGATGGAGGGAATGAAGGTAAGAATGGAGAGGAGATTCAGCACAACTACCCTGGCCCCCAATCCCACCCCCACCCCCAAATCCCCAAGGGACCACAATTTGAAGGAAGATCTGAGTTCTAGGCCCAACCCTTGACTTGCCCTCTCCTGGGCCTTGTCTGCCTCTTCTCCATGTTGAGGACATTGGACTAAATTACTTTTCACCAAACTCACTCAACACCTACTATGTGCCAAGCTCTGGACTGGTTCCCAGAGATTCAGAGAGAAAAAGAATAGAGTCCTTACCCTTGAAGAGATTATGGTCTAATGACAGAGGCATTCATACAACTATCTCACATGGAGAGAGTAATTATAATAATTGAGTTGACTGAGTGGTTGCAACATGCTGGGCCCTGTGCTAAAGGCTTTCTGTGTCTCACCTCACAGCATCTTCTCAACAACTCAATGCCATTGGTAGTATCAGCAGCCTTATTTTCAGATGAGGAAACTGAGTTACTGAGAGGTGAAGAAGTCCGTTAGAGAGTACAGTTTTAGGCTTTTGATATATAAAATATATATCATGATTATATATATCACATTATATATCATGATATACATTATATAATATAGTATGATATATTATATATCATTATATAATATGGTATATATCTATAATATTTTATAGGTATAATAACTAAGTGGCCTTTCAGAAAGGCTGTACTAGCTTAAACACCACCAGCCTAACGAGTATGGAAAGAAGCCATTTAGTGTATCACCTTTCTTCCCAGTGTCTCTGCTTCGGATCTGGGCCTCTGGCTGCTGGACCCTGGCTGGAGATGGGCCTAGATTCTGGATAGGAGAGACACTCACTTATTCAGGGGTGCATCAGCGCTTCCTTGAGAGCCAGTTTCACTGCCCCAAGGCAACCCATTCTGATGGGAAGTGGTGGCTCCTGACATCGAAGGATACTTACTGCTTTTTATGAAGCAGTTTTGCTTCCATCCCTCCATTCCCAACAGAGGAAGAGGAAACCCAGGCCTTGAGAGAAGAGGTGACTTTATTCAAGTATGGGTGGCAGAGTCAGGCCTCAAATGCAAGCCTCCTGACCCTAACTCCAAGCTCCAGTCGGGGCATCACAGACTGGGTGCTCCTCCTCTTGGGCTTTTGGGAGTCAAGGCCAGGCCAGCCATGCCCTGGGGCATTGAGCTTGAGATGGAAAGAATGAGGGCAGGAATGGGGAAGGGCGTCAGCACAACTGCAGCCCAAAGCATGGAAAGGGCCCAGGCTGTTCAGCTCAAGGAATCCAGAAGGCTGCCCCTCCCCACCACTGGATTCCCACTAGGGCCATCATGACCCAGGCTGAGGCCAAAGAATCTCTGGTCACTGAGCCTCCAATTCAAGTGGCCACTCAGAGACCAGACTGGAGTGGACTTGGCTGCCTATGGCTGGGTGACAGTAACAAATGCTGCCTTAGGACTCAAAGGCAATTCCCAGGGCCCTGTTCTCAGGGCTTCCTGTGTGTGCATTCACTTCATCCTCACTGCAGTCTCACGGAATTCCTGCTACTCCCAGCCTCATCTTACAGAAGGGAAAACAGGAACACAAAGGGGTGTTAAGTAACTCGCTCAAGAATTCCTAGCTAGAAAGTAGCAAAGCTGGGATGTCAACCCTGGCAGCCTGATTCTAGAGTCTGGGCTCTAAACTATCACAGTGTACAGCCTCTGAAGCCACATGGCTAACATCAAGAGCACAGGCTGCAGGGCCCCACCTCACTCTCTCCCCATGCTGGCACTGCTACCTCACCCCACTAGCATGGCAAAGTACCTAAGCATTTGGACTCTGGAGTCAGGCTTCTTGAGTTCAAGTCCTTGCTCTATAACTTCCACCATGTGCTGTAGGTAAGGCACTTTCCCTCTCTGAGCCTCCATTTCCCCAGCAGGAAAACAGGGCTAATCGTGGTTCTACCTCAAATGAGGACACCCCCCCCCAACCCCGCCGCACCCTGAGACCTCACTGAGACACGAGCTATCAATGGAGCAATGCATGTGACTGACTGTTGAGCAGGGTGCCTGGCCTGTAATAAGTACTCAATAAATGTTGGCTTTTATGGTAGGATAATATAATAAGGCCTTGACTCTCCAGATTGGCTGGACAGGAATGTGAGCAGGTGGAGGACAGGGCCAGAGCCCTGGAATGATGTCCCAGCCCAGCCCAGCCCATTCAATTCGACAAATGTTTCAAAGGTTTATTGATATGGCCTCTGTGCTCAGCTCTGTGTTAGGCCTCCCTCTAGGTGAGACACAGAGACGAATGAGTCACAGTTCCTGCCCTCCAGAAGCTCACCATCTACTGGGGGAAACAGACACAGGCAACATAGTGTAAGCAGAAGAACCGTGAGCGCCAAGAGGAGAGCGCCAACTTTGTCCAGATTTGGGAGTCAGAGGTGTCCCTTAGGAGTTCATAGGCCAGAAGCAAGGGGACCAGCATTTCTGGCTGATGGAAGTGCTCAGAGGCTTCAGGGTGCCCCTCCTGGTCAGGGACCAGTGAATAGGCTTGTGTTATTGGGGTGTAAGGTGAATGTTGGGAGGGGTTGCGGTGCAAAGCTTAATTAAGAGATGGGCAGGGGCCGGATCACCCAGGGCCCCTACCGCCATGCTGAGGAGTTGAGGGATGTTTGACAAATGTGAAAGGTAAGCAGAGATTGACAAGATCAGGATGGAGTTGGGGAAAGATCACTTGGGCTGCTGTTTTGCCAGAGAAAGGGACAGATGGAAGCAGGGAGAGTAGTTGGGAGACGATTGCCAGAGTCCAGGCAGGAGACGAGAGTGGTTTGAACCAGGGTGGCGGCGTTGGGGGTGGTCAGAAGCGTGCAGAGTCATGAGCTGTTTCAGAGGCCGCACTGAAGAATAACCCGGAAGTTTCTAGCTCGGGCCCATCTGTGGCCAGACCTCAGCTGAGCTGGGAGCAGACACCTGTGCTCTGTAAACTGGTCTCTTTTTCCCCTTTGGTGTTTATTTTCGTTTCCTTGTAAAGTTCAATTCAGAAAATTCCAATCTTGTTTCAGCTGAACTGAAGAGAAGGGAGATTTTTCCATCTCCCAGCTGGGATCTGGGTTCCCGGGCCCTCCCAGGGCCTTCCAGGGCCTCCCAGGGCCCAGGCTTTGCTGGTGGCAACTCCAGCAGAGTAATGCTACACAAAGCTGGGAAGATCTGTGGGGCTAGAGCCCAGGAGAAGGCTTGGAATGGCTTGGCAGGCCTGCTGTGGGGGGTGAGAGCAGTTTAGCCAGGATCAGGGGGCTGGAGAGGGGGTGGTGCACAGAGAGAGAAGTGAGCAAATCCTGCCTGTTTCAAAGGAGAATGGCTCCCTTCCCTGGAAAGTGCCCCTAAGTCATGGACACCTCTGGCCTTTTCTTTTCTGGATTCCACACTCCCAGGCTCCACTGAGGGGTGCCTTGGTGATTGTGCTGGAGGGAGGGATCCCAGAACAGTCAACAGCCCTGGATGGGGGTGGGGAATGGGGTGGGGGAAGGGGGATTGGGAGGCCATGCAAGGGAGGTGCGTGAAGAGGCAATGGGCTGGAAGTCACAGGACCTGGGCGAGGGCCAGTGCCGGTAAAGTCTCTGTGTGACTGTGAGCGGTTCCTCCTTCCCTTCTCTGCGCCTCAGTTTTCCCATCCATCCTACAAGGGGGCTGGACTCGAAGGTCTCTAAACTCCCTAACAGCTTGAAAGATTCCATTCTCTTCTCTGAATCTGCCCAGGGGGAGGCCTTGGGGGCTGGGGCACCGGCAGGGGCTGAGAATTCCATAGCAATTTGCATGTGAAAGCATGTTACTGCCATGGCTATTAGTGTGTGCAGGAGGGCTGAAGACAGGGCAAGGACAGCTAACTGTCAGGCTGTCCGGAAAGGCTGCCTGGGTGGGGGAGGGAGGGAGGCCCTGGAGGTGTATAAGAGAGACTGGACCACCACCTTGGGTTCCCAGGGAAGGGCGGACCCCCACAACCTCTAGGGCCCCACCCAGACTTGAGAAGCCAGATCCTGCGACTAGGCCACGACCGAGCAGGTGTAGCTCCTACCGAAGCCTCCAAGCTGTTGTGTCCAGGATCGACTTCAGAGCCACATGAGGTGCTACAGGAGAGGGACCCCCAGGGAAAGGAGGGGGACCTGGTCGTGCATTTTCTTTTCCAGATATCTGCTCTGACCAGGCCTAAACCTCCCAGGACCAGATTTTCCTCAGCATTATAATGTGTCATTTTGGTCATTGCCTCGTATAAACTTAAGAGTTTGTCGATATAAATACTGTGTATCTACAGGTTTGTTTGGTTCACTCGCACACACAAACTCTGGGGGATTCTGGGAGAACAAAGCAGCTGTGTGCAAAGACGGCCTACAGCTGTGGCCTGTGAGGAAAAGGCACTGGTTCTGAGGCGTGGCTCTGTCAGTACCCCCTGAATGCCCTTGAGTAAGTCTTTTCCCATATCTGGGCCTCAGTTTCCTGGTAAAGGGTTTGCTCCGGAAAGGAGCTCTCAGGAAAGTCCTAGCTCTACCATTTCCAAGCCTCTGACCTCATATTCTACTGAACAGCCGTGAGGGCAGCGAGGGAGGCCACTGGCCAGTCCCCCGGAGAACAAGGGCTCTGCCCAGCAGAATCCAGCCGGCGGAGAATCCCTGGTGCTGGGTGGATTCCAGGGTCTTCTTGGCTGCTCCTGGGACCCTGGAAGCAAAGGAACCACCTGGAGCTTCTCCCTAGGGCCCCCACCAGAGGAGGGAGGAAGCTCCTCTCTCAGAAGCCAGCCTTTCACCCACCGCCCCTGGGGAAGCTGGGAGATCAGCCCATGAGGCCACAGGGGTAGGTAAGGTCTGAGGACACACACCTCTTCGACTTTGGCTTGGGGGTGTGTTTATCATGGGTACATTTTGCCCAGCCCCCAGTCCAGGTAGGACTGGGGCTGGAGGAGGCAGACTGGGATTGGAGCCTCAAGATAACTTCTGATGAGGATGTTTAGGAACTTTGCAAAAGGCCAGCTCTGGTCAGTACTGATGGGAACAGCTGGGGCTTTGGGGTCCACTCTCAAAGCAAGAAGGATCCCTGGGAAGCCCAGCCCTGGAGCCGAACTCCCCACTCCACACCTCATGGGAGAAATAACAGCTACCATTTATTGGTGCTTACAATGTGCCAGGCATTCAACACTTATTAAAAAAAATTGATGAATGAATGCATGGAAAGCTAACTTTAGTAGCCAAGTTTTGAATCTGTGTATCCTCCACTCTGCCTCTCACAGCACTACACAAGCACTTTAAGAGCAAACCAGGCCCTTAAAGGCCATTCTAGAGTGTGAAGTTCCTGGGAGCTGGGACCTTGTCCATCCTGTTAATCACTGTACCCTGGTGCCCAGATCACTGACTGGCATATAGTAGGTGCTCAGTAAATCTTCTCTAAGTAACTGAAAATATCGAGTCCCACTCCTCATGACCCAGACAGGGAAACTGAGGCCCAAAGAGGCAGGGGCCTGCCTGGCCCTGATCAAAAAGAGAGTCATGGTAGAGCTGGGACAGGCCCCGGTCTCCAGTCTCTCAGCCTGGAGCTCTTTCCCCTGTATCAAAAGGCCCCCTGGCCAACTCCTCCTGCCCTCCCTACCCCTTCACACATTCTTTATCCCCCTACCCCCAGCTTTCCCTCTTTCCTTTCTCTTTGCCAGCTGTATAATTAACCATTGGAAACAGAACCTATCATTACTGTCTCCCTTGTGCCCTTAAATTGCTTTCAGTTTGGGCTCTGTGACCCCTGTCTCGGGTGGGGGCTGGTATCCCCCTCAACAGCCTCCCAAATGGGGAGCCGACCTAACAAGCACCAGCTGGGGTCCCAGCCCCCCCAGATCCGATGGCCAGCTGTACAGGAGGCCGGCAGCAGATGGGCGAGGAGGGTCCCCCAGCAGGCTGGGGCTGACTCAGCTGGGGTGTCAGTGGGACTGTGACGTGCCCAGGCAGGACAAGAGACCAGGCAGGCAGGCAGGCTGGATTTCCAAGAGTGATTGATGCCAGGTGGCCAAAGGGCCGCTTGCTCAGCAGGGCCCAACCTAGGATGGTCCCAGTAGGGCCTGCGTCTTTTCTTGGGTTCTCTGGCTTACTCTCATGCCCTTGCCTAGAGCTGGCCACATTTCTGGTGCTTCATGAAGGCTTCCCGGGAGCTTAAAAAAGACCAGTGCAATAAGTCCCCCTGGCCTGCCAGCTCCCTGAGGCCTATCCCCTCAGGGAAACTGAGGCCTGGTTAGCATCTGCCCGGCTTGGCTTCATTGGTGATCTGGGCTCAGTCTGTGGAGGAAGTCAGGCAGCCCCACCCTCACCTGGGAAGCATCCTCTATCCCTGACTCACCGGTAGTTTGGGCCCAGCTGGGACAGGAAGGAGAGCTGAGGGTGGGGCTGGTCTGGGGCCTTACCACAGGAGGTTCACACCTCCTGCCTCCAGGGAGCTAAGCTTGGTCCCTCCCTGACCCACACAGATGGTAAGAGAATGGGGTAGCGGGTGGCTCCTGTTCTTCAAGATCCCCAGGGAAGCCCACTTGCTCTGTCTCACCTGAGACAGAGCATGGAGCAGGGGGATGCAGTAAGTCCCCTGGCCTGCCAGCTCCCCAAGGCCGAAGGAGAACCACCTTCTAGCAACTTCTATTTGCTCCTGGTGTAGTAAAAGGCCTGGGCTCCAAGCTGAGTGCTCGCGTTCACTTGAGATGTTTTTGGGCAAATCGCTGCCCCTCACAAGGTCCCAGTTTCCTCATCCCAAATATGAGGCAAAGAACTTCCCACCTTCCAACATCACAGGGAAGTTTCTGAAACTCAATGAGATAACAGGCGTCAAGGTGTTTTTTAAAAGTGGCAGGCACTGTCCAGGTGAAGGACACTGTTACAATAGGGGCACTGTCACAAGAGCACTGTGTGGCTGGCACAGCATGGGCCCTGAGCTCAGAGCAACAGCAGCCATGGCACCCGGGATGGGGCAAATGACAACAGCAGTTGCAGAACTTCTGGGCTGTTGGAAAGGCTGCCTCCTACTTTCCTTTGCCCTCTCCCAGAGATTTCACTTCACACTCCCACAGCTATTCCCAAGGCGCCCCCAGGAACTCAATCCCCACTGATAGGGTGAGGGTAGCTGCTGTCCTGGTCAGAGTGGGGGAGTGGGGGGGGCAGGGGACCACCAAAGGACGCTCAGCTGGTGAAGTGTGGGAAGGATTCAACCCAACCCGGTTCAGGCTCCCCCCTCAGGTAGAGACATCCATCTGGCCTGAACCAGCTCTGGTTAGAGACCCCTGGCCCAGGCAGGGGCCCCACTCTGGGCAGGCCGTCAAGCAGCAGAGGCCCCATCTGATCCAGGCACTTCCTTTGGTTAATGAGAAACCAAATAAACAGCCTCTGCCCCAGCTGGCTTCGGGAGCACCCCAGCCAGACCCAGCCCTGCTTGCTCCAGCCAGCCTCCCTTCCCTCCACCCTGCAGGTCCCGTGACTCTCCTCCCCCTGCTTCCCTCTTCCCTCACCCCTCACCGCTGTGCTTGCTCCTTGGCTAGGGTGCTGGGGCTTCCTGCTGCAGATTGTTAACTAACCCTCCCCTTCCTTCCTCCTCCTCCTTTCCTCTAGTGCCTTCTTATCCATTTTTAGCCATGGGGATCCCACTTGTCCTCTCCTGACATCTGTCTCAGCCATTTCCACAGGGAGTACCCCCCTATCCTGCCCTGAAGACCTGCAGGCTGCTTCAGGCCCTGCTAGCCTATATCCCTGCTGTGGGATTGGGGCCAAACCCTCTTTGGGGCCCTCACTACGCCCTTAGGCTGTCAGCCCATGGGAGGGAATCTGGGTGCTGGTGCTCAGGGCTGCTATAGTTTGAGGGCTTCAACTGTCAACCAGAAGCCCCCGAGGATGCCATGGTGAGAGCTCTGGTGTGTAGGAGAAGGAAGACTCTTCTGGCTAAGAAGTGAACTGGACAGCCCTGAAGTAGCTTTAGTACCCAGTGGGCCACAGCTGCAGCCCAGCTCTTGGGAATTTATTTCTACCCACCTCCAGGTGTCTTGAGGCAGGGCAGGGCTGGGCCTGCCAGCAGGTCTCAGATCTCGCCCCAGCCAGGTAGTGGCAGTACTTGTGGACACACCCAGGTCCCCATGGGAACATCCCCTCCGCCATCAACACTCTCCAGCTGAGCCTATTGCCAGACCTGGCAGATGCCCATGGCCTATGCCACAGCGGTAACAGGACAGACAGGAGGATATGGTCACAGGCTCCAGCGGATGAGAGGGCAGAGGAAGTTGTGACAAGTGCAGGAAGGGCACAGAGCACTTGAAACATCTTGCTCCGCTAGGACGGCCACCATCTTCTGACACCTGCCCAGATCACCAGTGTTTTGGGCACAGGAAATCTCATACACACACACACACACACACACACACACACACACACGCGCAGTGTCTCTCTCTCACTCACTCACATACTCACTCAGACACATACACTTCATTCCCCAACATCATGACACCATTTTACACCCATTTCTCCATGTGGTTAATTTTTTTTTTTTAGTTCTCATTTTTTTCTAAGAAAAAAGCAACAAGAAAATAATTCAGAGTTTATACAAAACATCTTTACATTATTTTTTTCCAAAAAGACTAGTATTTACACAAATGGCAACAGAAACAAAAACAAAAAAAACCCTTCCAACTGCCACCTGGAAGGGGCTGGCTGTCTCGCTCCCTCTCCCACCCGGCACTGGGGTGGGCAGCTGGCCAGGAGGCAGTGTGGAGGTGGATGGTGTAAGGCCCAGCTCCTTCCATAGCCACTCTGGGAGCTCCTTCAAGGCACCCGCAAGTGGCAGTCTGTTAGCAGCCGTGCTGGCAAGGAGCCGGGGTCAAAGTGCACGGCGTGCTGGCCCATCCCTGGGAAGCCTCTTCCTCTTTCCAAGCCCCAGCCCAAGATCGGGGGGTTGGCGGGGGCTGGATGGGGAGGGGTACCCACCTGTGCTAGAGCCCAGAAAAGGAGCAGGCCACCTGGCCTTATACCCGCTTAGTTCTCTGCCCTGGGCCTCTTTCCCCACCAGGCTGAAGGATGCCAAGGGTGAGGGGAGAACAGGGCAAGGGGGAGAGGGGGGAACTCCCAGCTCTGCAAGGCAAATACCCACCTGGGCACCTCACCTCCCTCCACCCCCCATGAGGTCATCTGCCTGCAGCAGCTCTCCTGTTCCCCAGGCAACAGCCAATTAAGACGTTAATTACCGTGAGAGTGAGGGAGGCAGGAGATGCCCAAGAATCCCACAAGGAAGGGATTTTTTTTTTGGTGGAAGGGTGGCAGCCACTACCCCATTGCCAAGATCAGCACTGTAGAAGGAGGGTCAGTGGGGGAGGGTGAGACACCTTGCCCAACGGCACTCCTGTCTTCCCTTGTGGGCAAGAACAGCCCTGGCCTGCCCCCTCCCCCCTAAAATGCTACAGAGTTTATAAAAGAAATGCCATCCTATGCTTCCCTGCTGGCCACATCTTGCCCCAGGCCCCCGATACTGGGGTAGGGCAGGCTCAGAAAGCCTGGGGAGGGGCTGCCTTTTCCATTTTTCCATTTTCCTTCAAAAAAACAGATGAAAATGAGTTGACAGCTAAAAAATGAACACAAAAACATTAAAAACAGTGATGATAGCGGACAAGCAGTCCTGGGGAAGGAGGAAGGGGGCGGGAGGGGCAGGGCCAGGGGACATGTCCCTGCCTGCTGTCCATCAGCATCCGACCCTGCCCTCCAAGAAGGGGCGCCCCCGCAGAGCCCAGAGGCCTGGCCAGAGGGGGAAGGCACAAGAGCATGGGGGCTGGGGGCACAAGCACCCCCCTCCGAAGCCCAGGGGGCAGGGCAAAAGGGGGATTATAAAAGCCAAGAAACTACAAAACTAAATACAAAGGTGGGCACAGCTGGCAAGGGGAGGGGCGTGGGTGAGGAAGGAGAGGTGCAGTCCCGGCTGACTGTCCCTCAGGGCCGAGGCCACCGGGGCCCTCAGACCTTGTAGTAGATGTTCGCTGGGCTCTGGGGCGGCATCTCCTGGACGATGTAGACGGGGTGCCCGTAGTCCCCACTCACCTTCTCATAGTGGGGGCAGTAGTTGTTCTCTGTAGTCCGTAAGGGGATGATGATGTCGCTGGGCTCGGTGCCCGCCGTGCCACTACCCCCCTTGGGACTGGCCAGGGTGCTGAGTGAGAGGGCGGGTGCCCGCTGCTGCGTGTGCTTGCGGTGCCGCTTGCGCAGCTTCAGTAGCAGGACGGTCAGGAAGATGATGATGAGCAGGAAGATGACACAGCCGGCGCCGACAGCTGCGAACAACGCCACCTTGGAGTTGAAGAAGCTGTCAGGGTCTCCACTGCCGCTGCCTCCACTCCCGCCTGGGCCACTTTTCTCCTCCTGGTTCACAGTCTCTGTGGAAGGGGAAGGGAGGGGAGGGAGGTCAGTCCAGGAGCCCAGGGACAGGGCCTGAAAGGGCAGCCTAGTGATCCTTCTGCCCTCTGGGAGACACCCAGACACTCACCGTGTTTGCCGTCAGAGTCACTTGGGGAGCCCCGACCACCAGGGGCCTGCGTGGCCATCTTGATAGTGTTGTCTGCCTCCTTGCTGGGACGGCTGGTAGTCAGCTGCTCTGGTGTCACAGCATTGGGGTCTGGGGGTGAGGAGAGGACAGGTGAGGTTGGGGTACCCCAGCAGCATAGATGCCTCAGTTACTTAGCAGGGGCCAAGAACAGCCCAGATCCCAGACCTCAGATCCTCTACCCCTACTGGCCCCTCTGCTACCCACATCCCCATGCCCAGTCAGGAACATCTGTTGCACAAGCCTAGCTGGGGAGCCCTTGGACTGGGCGCTTACCTTGCCCAACCTTCATGACGATCTTCATGGTGCGTGTGCGGCACACACCTCCCTCCCGATTCTCCAGTCCCTCCAGGCTCCCATTGGATGTGGCTGCAGCAAGAGGCCAGAGCAGTCAGAGGGAGGGAGGGGTCTGCCCAGAAGCCCTACTGCTGGCTTAGCCGATAAGGATAGAAGTGGGAGTTGGGAAGTTGCAAGCAGCTCCTACCTAGCTGGGAACCTTTCTACTTCTCTCCTCCCACTAGCAACAGAATCTAGGAACTAGCCCCTCCCGCAAGGGTGCTGCTCCCCGATCATGACCAGGCCCTGGTGCTTCTTTCTCAGTGGAAACTATGTGTGTCTTCTCCTTGGGCGAAGCTGCTCAGAGGCAAAGCAATTTGAACTGGTATGCTGACAGAGGCTTCTATGCAGACTGGAAGCAATCCTAGATTAGGGGTCAGGAGAACTGGGTTGGAGTCCCAGTCCTCTCCCTAACTCACTCCCTGTGTGATCTAGGGCAAAAGAAGCCCCTTCACCCCTTGAGGCCTCAGTTTCCCATGAAGAGAAAGGCTGAAGCTCTACCAACTCTGCCCTTCCCAAGATTAGAGCTTAGGTGGGCAAAGAAAATAAGAGAGCACCATGAACCGGAGCCCTCTCCCACCCAAATCCTAGAGCCAGGGCGGGCTAGCAGCAGTCCCCTTGGTAAAAGCTGGGGCCTGAATTCTAAGACCAGGCTACAAGGAGAGTACACCAGTCTTCAAAGGGGACCAGATCAGGCCCAGCCTTAACTGTGTGCAGTCTATTTGTGCTACTCAGAAGCTCCCACTGCTATGGGACAGCAGAGAAGCACGTGGTAGGCGGGAACTCACAGGTAATGTAGTAGTCGTGGTGCTTTTTGAACTCCAGGCCCATGTAGTTGGGGCTGAACTCCTGGAACTTGATGGTGAAGCGGATTTCCTGCTCTGGCCTATTGCAGGTGACCAGCACGTTGGGGTCGAGCACAGTGCTGCAGGCAGCTGCCTGCTCAGGCCGTACCAGGTACAGCTTGTAGTACTCATACGGCCGCCCAGCTTCTGCTCGGGGACAGATGATGTCCAGCTTGTCTCCAATCTTTGGGTAGATCACCAGGCCCTTCCCGCTCAGGAACCTGCCAAGGAGGGAAGAGATCATCAGCCTCAGGATTGGGAGTCCCAGACCATCCCCAGGACCAGGGGAGCAGACGATGAGGGCCAGGCTGGGCCAACTGGGTAAAGATGGCGAGAAGAGGTATTCTGTCCTTCCTCCATCCTCAGGCTGGGGGTGGGGAGAGAGAACCACACTGCCAGCAGGGTGTGGAAGGGGTGGCCCATGGGCAAGGCTGCCAGGCTTTGACTGCTTGGCCGGGTGGGGCACTGCCTAGCTGGGGGAGCCCTTTGTCCTAATGTGGCATTTCTGCAGGGGGCTGACGTGGCAGATGGGCTGGGCACCAAGGTGTCAGGCCTGGGCTGCCTGGAGGTGGTAGCCCTGTCCTCCTCCCACCCCTAGCCCACTCATATTCCTTCACAGCCACAGCTGCCACCTCCCCAGCATATGTGTGTGTGCATGTGCACGTGCACATACACACACACACAGAAACACACGCATGGCAAGTCCACACATGCCCTGGCCACCACCCCCACAGCTCCCAGCCAACGGCTGGGGGTGTGCAACCTGTCTGGGACCCATGTCTTCTCCCCCATCATTGCTAGTCTTGGGCATGATGGGGAAATAGAAACAGGCATGGCCTGGAGCCAAGGGGTAATGGGCACAGTCTCTAGCCAGGTGCAGCTCCACACAGCTCTCTGCACTTCCCACTCTCACTGCCCCTTATCCTACTGGGGCCCATCCCACCTCCATAACGCAAGAGTCTAAATCCCCAAACTTGACCAGTCTCACTGCTAAGAAAAACAGAGGCCCGGGAAAAGGCGTCCAAGCAGGGACAACAGATCATCTAAGACAGGGCCCCAGGAACCTCGCTCACCTGCATTCTAATCCCCCCACCTCCATAGTGCCTCTGCTCCTGATCCTGAGAGGAGATGGACAAAAGTCTCCTGAGCCAGCTTTGTCTTCTAATCCAGAAGGCCAGGCACTGGGAAATAGCAGGGGAGGGCAGCTGTCCATGGCCACCGATTCACATCACCCTGTCCTTGCCTAAGCACACAGTAAGAAAGTGGTGCTCTCTCAGCCATGTCTGAGCCTGGGCAGGCTGGAGCTGGGAGTAAGGCAGTATGATGTAGGAGAAATAAGACAGATTTTGGAGTCAGATAGATGGTGGCTCTTACTAGCTCTGAGACCTTGGATGAGCTGCCTGATCACCCTAAGCTTCAGTGTCCTCACTTACAAACTGGAGGTGGGACGAGCCCCACCTCCCAGGACCGTGGAGGGGAGACACAATGGGATATGGAGAACACCCAACACACAGTAGGCACTCAACCATTTGACTCCTGCTTAGAAATAGTCTGGTCTGCTGAGGCAGGAGGCCAATATTAACACCAAGTAGTACCCATGAGCCCAGTCTTACTTCTTGGGTGGGAAATAGGAAAGGAAGATACAGTCCCATCCTCAAGGACTTTACTATCTGGTGTGGGTCAAAAAGCAAATGGCCCAAGCTACAGCCCAGACAGCAGCAGGCTATCTAGAGGCTATGTGCAAGGATGCTGGTTTAAAAGACAAGGGCTGAGGTGGGGAGGTGTGGTAATAGCTCAGTGGTAGAGCTCATGGTTAGCATGCACAAGGTCCTGGGTTCTATTCCTAGTACCCCCATTAAAAAAATAAGACAAGGGCTGGAGGCAGTGAGAGGCAGAAGACAGCTCATCCGACAGGATGGTCAGAGATGGTCCCCCAGAAAGAGTTGTATGAAAGCGGGTCCTAGGGGAAGAATAAGAAGTCAACATACAGCAAGAATGGACAGCAGTGGCTGGGACACAAAACCCAGGCCAGTGATTGGCCTAGTGATGGGTAGAGAGGGGCAGAAGAAGAGGTGGAAAAGCTCAGCTGGGGCCAGACTGAAAGGTGAGGGTCACAGCAAGCAGTGTGGGTTTTCTCCAACAGGGGTCAGACTTTTCTAGCAGGAAGGACAATGAGGGGCTGAAGATAGTGGTTCCACAGAACAAAGCTGATGGTGGAAGACTATGGCTCCACTTCCTGAGGGCCTACTGGGAGCTCAGTGTCCTCACCCAGGGGAGAGAAATGATACCCAAGGAGGTGAGTAGGGGAACTAGAGCAAGTAGATAAAGCAGATGAAGAACAGCAGCACTCTCTCCATGGCCAGTGAGGTTCCACCAAGCTGGGACCTGCCATCTTGCTGTGTAGGAAGGTAAAGGCCACAACCAGACGGCCTCCCCTCTTGGGATCTGGCTTTACCATACTCCAGAGGGCTGGGAAGAAAGCAAGCATGGGATGGAGGCCCACACAAACATGGGAGAGAAAATGCCCCCACTCCATGCACGACAAAAAGCCAAGAAGTTTCACTGAAGCCCCCATCATTCCCAAGGTACTTTTTACTTTCCAATCCTCATACTGGTTCCCTCCAGACAGCAGGATTAGACAACTTCTAACATCTTAGAGCCAGAAAGAACCTTCAAGACCCACTGAGTCCAGGCTCCTCATGTGAAGGAATGAGTGATCAGACAAATCTTTCAGTTGAAGAAGGGTGCTCAAAGCCTGTTGAAGGACACTAAACTCACCCAGGATGTTAACCCGTAGGGTTTTAAGAGGACCTAAAATATTGGCTGAATCCATATGGACAGCTGCATATCCACAAGACCCTACTTGGAGGTGACAGCAGATAGACACAGGGCCTGCAAAGCTCACTTTTCTAACTACTGGGCCCACCTTACTCACACCAGGGAGTCTTGTCTGCCCTGAGCGCAGTCTCCCATTGCCCCTCAGGCTCTGGAGCCCTGGAATCAGAACACAGGGCTTCCACCTACTTGGGGTTCTGCCTTGAACCCAGAGAAACTGAGGAAACAGATGTCTAAATAGTGGGTGGGGGAGGAGGGAGAAGAGAGGACTAGTGCCCCTAACACCCCTCGGACTCTTGTCAACCTCAGGAAACAGGGTTCATAAATATTCATAAGTTCATTTGCACAGCAGCTGACAGAGGGAAACTCACCTTCCCCTGAAAGTGCAGAAGGGAGAGGAGCCTGATCAGACCCGACTTCTCTGACCCTGGTCCCCTGTGATGGTGCCTTCTCAGCCTTGTCCCCACCACCGCGAAAAGTGCTTCTGGGCCTGTGAAAAGCCCAAGAAAGTGGCGAGGGGCAACCGAGGCCAGGTCTGATGCTGGTCATCCCGCACAGTGGGGACCTTGCAAGATGCACCTTGTTCACACCAGGTTAGGAGTAGGGGCCAGAGAGGAGGAGGAAGAGAGTTGCCCAGTTAGACTCTTTACCTCCCACTTTTCAATAACTACAACTCCCCCCATTATCAAGCCAAGCTTTCTTGCCTGAGGCCACCCCCAGACAAAGCCTTTTTCTGCAAAATAAGGGGATTGACATGGCCCAGCAGGAAGCCTGCAGCGGGTCACCATGGTAACCCCCGAGGCCTTCCCTCCTTAGCCTCTGATAGCCCTGGGACCCCAGGGAGCCACCCCAGGGAGTAAAAGGACTTGGGGGAGGTGGCCTGAGCCTTCAGGCGCCTGTCTGTGGCCTGCATCTTCCCCTCTACCCTAGACCAAGTCTCTCCCCAAGCCTGCCTACTGAGCTCAGAAGTATTGCCATGACTGCTGCAAAGAATCCTGGGAGAGAAGCCTGAAGGGTCTGGGGCCGTAGCTGGTACTGGTATGAGGCCAACTGTCCCCCTACTTCTTCATCGAGCTGAGTGAGCTGAGCCCCTCTCCACCCACCCACAGACAAGCCACAGCCGAAGAGCCTGTAGTTGTGAGGGTTGTGCCTAGAAAGCTGCCCACGTTGTATCAGGTCTACACTTCCCTCTCACCCTTCTCTCAGGCTCTAGGAACTTGTGGTCAAAGAGAATGGCTGAAGGGAGAGCCTGGTCCTAGGCCACACCAGCCCAAGGTTGGTAGAAGACTACAGCCCTGGCCTTGATTCGGTAAGTCTGGCACCTCAGTGCCTGCACCCCCAGGGTGGCAGGACTAGTGGAGGACAGACCCCCAAGCCAGAGCTCAAGCCTGCTCTCATCCCAGCAAGGGTGGGGAGCCCCCAAATTAAAGGCTCCTCTTTCACTCCCCCAGCTCCACCCAGCCCCCGAGGCGGCAGGAGCAGGCCTGGCGTGTCCCAGCAGTGCCCGCCCAGGCGTGGGTGGGCAGGTACAGCAGCTGGGTCCTGGCACACATACAACACTGTCAGAGGCAGGGAAGCCAGGAGAGCCCCAGAGAAAGTCACCCCTCACCACCAACACTAAACTAGGCCTCCCCTCTGCCCCACCAGGCCTCCCCTCTGCCCCACCTGGTCCATGGAGAGCTGAACACCCCCTTCCTTGCTGCCTGCTTTCCATGAGGTCCCTGAGAGGAAATGAGATACCAGGCCCAGAGAGGAACCAAGGCTGCTGTTCGGAGCTCGGGAGCGAAAGTGCCAAGCAGCGAGCTGGCTGCCTCTGGATCAGGTCACCTTGAGCAGGCTGCCCTCAGAGGAAGGCCTAGCAAAGTCAAATGAGGCAGCCCCAAGCACTGCTCATCCCACATGGGCAGGGCCTGAGTCACAAGGACAGATGCACGCACATCTGTGAGGTGAGAGGGGAACCCAAGGGGGCAAGAGCCAGCACATCTTCCCAAACCCAGTCTTTCCCAGATTCCCAGGCAGCAGGATGGCATGGAAAGAAAGGCACAGAGCCCAGCTCTCCCCACTACGAGCTGACTGACTTTAAACAAGTCACTTCCCTTTTCTGGGCCTATGCCTCCTCATCTGGAAAATAGGGGCAATTCCAATTTCCCAGGGCTACTGGGAACATCCAGTGAGCTCACATCTGAGGATGCTTTGGAAGGAGCCAGCTGCTGCCTGATTGTTATCACACCAAGCACAGTCCCATTTAGAAGAAGCTGAAAGGAGCTTACCACACGCCTGACTGCTAGCACCCCTACCCAAAATGACTACCACAAAAATGCACCCAGGAGGGGCTGCTATCTACGGAGCACAGGGCAAGGAACCCAGAATGCATTTGGGGAGCATCCCCCTACCTCAGCTCCTCTAATAAGCCTAGGGTAGACCCTACCCCCAACCTGGGGTTCCCATGGCAACCATTGGCCTCCTGGCTGGCCCACCCGCTCCATAATCCTAACACCAGAAAACACTGATGCACAGTAGTATCAGGGCCCGCCCATCCCTATCCAGCAGAGCCTGTGAGGCAATGGAGAGCCTGAGGGGAGAAAGGGAACCCTCAAGTCAGCCCCCAGACCGGCCTTACAAGGCCCTTTGTGCCCTGGCCTGGCTGCCTGCGGTGGAGGGAGGGAGGGAGGGAGGGGAACAGGGAACTTCAGGAGCTGCTGGGTTCCCATCACTTTCAGGCCCCCACCTGTGGCCAATCAGCGACAGAGTAGAAGAGGTCAGGTCCCTAGCCGCCCCGGAAAGGGGCCCCCTGAGCTGGCCTCCCCAGGACTGTGAGCTGGAACAGCTGTGAGGGGGCTGGGGCCAATACTCTGGCTTGTAGCAGGCAAGCCTGGGTTGGGGTCTGCAGCTGCCCCCACCCATGCTGGATGGAGTCAAGGGTCCCGGATGCCAAGCTGAAGCCTCCGCCCCACCCCCACCCCCTTGCAGGGAAGGTGTAATGTGATCGCAGGCACATTCTCACTCCCTGGAGGTGGGGGAACCTGAGTGGGGGGCAGGAAGGGGTCAGAACAGGACTGAGAGACTGAACTGCAGCAGCTGGACTTGGCTGAGGACTCAAGTATGAGGCCTGCCGGCTGCCCCAAGCTCTCAGGGGAGGAGGCTGGGGGAGGGGGCTGCCCCAGGACCTTCCATCACAGCCCTCCCCCCGACCCAAGAGCACGTGCGTACTCTGGTTCCTCCCAACCTCTACCGGCCCAAATCCACCTCCCCACCCTGCACTCATCAGGCAAAGCTGACCAGAGGGGCTAAGGAGGCAGAAGCTCTTGCTACTCAGGGACTACCACCCTGGAAGGCCCCAGCACCGATTTGGGAAAGAGGCTGGGAGTTTGGAGTCGGCCCTTCCAGCTCCCTGCTCCCAGTCAGGGCTGGGGTTGCCCGTGCCCTGGAACCTGGAAACATACCCCCAGCCCCACCACTTCTTTATTTTGATTTTTTCCCAAGGAGGAAGCAATTAAGCAGGGTTTATAGGCACTGGGAGATTTTTTGGGGGGGGTGAGAAGGGTTTGCCAGCTCATGACAGGACTGAGGAGAGAGACCAAAAGCCGGGAGGAAGAGGGGAGGGAAGAGAGAAAATGAGCCTGTGAGGGAGAGCACGGGCATGTGCGAGAAACAAAAGGACTTGAGAAAAAGAGGCAGAGAGTGACTAAGAGTGAGAGGGAGTGTGAAAAAGAGGGAGAGCGGGCGAGCCTAGGTGGGGAAGGGAGGTGAACGTGGCTCACACAGGGTGTGAGAGGGCGAACCGGCCAGGACCTGAGAGGGGGAACTTGGGCAGGAGGCAAAGAGGGAGAGATAGACCGAAAGAGACTGTTTATTTGAAAGGCTGTGGCAGCCTGAGGCTTGGGCGCGGTGGCAGAGGCAGCCCCCAGCACTCAGAGAGGAGCTGAGGGCACTGCCTTCCTCCTGTCCTCCTGCCCCCCAGCCCGCACCAACACACACAGACAGGCTGCATTCCAGACCCCTGAGCGTAGATGGAACTGGGTGGGGGGGGCACATGCAGGGGCACCAGGATCAGGCCCCCACTGTTCCCAGGGTCTGCTCAATTACAGGATGGAATTTGTGCAAGTCCTATTGAGTCCTCAGCCACCACCCCCACCACCCCCAGGACGCCTGCTCTCAGCCTGAAGTGGATTGGGGATGGGGGCAGATTTCAAAAAACCTGTAAACTGGCCCAGAGCACTAAAGGCTCAAAACACAAAAAGGGTGAAGCTCAGGGAGATCTTGTTTCTCCCAGCCACCCCCCTCACTCTGCAGGAGGGCTCCTTTCCAGCTGTGGAGCTGCCTGCTATCTCTGGTTAGAGACCCGAGAGAGCAATTAGGTCACTCCCATGAGCCCCTATGATGGGCTACCCCAGGCGGATTTCAGTTCTCCTGGCTCAAGAGAGAGCATTTCCAGCCTCCACCCTTACGGGGGTGGGGAGGACTGGGCACTTCACAACCTTTCCTCTTGGGCTGAGCAGCCCAGGGCCCCCAGACCATTTTGAGTCCCTGCTGTTAGGAGAGCACTGCATCCAGTTTGGCTGCTAGGTAAGGGAGAAATTCTTGTCAATCCCTTTCCTTGTACTGAGGCGGAGCTCTCTACCCTGACCCTGGTTGAGACATCCCACCCACCAATAAAGAGGACCCTACCTTAATCCAAGAAGAAGAGAACTAAAGAAGTCACCCTCTCAAACTCCAGAGCTGAGATGCATGCCCCTGGAACCTAAGAGGCTAAGGCGGACAGGAGCCTGGGAAGTTAGCAGGGAGCCCAGGAGAGTGGACAGGAAGAGATTCCAGATACAGGAATCACAGAGCACAGACAAGGCAGGCCAAGGGCCCCCAGTTCCCCACTAAGTGGTATCTGCACACCCCTGGGACCTCCAGAAAGCAGGAAGGAAAATCAATTTTGACCCTGGGTTCCAACCTGAGTCCTAGATGCCAAAAGAGGAAAAGGTACAGAGGTCACTACACAGCCCAGCGACTCCCACTAACAGCTCAGAAACCACTGAGCCACCGCCCTGAAAGGTGTGTGTTGTTGCGGGGGGGTTGTAAAGGGGAAGGAGGAGGAAGAAAAGAAAGGATCTCCTCCAGGTAGCTGCCTCCCCACCCCCTTGGGGAAAGATAAGCACAGCTCCCCAATCTGAGGGACAGAAGGTGGGGGTCCAATGGGACCCGCCTGGGCAGGAATCCTTTACTCTCCACCCCCCTCCCTCCCTCCGCCAGCTCCGCCGCCTCTCTCCTCCCAGGTCAGCCCTGGAAGCTATGCCGCCGGCTCCATTGGACCCCCGACGGGCGCTGGATCGAACCCCCCTCCAACAAAACCCCTCTCCCACTCCGCCCCTCTCCACCCGCCGCCTTTGTGAGCCTGGGAGCGGCGCCCGCCCTTCCATGGCCCCAGCAGGGAGAAGGGGGGGGGGGAGGCTAGAAAAGACGGCAAAGCGAAAAGCTAGGGAGGCAAACGGGGAAGAAAGAGAAATGAAAATGGGAGAAGCCCGAATAGGGATACAGGCGCTGCCAGCGGCCCCAAGCGTGGGGTCCCGCGCAGCGGTCCCTTCACAGCTAAACAAACGAGGAACCTGTGTTCCGGTCTCGTTCCCCGCCCAGGTCAAGCTCGCCCCCCGAGCGGCTCTGGGCGAAAACCGCCACGTTCCCAGGGGCCCCAAGAGGGGGCTGCGTTCTCTCCCCCACCCATCTCTCCCGTGCACTCTCGAGCGCTCGGACTCCCAGCTCCGCCTGGCGCGACCATCTCGACTTGATCCGGGACGTGCGGAGGAGAGGGCTGGGAAGCCCAGGGGTCACAACCCAGCCAAGTGCCCCCACCCCATCCCGCCGCACCCTGCCCCGCCCGCCCGCAGGGAAACACACTCGAAAAAGCCAGAGACAAAATGGGGCGCCGCTCCTCCTCCGAGCACCTTCCCACAGGCACTCGGGGGCACACGGCCTCACCCCAAAGGAGTGCCTCCAACCCCCAGGGACCAGAGCAGATAAGTTACTCACTTGGGGTTGAGGGAGCTCCAGGACACAGGCTCCAGATTCTTGGCCAGCGGCGTGGCGAGCCGGCACAGAGCCAATACGACCATCGCCACAAGCCACTTGCCGAGCCAACGCTGCCCAGGCCGGGCCATCTTCCCGGGGGTCAGGCTGCACTTAGGGATCCCCTGGCGCCTCCTCAGCAAAGCTGGCCTCGCCTTCCCTTGCAGCGCTGCGCTCCGAGCCGCTCAGGCGCCCATCCTCCGCAGCCGCCGGCTTTGAAGTGCTCCCCTCCCGCCGGCTTCGGTGTCGCTCTTCTCCGCCCGGCTGGCCAGGAGAACTCACTGGGCAGCCGCCCCCAACCTGGGCATGAGCTGCGGCCTCCGAGGGCTCGGTCCCCTGGCCTCTCCGCTGCACGAAGCGCGACGGGGGCTCTGCGCCCCCGGGTGATCCCGTCCGATTCCGCTTGGCTCCCCGAGACTGTTTGGGATTGCGCGCCCTCTCCCCGACGGGGTCTCCCCGCTGGGGATTCGGTGGCCGCCCCGACGCCTGGACCGTCCCGGGATCCGCACCCCTGGGAAAAAGTGGTAGTCTCCCCACCACAAGAGTTCGGTCTGGGGGCTCCCGACCGGGTCGCCCTGGCACGGGCTCCGTTCCTCCAGGCCACACTGGGACTCCGGGCTGCGCGCCCCTCGACAGCTTCTACTTCAGCGCGGGCCCCGCTCAGTGTACTTCGAAGAGCGGGGAGACGTTGCTGAGCGAGCCAGTCCCATCAGTTTGAGCCTCTGAAGCCTCGGCCGGGTGGCCCGGTAGTCCCGTCGCCGAGTCCTAACTCCCCGGCGATTACGCCCGAGGGTCTGCGGCCAGAGCGAGGTTCACACACCTCCCACTACTGTCCAGCGCGCATAGACTCCCTCCGCCGCCGCTGAGCTGCCTACTCCCCTGCTCAGGCGAACGCAAGGCCAACCCTACTCGTCTTAGCCAATAGCAAGCTCCGTCACGGGGTCCTTGCCCCGCACCACGCCCCCAGAACAGGAAGGGGGCGGGGTTTCAGGGAGCTCTTAAGGACGCCGCGCGGCCGATGGCACCAATCTGAGTGTGCGGCTCGTGTGGTTAGGGGTGGGTCCCTCCTAGTCCTGTTCCCAGAGCGCTCAGCCCGTGGGAAGTTGGTGCTCCTCTAGAATTGTCGGCCTGCTCTCACCCTTGTGCGCCTGGTCAACACTCCAGGCCACTGAACTGGGCCAGGCAGGCCCTGTCACAAATCTCCTGGGAAAGCACTGCCATCCTCTTTTTACACACGCAAGCCCTGATGTCCTGCTGCGTGCCCACTTCCGTGGCAAGGATAGCTTGTTTACTGTCGGTCCCGTCTCACGTAGGGCTCTGGTGGGCTTTCCTCCTTCGCCCTCACAGTGCAGTGTCCGCTTGTACATGAACCCTGAGTCCTGAACAGACAAACTGATAGTGGTGGGTCGTGGAGTCTCAGAGGGGTCAAATAGGAGAAGGGGTGGGGTGAGATATGTAGTCTTCGCCCCTGTGGACCAGGCCTTGGGAATCTCAACTTTGGGAAAGAGAGTTGTGGGACACCAGAGGCCCAGATTTCGAGTCCTATCCTGTCTGAAGGCGCGGGCAAGGCCCCTGGATAGGCCAGCAGAGATGAGAGGGCACCTCGATAAAGGAAGACACCTGGAGGGCAAAGAGGAAAAGGCACAGGGCAGGCGCCTTTTGAAAAAGCAAAAGCGGGAGCTCTGGCCCCAAGACGCCGGACTCCAGCCCCTCCCGGCCTCACCATCTGGGTCTTTGTCTCCCAGGCCTGGCCCACTCTCCCCGCCCCTCCTCGCTTCCTTGCTTATAACTTTGGCTCCCTCCCATAGCTCAGACGCTCCGGGTCCGACCCGCTCTCCCCTGTCGGACCCCAACAGACATACCCACGTGCTAATGTCTCCCCCTACTGGTCTTGCATAGCACTACGGGCGCTCGAGGTCGACTGAGAGCGCCCACTCCAACAGGACCCTGGCACACATGAGCCTGGCACACGCGCTGGAGCATAAGACCCAGGACACGGGTGGTGGCCTTGGCAAGAACCGCGGCCCGGTATGCGGAGGAGAGGAGAGCACTAGGAGAAAGATCTGGGTCTGGGGTTGGCTCGGAGACTTCGGAGGACATAAAGTTTCCTTGCTGCTTCTTTATGGAGATAATTAGGTGAGTGACATTCCCGAAGTGGCCTGCCATTTGCACGGTTTCCTGGCCTTACCTCACTTAAGTAGGAGGCTGAGCTACTGAGTTTCTGACTGGATCCTCTGATGATCTCTGGCTCATAGAATGGACTTCTGTTTGGAGGGGGAGTAAAAATGGAGAAGTAGGCTCCTCCCACTTTCAGGGACAGGGCTTGGAGGATGAGAAGGGCCTGGGTAGAAAGGGAAGAGGAGGAGCTGTTTAGGATCTTCCAGCTCCCAGCTGGACCCCCTTATTGGGGTGTGTGCAAGGACAGACAAGAACAACGTGAGAGACACACCAATAGTCCAGCTTAGAGACTAAGATAGCCCAAAGTGCATGGCAGGACATCAAAACCTGAGTATGGAAAAATGGCCTGCCACTTACTGAGTACCTATTGTGTGTCAAGAACCGTGGTAGAGACATTTCCTTTCTCATCCTTTGAGATGAGCTCCATGATCCCTATTTTACACAAGGGGGAGAACGAAGGCTCTGGGAGAAGTGACCCATCTGAGGTCATCGAACTGATCAGTGGTAAAAGCAGGATTTGGCCCCAAGCTTATCTGCCTCCAAAGCCTATGCCTATTTCCCTATACCATACTGACTTCACTCATTCCTGGTTAAAAGCTGATTCATGTCTGGAAAGCAGCAACCTTCAGGATGGCCAGGACTTTACTCACAGTCCTCCAAGAGGTTACCAGGAAAGTTTATCTGTGTTCCTGGCTACATTACCAAGCTCCCAGCTAAAATCACCACCCCCAATCCTAGAACCAGCCTCAGATTCCACTGCCGACACGCTCAGTGCCCCTCAGGAGGCCAGCCCGAGACCAGGTGTGGAAGGGGGCAGATGAGTCTGTGCTGCCAGACTTGGGAAGACAGGAGCTCCTGAATGTGCCAACGCCTCATTCTGGGTGGGGAGGGCACAGAGGAAAGAGAGGACTCTGTGTCTAGGCCTGCTCTGCCCGCTGGTCACCCTAGTCACGACACAGCCTTTCTGCCCCAACCTGTCTACCGGAGACTCAGTACCTGGGCCAGGCCTACTCCCTGCCACAGCCAGGGCCAATGACTCCAGGCCCCCACCTCCTGCCCCACCCTAACTGGGCCTCCAAGGTAGTGATTCATGCCCCTGAGGTGGGGAAAAATGACTCCCCAAGAAGGCCTGAGAGGAAGTCAGAATCTGTGGGGGATGTGGACCCTCTCTTATCCAAGCTATCCCTATTCCAGTGGCCGTCAAACCCCTCCCCCAAGCCTCCCAGATCAGTATCACCGAAGACACACACACACACATACACACCCCTTAGGGTTCAAGTCCACCAGTGTTTCCTGACCACTGATCCTGTGCTTGCCTCTCAGCTGGTGATTCAAAGAGCAGTCCCACCAAGTCCTGCCTTCAAGGAACTCCGAGCAGACCAATCTTAGTATGCAGGGGCCTCCTGGACCCAGGGATGCAGAAGAACATCCAGCAGCTGCAGGAGGCCTCGGGCATCCTGCAGACCCCAGAGAGCAACAGAGCTCAGCTTCCTACACCCATGGGATACAGGCAGAAGGGTGTGAACTTCAGAGCCACAGATTTAACCATTTATCAGTTGGGTCTCCTTGGGCAAGTCACTTCCCCTTGTGTTTCAGTTAGCTCTTCTGTAACCTGGAGATCATCTCTCCTGCCCAGAGCTGTGCTGAGCGGTGAGTGAGATAATGCAGAAAAATGGCTTAGCATCACAGCCAGCCCACCGTGGTGCTTACTGAATGGAAACTTTCATTCCTCCGCCAAGCCTCCCGCAGAAACACCCTCATTCCCGGTCACACATGTTCTCACCCGTTTACACAGGCTTTGTGCACCACACACACATATTTTCACTCCCCTCAGAGTCTCACACGTTTACATATTCATACCTGAACTTTTAGTCTTTCCCACCAATCCATTCATGCCGCACCAGCTGACAGGCCTGGTTCCTGCCCTCTTGGGACATAGTCTTGCCTCCGCATTTTCTCATGTCACTGTCCCATGCACATGCATGAACACACACACACCCTTCTCAATTTCCATGGCCCTTGTCCTTGACCGCTCCTCACCTGTGACTCTGAGATAAGAGAAAGCAAGTCACTCACCTAAGGCCACACGGCTAGGAAGTGGAAGTGTCAGGATTCAGACCTGGGCCATTTAGCTGCACAATTACTCATGACTCTACTCGGATATCCCAGGGCTCTGGAAAGGAGTGTGTGCCAAGGGGTGAGCCTTGCACACAGAAGGGTCAGAGGGTAGGAAGCCTACCCCAGGGTGATGCCAGCTGGGCCACCCAGCGTGGCTAGCAGCCCTCTCTTCTATCTACAGTCATCCCCAGCCTGCCCTAAGGCCTCCTGTCTGTCACCTCAAAGATCCACAGTCTCTGCCCACAGTCTCCTCACAGATATACCCAGCCATTCCCTACAGGGAGAGGGAGAGCCCTGTTTCTTGAACACCTTCTGTAGGCCGGGCACTATAGCCGGGTGCACCCTTGGTGCTATGCTGTCTCTGTTTAATTCCCACAACATCCCTGAGGTTGATATCAATAGGCCCATTTTAAAGAAGAGAAAACTGAGGCTCCAGGTGCCACCTGGCTGCATTCCCCGCCCCTGCCAGCCAGCCTGTGAAGCCGTATTTCACTCAGCCAGCTTGGTCCCACAACCCCCTTCTCTCTCGGCCTTCCCTCTGCCCTCACCACCCCCTAGCTGAGACCAGCTGGGGTCTGTGATGGGTTCAGGCTGTCCTCCCTCCCTACAAATACATTGCTTTTCCCAAGTCACTGTCTCTCCAGGACAGACTCAGGGCAAGCCCAGGGTGGGACCCGAGCCCTTCTACTCTTCCTCCTTCCCCTTCCTGGCTGCACCACACCCCAGGGCTAGGGCAGATCAAGCAGGGTAAGCCCTGCTAATCTAGTTTCACTGCAGCCATAACAATTCCCAGTGGTTGAGGGGGTGGTCCCAGACGTTCAACCCCTAGCTGCTCCCTGGTCCCTGCCCCAGGTTCAGGCCTGGTTTATGGGTGTTTGTGCTGAGATCGCCTTGATCTTACAGGTGTTAGCCTGGCTCCAGGTCAGGCTGTTGGCAGGATGACACCAGGGGTAGGAGGACCCCTTCTCTTCTGGAGATGGGCCTGTCCCCTCCCTCCCTCTTTCTCCCCTCCTTATACCTTGTTACCCTACCCTGGACTCCTAGAAATCTGTCCCAAGCTCTCGGGCCCCATAACGGCAAATGGCCTGCCCCTGCTCGGGAAAAGAACCTAGGACAGGGCATCTGAGGGCCAGAGGGTGGCTCAGTATGGCATAGCTGGTGGGCTCTGAACTGCAGCTGGGATTCTGGGCTCCTTAGAGGCCTTGGCTTTGGCTATCCCTGCCCTCTTTTGTATCACTGATCTGGGCTTAGCTTCCTCTAGTGGTCCCTCCTGTCCTCCACTCTCCAGCCCAGTGGAGGGCAGCTGTGGAGATGGGGACTCCCAATCCCACAGCATCCAGCCCAGCCCACCTGTCCCTCCTTCACTCCAGTTACTTGGGAAATGTGCAAAGAGAAGCTGGGCCATCCATCACTGTCAGGGGCTCTGGAATTCAGGGTAGGGGAACAGCCATGGTCCCCACCTGTCACTGCCTCCAGCTTAGCTCCCCATCTCAGAGAGCCAGCAGGCCCTGGAGGAGGAGGATGCTGGCTGCAGAAATGGCATCTTTGCCCAATCCTGTTCCTGGCTCCTTAGAGAACACACTGGACTTGTCAGGCCCTGTAAACACGGTAAATAAAGTTCCCCTGGAGGAACACCCCAAGCCAAGCAAATATTTGGACAGCCCAAGAAGCCGAGGGAAGGAGGAATGTTTCCTCTTCCCTCTGGTCCTCCTAGCTCTGACCCCTCACTAGTCTATGAGCTGGCTTTCGACCTCCCACCCTACCAGAAAGGCTAAAGGGTCAGGTTCTGGGCTTTCTCAACTGATAAAACCCGAGCCTACTGGTAGAAAGTTCATGAGCCTCTAGGGGCATCCTGAGGACAGATAAGGGGCTGGACCCAGCTAGCCAGATAACCACCAGCAGATATATGGTACCTGGGACCGCCACCCTCCAGCTGCTCCTAAGCTAACTGAGCCAGGATCTCTGACACTGAAATCTACCCTTCCCACTCACAACTTAGTCCAGCTTGCTTTTGAGACCTTCCTTCTCACCTTTAATCAGGGGCTCAGTGTCCCTCCCAAGAAGGGCCCAGTTTCTTTCTAAGCCTTCAGTCTCCCCAGCAGCCTTCCCCACCTGGCCCCTGTCAAACCTCCACCTCCCCAGCGCTGTCCCACTTGGGGCTAAGGTGAAACCTCAGTTGACGAACAACCCAGCATCTTCCGCACTAGGAAGCCACCCTGCTCAGAGGAACATAAATCTACCAGGCCAGGCTTGTTTTTCTTTTGTGACCTCTCTCCGGACACAAAACAGAGCCTATGGCAGCCCGAGGACTCAACCAGGAGAAGTGGTGTTGGGGATGTAGAGGGAAAGAACTTTCCTCTTGGGGTTGCTGTCCTGGGGCCATCGTGGGGAAGGCAGGAAGCTCTGGAGCTTTGAAACTAAGGGTGTCTTAGGGGATTGGGACTCTAAAGACAAGGGAGGGAGGAGGTGAGATTTCAGAGGTGGAGAAATGAGACATTAGGCAGGTTGTTGAATCAAAGGGGTAGAGTCCCCAAGGAAATCTTCACTCCCCCCTTAGCCTCCCTATTCCTCAATCTCTGTCGACCCCCAGTGGCCAGCCCGATATTTGCATTCCAAAAGCTGACCCAGCACTGAGCTTGGCCCCCAACAGCCCAAAGGAAGATGGGGAACACTCCCAGCTTCAGGTGCTGGCTTGGGCTGAGCTTAGACAGGAACACCCTCTATTGTCTTCCCCCTCCTCCCTCCCAGAACTGGAAATTCAATCTATCCAGGTCTACCTTAGCACCCACCTCTTCTGAGCATCCTCCCTGGAAAGCCCTAGCCTGCAGATCTGTTCCCTCCTTTTATCTGTGTATCCTGACCATATGCCTCCAGTTGGTACTTGGATTTCAATATTTGTGTACATCTTAGCTACCCACTTTGTACTAACCTGGGGCAGAAACCACTGACTGTTTCTCCTTTATCTTCTGCATCAAAGCCAAGCATAGGGATGGGCATACAGGAGGTGCACAATAAATGCTAATGGTGTGGGTGATGATGATGATGGTGGTGGTGATGACAGCTACCATCTACTGAGCACCTACTACATTCCATATACTTTGAATCTATTTTCTCATTCAAAGCCACTTTATATACAGACAAGGAAACCGGTGTTCTCGGAAGTCAAGTGACGTAAATAACATTTCATGTCTGATAAGTGGCAGGCCCCAAAATTTGATGGAGGTTTCTCTGGCTCCAAGCTACAGGTACATCCATCTCCTATGAGTCAAACATTGCCTTTATCCCTAGAAGGGATGTGGGGATGACTACGACTCAGTCCCTGACAACGTGGTATGGTGTGGGCCACAACAAAGACTGGCTCCACAGAGCATGCAAAGACTAGCTTTGCATCCATCTCCCTTGTCATTTCTCTCATTGCAGGGTAATTCTTCTCTAGTTTGCTTATTTGGCAGAAGGACAGATTGCTCAGCCGGGACAAGCAGTCTCCTAGGTCCTGTCACCCAAGGAGGCTGTGGTCAACTAGGATACTCCTGTGAACAATGGACATCCGAGAAAGTCAAGAATCCAAGCCCGCAGAGGGACGGTTCATTGGAGATTGCTACCTGTAGAATACCCAGGCCCTCCCAGGACCCAACAGGGGTCAGTTCAGTTCACAAACACTGCTGGGCCACCCCTGGGAGCCTGCCAGGTACAAGAATCTGATAGTAAACTGTCCCAGATCAACACACACCACTGAGCGGAGGGACCACCGACCTGAGCCTTACTCTTGTCCGTGGCCTCCCTGAGCCATTTTGCTTTTGTCCAGCCTGGTGACCTTGGTGGAAACCGAGGGACTCTTTCCCCTCCCCTTCCCCAGGTAAGCCGCTCCCCTGAGACTCTCTCAGTCACTTTTTTTTAAGGTTTCACTTTTATTAAAACTTATTTTTAAATTTTAATATTTATTTATTTATTTTTTGGGGGAGGTGGGAATTACATTATTTTTTTTAAATTTAGTGGAGATACTAGGGATTGAACCCAGGACCTCATGCGTGCTAAGTGCTCACTCTACACTGAGCTATACACTCCCCCAACTTGGTTCTTAGTGAAGAATACCTGCTTGGGCTGAAAAAAGAGCCTATTATGGGGGGTCTGAGGTGGTTCAAGTCCCCCTCCTTTACCTGCCCCCATCACTAGCATTCTGACAAGGCCCCTGCTTGGAGTTGACAGCCCTGGAAAGTGGGCAGCCTATTCCATTTCTCAGGCACATTCTGCAGGGAGCAGAGCTTGCAGGTTTCAGGTTGGACTTTTCCGTGGACACTTGATGAAGGGATTTTTATGGCCAAAGTGGATTGGTAACACCTGCTTTTAGAAAGGTCCAGACGGAAATGACCCAAGCCAGGCAATAAGGTGCAGGCCACTGTGACTCTGATTACCCATTTTTTTTCTCACATTGGTGCAGAATAGAACTGCTTCCTGCAGGAAATCTCACCCAGCCAGAAAGGCCACCCTAGGCCCTCTTCTGGACAGAAGCATAGTGGTCTTCCTCTAGAAGCGTACGTGCCCTCGCTGGGCAACCTACCTTTCATCAGTAGCTGACAACCTCACTCCCAGCCTAGCTGATTGCTAATGCTGATGGGCGTGCATGGATCCTGCCACACAGAATATTTGTACTATAGGAGCTCTAAAGAAGATGGGCTCACACACAGCCACCTAGCACATAGCTGAACTTGTACTTGCAGAAATAATGACTCAGGAGACTTGCCTGAAGCAGACACTCCAGGAAGCTCTCCTGATACCCTCAATGACCTCTGGGATAAATTCACGCCACTGGCATCAGTAGCACCCACATGGGCATCGTGGGGGCGCACATCACTCCACACAAGTCAACAGACAAGCAGGGATAAAGTGGGAGTGTCACCGCGTCCTGGGTAGTCTGTGGCATTTACTGTGAGGGGCTGGGAGCCCACTCCATAGGGTTGTTGTGAGGGTTAAAGGAGTTACTACATGTGAAGCGTGTATATAGCATGTGCCATGGACCTATTAGCCCTTATCAGCTGTCTTTTTGCCTTCTTCAAATATTTATTAGCCAATTTGCATTTCTTCTTGGTTTTGCATATTCATCTCCTATGCCTTCATGGGTTTTTTTCTTTTTTCTTTTTTTTAATTAAAGTATAGTCGATTTACAATGTTGTGTTAGTTTCTGGTGTACAGCACAGTGATTCAGTTATAAATATACATTTTCTTTTTCATTATAAGTTGTTATAAGGTATTAAGTATAGTTCCATGTGCTATACAGTAGGACCTTGTTGTTTACCTATTTTATATATAATAGTGTGCATCTGGAAATTCCAAACTCCCAGTTTATCCCTCCAC
The DNA here is from genome assembly GCF_048773025.1 of Camelus bactrianus. Lineage (NCBI taxonomy): Eukaryota > Metazoa > Chordata > Mammalia > Artiodactyla > Camelidae > Camelus > Camelus bactrianus. Next base: position 43,725,704 of record NC_133575.1, read on the forward strand.
CCCTCCTTTTCCCCCTGGTAACAATAAGTTTGTTTTCTATGTCTGCGAGTCTGTCTCTGTTTTGTAAATAAGTTAATGTGTGTCATTTTTTTTTAAAGGTTCCACATATATGTGATATCATATGGTGTTTTTCTTTCTCTTTCTGATTTACTTCACTTAGTATAATGATCTCCAAGTCCATGAATGTTGCTGCCAATGGCATTGGTTTATTCTTTTTTATGGTTGAGTAGTACTCCATTGTATAAATATACCACAACTTCTTTATCCAGTCATCTGTTGATGAACATTTAGGCTGTTTCCATGTCTTGGCTATTGTAAATAGTGCTGCTATGAACATTGGGGTGCATGTATCTTTTCAAATTAGAGTTTCTTCCAGATATATGCCAGGAGTGGGATTGCTGGATCATATGGTAAGTCTATTTTTAGTTTTTTAAGGAATCTCCTTACTGTTTTCTATAGTGGCTGCACCAAACTACATTCTCACCAACAGTGTAGGAAGGGTCCCTTTTCTCTGCACTTCAGGGTTTTTTTTCCTTATTAAATTGTAAGAACAATTTGTCCTTCCAGTTCATGAACACAGAGGATGACCTTTTATATACTTAGGTCTTTTAAAATTTCTGTCAATAATGTTCTGTAGTTTTCAGAATACAAGTCTTGCACACTTCTTTTGTTAATTTTATTCCTAAGTTTTTTTGGTGTCCTCATAAATGAGATTGTTTTCTTACTTTCATTTCACATTGTTTACTGGTAGAGTATAAAAATACACATTTTTGTACATTAATATTATATCCTGAAACTTTGCTTACCTTGTTACTTTTAACAGGCTTTTAGTAGATTTATTAGGCTTTCCTATATATAAGACGATGTCATCTGTCAATAGAGGTAAATATTTACTTTTGCTTTTATTATCTGGATGTGTTTTATTTCTTTTTCATGCTTTATTGCCTTGGTTAGAACCTCCAGTAAAATATTGAATAGAGGTGGCAAGAGCAAACATACTTGTCTTGTTCCTGAATTTAGAAAGAGAACTTAGAAATAATTTAGGAAGAGAACTCAGTCTTTCACCATTAAGTAAGATGTTACTTGTGGATTTTTTGGTCGATGGTCTTTATCTGGTTGAGGAAGTTCCTATGTTATCCTAGTTTGTTAAGTTTGGAGGGGATTATTTATCATGAAAGGATAATGGATTTTATCCACTGCTTTTCCTGTGTCTATTAAGAAGATCATGTGGTTTTTGTTCTTTATTAATATTGGACATTAAACAAACCTTGTATCCCAGGGACAAATCCCATTTGTTTGTAGCGCTTAATCCTTTTATTTATATGTTACTGGATATGGTTTACTCTGTAGTTTTCTTTCCTTATGATGTCTTTGTCTAGTTTTGGTATCAGAGTAATGTTTACTTCACAGAATGAGTTGAAAAGTATTTCCTCCTTGTATTAGTTAGGGTTCTCCAGAGAAACAGCACCAATAGTGTGTGTGTATATATATATGAATTGGCTTATCAGCTTATGCAATTATGGAGGCTAGAAAGCCCAAAATCTGCAGAGTCAATGTCCCAGTTCAAGTCCAGAGATTGGCAGACTGCTGTAGAACCAGGAAGAACTGATATGCCAGTTTAAAGGCCATCAGGCAGAGAGAATTGATGTTTAGTTTGAAGGCTGGCAGAAAGGAAAATTCTCTTTTACTTAAGGTAAGATAAAGTAAGATTGAAAGACCAGTCTTTTATTTTATTCAGGCCTTCAACTGATTGGATGAGGCCCCTCACATTATGGAGGACAAGCTATTTTACTCAGTCTACCAATTTATTTTTTTCAGGATATATTTTCATTTTTAAATCATTTTAAATTTAAGTATAGTTAATTTACAATGTTGAGTTAGTTTCAGGTGCACAGCAAAGTGATTCAGATATATTTATACATATGGTCTTTTTCATAGTCTTTTCCATGATAGGTTATTACAAGAGCTCAGTCTACAATTTAAACGTTAATCTTGTCCAAAAGCACCATCACAGACATTTCCAGAATAATATTTGACCAAATACTGGGCATCCATGGCCCAATCAAGCGGCCACATAAAATTAGCTATCACAGGTCCACCCCCTTGTCTACTTGGCACCCATATCCATCTCTTTAACCATACTTCATCTCTAAATAAAGACAATAACAAGGTTATAATCCTGCCAACGTGATACAGCTATCCTGCCTACAACCCAAAGCACATTAACCCCTTCTCCAGAGGAGGGGATAGTCCTTGAGGGATATTTAATCCTTCCCTTGATAGCCCATAACCTAAAGACTATGATATAAAGTTAACCATGCTTAAATACTGATACTCAAATCTCCCTTTGCCTCTCGCTTATAAGAACACTTATCATTGAATTTAGAATGCACCCACATAATCCAGGGCTATCTCCTCATCTCAAAATCATTAATTTAATCACATCTACAAAGAGAGAGCCTTTTTCCAAAGATAATATTCTTAAGTTCCAAGCATTAGGGCATGGACATATATGCGTGGTAGCCACCCTTCAGCCCAGTGTAATGGATATATGGGATGGAAGGAACAGTGTAAGGAGCAAGGTTCAGAGAAAGTCTGGAAGGGACTACTATGTTGTGTTTGTCTCAGGGACCATCATCGCCATCACAAACATTTTTTGAGTGATTACCTTGTATCAAGCTCAACGCTAAGCCCTTTATGTAATTATTTCATTAAAGTGGTCCATCCAAGTTGTGATGATTATTATCCTCATTTACCAGTAAGGAAGCTGCAGCACAGAGAAGTAACTTGACCACAGTCACAAAGCCAAGAAGTGGTGGTGCCTGCTTACTAGCTATCTGACTTCAAATTCAGTATCTCTAACCACATCCATTAGCATCTCCCTCACACAGGCCTGGGGGTTGGGATTCAAGGTGCTGCAGCGGTGTTAGAAGCATCTTGATATGACTTGGGAGCCCAGGTTTTGAGATCACATAGGCTTGGATTTCAATTCTGTTTCTGACCCTTATTACTTGTGTGACCTCCCGAAGCTTCTGTTTGCCCTGTGATGAACTGGGGAGAGACCATTCATTCATCCATAAGTACCAACTATGTGCCAAGAAAATTACACTTACCTATTGGGATGCTGTGCAACTTGATCAAGCTGATGTATATAAATCCACTGGCACATACTACATGCTTGGCGAAGAGTGGCTACTATTATTGTTGTGTAGTTACAGTCATTATAAAGAGATAGAGAGACAAAGGGGGTGATGGCCAGGAGGCATCACATTTGGAGTGAGACCGGATGGAATCATCAAGACCTAGACTGATTTAAAGGCCAGGGAGGCAATGGCACATGCAGGCAGAGAAAGGCTAGGATCCTCGGCTGTGCTGTAATCTCAGGCTGAATTTACCCGAGCGAACACATGAGGGCGTGTGCCCCTCACAATGGGCTGGTTCAGAGACTCCCAGAATCCTGGGCTCCTGTTCCCTGTTTCCACCTCTAGGGCTGCAGGCCCTGGCCCTGTGACTGAGAAGGATTCTGCGGGAGAGAGGAGGTATAGCAGATTAACAGGTCCTCTCTGGGGCACGAAAGAGCAGATACTGGGTGTCGAACCCCCAGAGGGAGTAAAGGGGGAAGCAGAACGGACTCAGCAGATTGAGGGTTGATGGGAGAGAGAAGAGGTCAAAATACAGGGGATCGGAATGACCTCTTAGCCTGTAGACCAAGAAAGTAAACAGCATCAGTCTGTTACTGTCTGTCTCTCTTTCTCTCTCTCTCTCTCACACAAACACACACACACACACACACACACATACACACACACACACACACACACACACACACACACACACACACGGCTTATGAGGGAGTCCCAGATTTGGAGGAAGGAGCCTGAGTGAAGCATGAGACTGTCCAGCCAGGGGCATTTGCAGTCAGACAAGATCTCTGTCTTCATGTAATGATAACACAAAAGGTCCAATGAAATCAAGTCAGTCCCGAGTTTAGGAGTCTCAAATAACTTCTAAAGCCTGAGCAGGATGGTTTAAACTTCAGAAGGAAGGGAACAAGGGGTGGTAGCAAGGTGCACCAGCCTGGGCGTCAGGTACTGCTCACTATACACTTGTTGGCAGGATGGCCTTGGGCACGTGACATAAACTTTCTGAATTTGCTGTATCTTTCAAATGGGACTAATAATAGAACTACAAGGTAAGAGGTGAGTAAGATACTGGGTATGGAAGTGTCTGGCACACAGCAGGCACCTAGTAAATGCTGGTTCTGTAGCTCTCCATAAGGGAATCTTGAGAACCAACTTAAGAGGGAAAATTGAGCAACCTTGAGGCAGATTGTCCTACTTGGGGGGCAGTAGCCTACTATCAGGCGATGAAACTTATGTAGGATTGGACCTGAACTAGATAACCTTCAGGAACTTTCCACCCCTGAGACCCCATGGTCTGTCAGTCAGCAAATACATACGACATTTAGGGCATTGTGGGAGATACAGAAAGATACCCAGACCTGATCATTCAGATCTCAGTTCAAATGTCACTTCCTTAGAGAAACTTCTCCAACCATCCAGACTAAATTAGTGCCACTCCCCCAACCTTTGTCATCATCTAGACCATGACTTTGTTTTATTTTCTTCATAAGTGATCGGTCTAAAATGACTCTTTCTCTTATGTGTTTGTATTCTGGCATGGACACACACACAGATAAGCTCAGTAAAATTTGTTGCTGTGACGTATAAGAAGTGGACCCTGGCATCAAAGAGCTTATGAGACGGGTATGGGAGTCATTGAGGGTTACTGTGTCAAGATTAGGAGCTTACTTCCAGCCAAGAGATGTGAGTTCTAGGAGTTGTTGGGTCTTAAGTGAGTCTTTGAAGGATGAACAGCATTTGGAAAAGTGGAGGTAAGTCAGCAAACTCAAACTTGACAACAGCAAACGCAGTTCTTAGTTTCTGAACAGCACAGGTTACCAGCCCTGGTTCCCAGGCCTGCACTAGAGCAGTGAACAAGCCAGAGGAGGCTCTGCTTCTGGAATGGTGCTCTCATCCCAGCAAGAGAAGACAGGACACATTCAGATAGTAATCAATACTATGGAGAGGACAACAAAGGGAAATAGGATGGAAAGAGATGGAGCTAGAGGTGGGAGGGTTTCCTTTCGAGATGGGCATCACAAAGCCTTTGAAGAGGCCATGTCTGAGCTGAGATCAGAATGATTAAAAGGGTCAGGCACCTGAAGTCCAGTCCACCCTTCTGCTCACAAGGGCTAATTTGCCCTACATTCAGCCCTTGCCACTTCTTCTCTATCTCTGTCCTCCTCTGATCTTTCCCCAGAGCCTTCTTTGCTTTCTCTGGTCACTCTCTACTCCTTTTAGTGTAAATCAGTCCCGACTTTCAAGGTCTCTTTCAATTTTCCTTTAGTCATTGCTATCAGTTCAATAAACCCAAAGACCCTAAATCAAGCCAGAAATCCCAAGAAGCTTTTTCAAAGGGGGAAGAGAATGGGGAAAGACAATGAATCCTTAAGCCTGTTTTTTTTTTTTTTCCTGTTACCCTGGTGAAACTGAAAAAAGAAATAACAATCTGACAGGAATGCTGTGAGGATTACCCTACCTAGTAGATAGATGTACCCAGAACATGTTAATTCTCCTCTCTCTCCTCCTCCTTGATATTTAAAACACGATGTGTCTGTTGTTAATTACATGTTCATCATAGAATGTATGGAAAGCTCTGTAAAGTAGAAGAAAAAAAAATAACAACTGCCCTCACAAAATCTCACAACTCAAAGTTAACAACCACTTGTTGAGTTTTTGGTGCGTTTCCTTCCAAGATTTTTTGCTAGGTTTCTTTTTCTTTTATAAAATCTGTTGAGATAAAATTTAAACCATAAAGTTCACCCTTTAAAGTATACAATATAACATTTTTAGCAAATTCCCAATGTTGTGTGACCATCATCACTATCTAATTTTAGAATATTTTATTACTCAAAAAAGAAACTTTGTACCCATTAGCAGTCACTCCAAATCACTCCCACCTCACCTCCAGCCCTAATTAACCATTAATATAGTTTCTGTCTCTGTAGATTTGCCTAGTCTGAATATTTCATAAAAATGAAGTCATACAGTGTGTGGCCTTTTGTGTCTGGCTTTACTTAGCATGATTTCAATGTTCATGTTGTAGTATGTATCAGTACTTCATTTCTTTTTATGGCCAAATAATATTTCATTGTGTGGCTATGCCATGTTTTGTTTATGCATTCTTCAGTTGATGAGCATCTGGGTTATTTTCATTTTTGGCTATTATGAATAATGCTGCTATGAATATTCATATACTGGTTTTTGCGTGGATACATATTTTTATTTCTCTTGGGTAGATACCTAGGAGGGGACTTAGTGGGTCATACGGTAACTGTGTCTAACGTTTTGAGGAACTCCCAAACTATCAACGTTTCTTTCTTCATAGTTATGATGCTGCTGTAATACAATCACCTGTACTAGCTTTCTGAGACTTTGATTTTCCCTAGTTTCTTTTTTTCAAATGTCCTTTTAAAAACAGCATTCAATTCAATAAGGCGTGGGCTAAGTCCTGGGAATGGAAAAATGACGAAAAGCTGGCCACTGCTATCAAGCAGCCCAAATCCAGTGGAGGGAGTAGACACATCAAGTTAAACCCCATGTGATCTGCGCTATAGTAGAGAGATCTACTAAGTGATGAGACAGCACAGAGGAAAGAGGGCAAAACTCTTCTTGTGAAGTGGTAGGAAAAGAGTCTGGAAAGATGACTGTAGGTTCATCAGGGAGATGAGGATGGGGGTGCAGAGGAGGGGAGGTACAAGGGGAGGGGAATGACAAGTAGAGCCAACAAAATGTGCAAAAGCATGGCAGGATGAAAGAAAATGGCACTCAAGATGCTGAAAATAGATTGATGTGGCTGGAGTCTGAGGTTCTTTAAGGAGAAGGGCAGTTATGGTGCTGGTAATGTAGGTTGTGGCCAGATATTGAGGGCTTTGAATGACATATAAAGAATTCATCATTTAACATGTATCATTGGGGAGTCTTAGAAGTATTTGTGGCCAGGACTAGACAGGGTTAGAATTTCAGAGTTTAAAAAGTACTTTTGAGATCCAAATATTACACATGTATATGGTTTAAAAATCAAAGAGCAGAAGTGTTCAATATAACAGTCCTTTGCCCCATCCTTTCCTATGCCAGACCCTTTCCTTTTTTATTGGTTTCTCCTGGTAATCAGTCCCCTCATTTATTCCTAATAACATACAAAAGCTACTATTTCTTTTTTTCTTCCAGTTTTATTGAGCTATAACTGACATACAGCACTATATAAGTTTCAGGTTACAACATAATGAGTTGACTTACATATATCATTAAATGATTACCACAATAAGTTTAGTAAACACCCATCATCTCATACAGATACAAAATTAAATAGAAAAAAATATTTTCATATGATGAGAACTTTTAGGATTTATCCTCTTAACAAATTTCACATATGATGTACAGCAGTGTTAATTGTATTAATCATGTCATACTTTATATCCCTAGTACTTAATTTATCATATAACTGAAAATTTGTACCTTTTTACTGCCTTCATCCAATAACCCCTCCCCCCACCACACATCACCTCTAGTAACCACAAATTTTATCTCTTTTTCCATGAGTTTGTTTGTTTTTTTTTTCAAGTGTAATTGACCAAAAACACTATGTTAATTCCTGGTGGACAATATAGTGATTATGTACATTTCAAAATGACCACCATGATAAGTCTAGTTACCACTTGTCACCACACAAATATAGTACATAATTATTGACTATATTCCCTACACCATACATTTCATACCCTTGACTCATTTATTTTGTAACTGGAAGTTTGTACCTATTAATCTTCCTCACCTATTTCTTTCATCCCCACCACCCCTCCCCTCTGTCAACAACCTCTGTTTCTATGACTCTGTATCTGTTTTGTTGTATTTGTTTTGTTTTTTAGATTCCACATATAAGTGAAGTTGTAGAGTATTTGTCTCTCTCTGTCTGACCTATTTCACTCAGCATAATACCCTCTAGGTCCATCCATGTTATTACAAATAGCAAGATTTCATTCTTTTTATGGCTGAGTAATATTCCATGTTTATATATATCACATTTTCTATCCATTCATCTATCAATGAGCATTTAAGTTGCTTCTGTATCTTGACTACTGTAAGTAATACTGCAATGAACATAGGGGTGCATATATCTTTTCAAGTTAGTGATTTTGTTTTGTTCGGATAAATACTCGAGTGGTATTGCTGGGTCATATGGTAGTTCTATTTTTAAACTTTTGAGGAGCTGCCATACTGTTTTACATTCTGGCTGAACCAATTAACATTCCTACCAACAGTGCACAGGGGTCCCCTTTTCTCCAGATCCTCTCCAACATTTGTTATTTGTTGTCTTTCTGATGATAGCCATTCTGACAGGTGTGAGGTGATATTTCAGTGTGGTTTTGATTTGCATTTCCCTGATGGTTAGTGATGTTGAGCATTTTTTTCATATGTCTGTTGGCCACCTGTATGTTTTCTTTGTTAAAAAAAAGTCTATTCAGATCCTCTCCCCATTTTTTAATCAGGTTGTTTGTTTTCTGATATTGAGTTGTATGAGTTCTTTGTATATTTTGGATATTAACCCCATATGGCTATATTATTTGCAAATATCTTCTCTCATTCAGTAGGTGGTCTTTACAGTTTGTGGATACTTTCCTTCATTGTGCAAAAGCTTTTTAGTTTGATGTAGTCCCATTAGTTTATTTTTGCTTTTGTTTCCCTAGCCTGAGAAACATATCAAAAACAAAATTGCTAAGACCAATGTCCAAGAGTGTATTGCTGTGTTTTCTTCTCGGAGTTTTATGGTTACAAGTCCTACATTTCTCTCTTGAATCCACTTTGAGTTTATTTTTGTATACAATATGAAAAAGAAGTCTAGTTTGATTCTTTTGCATGTAGTTTTCCAGTTTTCCCAACACCATTTACTGAAGAGGCTGTCTTTTCCCCATTGTGTATTCTTGCCTCCTTTGTCATAGATTAATTGACCATATAAGTATGGGTTCATTTTTGGACTCTCTATTCTGTTCCATTGATCTATGTGACTGTTTTTGTGTCAGTATTATATTGTTTTGATCACTGTAGCTTTGAACAGTATAGTCTTAAGTCAGCAAGTGTGATTCTTCCAGCTGTGTTATTATTTCTCAAGATTGTTTTGGCTATTCAGGATCTTTGTGTTTCCATACGAATTTTAGAGTTAATTGTTCTAGTTTTGTGAAAAATGCCATTGGTATTTTGATAAGGATTGCATTGAATCTGTAGATTTCCTTGAGGAGTATGGTCATTTTAACAATATTAATTCTTTCAGTCCATGAGCACAATATCTCTCCATCTGTTAGTGTTGTCTTCAATTTCTTTCATCAGTGTCTTATATTTTTCCAAACACAGGTCTTTTATCTCTTTAGTTAGATTTATTCCTAGGTATTTTATTCTTTTTGATGGGATTGTAAATGGTATTTTTTCTTAATTTCTATTTCTGATAATTCATTATTAGTGTATAGAAATGCTACAGATTTCTGGATATACATTTTGTACCCTGCAGCTTTACCGAATTCATTAATGAGCTCTAGTAGTTTTTTTGCTGGCATCTTTAGGATTTTCTATGTGTAGCATCATGCCATCTGCAAATAGTGACTGTTTTACTTCTTTCTTTCTTTCCAATTTGGATTCCTTTTATTTCTTTTTCTTGTCTGATTGCTATGGCTAGGACTTCCAAAACTATGTTGAATAAAAGTGGTGAGAATGGGCATCCTTGTCTTGTTCCTGATCTTAGAAGAAATGCTTTCAGCTTTTCACCATTGAGTATGATGTTGCCTATAGGTTTGTCATGTATGGCCCTTATTATGTTGAGGTTTGTTCCCTCTGTAGCCACTTTGTTGAGAGTTTTTATCATAAATGGATGTTGAATTTTGTCAGATTTTTTTCTGCTTCTTTTGAGATGGTCATTATATTTTTTTTCTTCAGTTTTTTAATGTGGTATCACACATTGATTTGTGAATGTTGAACCTGGGACAAATCCCACTTAATCATGATGTATGATAATTTTAATGTACTATAGAATTTGGTTTGTAATATTTCATTGAGGATTTTTGCATCTATGTTCATCAGAGATATTGGACTGTAATTTTCTTTTTTTGTGTGTGATATCTTTGTCAAATTTTGGTATCAGTGTGATGCCGGCCTCATAGAATGAGTTTGGAAGGGTTTTTTCTCTGCAATTTTTGAAATAGTTTGAGAAGGATAGGTGTTAACTTTTCTGTTAATGTTTGGTAGACTTCACCTGTGAAACCATTTGGTCCTGGACTGTTGTTTGTTGGTGGTTTATTTAAGACAGCCAAATGGTGGAAACAATCCAAATATCTATCAACTGATGAATAGATAGATTAAATGTGCTATATCTAGATAATACAGTGAAAATTTATTCCACAATAAAAATAAATTAAGTACTGATACATGCTACAACATGGAAGCACCCTGAAAACATTACAATAAGTGAAATAAACCAGTCATACAAAGCCACATATTGTATGATCTCAGTTATATGAAATGTCCATAATAGCAAATCCACAGACACAGACAGTTGATTCGTGGTTTCCAGGAGTTGGAGACAAGGGGAATAGGGAATGACTGCTCACAGGTATAGAATATCTTTTTGAAGTGATGAAAATGTTCTAACGTTGACTGTGGTAATGGTTGCACATATACTAAAAACCATTGAATTGTATACTTTAAATGGATGAATTGTATGATATGTGAATTATATCTCAATAAAGCTATTCTTTTTTGTTGGTTTTCTGGGGGTTTTGTTGTTTTGGGGGTTTTGTTTTTGTTTGTTTGTTTTTAGGAAGCTTCACTTAGGACATTAAAAAGAAGCAGCAGCTGTGATCCACTCAGACCAACTCAATTAGTAGAAGTCATGTACAAAGTAATGGGGAAAGAAATATGGGACTTGAAGAGACAGAACCTTAGGATACTCTGGCCTCATAGAGGCAGTAACTGGATCCAAAGCTATTCTGGAGACCTTAGCCACAGAACTTTAAATATTCACTCTTAGCCTCTCTTTTCATTCTTTCAGATTCAATACCCAATGCCAGCTGCTTGATTTACTCTAGTTCCCAACTCAGAATCCCTTTTGCGCAGAATTTCCTGCCAGACCCCTTTTAAGGCACCACCAAGCAGACGGCCTTTTGATCAGACAGATGACTTGATCCAACTAACCATGCTCACCCCTACCCCAGCTTACCAGATTCAATTATTTCCTCTTCTCTCCCTTGCTACCACAGCACACTGAGCCTCTCTCTATTATATCCTTGAGCCTCTTGGATTCTAGCCAGTAACTATACATTTCTCTCCCAGAAACCTGGCCTAATTTTTCTCTACTTCCTCCAGGGTGTCTGGCACAGCCAGGTACAATGTAAGTACTAAGTAAAAATGCATTCAACAATAATAATAATAGCATTTATCAAGTGTTTACAACGTGACAGGCATTAAGCCCTTTTCATGAATTAACTCATTCAATCCTCACGTCAACCCTATATGATAAATACTATTATTATCCCCATAATACCGATAAGAAAACTGTGGCTTTAGAGAAGTTAAGTAGTTTGCCCAAGATCATGCAGCTAGTAAGTGGCAAAGGTGGAATTAACCACAAATAGCCTGGCTCTTTAGAATCTGCAAATTCCAGGAAACCTGGAAGACTAGCAGATCCTTAGGATGACAGTGAATCAGGCTTCAGAGAGTTCTCTACAGGCTGGAATGATGAGTTGAAATGGACAAGGTGAAATGTTCTAACACCAAATATAATGTGTAACTAGCCCCACTCCTCACCTCCAATCCAACTGCAAAAGTCTAGAAAGGGGAAGATGGGGCTTAGCAGCAGCAAATTTTCAAGCCCCTTTGAACTTTCCCCTTTCCCTTTATCTCCTCAATTAACCATTTGCCAAGTGAGGCTGCAGTCACTTCTGTGATATTTTCCCCACCTTTGCCCTACTTTCTACTCTCACTGATCCTGCCCTAGTCGAAGACAACCACCATCCCTTCCCTAGACCACAGCAAAATTCTCCTAGGTGACGTTGCCTCCAGCCACTCCTTTCTCCACACCTCGGGTGATTATAAAACCCTACTTGGCACACTTCACCTTCAAGACTCCCTGTCTCTCCCCTTGTTAAAATTTTATTACCTCCTTGAGGTAAAGACCATACCTTATTTATCTTTTTATTTCTCCCCACCACCACCAAAAAAAGAGACAGACAGACATAAACACACACACACATATACACAATATGTGTTCAGTACAGTACCTGGTGTGATGAATGCTTCTTAAGTTTCCCGGGTCTACCTAAAAGAGCAGATTTTGATTTCTTCACTGAGGAAGGTAGAAGAAAGGCCTGCACCACAACTACCACCAGCGTGTCCCCGCATCCCCAGCCTACCGTGACCTTGGGCATCCTTACCAGCTGAGGAGGCAGTATCCTTTCCCTCCTTGCCCTGGGTCATCAGCAGCTCTGCCTGACAGATGTAGACTAATCTGATCAACAACTAAGCAAAACCACCTAGAGGTTTATCCAAGGGCCAGACACATGCAGACAACTAGCGTAGCTAGGTTGTTTCCGTCTCTCAGGAAAGACTACACTATGAAGAGTAAGGTGCATTATCTTTTCAAATTAGAGTTTTCTCTGGATATATGCCCAGAAGTGGGATTGCTGGATCATATGGTAAGTCTATTTTTAGTCTTTTGAGGAATCTCCATACTGTTTTCCATAAAGGCTGCACCAAACTATATTCTCACCAACACTGTAGGAGGGTTCCCTTTTCTCCACACCCTCTCCAGCATTTATCGTTTGTGGACTTTTGAACGATGACCATTCTGACTGGTATGGGGTGATACGTCATTGTAGTTTTGATGTGCATTTCTCTGATAATTAGCGATATTGAGCATTTTTTCATGTGCCTATTGGCCACTTGTATGTCTTCACTGAAGAATTGCTTGTTTACCATTTTTGGATTGCATTGTTTGTCTTTTTGTTATTAAGTTGTCTGAGTTGTTTATATATTCTGGAAGTTAAGCCCTTGTTGGTTGCATTGTTTGCAAATATTTTCTTCTATTCCGTAGGCTGTCTTTTCATTTTGTTTATAGTCTTCTTTGCTGCATGGAAGCTTATAAGTTTAATTAGGTCCCAATGACACAAACTTTACAAAACAGAAACAAACTGACAAACCTAGAAAACAAACTTATGGTTACCAGCGGGGAAAGCAGATGGGGAGGGATAAATTGGGAGTTTGAGGTTAGCAGGTACTAACTACTGTATATAAAATAGATAAACAACAAAGACCTACTGTATAGCACAGAGAATTATATTCAATACCTTGTAATGGCCTATAATGAAAAAGAATATGAAAAGGAATATATATATATACACATATCACTACAATGAGGTATCACCCCATACTAGTCAGGGTCATCCCATACTCCAGGGTGCTAGTTTGGTGGCTGGCTCCTCATTGTAGCCACCATTTACAGTCCTGATGGGGAGCTCACCAATTTCTTGCATCACCAGCCCCTCTACAATGTCCCCTAACCGAAGAAAATTGTCTCACCTCCTGAAGGCTCATGACCTCCTTACTTATAATTGAAACATACACACCTTCTAGCAACTCCTTTTTAAAATTTAAATTTTTTTTTTTAGTTTTTAATTTTTGGAGGAGGGGGTAATTAGGTTTATTTATTTATTTACTTAATGGAGGTACTGGGGATTGAACCCAGGGCATCATGCATGCTAGGCGTGCACTCTGCCACTGAGCTTATACCCTCCCCCTTCTAGCAACTTCTTAGTTCCCTTCCAACCTTAATTTTTCTCCATAAATTTATAACCATCTAGCATTCTATAAATTGTATTGATTTTGTTTTTAGTCTCTCTCCCTTCACTAGAATGTGAGCACCATGAGGGAAGGGATTTTTGTATGTATTTGCCATTCAGATTCACTCCTGAGTCCCTGGGTGTCTAGTATAGTGCCTGGCACAGCATAAGCGCGCCACATATCTTTGTGGAATGAATGCGGTCTCACAAATCTCCCTCTGCCAGCCTGCAAAATACTCCCATGCACACAGAGTGAGGACTGAGCAGTGTGGTTTCAGAGAACCACCACCTTGTCTGCTTGGTAAGTCTGAAGCTGGTGTCTTTCCTCCAGGTCTCCGTGTTACGACACTCACCCCACACCCACCCACACTCGCAGCCTGGACCAGATTTCCTTTCTCTCAACTCACCTAATCATTCCTGGCAGAAACTTTGGCTTCCAGATGAAACTCTGCTCCACTGCCTCAAAATCTTTCTCAGTCCTACCTGGTTTCATTGACTTCCCCACCTACTCCTTTCCTGGATAGCAATTCAAGCTGATTCAACACCGGCTCACTGGGCACAAGGTATCAAGCTGTTTTCACAATGCTCATTCAACACACAATTATTAAGCATCTACATTTATAAGATGCCATATAAGGACAAAAAAGACATGGTTCTGTCCTCAAGAAGCTCCTAGTCTAGTGAGGGAGTCTGGAATGTAATCAGATAAATACTGATCTGTGTCATCAGTTCTGTGACAAAGAGAAGCCCATGAGTGGTGGGAACCCAGAAGAGGAACCGCCAACCCGACTGGCTCCCAGAAGGAGAAGTTGTATGAGGTGAGGCTGGAAGAATGAGAAGGAGTTTTCCAAGTGATGAAGTGGGAAGAAAGATGTTTTAGGCAGAGGAAGCCACATGTGCCAAAGTCTGGAGATGGGCAAGCACTGTTTTGTAAACTAGGAGAGTCGCCATCTGCACAGGGACTAGAAGAGATGAGGCTGCAGAAGAAGGCAGGCACCAGACCCCACAGGGATTGGGAGGCCATGGCAAGAAGTTTGGATTTTAGCTTGAGAGAACTGAGGAGCCACCAAAGGGTATTTCAAGGGTGTGGAGCATGGGTTGGAGGGGCAAGGGTGAACTCCGGGAAACAGGAGGCACTTTGTTACTCCAGGTGAATGTGAAAGATGATGATGGCCTGGTGAGGGCAGTGTGGATATGGGGGTGGGGACGCACTCCAACTTGAATGGTAAGGAGGAGAGAAAAATCCCTGGACTTGGGGACTGGTTGGCTAGAGGATCTGGATCAGGAGGGGAGAGGTGCTGAGTTAAGGTAGAACCATGGTAGCTTTGTGGTACTGGTGGGACATCTGAGGTGTGATATCCAGCAGGCAGGGAGACTCATGAGTGCCACCATCTCCCTCCAGTAGCCCTGTCCTGTCCATATTTGGATTCTCCCTTCTCTCCTTGTCACCCATTTGCCCTGTCATTTCTACCACATCTCTCTGTTCATACCTCTCTTCCCTCTTCTTTGTGAGGCCATCAGTTTGTCTGCCCACCTCTTTCCCCTTACATTATTCTCTGTTCCACTCCAACTAAACAGCCCTAAGTAGTCTGAGTACAATTGCCTATTTCTAATTAATACATTATTCTCTGTCCTGTCAACTTCTTCCCCATAATGAATGTTTAACTGCAGAGATGCCCTTAAACTCTTGATATAGCATCATCTGATCAGAGGCTTTTGAGCTCCTACAAAGAAAGGTCCTTAGAATGCAAAGCCCAGAGAGAGGAAACGAATTGTTAAGGTCACACAGTGAGTCCCCAGCTGAGATGGGACCAAAACCTGGACTCCCTGTCACAAAAAGGATACTTGAGATACTGAGCAAACACAGAGGGCGGTCATTTGCCATGAAGACACAAAGAGGAGCTAGGAAATCTCTTCCAAACTCCTTCAGTAGAGAGTTGCTCTTCAGTTGACTCTGGCTTTCGAGGTAGGGGATGTACCAGGCTGACCTCTGCTCCTTATGTGTTCTCACTGGGTAACTATCACCTAGCAGGTATTAGGTAAGCTACTGGGACCAGCTGATTGGAGAAGAATGGAGACAGGCATCTCCTTCTCTGACAGTATCTCATTTGAGTAGCAACATGGGTACCTTATCGGCCAGTCCAGAGATCACTTAGGGATGACACCCTGTTCCAACAGTGGCAGCTGAGAACCAGGAGCCCTATGGAGAGCAATAAAGGTTAATTACCCACAAGGGCAGGGTCCATCTCTTCCAGACCTTCCCTAGGGAGAGAGAAGGCATCGTGATAGGAGTGGTGGACCCCTGGGGCCTCCAACCCACTTGGTGGCCTCTCTGAGACCCAGACTCTGTGCCAGGATTCATCCAACTGACACAGGCTCAACCATAATTATAATCACCCAGGGGCAGGAGACCTGGAGTCAAATCTCTCCTTCATGGCTTAGTAGCTGTGTAACCTTGGGCAAGTTACCTAACTGCTCTGAACCCCAATTGCCAACTCTGTAAAACAGAAGTAATTAGTATCCACCTTACCTTGTTCTGGGATGCTTAAAGAAGGGTATGAACACGAAAGAGCTCTATAAACTCTAAACTACTCCACAAATGAGAGGAAGTTTTATTGCCAGGAATTCTACTGTCTGACTAGCAGTCCTGCCTCTACCATGGACTCCTCTTGCTGTAATTTCAGCCCCTACCTTCTTGCTAGTCCTTCTTCAAAGTGGGATGAGAGGTGTCCTCCAAACACTACAACTGCCTTCTTGAATCTTGTGGCGCACCCCTACACTCTTTACTTAAAAGCAGAAACTCAAGAGGACATGGTTTCTGACTTTAAACTTTGAAGATGCCACAAGCAGAGATTGTAGGTAGGATCGGGGTGGCCCCTAGCCAGAGTGGGAGAATAAGGACCCATGCTTCTCCTTTTCTCCCAGCTGCCCTTCTTCTAATAGCAGAAAACCAGTCCCACAAAGCCACCTCAAAAATTTGCATTTTTAACATGCACCCCAGGTGATACTGATGAAGACAACCTCAGATTGGGCTTCAAGGACAGCTGCCCTAATTCCTCTACATGGCTGGAACCAGGAAGTAGCCCTCCTGTCTTCTTTGCAACTTAACTGAAGGCAATAGCTTATCTCAAATGGTGGCAGTGAGACACTGTGAGTGACAGGTGGGAATCACATTGGGTTCCAGCCTCTCCACCTCTCTCAGGTGGTACCTCATGCATATGACCACACTGGCCCATAGGTGCCTCTGCTACAGTCCGGCCTGGAGGAGCTGTGACCACCATGGGAAGCACAGATTATGGAGAGGCAAAGAGTCCATTTTTGTGAGTCTGCAAAGAATACACACAGTGACTTGATGGAGGAAGACAGCTGGAAGCCATTTTCAGAAAGGACAGAAGAGGAGGGAAGGAGATGGAGCAACCAAGGGAGATGATCAGAGGGGCTCTGGGCCCAGGATGTATGTTCCAGGAGGTGTCTTTGAGGAGAGACCGACAGGAGCACAGGGCAGTGGATAGTGTGAGGTGGGACACACAATATGATTTCCAAGCAGCTTGAGAGGAAAGTTGCCCAGTTCCTTCCCTCCATAACTATATCAGGGACAGCAGAAACTGGTGCCCTGCATTGTACCAGGGTCATCTGATGCACCCCAGTTGGGGAGGCAAGCATCCCAGGTCTGAGTACCACCCCTACTATAGATGCATTAGAACTAGGAAGAAGGAAGGCATCTATGAACAAGTTGCAGTTCTGCGTTTGCAACCAGTGTTAGGAACTTTGGAAGAGCTAGATGGTACTTGGCAGGGATGCTGCACAAAAGACCCCAACACAGAATAAAAGTGGACCCATGGACCCAGAAGACTTTAAAGTTTCTCTCATCCCTAAGTATGTATGTTTCTGTATTTCTCTGATTAATCCAATCAAGTTTGAGGAGATTTTCCAGATGGAAGATAATAGTAATAAACCTAACATTGCTGGGATATATTATTACATGTTCCAAACCGTTCTAAACTCCTTATGTATTGATCCATTTACTCCTTGTATCCATAGGAGGTTGAGACTTTTGTTACCCAATTTCACAGATGGAAAAACTGAGGCACAGAAAAGTTAAATAACTTGCCCATGATTTCTATTTTAGGAAGCACAGGCCAAATTATGCTACAGTAGTAAATATCACTTAAATCTCAGTGACTTAAAAGACAGTTTACTTGAACTCATCTTATATGTCTATCACGGGTCAGAAGGAGGGTGCTCGGACCCAGGCTGGGCGGACAGCTATCATTTTATGACAGTGACACCGTCATCTCAATGTGGCCTTTCTCTATCACCAAAACTGTGGAAGAGGAAGGTGGAAAATTGAAGACTTGCAATTCAGTGCTTAGATCTCGATGTGATCCCTGTCACCTCTGCCCTGACTTCTTTGGCCAGAACAAGTTACATGGCTACATCTAACTTCAAACAAGTGGGAACCTAGACTCCCGGTGTCCCTGGAAGTGCAGAGAGCCTGATATTGATGAACCTTGGTGATGCCCATCACAATCCCATGGCTTGCAAAGATTCAACCCCAGGCTGCCCAGTTCCCCAGCCTCCACTCTTTATCAGTGCCCCACTGTTCTCCTCCTGTACCCTCCGGGAGGCATGGCCAATATCCCCTCCTGTGACATAGCCAGCAATTAGCATGGCTTGGGGAAAGTGGGAGGGGTGGGAGACTAGGGTCTCTCCCTCAATGCTTAGTGTCTCCCCCATGATTCTTGCCACCTAATCCCTCACAGCCCCAGGGGGCTTTCTACCCTTAATCCTAGAATAAGTCCAAGTCCCCTTCTGTTCTCTGATCTTGGAGGAGCAAGACTACATAAGCTTCCTGTGAGCCACACCTCATCCCCCTCCTGTCACTAGCTCAGGTTTACAGAAATACTTTTCTGTTGAAGTAGGTTTCTTTTTTAAGTTAGTATCTGCAAATCTCAAACTCCCAATTTATTCCTTCCCATTCCCTTTCCCCCCTGGTAACCATAGTTTGTTTTCTATTTTTGTGAGTCTGTTGAATTTTGAGTGCTGGGCAATAGAGCGGTGGAGACAGAAAAGCCAAAGGGAAATTGGAAGTCTTGCTCCTGGTGAGCACAGAGCATTAGCAGAAGTTCAGCTTGAGGTCAGAAGCTCGTACCACATCCTGCCAAGATGATAAGAAGCTGAGGGAGGGCTGGTGTAAGGGAGTCTGGGGTGACATCTTCCTGGACTGCCAAAGGAGAGATGAAACTTAGTTAGATGCTGAGGACTTCAGATGACAAAGACCTTGCTTTCTTTATGCCTTTCTCTCTACTCATATAAGAAGAAGCTGTCCAATTCATCTCTATATCAAAGAGAAATCAAGATGGCAGAACAGAAGGACATGGAGCTCACCTCCTCCCACAACTACACCTCTACATCCTCAGCACCCAGCAAAGGCCTGGCATAGAGCAGGCACTCACAAAATATTGTGGGGAAGACGGGCACTAGAAATAGATATTTAAGAACAAGTGGAGATAGCCAGGCAGGCTCAGGCCCTTTCCAGGCTAAAGACTCTCCCACTAAGGGCTTCTATACTACACTGAGTTGCTCCATGAAGGGCAGAGCTGGGCTCAGGCCTGGGGAAGCTTGACAGGCTACTGTTTTGCAGAAACTGAGTATATGGTTTCCTCCACAGGGCCTCATTCTCCCCTTTTCTGTGGAACCTGAATTCCCTGAGCTTTGGGAATTTGGAAAAGGATTTAGGAGGGAACAAATCCTGCAAAGTGACTCAATCCTTTTGCCCCAGCCATACCAGTCTTCTAATTCTTTAGGCATTCTAATCTCTTCTCCATCCTGAGGCCCTAGCTTGGAACAGTTTCTCTTTCTGGAACATTCTTTCCTTCACTTTGATTTAGCTAACTCCTACACATCCTTAAGGTCTTATTTGGGGGCCTTTTCCTCCTAGAGGATTTCCTCAACACTTGCATCCCCATCCCCCAATCTGAATTGGGCTAGACACTCTCAAAGCCTCTCACTTATTTTTTTTTTCAGAGCATTTACCACACTTCATAATTCAGGATCAATTTGGGGAATGATTTGCTTTATGTCTGTCTCTAATTAGATTGTAAGAAACTGGAAACTAGATTGTAGTTTCATGAGGCCAGAGATAGTGGTTTTTCACTCTAGAATCCCCAGCATCTAGCCCAATGCCTGACACATAATAGGCTCAATGGATGTTTGTTACATAAATGGATACGAATACAAGTAAATTAATGTCTAACTTTAAAGTCTTTGCTCTTCCCATCAACCCCATGCTTTCTTTGGTGCTTAATATGGGACCTGGCACATAAATAAGTGCAGTTCAATAAAAGTTTTTTCCCCTACTCCCTCCCTGCCTTCTCCTTTCCTTCCCTCACTAGCCTATTCCCTGGGAAACTTCTTCTTAGATAGGGATCTTCTAGTGAGAACTTCAGACAAGAAGACTTCAGATGAGTCAGCAGGAGAGAGGAGCATGGCTGGGCCACGCCATGCTCAGAGTAGGGCTACATTAGGAGGCAGACAACATGGTACCTGATTGTCCAGCATCTTCCACCTCCTCCAGGCTCAACTGTAAGTGTGGGCAGATACCAAACCACAATACGCCTGGCTTCAGTATCCAAAGCCAATCCCTCACCTAGCAATCAAGGCTACACCAAGGGTGCAATGGGGCAGGTGCATGAACCAGGTAGGAAGAATAACAGGAATATTCAAGAGTCTCTCTGAGACCACCCAGTAGTCCCCGGGGAAACATGTTGACCCAGCTGGGGAACTGCACCCCACTCTCTTTCTATGGGGGAGCTCTGTAAGGTCATCTCTGGAAAACAACTAGGCAGAATCTGTGTATCACAGCTGTCAAAGCAGAAAAGGACATGAAAATCCATCCCGTTCCACTCCATTCCCACTGTCACTGGTACCCAATGCCCCAAAGCCCTCTACAGCTTCCCTACAAGTGTGCTCACAGCCTCTGCTTACACATCCCTGGCCCCAGGACGCTCATTACTCCAGAAGAAGGGAAAGCCTGCACTCTGTGGTATTTCATCTGGGTATCTCTCCCCGCTGGACCGTGCAGTCAAAGCTCAGGTCCTGACTCAGGAAGAATGGTCTAGGTCCAGGGGAATGGTCTGTCCCTTAGTCAAAGAACATGGAGGTGTGGAGGGCTAGAATCTTTTGTCAGCCCTCTAAAGTCCAAAGGACCCTGTTTAGCACCCTAGTATGCAGCTCCTTCCAGAGGCCAGGCAGAGTGGCCTGTGCAAACTGTCAACCTGATGAGTAAGTTGCCTTGAGACACAAGAGCTTCTCGAGGGTGGGGACCACGTCGCTCTTGTTCACCATTCCTTTCACATGGCTGCTGCCCAGTAAAGGACAGAGTAAAGCTATATTCATCTCTGTGACCGACACAGTGCCTGAGCTTGTTTGTCAAATGAATGATTGGATGAGTTCTCTTCCTTGGGTAGGTTCATTCACTTCTCTGAGATTCATTTCGCTTATGCTTCAAATGAGCATCCTAATCCTTGTCTTACTGAGCACCTGAGGACAATTTTTGGGAGCGGGAAGGCAATGTCAATTGGCAAACTTTGGAAAGGGTCTGAGAAATCCTTGGTATTATCTGTGCTTCTTTCCACCTTCTATTTCCACCTTGCAGAGGAATGTTGACCTCTCCTAACTGGCCCTCTTGTCTCTGGCTCCCCACCTTTCCTCAGCATAACTTCTCTCCCCTCTTTTCCTCACAGGAGTCCCATAGCCATGAACGAAAGAATCCCATCTCAAGGGCCCCCTTTCACCATTTTTGCCCCCATAGTCTGGCTTCAGCTGCCCTTACTCCTCCCACCCTCAGCTCTGGAAGGACCTGGTGGCCCAATGGACCCTGGAAGGTACCCCTAAATTTATCCTTGTGGGCGCCAACAAAGATCACTTCTTGGCAGCTACCACAGTGGTGGATAAGACAGGAATTAGGATTTGTCACTAAGAAGGCTAAAGCTAAAGCCGCCTGGATTTAGTTTAACAGCCATGTGAGAAATGGGAGGAATAGTGTGTCAGCTCAGAGAGCAGACGAAAATAATCCCAACTATTGCTGAAATAAATTTCTCAAGGAGAAGAGAAACATCCCCTTGGTGAGAGCATTTAGCACAAGATGACCTTTGAGAGAGCATCTCAGCCATTCCCCTGCCTCTGTGTCTGGCTACCCTGAAACCATCTCAGACTAAGGAGACTCTCTGCACTGTTTAAAACTTGGCAGTCTATATCTGTGAGTCTGTTTCTTTTTGTAACTAAGTTCATTTGTATCATTTTTCAGATTCTACTTGTAAGTGATATCATAAAATATTTGTTTTTCTCTGTGTGAATTATTTCACTTAGTATGATAATCTCTAGGTCCATCCATGTTGCTGCAAATGGCATTATATCATTCTTTTTTATGGCTGAGTAGTATTCCATCAGACATAGAAAACAAACTTATGGGTACCAAAGAGGAAGCAGAGGAGGAATAAATTAGGAGTTTGGGATTAGCAGATACAAACTACTACATATAAAATAGATAAATAAATGGGTCCTACTGTATAGCACAGAGAACTATATTCAATAACTAGTAATAGCCTATAATGAAAAAGAATATGAAAAGGAATAAATATATATATATGTATAACTGAATCACTATGCTGTACACCAGAAATTAACACAACATTGTAAATCAACTATACTTTAATTTTTAAAAATAATAAATAAAATAAATAGGGTGGCCATTTCAGTAGAAATCCAAGGCACTATACTTCAATTTTAAAAAATTTTCTTTTTCTGGTTTATCAATAAAATTTGTATCTTTTTTAAACATTTCAAAAAAAATTTCTTTAAATTTGGCCATCTAAGCTAAATTGGAAACAACCTAAATACCCAACAATACAGGATTATTTAAATAAATACAGCTAAACCATAGGATGAAATACTGGACAGTTATTTTTTAATCACTATTTTGCAGGCTCCTTAATAGCATAATATATAATATAATATAATATAATATAATATAATATAATATAATATAATATAATATAATATATGACAGGCTGGAGAGAAACACACTAAAATGTGTTCACTGATTCACTGATTACCCTGGATGGTGAAGTTACATATGATTTTTATTTTCTTCTCGTACTGTCAGTACTTACCAAATTTTATCCATTAAATATATGTAATATTGAAGTACTGATCCAGGCTACAACATGAATGTACCTTGAAAGATTGAAGGCTTGAAGAGGCTTCCCCCAAACTATAAGGCAAATACTCAGTAAATCTCAAGTAGGTACCTAGGACCAAAGTAAATAATGAGTCTGGTGACCCTGAGGGAGCTTGGAAGGAAAGGCGGAAAGCTTATTTGGTAGAGGAAGGAGCGTAGTCCCAGCTTTGCCTTTAACTCTGTGAGTAACCCGGGGGCAAAGCACTCGAAAACCCCAAACTCTCATGACTGAAATGGGCTCTTAAATACCCTGTGGCCCAAAGAGAGTGAATGAGTCGCACATGTGTACCCCTCCCCACTTCCTCATCCACGGCAGACCCACTGATGGATTATGGGACTCTTTTTCTCTTAGCGCAGATGTCCTCAGAATCTACCTCCAGGCAGTGTTCAGATAGCTACTGCCTACTGGGTAAACTTTTACCCCCAGTCCGATTGAATCCTCTCATTTTATAGTTAAGGAGAAAATTTTCTCAAAGCCACAGAAGGAGTAAGTAGCCACGCCAGGTCTTGCACCTGGGACTCCCGCATCTATGTCCAATGTGGTCCGAGGTGTGTTCCACTTACCATCTCCCTCTCATGATACTTCTCTGCACAACTCAGGAGCAGGGGTCAAGTAAGATAATTTATCTAAAAGCACTTTCCAAACTGTTAAATGTAATACCTGCATGTGGGAGACGGATGACTGTTACTATATAAATTGGGTAACTTATCAGTCCGTATATATTTCAAGTGCCCAAGCTGTGTGAGGCTTTCTGGAAGATAAGCGAGAAATATACAGAAGAACTCGTGATTCTAAGAGAGAAGCTAGTGAGCAGAGGTGGCCAGTAAGAACAGACTCCAGACATGCAAATAAGCACCACGCACAGGTTCAGGATTTGAAAGAAGTCAGGTAATAGGTGGGAGTTTGCCGTTTCTCTGCTAGGTTTCTTCTTTGCTTTCTGTCTCAGCTTTTGATGGTCGTGGCTGCCACGGGCTGTGCAGGCTGGGGCCAGTCTGGAGTTCTGGAAGTGTCTGCTTCAGGAGATATACACTTATAAATAATATATTCATAAGAAGTTGGGATAATTTGTATATACTTGCAGAGAGTTGAAAACATAGCCTGACTGTGCCGCCAGACTTGTGACTCCCACTCTGGGCCTTATACTCAAGCATAGCCCCATTTCTCCTAGGCTGGATGCCCCACTCCTTTATAAATTGTCTTCAGACACTTAATTATGAATATTTGTCTGCTCCAGGATGTGCTTCAAAGGCACGTGCAGCCTTTAGGGCAAGGCTCACCAGACACATTGGGATGGCAGAGGGTGCAACTTATTTATTATTTACTTTAATGGAGGTACTGGGGGTTGAACTCAGGAACTCATGCATGCTAAGCATGTGCTCTACCACTGAACTATGTCGTCCCCATAACCTTCACTTCTCTTTAAAAGAACTTGTCACTCTCATCTGTGACATGGGGATATTAACACTGCCCCACAGGGTAGTTGTCAAGGTCCAAAAGAGAAGGTATCTAGAGCACAGATTTCAGGGCCGCCTGTGGAGAGCCCACAGGAATTGACTACTTGTTTTCCTTTCTCCAGGGACAGAGCCATTAGAGGACCTTTACCTCCCTAACCTGCAGCCTCACTCTCTGAAAGAGTGGACCAATGGATATGAGGAAACCAGCAAGTCACCGGCAGCTCTTAGTCAAGAGATTTGACTTCCACTGCCAGAGGTCTTGTTGTTGTTGCATTTGTTGTTTTAATTCTTCAGAACTACTGGCTGTTGAATATTTTCAAAGGCTTTTTCAGAACTATTAATGTATTGCTATTAGTGTTCAAGTCTGTTCAGTAAAATTTTATTTTGGATTTGGTTTGTCAATATTCATGAATGATATTTAGCTGAAACTTCCTCCTTTTAAAACTGTATCATATTATCTATCATATCATGTTTAGATATTAGTGTTGTACTCTGTAAAAAATTTTTGGAAGTTTTCCTTCATTTCCTCTGAAGCAATTTAAGTAGCACTGACTCTCTGGTCTCTTTCTCAGGAGTCACCTAGATATCATCTGGGCCACCTGACTTTGTGGGATCATTTCTTTCTTTTTTAAATTATTTATTTTTTATTTGGGAGGAAGTTATTAGGTTAACTTATTTTATCTATTTATTTATTTTTAGAGGAGGGACTAGGGATTGAACCCACGACCTTGTGTATGCTAAGCATGTGCTCTAGCACTTGA
Organism: Camelus bactrianus; assembly: GCF_048773025.1. Lineage (NCBI taxonomy): Eukaryota > Metazoa > Chordata > Mammalia > Artiodactyla > Camelidae > Camelus > Camelus bactrianus. The sequence continues at coordinate 43,751,103 of NC_133575.1, forward strand.
GCTATACCCCCACCCTCACTATGGGATCATTTCTTAGCAACTTTCTTTAATTTTATTATAACTGCCCAGCTCTCTATCAACACTTGGGCCCATTTTGGTAAATTGTATTTTCCTATGAAATGCTGCATTTCATCTAGGTTTTCTTATTTATTTACGTATAATTAGGCAAAGTAGTCTTTAACAAATTTTTAAAACTTTCTGTGTGTCAATAGCTGTTTCTTCCCTGTCATTTCATTTGTACTTTTTCCCTTTTTAAAATTAATTTTGTTAGTGGTTCATCTCTTTCATTGATTTCTTTTCTTTTATGTTCTTAGTTTATTTATTTATTTTCCTTGTTTTAAATTGAAATATAGTTAGTTTACAATATTGTGTCCATTTCTGGTGTACAGCATAATGTTTCAGTCATACAGTTACATATATTTGTTTTAATATTATTTTTCATTTTAGGGTATTGGATATATTTCCCTATGCTTTACAGAAGAAATTTGTTGTTTATTTTATATATAGCAGCATCTGAAAATCTCAAACTCCCAATTTATCCCTTTCCACCTCCCTCACTGATTTCTTTTAAAGAAAGAGGATTTTGATTTATTGAATCTCCTGTTTTTCTATTTTCTACAGATGTTTTCTTTTTATCCACTGCTTCGCTCAACCTTTCCATCCACCTTGGAGGCCAATGAGATCACTAGCTCTATATTAGGGATGAAGAAGCTGAGGCAGCTCAGCAAGGTGAAGTGACTTGCCCAAGGTCACAGCTTTCATGGAGAGCTGTTTGTCTTGGAAGGCCTGGCTTTGTTCATGATACCATGTGAGAGTCACAAGAGAATTCCTGCTTACAGAACTGCTGTATTCACAGCAGTATGAATGGGAGTAATCAAGAAAGCCTTTGCAGATACTGACTACTATATATAAAATAGATAAACAACAAGTTTATACTGTAAGCACAGGGAACTATATTTAATATCTTGTAGTAGCCTATAATGAAACTGAATATGAAAAGGAATATCTGTATGTATCTGTATGACTGAAACATTATGCTGTACACCAGAAATTGACACAACATTGTAAACAGACTATACTACAATAGAGAAAGAAAGAAAGAAAGAAAGAAAGAAAGAAAGAAAGAAAGAAAGAAAGCAAGCAAGCAAGCTAGCTTTCCAGTGAGGCACTGGGCCCCATAGAATACCAGCTAGGTAAAACAAAGGGAAGGAAGCAAAACGGTAGTCTGAAGGTACATGGCATGGTGGATAGAACACTGAGTAAAGCATCAGTCAGGAATGGAGGCTCCAAATCTGGCCCTCATAGCTGTGTAATCATGGAAGAGTTACCTTACTTCTTCAGATCTCAGTTTCCTCATTGACAAACTGGGGCTAGTAATGGAAGCTTCGTATAGGGCTGTTATGAGAATTTGATGAGCTAATAATACATGTAGAGCTCTTAAAATAGTATTCAGCTGATAGTAGACATCTCAATAAATAGCAATTAGCACTACTATTTTTTACTTAACTTAAAAAATTATTTTATTTTTACTTAATTTTATTTTTTATTAAAATGTGGTTGATTTACAATGTTAGTTTCAGGTGTCCAGCAAAGTGATTCAGTTATACATATACATACATTCTTTTCCCTTAGATGTTATCACAAGAAATTGAATATAGTTCCCTGTGCTATACAGTTGGTCCTTGTTGTCTATTTTATATATAGTAATGTGTGTCCGTTAATCCCAAATGCCTAATTTATCCCTCCTCCACCATTTCCTCTTTGATAACCATAGCTTGTTTTCTATGTCCATGAGTCTGTTTTTGGTTTGTAAAAAGAATTTGTATCACTTTTTAAAGATTCCACCTATATGTGATAGCAAATGCTATTTTTCTTTCTCTTTCTGACTTACTTCACTTAGTATGATGATCTCCGAGTCCATGAATGTTGCTGTAAATGATATTATTTTATTCTTTTTTATGCCTGAATAGTATTCCATTGTATAAATATACCAAAGCTTCTTTATCCAGTCATCTGTCAATGGACATTTAGGTTGTTTCCATGTCTTGGGTATTGTAAAAAGGACACTACTATTTAATAGAAGGAGAAAGATTAAGTTGGGGAGGTAGACTGGGGCTAGGTTTTAGACAATCATGAATGCCAACAATCTAAATTTGGACTTTCTCCCACAAATAATGGGGAACCATTGATGGTTCTTGGGTCAAGGAGTCTCATGAGACAGTTCTAGGAAGACCAGAATAGCAGCATCATAACACAGAGTCTCCTAAAGAGGACTGAGAATTCTACCATTTTCCTCATGTCCAAAAGAGATGGGAACAATGAATACTTTGGGTATTTGGTGGGAAGGAAACAGGGGTAGCCCAAATACCTGAAACTTCTGCTCTGGGATTTGGTCTCATGGGAATTTGAAAGCCTGTGCGTGTCCTCTGCTCTCTGTGCCTTAACCCTACCACTCCCTCCCTGACCATCAGACCCTCAGGAAGGCTCATCCATGGGAGATGGGCTGCTGGAAATGTCATGATGTTTGGTGACAGGAAATTGCAAGCAATTACTTAGTTCCCCCTAGCTCAGACCACCATCATTCTCTACCTGTATAGGTAATACCAGCCTCTTTGTGTCTGTCATTTGCCAGTTTACACTCAGATATTGCCTGTGGCCCTTCCCCCATCCTGTTCTGTGTCAGGTTTGACCAATGGGAGGCACTGATGGAAGATGAGAGAGCAAGAGGAAATGTGTCTTTCTCTGCCTCTGCCTGCCTTAGGGGGTGGCTCTGGCAGCAGCTGTGACTCTTCTGTGCTCCATCTCTCACCTCTATGTTTGTAGCTCCCACTGGATTGGCCCCGCTTCTGGGCTCCAATAATCCCTTCTTCCTATTGTCTCTCAGCCCAGAGGTGATAGCCACCTCCTGCTTCTGCCTCATTATCCCATTTGGCATCTCAGCTTTTCTGTCCTCTATGTAACCCAGTCCCCATGTTAAATTTCCTCTATTTGGAAGACACAGAGTGGGTTTGTTAACCGACCAGGGTTCTTGGTCTCCTTAACTAGTAGAAATTGATAAGTGGCCAGAAACTCAGACAAGGCTTTACTGGGACTTGTGCTGCAGCATGAGGGAGTGAATACAAGTAACAGCTTCCCTTGCTCACTCCCTGAGCGAGGGTGAGCTGGTCCCTTAAATGGGGTGAGGGTAGGAGCAGATCAGTGGGTGGGGCCAGAGGAATGACTTAGGTAGTCTGCCTACCCTCTTGGTGGTGCTGTGTGCAGTGATCATGGCAGTACCCTCCTTTTGCTCCCCATACCTCAGAAGTGGTAGTTGGGTTTTGGGTCTTTTTGTATCTTGTTCATAACTTACCCCAACTGGGCATGCAGTTATTTTTAGTCCTTTATATTTCTTTTTATTTTGTTGCTCAAGAAGACATTTGTCCAAGTTCAAGCACTGCAGCACAGGGTCCCAGGTCCTAGGTCTCAGCCTGTCTCAGGTTCTGTTTTCTTAACTGGACTCTGATTGATGTACCTTCCTTATTGGTCTCCTTCAGTTGGCTTTTTCCCTCTTCCAATCCATCCTTCCCACAGAAACCAGAAAGATCTTTCGAAAATGAAAATCACACCACACACTCCCATGTACTTCATGGCTCCAATGGCTTCCCATTGCCTTTAGCATCAAGTCCAGTCTCTACCATGGCATCCGTGAGCTCTGTCTCTGCCTGCCTCTTACATGTCATCCTCTACCAGTCTCTCCTGCTCTCACTTGCTCTAAGCACTTTGGGCTTCTCACACACTCCAAATGTTTCCATACTCAGGGCCTTTGCAGATACTCTTTCCACTGCCTGCAACACCTTTCCTCTCTCCACCCACCCACCCCACTTTTGCCTAATTGAATTCTGTTCATTCTTCAAATCTCAGTTGAATTGTTACTTTTTTTCTGGGGCCTAGATTTCAGGCTCCCCAAAGTTGTCTGAGGGTTATCTTCACCAGACCAAGCTTCCCTCACCCAAACCTCTGTTCCTCCATCTCCAGTCACTTAGATAGCCTAGGGCTTGGGAAAAAATATGAGGGAAGGAAAGGAAGGAGGAATGGAGGAGGAAGGAAAGAAGAAAGGATAGAGGGAGAAAGAAGAGGGAGGGAGAGAAGGAAGGAAGAGCTCTATGTACTGTGTGTTCCAAAAGAAGGGAAGCTGGGGGAGCAGAGAGTATTCGAAAACCATGGTTTCCTTGAAGATCAGCATTTCTCTGGGAAAAACTTGGCTGAACTAGAGAGTAAAACAAGGGGAGACTGAGGAAAAAAATCCAACTTAATCCTGAGGGGAGCTCAGGCTGAACTCCTTAATGGCTTGGGGCACTTGGTGATACCTCTCTTGTGATACACCAGAGTTAGGAACCTTGGGCATCTGTGGATAAATAAGTCCATCTGTAGACAGATAAATTGGAATTCATCAAAATTTAAAAGCTTTGTGCATCAAAGAATATCACCAGGTAAATGAACAGATAACCTACAGAATGGGAGAAAATATTTGCAAATCATACATATGATAAGGGTTTAGTATGCAGAACGGTTACAACTCCATGACAACAAGTCAAACAACTGGATTCAAAAATGGGCAAAGGACTTGAGCAGATATTTCCCCAAAGAAGATATATGGATGGCTAAACACATGAAAAGATGTCCAGCTTCACTGGTCATTAAGGAAATTCAGATCAGAACCATAGTGAGATACAACTTCACACCTACTAGGATGGCTATAAATTTTTTTTAAAGGAAAACAACACGTGTTGACCAGGATGTGGAGAAATAGGAACTCTTGTACATTGTTGGTGGGAATATAAAATGGTGTAGCCTCTATGGAAAACACTGTGTTTCTTCCTCAAAAAGTTAAACACAACATTAACATATGACAGCAATTCCACTCTGAGAGATATACCGCCCAAAATTTAAACAGGTACCCAAATAAATACTCATTCACAAATGTTCATAGCAGCCCTATTCATAATAGTGAAAAGGTGGAAACAACCCAAATTTCTATCAACAGATAAAATAATAAGCAGATTGTGATTTATCCATACAATGAATTACTATTCAACCATAAAAAGTGAATGAAGTACTGAGCTAGCTAGGTAGCTAGCTAGCTGTCTGTCTGTCTATCTATCTATCTATCCAGGAAACTTGAATGAACCTTGAAAACATAAGCTGAGTGAAAGAAGCCAGTCTAAAAGTCAGACAATTTATGATTCCTTTTCTATGAAATATACAGAATAGGTAAATCCATGGAAACAGAAAGGAGATTAGTGGTTGCCAGGGGATGGAGGGGTGGGGATGAGTGAGAAGTTACTGCTTAATGGATATGGGGTGTTCTTCTGTGGTGATAAAGTTTTGAAAGGAGAGAGAGGTAGTGGTTGCACAACACTGTGAATGCACGAAATGCCACTGAGTTGTACATTTAAAATAGTTAATTGTATGTTATGTGAATTTCACCTCAATAAAAAAAATCATAAGAGAGATCACAGCTGCCATCTGGGAATAGGGAACATGCCACCTGAGCAGTCAGCTCCCCAGATCTAGTATTATGTGGCCTTTTGAAGACTGAACAATACATTTTCTATACATGCCAAGCTCAGCTGGATAAGTGATAGCATCTACAAGATGGAAATAGTATCCTCTACTTAATCAGTCTGGTTATATCCAATTCAAAGTATGAAAACTAGGGCCACCCCATGCCTTTCTCTTTCTTAGTGGAACCCCAATTTTGTTCAGGTACACAACTTCCTCTGCATGGGCATGTGCTTCAAGAGATGAGTTCTGATTGGTCTAAACTGATCACAACGGCTTCAACCCCTGCCTGTGATTGGCTTAGTCATGGGCATGTGACACAGTTCAGACTAATGAGATACTTGGGGAAGTATCTTGCTGGGGTTTTCTTGCTTTATAACAGCTACACAGGAAGAGATGACCTCTCCTGTCTTCCACGGGATGTTACTCTACTGGAAAGGATATCCAGAGCAGTGGCAGCCATCTACAACCAGACTCAGGATGAAGCTACTATATGGATCAGAGCAGAGCCAAGAGAACCACAGGAAGGTAAATCCTGAAATCATCTTGATACACACCCTCATGCTCTGTAGTAGATCGAATAATGGCCACCCACAGCTCTCAAATCCTAATCCCTAGAAAAAAATCTTTGCAGATGTAATTAAGTGAAGGATTTTGAGATGAAGAGATTACCCTGGATTATCCAGGTCAGCTCTAAATACAATCATTTGTATCCTCATAAGAGAAAGGCATAAGGAATTTTGAGAGATACACAGAGAAGGCAATGTTGAGATGGAGTCAGGGATTGGACTGATGTGGGTACAAGCCAAGGAAGTCACCAGGAGCTGGGAGAGAGGCATGCAACAATTCGCCCCCAGAGCCTCAGGAAGCAATGTGGCACTGCCAATACTTTGTCTGCTGACTTCTGTCCTCCAGAGAATAAATTCCTATTGGTTTAAGCAACTCAGTTTGTGGTAATTTATTATGGCAACCCAAGAAACTAATATACACCTCGACCCACCCACCCCATACACTCGTTACTTCCCTTGGGCAGATTCTCTACTGACCCATCCCAGCCTCAGCGTACGTGGCCCCCCCCATCAGCCATGTTCCCTAGACCAATTTCCCAGGGACTGCCTCTTCCAGCTCCTGCACTGGTACTGGGTGCACCAGTGATGATTGAGGTGGACTGTGCCAACTGGGATTGAAGAGGATTGTGGTTAATCCTACCTGCTCATTCCCCAATTCCTAGCCAACCCACCCACCCCAGAGCCCCTGATGGCCCCACTATTTTATGCATGCACACACACTTTTAGTTCCTGGCCTTCCATACTCTCCCATTAGTTTCCTGGCACCTGACCTATGGACTGTCTCCTTATTCCTTCTGAGAGGTCTGCTCCTCCGTTCTCTCCGTCTCCCCAAAAGCTTCCCCCTTCCCCCGAAACACACCTCATCAAATCCTGAGAACTGATCTTGTCTATGAATCAGAAAGCAATAGACACAAGAGGTGGGTTCTGGGGGTGGGTAGGGGGAATAGGAGTAGTCTGCCTTCACCCACCAAATCCACCACCTCCCTTCTCTGGATCCCTGGCTTCTCATCAGTCACATGACAAATTTGGAATCAGGCAGATGTGGGGTTTATATCCCACTTCCCCCACTTATAGCAGCTGTATAATTTCAAGCCAGTTCCCTAATCCCTCAATGCCTCAGTTTCTTCCCTGAAAAAAGCAGATAACAATATTACAAAAAGATCTTTTATCTGGAGTGGCTGATCCCTTCTTTTCAGCATTAACAATATTTCCAGAGTTAGGAATGTTTACTCCAAAACAGAACAATGATTTTTTTTAAAAGAGGTGTGGAAAAATGTATTCATGTATGCATACTTTTTGTTAACTGCGAAAATGTAATAGAGGAGAGCAAATCTGACTCTATATTAGATCTATTCCTTTGGCTTTGACCACCGTACCCTGTTTCCTAGGCTTAGTTTTGCTAGGTCTGCACTCAAGTAAAGATAACAAGTTGCAGAATAGAGAATAACATTTGTTTTGCTGGAGGTTTTGCAGGAGCACCATGACCTGGCCCACATGGATGGCTGCAGGAACAAAGAATTCCTACACCAAGAAGTTTGCAACAACCAACCACACCCCCTCCCCTGTGTTTTTGTATAAAAGGAGCCAGTATTCTGACTGGAGCAGGATGGTTTTCCAAGACATTAGTCTGCCATCCTCTCGGTCTGCTGGCTTTCCAAATAAAGTTGCTATTCCTTGCCCGCAACACCTCATCTCCTGATTTATTGGCCTGTTGTGTGGCAAGCAGAACAAGTTTGGACTCGGTAACAAAAACACATAAAGAACTTGGCACTGTCACTACTAAATATGCATTACCAGTGAGACTGCCATGGTGGTATCACTGGGCATGGGTGCCAGCTACACTTTTCTGTCTCTATTGCATGAATCGGACCACTTTGACTTTAACAGACATTACATACTATCATCTTGTAATGAGTTACAGTGCTCAATAAATCATCATTGGATTATTATGATGGGGTTATTTCTTAAGAAAAATTGATGTCCATTAGAAACATTCCCTTATAACAAGTCTTTTGCCATTGGATGCCTTGGGCATTTAGGTTCCAAATTGGTGACCTTCTACTGGGCTCCCTTCCTCCTAGGGTGATATCAAGGGAGAACATTCAAGTTCCTGTCCATAACGTTCCCAGGTTAAGCACCAGGTCCTGGAGCCCCTTGGTACTTGGGAACCTTTACACTGAGGAGGAAGGGAGGATCTGCCTGGGGGCTGCCCATCCCTGTCCCCCTCAGCAATCCTCCCTCATATCCCCTCCCCAGTGAACAGCAGTGGATGGCTCATAATGGGTTATTTCCATTATTCTGCCTTTCAGATCACTTATTTGTTCTTCTGCATTATTAGTTAGCTATTTATTGCCTTTAGCTTGGCTTTTGTCTCAGCAAATGAGTTTTCTGATTTAATTGTCTCCTTTTTATAGTTTCGAGTTCCTTGTTAAAATAATCTGCATTTCTATTGATAGCCTTTCTTAATTTCTTCAGTATTTTTATTATCCCCTTTTTGAACTCGAATTCTGGTAGACTGTTGAGGTCTGTTTCATTGTTTGTTCTTTCAGAGATTTCTCTTGTTCTTTTAATTGGTGATTTTTTGCTGCATTTTTAAATTTAATTTTATTTGGGGGGGAAGTAATCATATATATATATATATATATATATATTTTTTTTTTTAAACGGAGGCACTGGGAATTGAACCCAGGACCTCATGCATGCTAAGCACAAACTCTACCACTGAACTATACCCTTCCTCTGTTCTTTTAATTGAGAGAGTCCCTCTGCTTCTTCATTTTCCTTACATTTCTCTGACTCTATGAATTTAGGAGTAACAGTTATCTACTGTGGTCTTTGTAAATCAACTATACTTCAGTTTTTTAAAAAAGAGGAAAAGAAAGAGGGAATGAGAGAGCAAAAGCAAGTACATGAAGGATTTTGTCAGGAAGCCCTCAGAATGCCCCGGGTTCTATGTACTGAGCTAATGCACTTGAAACAGAAGAGCAGTACATTATATAAGATGCTCTATGCAGCTTCAGTAGAAATGACCTATCGCTCTTGGCTTATTGGCATCCAATGAGGCTGTGGCCCACACACAACAGCAAGGCCAGAGCACTGGACCAGTCCAGGTTATTATTTCTGCAGTGCCCATTAATTCGATGAAAACAATGTCTGCTAAAAGCTCAGGTGGGCCATCCACCCAGTCAGGGGTACTCGCTTGGCCCTCAGGCAGCATGTCAGGTTCTACTCCACTGGGGTCCTGCCCACAAGTGGCTGCACTGCCTCCATGGGGGCAAACTAGGGGGAAAGGCCTGAAGGTTCACCCATCTCCACAGGAGGCTGCTGGGGTGTCCTGGCACCCAGTTGACCTCTGCACAAATGAGACACCTCTGGTGTCCCTGGCTCTGTTTCCCTCTGCTTCCCTAAGAAAGTAGGGGAAAGCAAAAAGCTAGAAAGACAAAGATTAGGGTTTGGACAGGTTTCCTTGAAGGCAGAAGCCTAGAACTCCTAGAATTTGGTGCTAAAAATCTGTATTCAACTCATACTTGGTTTTTGTTGTTGTTTTTTTTGTTTGTTTGTTTGTTATTTGTTGGTTGTTTTTTTTCCTGTGGGAGGAGGTAATTAGGTTTATTTCTGTATTTTTAATGGTGGTGCTGAGAATTGAACCCAAGACCTCACACATGCTAAGCACATGCTCTATCACTGAGTTATACCCTCCTTCCCATACCTGTTGAGTAAATGAAGCTGAGTCAAAAAGTATGAGTTTAGGGGTGAAGTGCAACTCAAGAGATGCCTCAAGCCCCACTTGAGGCCCTGCGACCTGGCCCTGTGATCTGGCGACAGGCCCTGAGTTTCTACCATTGGGATGCTTCCTTGGAATTGAAGCATCGGGTCTTGAGGGGACCCCTCTGAGATGCCAACATTTTACCAGGAAGGAGAAATCAGTATTTAGTCACCTCATATTTGCCTACCAACTTGCCCTAGTGTCTGTTCATTGAACAAACACTGGACACCCACAAAATACCAGATCCTGTATCCGATGGGCACAGTCCTTGCCCTGTTGGACTCACAGCCTCATGTTGAAGATGCTCCCACCTGGGCACCAGCCTAGCTGAAGAGGGGTAGGTTTTCCCAGCTTGATTTAAAGCGTTTCACTGCTAATCCATACAGCATTTATTCACTGAGCATTGAGAGTATACTAAGTACTGTCTTGATGCCGGTGATACAGCAGAGAACAAAACCATCCAAAATCCCTGCCCTCAGGGGGCTTCTGCTAAAGCAGCATGGGGGAGGGCAAACAATGTATGAAATGCACACATCAATGAATGACATAGAAAGTCAGATGGTGATGAAGCTGGAAAATGACATAAAAAGTGGTGGGTCCTGGATAGGGTTGTACTTGCCTTCTCAAATAGGTGGTCACAGAAAGCCTCACTGACATTTGAGTAAAAACCCCATGGAGGTCAGAGACCAAGTCATGCAGACATCTGGGGAGACGGGCAGTGTAAAGACACTGAGGCAAGAGTATTCCTGCCACAGTCAAGGGACAGCAAGGAGGCCAGTGTGGCCATTGCAGATGCAATGAGTGGGAGGTAGTAGGAGATGTGATCAGAAAGGTGACAAAGGGCAAAGTTGGTCAGGGCCTTGTAGATTCTGTCACAGGGACTTGAGCAAAATCAAAAGCCATTGTGGAGTTTTGAGCAGAGGGTCTTCTGTCTTCTGTGTTGAGGGTGGATCTTAGGAGGCCAAGGTAGAAGTAGGGAGGCTAGTTGAGAGGCTCCTGCGATCATCCAGGTGAGAGATGATGTTAGCAAGGAGTGGGAAGGTTCTGGATGGATTTTGAAAGGAGGACCATCAGAACTTGGATTGGCTGTGGGGTGTGGGGAAAAGATGGTTGTTAAGGATGACTCCAAGGCTTTTGGCCTGAGCAACTGGAAAGATGGAATTGCCATGTCCTATCAGGATCTAATTTGCAGGGCAGGGTGAAGGGGGAACCAAATTTCTGTGAAGCCCATGACCCCTCCTTTAGGGCCAGTCCCCAGTGCATGTCCCGTTTGACTTGACAAAGCCCCACATGTTTTGCTGAAAGGAAGGGAATGAGATCTCTGGCAGGCCTAGGTAGAAACCCTGGAACCTGAGAGAGTCAGTGGGGCCAGATACAACATCTGTGGACCTAGTTCTTCCCTTGGGACCTGGGCTTCTTGGGGGCATGAGAGCACTGGACATCATGAGGTGCCCCAGCATCTTTCTCTGCTCACAGCTTCCTTTTGACAACTCAGTCCATCCCATCACTCCCGAGGCTTTTGAAGACTTGTCAGAGAAATCTGTGAGTGCCAGGGAAAGGACTGAGGATTTTAGGGCTAGAGAAAGTTAGGCATGCTCAGTTTTTGGGCTGCAGTGGGAAGAAGATTGGGCTATTTACCAAAGAACCAATAGCCATTGGTTGAATGGGCACCCAGTCCTGAAAGAAACTTGAGTTTGTCCTTGGTGGGGGTTGGGGGGAGGTGTCCAGCCCCAGTTGTAAATGACCCTGTACCCAGGAGTTCTACTCATCTCTGATCACAGGGATCACTGGTCAGGCCTGGAGGGACATCTGTCACCTCTCCTTGTCCCAGATTTTACCAAGATTTCCCTTAACAAAGAGGACCAAGACTTTAGTCCCCATCATTGGTCTAAAGATCAGAACTATGAGTTGTGTCCCCAGCAAGTGGCTGTGCTGCACACAACCTCTCCACTCTTTCACCTGTTCCTCTGGCATCCCCGGGCCCTGGTGAGCTGGCTGGCCCCTTTGGAGAAGCTGCTCTTAGAGACGAGGCAATAGGACACTTAGGAAAAAGGAATCTTTAGGGCAAAGGGAACTTTTCACAGGAAGATTCACCAGAGAAAGAGGTCTGTGTCTTTCATAGGGAACTAGGAATTTACTCTGTATTTCTCTCTGAAATCAAATTCGCTCTTTAGGGTTTGCCTTTCCACTCAAGCCAGTCCTCCTGGGCCTTCCAGCACACCCACTGCGCAGATAAGCCCTAAGTCCAACCCTGCCCTTGGCCCTGACTCTGTTCTGTCCTTTGGGGTCTTTGTGGCACCACTTCCCTGGCTCTTTCAGGACCTTTCCCTGGAGTGGCTGTGAGTGGGGGCAGGAACAAGATGGAGGGGAGAGAAGACAAAGCTCAGTGGGTGTTGCTCCTGCAGCCGTTCACCCCTGCACCCTGCTAGCCTTGGGCCTGAAACACTGTGCTGAGCTTATGGCCTTGTGGGGGACTCTCTCTCCCTGTTTCCGGCTGGATGTCTATTCCCTTGTTCTGCTTAAGCTCCTCAGGCACGCCCCCAGCCTTCTGTATTTCAGATCCCGTGGGAGAAGGATCTGGATCCTTCCACTGCAGCAAGAAGTGGGTACCTGGAGTCATGCTACCCAAGTGGGCTGAAGAACGGATCCTCCAGCCACGGTGGACCCGCTCTCCGCAAGGGCCTGGATTTTGTATATTGTCTTTCTTCTCACTTGATGTAAGTAAGAACGACACCACTTGAGCCTGGGGCGTGTGATGTGTGTTCTCAGCAATGCGGAATTTTTACCGGAGAATTGGTTCTTATCTCGAGTGGGAAAGAGTTCAACAGTAAGCCACAGTAAAGTAAAAGCAAGTTTACTTAGAGAGATACACATTCCATAGACAGAGTGTGGTCTGTCTCAGAAGGGAGAGCAGACCCAGAGTGTGGAGTCGTCTCAGAAAGTGAGACTGGCCCTAGGAGACAGATATCCACTCCATAGGTAGAGTGCAGGCCATCTCAGAAGGCAAGAGAGGTAGCCCTAGGGTATGGAGTTGTTAGTTTTTATGGGCTGGGTAATTTCATATGCTAACAAGTGGGAGGATTATTCCAACTGTTTTGGGGAAGGGGTGGGGATCCAGGAATGAGGCTCCACTTACTTTTGGGCCTTTTATGGTCAACCTGGGAACTATCATGGTGCCTGTGGGTGTGTCATTTAGCATAAGCTAATATATTACAACGAGCCGATAATGAGGCTTAAGGTCTACTGGAAGTCGAATCTTCTATCATCTTGGACCTAGATGTTTCTAACCAGTTAACCTATCCTCAGTGGCTGTGTCATTCTTTTAATGGTTATGCCCTGCCTTCTCCTCTCCTGTCTCAGAATCATGTGCTGGCCTCTTCCCTGGGTGGTACTTATTTACCTTTTCACCTTGGCCACACAGCCTGACCACCCCCTTCCCCATGAACAGTGACATAGTGAGATCAGTTCACATTGCAGTGGCTGTCAGTCACCCTTTGTGTGTATAGGAACCAGGACAACACAAGGCTGAGGGCCTGGCAAGGCCCACCCTCAGAAGGAGACTTCACTTTAGATGTTCACAAACTTCTTGGCCACATTGTCAAGGCAACTCTGTGACACTTTCTTGGAGGTTACTCTAGGATGAGGCCTGCAGTCCTGGGAAATGCTGACTGGAGACTATGCCTCTGGCTGCGACCCACCTAGGAGCCAGATAGCCTTCCCGGGCAGCATGCACCTGCCACATCATCTTGCTGAGGTTCGCCAGGATGGATGGCAGTAACCTCATCCAGCTGCTCCTGGACACTGTCCTGGGCCTCCTGGGGCTGAGATCTTTGTACTTTCTGTAAGTTCTTGATCTTATCCGCCCTTCCCTCCACATTTGCTCCAACCAGGGAACAAAAAATCTGGAGTATGTGTGTGTGTGTGCGTGCACAGGTGAGCATGTGTGCACCATGCACAGGTCCATGGGCACGTGAGTGTATGCATAGGCCTACCTGCACCTGGGAGAAGGCCAGAGGCTCCTTCTCAAGGAACAGGAGCCCAGAATCCCCCAAGTCCACCCCCAGGGACTGGTGGTGGGTGTGGAAGTCAACCCCAGTTCAGCTTCCTAGACAGTGTGGGCTTGGAAGAAGAGCCCGGCCGGGGGCGGCTATTGCTCAGGGTCACATAGTTCAGAAGCAACAGAGCTGAGATTAGACCCTCAAGGCTCATGACTTACAGAGCAGGGTTTTTTTCTACTACTCCAGAGCAGGGAGAAGAATCTTCATCTTGCCAACCCCTGGAGCACTAGTGAGGCCCTCAGGACCCAGTGGACAGAGCAATGCTTGGTTGTGTAAATGGCCATGTGTCTCCCTGGGTGTCTGGCAGAGTGTTGAGCCTCTGGAGGGCACTCAGTCCTGTCTACTTGATTGCCACCTCCTAGGCACCTGCTGAACAATTCTTTCCCTATGTGCCTGCCCCATCCATCTGCACCCAGATGCCCAAGCTTCACCAGCTGTGAGGGCCACTCCTTCATGGCTCTGGTAGGAGGGCTGTGGGGTAGACAATCAGTCCCCTGTAACCCTTCTTTTCTTCTCCCTTCACCTTCTCACCCTTGATGCTCTGGCTTTATGGATTTTGGTCTCACTGGCCTTAGCCAGTTAATCCCAATCATGGCTAGAAGGCTTTGAATTAGACCCAGGTTTCTCAGCTGTGACACTACTGACACAAAATTCTTTCTTGTGGCACCTGTACTGTGTCCTGGGCAGCAGCATCTCTGGCCTCTATGTGCCATTCTGTGTGCCACTAGCACACTCCTCCCTTCCGCCCTCTAGTTTTGACAACCAAAACCATTTCCAGATCTTGTCAGATGTCCCCTGGGAGGCAAGAGTGCCTCAGTTGCGAAGCACTGGGTTAGACGGAAGGCAACTGCTCTGGTTCTGTCTCCCTTTCCTGGGAAGGCTGCCGTGTGGGTGGTGGGCTAGTCTAGCTCCAAAGCTCCCAGTACCTCTCTCTACCCATTCCCTGCCAGTCTGCTTGCCTGCTTGGCACTAAAACCTGTAACTCCAGGACCAGCTCTTGGTGGCTAGGCCTGGGCACTGCCACCTACACATGTCCCGAAGACTCAGAGGTAGACTGGAGTGAGAGCTGGTGGGGAGGGAAGGGAGCAGGGGTTGGCAGAAGACACTGGGACTCGCCAGTATATCGGCAGCGAAACTGTGTTTGCAGTGCCATGTCCTAGGCCAATGCATCACTTACTTTTGAAGCCTGGTCCAGTCTGAGACTCAGAGAGAACTGAAATGAGAGGGGAAACATAGGATATGGGCCTGGTTGCTTCTAACCAGTATTTGTCTTATGCTCAATGGCTGTGTCACTTGTTAAATGGTTATACCCTGCCCACTTCCCTCCTATCTCACCATAAGGATGAAGCCTTGCCCTCCTCTACATTTTTTTCTGCTGTTTGACAGATCTTCTATGTTTTCTCTCACATTTTATTTCTCTCTGAGTCTCAGTTTCCCTGGCCTATATGGTGGATCTCTAAGCTCTCAGCGCATGGGACTGCCATGAGTCTCAGACTAAAGCAGGCTGTGAAGCATAAGGGTGTTTGACCACGGCCTCCATTGCCTTTTCTCATCTAACCATCCCCAGTGGCCTGAGGCCTCAGCTGGTGAGGTGCCTCACTCAGTGATGCTGCAGCACTGTGCATTGTACTCCAGCCCCCATCTCGTGGGAGGACTGGAGAGGGCAAAGCTTTCCAAGCAGCTGAGCCCCTGAGCCCCAGAAAGAGCCGGGTGTAAGTTTGCCACTCAGGTGTAAACAATCAAATATATAGCTGGGGACAGACCTGGCCTGGGAGGGGGCAGATGGTCAGAGGAATCTCATGCTTGGTGCTCAGGCCTATTTCTCTTCTTCCCACTTGTCCCTTTGAACTGTATCCAGAGGAGGAACTCAGCCCTGCTGTTAGCCAGACTGACTCCTTGCATGTCCTCCCCAAAGTCTGATTCCAACTCCAGGCGTCATGGGAATCATTTGGGACAGCCCCTGCTTCCAGGCAAGAAGCTGCCAGATGAGTGGTCCTTTAGTGATGCACTGAATGAGGAAGTGCTTCCTAACACCCAACTCCAATCTCTCCAGCTACTCACTGGACCTACTTCCTCTCTTTCCTTCATGGACACAGAAGGCACTTCTCACCAACCTCAGGGTGAAAAACAGTCTCTGGCGTTTGCTGTTCTTTCTCTGACTGGGTTCCAGTTTCAACCCCCTCTGCTTTGCCGAGTTTATTCCACTGGGTCTTATACCCACCACCCCACCCAACCCCAGCTCTTTTCGGGTATTTAGAGTTTGGCAAACCAAGTTTAAAATACAGGCTCCCTCATTTACTAGCTTGTGGTCTCAGGTAGGTCCCTATACCTCTCCGGGTTTCAGTCGTCCTCATCTGTAAAATGGAACTATTCCTTACGGGACTGTTGTGAAAAGCGAATGAGTGGAATGCATGTAAAGTACTCAACACAGTGCGTGTTATGATCAATGCACACCAAGTACTAGAGGAGGAAAGATGTGTAAAGTACATACGCAGTGCCTGGCACATTGTAAGCACTAAATGAAGGTCAGCTACTATTACCCTGATACCCACCCAAGGGTCTTTTGGAAACAAATCAAATATATTTTATGTGAGGCAGTGCAGAGACCCATCTGGCTCCTCAGACAAGTGAAACCGAGAGAAAAGGCTCTCCTTACAAAAAAAAAAAAAAAAGAGAGAGAAAAAAAGGAAGGAAAGAAAAGGCTTTCTGCCTCACTCACACCCCACCCTGCTGCCAACACTTCACTGACTGAGCTCTTCCCACCCAACCGACACTGAGACACACAGACCCAATTTGTTCAAATCCAGCTCCACCACTAAGTAGCTGAGGATAACGTTGAGCAAGTACCTTCCTTCACCTGAGCCTCAGTTTCTGCACCTTTAAAATGGGGATAAAATTGTACCTATTGCTACCAAATCCAAACTCATTCTGCTCGCCACACAACAGGCCAATAAATCGGGAGATGAGGTGTTGGGGCAAGGAATAGCAACTTTATTTGGAAAGCCGGCAGACCGAAAGGATGGCAGACTAATGTCTTGGAGAACCATCCTGCTCTAGTCAGAACGCAAGCTCCTTTTATACAAAAAAATGGGGGAGGGGGTGTGGTTGGTTGTTGTAAACTTCTTGCTGCAGGAATTCTTTGTTCTTGCAGCCGTCCATGTGGGTCAGGCCATGGTGTCCCTGTAAACCTCCAACAAAACAAAGGTTATTCTCTATTTTGCAACTTGCCATCTCTACAGAAGTGCAGGAGTGCTAACATCCTTAAAGGTCAAAGCCCCGAGAAAAGGCTCTCTTGTATATTTCAGGCTAAAAGCAACATTGTTTCACAAAAGATGCAGAGCTAGCAAGACTAAGCCTAGAAAACAGGGCACAGTGGTCAAAACTAAAGGAACAGGTCCAATATGGAGTCAGATTTGTTCTCTATTACACTATCTTAAGATTTCGTGAGTATCTAATAAGAAAACCAGTAGATGAACTGTGTCAAACACCCTGGAGAGGGTTTGGGTTTCATTTCTATGGTTTCCCCCTTCTTGTCCTGGGCCCTGGGTCCTGCCTCCCTCGTCAGCACCCTGCCCCCTTCCCCATCTTCCTTTCCCCCCATCTCCTCTGCTTCCCCTCTTCATAAAGCTGTTACAGGCCAGGACATGGCCACTTCCTCTGCCTACACAGGCACCACTTGTTTATGCTGGTGTTTTTCTGTGACCTGGACAACGTGTCCCACTCCAGGGACAAGCTGGAACCAGTGCTCCAGCCGCTCCACCCCGGAGAGGGGGGAGAGCTGGTTGGCAGGAGGCCAGTCACAGGCAGGGCCCAGCTCTTCCCTTTCCCCGCAGAGGGGAGGAAGCTAGGAGCCCAGGGCTCTGCCTCCCAGTCAGGAGCCTGGGACCATAAATTGCTCTCATTTGACAGCTAGGAATTTGTCCAAGGTCATAGGAGCCAGTCAGAGGCCCTGACAGGAACTTGCTTGCTTCTCCGGACTAGGAAGCACAGCTGGGGTGGGGCTGGGAAATGAGAAAGGGTATCTACACTTTAACAAGGAAGCAGGAAGTGTCGTTGTGGTCACCACAATCAGTGCACCCAAAGTGAAGCAGAGAGACCGGCATCCCACTGCCCAGGCCTCAGTCCCTCTCTACTCTGAGCAGCGATGTTTTTACTCATTTATAAGTTCTCTGCTGCCTTCTGCCAGCCAGCAGGGTCAGCTGATGGTTAAGTATAGTAGCCCAAGCACCAAGGGCCCACAAAAATGTTTTTTTCCTATTATTGAAGTATACTCAGTTTACAATGTTGAGTCAATTTCTGGTGCACAGCATGTTTCAATCATGCATATACATACATATATTCCTTTTCATATTCTTTTTCATTATAGGTTAGTATAAGATATTAAATATAGTTACTTGTGCTATAGAAAATTTTTTAATTTTAATTTAATTGAAACTCAGAGGAAAAAAATGAATATAAGAATAGCAAAAATATAATGATTAGTCCAGCCCAGACAATATTTGTCTTTGTACCTATGCAGTTGTAAAATAGATTTTTAAATATTATTTGGGACAGAAGGGCCCGTGAAGGCCAAAGTAGCCAGGGCCATGCAAATTCATCTGCGGCCCCGGTCTCCACTCAATCCCAGGCCTTCCCCTTGGGCTTGAGGCACCATCTGCCTGTCTAGTGGTTGCATGTGGCTACCCAGGGCCCTTCCTGGGCATGGCAGGGACCCTGGGGGCAGGACAGGCCAACCCTTAGTAGGATGCAGGGGTGGCCTTTGGGCAGGGGAGGGCTGTCTCCACGATCAGTGTGCATGCCTGCAGCCCCACCCCTCTGCCCTCCCTCGTGGTCTCTCTCCTCTTGAGCCAGCTTTCCTGAATAGCTTTTCCTCTCTTGTTCAACAGCTCTCACACCTACCACTCCCGGTTCCTTCCCCACTGTTCTCCCACCACCCCCACCAACGGAAACGCCACTTCCCCCCAGCCGGCACAGCCCTGCTCCCCATCCTCCCCTCCGCAGCAGGCTGACACTACCAGCAGGAGGTAGGAGCATCTCTCGCTTCATGCTGGACTGTAGTGGGAAGAAGACAAGCTTTGGAGTCTGGGCAAGAAGTCCCAGCTCAGCTGCTTACTTGCTGTGGACCCCAGGGCGAGTCTACTTGCCTCTCAGACTCTCAGATCTCCGTCCAGGACAAGTGCACAGGGGACTTTTGAGGTTGAAAGGCAGGGCAGGGGGCCTGGTATAGAGGTATGGAGTAGGCGCTCAGTATCCACACGCTCCCTCCTGGGTGGCAGAAGGGCTCAATGCCATCCTCCCTCACCCTTCCTCAGCTTCCTTTGAGCTCCTGTACACCTTCCCATCGTCACAGACCCCACGTCATGTTCTCTCATGTCTCCATACACACCACTATTTTGCTGCATTCAGCGGACACTCCCTGAACTCCCGGACACTGGCTCTTCTCTACCAGATCCGGTGCTGGCCACTGGGCCTACAGAGATGTCTCTCGCCTGGTCCCTGCCCTGGATGTTGTAGCCTAGGTGAGGAGATGAACTTATACAGTTGAGGTTAGTTTTATGTGATGAAATTCCACTTAAAAAGTGATTCATGAGTACAGGGACAGGTTTGTTAGGAAAGGCTGGCTGAGTCTTGAAGGGTGTGAACAGCTAGAGAGGAGAAAAGGGGACAAACCAAGTCGCGGGGGCGCGGGGGTGGGAACCTTCGAGAATAAGGGCTTGGAGTGAACAAACCAACACAGTAAACAGTGAGGAAGTGCTCCCTCTACACCTGGGACTGTACTGGGTACTGTGCTGGGTGTGTGGGCTCCTTGCAACTCCCTAGTGAGGAAGGCATTCCTGTACCCATTTTATAGATGAGAAAACTGAGGCTCAGAGAGTCAACTTCATGCTGCTAAGAAGTGGCAGAGCCAGGACTTGAACCCACTTCTGTGACTCCAGATGCCATCACTGGGCCTCCCTGCCTCCCTGAGCTGGGTGCTGTGAAGGACTCAGAGATGAACTCCACCAGGATCCTGATCCCAGGGGCTCTCAAGCTAATGGGGAAACTGGGAGTGTGACTGGTGCTAAAAGAACCATAAGAGGAGGCATAAGCAAGATGGAGGCCTTAAAACAGATGCAAAGGGCAATGACAACTCAGAGTGAGGACAGAACAAATGTTGCTAAAATTTGGGGAATGACTTTTTGGAGACATATTAGAGTTGAGTGTTGCCAGACTGGTGAGGTTGGAGGGTGATCATGCTTTGTAATAATCAACCTACCTCTCTCTGAGCATCATCTTACTTATGTATGGGGAAACTAGGGCCCCAAAAGGTTAAATTGTTGGTTCATGACTCCACAGCTAAGAACTGGCAGAGCTGAGACTTGAACCTGGGTCCTCTGAGTCCAAGTAAGTCCTACATCCACTCCAGGCAGAGAGAACTAAAGGCGCATGCCCGGGACACGTCAGGAGAAGAGAGGTGAATGGAGGAAGAAACTTGGTGGACAGGTAAAGGCTGCACTTGTGGGGTCCTGGATGCCACAGTTTGGATTGTCAACTGTGGGGGGCAGAATGGAGGCATGGGTGGTTTTTGAGTCAGAAAGACATAGGGTGACAATCGACTTTAGAGCGAATGACCTGGTACTAAGTATAGATGGAAATTGGTGGAAGAAGAGAGACAGGAGGTGAGGGTCTCTCCTAAATATCCATGTGGAAAGGAATGCCAAATGAGCTGGCTGCCACAGACCCTGAGGCTGGGGCTGGATACAGGGCACACCGTGCAGGGGGACTCAATTGGATGTGGCTACTTCCCCGTTAGGCCCAAGACATCTGGCCCTACCTCCCTGACCCTATCTCCTCCCCTTTCCCCTGCTCCCTGCACCCCAACCACGCTGACCAGCTGCTTCTCCTGGAAAATGCTTACTTTTGTCTCCACTCCAAAGCCATTGTACTTGCTCACTCTTTCCTCTCCCCTGGAACTTTTGACCCTAGATCTTTTCATGCCCCATTCCTTCTTGCCACGTCTTGGCTTGCTTACATGTCACCTGCTCAGAGAGGCACTCTCTGACCACCCTATTGGAGTAAGCACTCAGTCACTACTACCTCATCCAGCTCTATTGGCTTCATCACCCTTATCATAGCTGAAGTCAGCCTGTGTATCATCCACCTCCTTCTACTCACCCATTTACTAGAATGTACACCAAAGGCAGGTGGGAACCTTATCGGTCTTCTTCCCTACTTTCTTCTCTGTGTCTCAACAGAGTCTGGCATATAACAGAGAGTTATATGGCAGAAGGGATGAGCATTTGAAGGGATGGATAGAGGCACTGGTTGAGAGGGAAGGAAGGATCATGGCTGATTTGGGGATCTGAGCTGGGCAGCCAGGAAGATAAAACTGCTTCAAATCGAGACAAAGCAGGCAGCAGGGAGCAGACTGTGTGTGGGAAGATGGTGAGTTTGGCTGGGGCCTGTTGCATTTGATACACAGGTGGGGCCTCCAGGTGGAGAGGTCTACTCCTGCAGTGGGAAATACTGGCCAGAGCCAAAGGAAGTGATGGGGCTCTTGGTACGGATGAGCGGGGCAGGGGGATTTGCACAAAGGTGTAAACAGAAGCAGTGGATGTCAGCTAGGTCCCTAATAAGCACAGTGAGGCAGAGAGGACAGGATAAGGAAAGAGTGCTTCAAGAAGGAAGTTATCTTCCTTATGGCCATGGGGCCAAATTCACAAGGAAGAAGTAGAGTGAAAACGAATCAATAGTTCAGATGCAAAGAGGTCACTGGGCTCTTTAGAGCCTGGTGAGGAGGTAGGTGTGTTCAGAATGGTGGGAGCCAAGGCTATGGGGATCTGGGAGCCAAAAGAGTAAGTAGGGCGTTGACACCAATCATGAAAAAAATCTGCACATGCACCCCCACCCACCAAGCCCAAGCCCTCCTTACAGAGTCTAACTGGCAGGGAGGAGGCAGGAGGAGGCAGGGCAGGGAGACTATCATTTATTCATGTCTGCCATGTGTGCCACTGCACAGCCACCTTCACAACCACTGGCTCCTTTAGCCCTGATGACAACCTTGCAAGATATAAACCATCATTAGCCTCAGAAAGGTTACCTGTATCACTTAAGGTCACCCAGCTAAGTGACAATACAGTGAGATCTAAGCCTGGGTCAGTCTACCATCTCCCCTCAGCCACTCTGGCAATAAGGCACCAGGGACTAGCAAATAAGAGATTGATTGTCCAGTTCCCATGTGGGATTTGGTCTGGCTTCCTGGAGGTAGTGGGTCAGGGGAAGCATAAGAGGAGAAAGTATAGGCAATGGGGTAGGGAATTTGAGGGTGAGAGTTCTCTGGCACCAGGGAAAAGCCATCTCAACGTGGATCGAGGTACAAGACTGAGGGCTAGAAAGGGCCATGGGCAGCGCTTGTTGGGGGTGGAAGTGAGGGGCCTGGGCGGCCTCGTCCTTGTGACATCTACTCCGTGTCTCTAGGCCGTGGCAGTCCATTCACAGACTGCGTGGTGGGCCAGGCAGAGATGCAGGGATGGAGGGATGGAAGCCTCTGCTTTATGCAGGGGGGACAACACTAAGGCCTAGAAAAGCTCCCTTGCTTGATACTACCTCTCCCAAAATGCCACACATAGAGGAGCCACACTGGGCAACTGGTCCAAGGCCTCAGAGGCCAGAGCTGAAAGGTTGGAGGAGTTCTCTGGCCCTTCCAAGAGCCTCCTTTGTTACTCTTTTTCTGTCTCCTAGTGACCATCACCTAGGCAGTCATTTTTATGCCACTCATTAACAACATGCTCAACCCCATTCTCTGCACCATCACCACAGCCTCCTTCCATGACTGGGTGGGACAGCACCAGTGTCAGTAGGTCCCCGGCTGCCTGCCTTGAAAAGTACTGGCTCAAGCTTCACACCAGTGTCCCCTAACACTAGTGCTGCTTGAGTGATCTCCAATCCAACGATCATAGGCCGGATGCCTTCATTGTTTTCCCAAAGTCAAGGGGCTGATAGGCCCTCTGCTCCATCTCACTCCCTTCCAGGTGGAGCCAAGACCCTCCAGGCAGCAGCAGTGAGGAAAGGCCAGAGGCATGTAGGTACAGCTGAACCCAGAAGAAGAGACTGGTAGAAGGTAACAGAGAAGTGGGACCCCAATCTGTTCAGGCTGGGTTGGGGTGCAGACTGGGGCGGGCCATACTGAACACTGACTGAGCCAGACTTGTGATGAGGTTATCCCCAGCCTGTTTGGCCCCAGAGGAAGCTGAGGTTTGGAGAGAGAGAGTAGGACTTGTTTGCCCCAGGCTGCTGGACAGCACTCAAAAGCTATGCGGACACAGATTGGTTGCAAAGCCTGTACACTCTCTTCAGCTGCCCCTTGGAGCTTGGGGATTTTATGATTATGGCAATGTGGCAAGGAAAGCCTTTCCTGCAGGAAGTCCAGATGAGAGGGCCTCTCTTTACTGGCCACTAAAGCCAGACCAGGGGCTGCCTTGAAGCACTCAGACCTGTATTAGGCTGGCTTATGGGTAGAACAGGGTCCCCAAGGCTCCTGAGGCTGGGTCTCCACCCTTCATCTTTCAGCCTGGGTTGTGTGCAGCAGGGGAAGTAAGGAGAGCATAGCCATGGGCAATCTCTCCACAGGGCTTTTGTCAGGATGCCTGAGGTCATGCTTGTGGGCTGCTCAGATAAGGGCTTTTGGTCAGGTCAGGGAATGGGGTTTGCAGCTTCTGCCCAAGCCCTGGCTTCTCAGAATCCCACCTGCCCCACCCCCAAATCACCTCTCAAAGAGAAAGGCTGAGGCCCTTCCCATTTCTCCTGCGGTCTCCCTGAGTCCTATGCTGGTACTGCTCACAGCCTCTGACCCTAACACTGAGCCTGCATTGTAACCTGCCCCTGGTCCCTAGCCCATCGTCTCAGCAAAGACAGCTACACAGACAGAGTACGTCTCTAGTAATGCTTTATTGCTCCTCGGTGGTGGGGGGGTGTCACGTGGACCCACTCTCCACCTCCCCTGTCGCATCTTAAGTGCCCTGCCCCTTGAGGCTTTCCAGACCCCTGCTCCCAACCATAGACTATGGTACATTCATGATAGAATATGTGTGTGTGTATATATAGATGTGTGTGTGTGTGTGTGTGTGTGTGTGTGTGTGTGTATATATATATGTATCTATATATATATACAAGTACATTTTTATATCCTGACTGTACAGTATTTATAGTTACAAATAAAATAGATAGGTTTAAAAATTGCAACTGGTTGGCTGGAACCCATCCCACTACAGTTTATTCAGCCAAAAAATAATAATAAAGCACCAGTTGACGTTGGGCACTCGACTCTCTACATGAACCAAGATGGCTGGTGGGTGGGCTAGGTCAGGTGTGGATCAAGCCCTGGCGGGATGAGATGACATTAGGCCCTTCCATCTGGCAGCCTGGCCACCTGAACCAGGGGCCAGATCTCTTCTTGAGGAAGGGGCTGTCATGTAAAAGCAGGAAAAGGGACACCGACACGGATAGTGTCTCCTCTCACCATCTGCTTTTGCTAGGCCTGTGTGGTAGGAGCAAGGGTGTTTACTTTCTAGACACGGCAGTGCGTGGGCAACAGATGCACAAGACCGCAGGGAGTGGCAGATAAAGTGTGGGGCCCGAGTCTGGGGAGACTGATTCATTGGTCTCCTGAGACCTGAGAAAGGAAGGTTCCCCCCTACTCTCACATCCCAAGCTATCCCAAAATCGTCATGTCGCCTATTGGGGCCTGTCAGCACCCACTCTTTAAATGAGCCTCATAAAAGTCAGCATCGTATATACACAGATCAGACAGCTCACAAGGGTTGGGGCTACCCTGTGCTCTGCCCCTGTGCCCATCTGTTCCAGTCCAATTTCTCTGTATAAGCCAGTTCCAGGCCAGTGTTGGCCCAAAGGCAGGACCGTAACCTCCTGTCCAACTTTAAAGGGACCCTGGCACCAAACAGGATGGCTTGGCCTCTCAGAACACCAGAGAGCTGGGAGCACACACTGTTCTCTGCCTCCTTGCCCCGCAGGTTGAGAGATCCAGGAAGGCTTAAGACCGACTGGTGGCTTTGCAGACCTAGAGAGCAGTAGCCTTCTTCTTGCTCCAAAATGACTCCTCTCTCCCGGAAGGGCAGAACACAGGTGTAGGGGTAGAGGTGGAGTAAAGACTGTACACTGAAATTCTCTTTTCCTCCCACGTATGTGCGGAGGAGCTTCAGGAAGTAAGGAGGACCACACAGGCTTGCCTCTGCCCCTGGAAGTGGCATCCATTGTGGTGGGGGGAGAGGCTCTGCTCTCATCCCCCCACTAATCCTGATTAATGCCTTGGTGCTGGGGGAGTAGGGCTCAGTCTGGGAGCAGACTGAGGCTCACAACTTTGTCTCTGGTCCAGCTGCCTGCAGGGTAGGGAAGGAGTCCCGGATCTTTGCCACTTCCATGGCACACAGATGCCCAAAGACTTTGTTGTACCAGTCAGGAGAACGGCCCCTGGGGAGGTAGAAGCAGGCAGGTGTAAGCCAGGGGTTCTTCCCTGGAGCCCTTGCCAGGGACAAGGAAGCCAGGACTTGCTGCCCTCCCCTCACCGGGGGTCAGTGGCACAGGGCAGAGGTGGGAGGGCGTCTGGGCTGAGGAGGCTGGTACCTGAGGTCAGCACGGCAGATGTGAGTGAGCCGGGAGCGGCCTAGGCCGCAGGGCTCCATGAGGTACTGGGACGTGAGCATCAGAGCCCGCACCCCCGACTCCGGCACAGGTTGCTCAGGATCCAGGGACTGAGAGAGGAGCAGGCAACCCCCGCGGGGTAGGTCAGAGCGCCACATCCTGCGGACAAGGGAGACATGTTCAGCTTCCTGGCGCTGGTTCCCATCCCACCTCCCTGGTCCCCTCAAGCACAGCAGGCTGACAGCTAGGGCCTCTCACCGGAGCACCACAAAGTCACGGCAGGGGTGGGGTGCCATGCTGTCGGTGACGTAGTGGTACAGTTCCACCCCTGGCATCAGGGCTTCAAGCACCTGGGCCCGCAGCAGGTCCTCATCCCAGAGAGCCCTCTCCCGCAGGACACGGTGTAGCACGACGGCCGGAGGGGCCGCCACCTCCGTGGATGCCTTCCACACACGCAGAGGGTGTCCGTCTGATGCCTGTGAGCCACGGGAGTGGGGACAGGGACAGCTGTCAGGGCTGGAGAAGCCCCACTCGACCCTCTGGCCCCGGCCTGCCCTCACTCCGGCCTCGGACAAGGGAAGGCTGCATGGCCACCCCACTAACCCTGGCCCAATCCAGACAGGCCAGCCCTGCGCTCCCTGTCCTCTTTCTCCTTTCTGGGTTGTTGCTCCTCCACCTGCTCGGGAGCACAGAGAGATGATGGGACACACATTTTCTGAGGCCTACTAGGCTCTTCCGTGAAATGGGCACAGTGCTTGGAATTTCTGGAACTGAACAGGAAGAGAAGATGGCAGTCGTCCTCAAGGAACTCCCCATTTAGCTCAGGAAGTGGAATGCGTGCACTGCAACAAAAGTGGCCACTTCCTGAGCCTTTTTTAGGTGTGAGCTTCTCAGCCCCACCATCTAAGGGAGGTTTTACTGTGACTGGTTTATCCATGGCCAACCTCTGGCTTGTGGTCTTACAATCAGAATCCAAGAAAGGACATACCTAGTGTCAAGAGCTGGACAAAGAAGTGTCACCTCCAGCCTGGGGCATGGCTGGAGGCTCTGGATGGAGAGGGGGCATATCAAGTTGGGGCTTAAGATGGCTTGGGAAATAGAATGCTCGGGGCAGGTCAGTCCAGGAGGAGGACAGCAGGGGCAGAAGTACAAAGGGGAAAATGTAAGAAGCTCAGCATGACTGTGCCATGGGGACGGATGGCAGGTGAGGCTCTAGAAGTAATGATGGGTCCGGAGGGGACTTCTGGAAGGTAATTCTGGCAGGTGCTTCCTGAGAGAGATCTCTGGTCTCATTTGCTTCCCACTTCCTTAAGGTACTTGCTCTACCACCTGATGTTCTCCAAGTGTCCGACAGAAGCACAGCGAGACAGGCAGGGCAGCTCCTTCTTTTGGGGATCCCTACACACACACACACACTAATCTGCACCAGGCCCTCTCCTGGCCCCATAGCAACTCTGGGCCGCGTGATACCCACCTTCTTGCAGGCCAGCTCCGTGTGCTGGGGCCCGGGCACACTCATCCAGCCCTTGAAGCGCTCGGCAGCATCGCGTAGCAGCTCCTGGACGCTATCTTCCATGTAGAAGCTCAGGCTCACACCAGCGGCTCTGGCCTGCCGCAGCTCAGCCAGGGCCGGGCCCGGAGGGCTGAGCTCGGCCGCACTGTAGGAGCTACACAGTTGCAGCACCATGTCCTGGGGCACCTGGGAGGGCACATGCACACCAGGCTGGGGGCCGTGGGGAGTGTCAGAAGGTCAGGGACCTCCGGTCCCAGAGCCCCTTAGGTCTGTCTGGTTCATTTGAAGGGACTGGAGAAGCCTGGCTACTGAAATGCAGTGGATGAGAAACCTTGCAGGGGAAGAGTTGGAAATGGGTGGTCAAGGAGTATGCATCAAGATGGACCCTAACTCTGACTTAGGGCACAAAGATTAGGCCTGATGGTTCTCCCGGGTCTCGAGTGACTCACCTGGAAAAGTTTCTTGCAGTCACTGATCATGTGTGATAGGCCCTGGGTGGCAGCCATATTCTCACTCAGGTCCCTAGGGCCTGGCCGGCCAATCAGGCTACGTTTGCTTTTGATCCTGGAGGGAAGGGCCGAGAGGAGAGGATGGCACAAGGGCACAAGACAAGCTCCCCAGAAGCCCGCTTGCCAGCTCTAAACACAAAACAACCTGCTGCCCTTTAGAAGGACCTGCTTCACAGCATCCAAAGCCTCCCTGGGCCCCTGAGGAGTCAGGCTGACCTCTTGTGGTGCTACCTGGGAACTGCAGTGCCGGCCATCAAGGGCCAACAATCCAACGGGGCCCCAACCCTCCCTGCCTAGCCCAGCCATGCCCTGCCCTGTTTCACCTGGGTGAGGGGTTATCCTTCTTGGAGACATTGAGGTGGAAGATGGAGGGGGCCAGGCACACTGCCAGGTTACCAGCTGTCATCTGGTTTTCCTCAGCAGAGGCAATGTCACTTAGGAAATAGAGCAGGGTCTGCAGCACCTCTCGGTTCTCATCGGGGAGCAGCAAGGTGGCAGCTTGCGCGGCTGCCAACCATTGATCCTTGGGGAGGACTGTAAGAAAGGCATGGCAGAAGGGCTTCCTTATTCCCCTAGAGCTTCTGGCAGCAAGCCTCTTCTTGCTTCGAGGAATGCAGACGGTACAGTGGTCCCAAGGGAAGTTGGTGAGGGGGAAGGGCAAAGGTGGACTCGGGTCTCAGGTGACGTGTAAGCTTGGGTGAGTCCCTGCCTCTCCTCAGGGCCTCAGTCTATTCTTTTATATAATGGGTGTGGGGGAATAGAATGTGGTCTCTCTGCAAGGACCATTCCAATTCGGGATAGTAAATCTTCCAATGAGCTTCTGGGTGTGGTTACATTTGCCTACACGGGTTTATCTTCCACAAGCCCTGGGATTCAAGGAGAATGAGAACGGAACAGGTTATTGGGGATCGGGTCAGGGGACTCACGCTGGTAGATTTGCAGGAAAGTGGTAGTGAGCTTGCTGGTGAAGATAGGCTCAGGCAGATCCCGGAAATACTGTTTCAGCAGGTCAGCCACATCATAGGCTGACTGGCCGTCGTAGCAAACATTGTCAGGGGAAGTCTCATTCATTTGGCGTAGGTTCTGGATCCTGGACTTCACTCCAGACTTGCGGAAGATGCCCACCTGGCCCATGCAGGGGAGGGAGGGAGGGAGACAGGTTGGGGTGGGAGGGAGACTGTGAGGCCAACCCTGGACCGAGGGTCAGGAGTGTAGCACCCACCTCCCTTCCCCACCAGAGCTTTCCAAGACTGGCAGGCTTCCTGCTGGGTAGGGCAGGAGAGAAATGGCAAAACAAAAGAGAAGAATTTTTACAGCCCCAAGGCCAAGGAGAAAGATGGCTTTGCGTGGAGATGAGTCGGAAAAGGAGGACCTAGGCTAAGGCGGGCTCCTGGAAGATGGGGACTACTATGCCTGGGCCATAAAAGAGCTGGCACAGAGTGGGACAGAAGGGTGTTTTGGGTCCATCCCTGTTGGGCCTTCCTGAGGATAAGCAAAGTCTCTAGCATGCCAGCCCGACCCAGGGGGAAGCCCAGAGCAGCTCCCCTCCCCAACTCCCCAGTCCAAGGAAGCCTTGGACTTCCTTCCCAGCACCATCTCTCCTCATGCGCCCTGGAAGGCCTCACCTGTTCCAGGCACTGGCTGCGCAGGTAGCGCATGGCTTGCTGAATGCTCTGGGGCAGTGGTTGGCCGGTACGCTGCACATGGATGAGGGGTGGCACCCCAAAGACCTGCTGGCCCCGGTAGTCCGGTGTCTTGTTCCTTTTCATGAACTTGGGCATTGACCTGTTTGGAGAAGTGACCAGAGATCAGAAAGGGGGATGGGGTAGGACCGGAGACAACTTGGAGACTCTGCCGGCAGTCTCAGGGGACTCAGGTGGTGGGGAGTAGGGGGAGAAACACACCATGTCCCCAGAGTCAACATACACCTACAGTTGAGCACCTGCTCTGGGCCCATTCCCAGGGAGTCTCAGAGACACAGGGAGCTCTCAGTCTGGTCAAGGAGACGATTGCCACAACAGGCAGTGATAATACCTCTGGCCAGGAGTGGGCCAAAACTTAAGGGGAGACTCACGAGGGAGGGAAACTGTACTCAGTGGGTCAGGGAAGGCTCAAAGAGAGGGTAGAAATTCAGCAGGCTCTTGAGGGATGGGTAGGCATTGCCCCAGAGGAGAAATGGGAAAAAGTTATTCCGCATTCTACGTAGAAAGAGCAGTACAGGCAAAGGCAAAGAGACATGAAAAGAATGTGCACAGTCAGAGAAGGGTGAACAGTCCACTGGCCATGTGTTGGCATTGCTTGGGACTGGCAGGCTAAAGAGGTGGGGTCAGAACATTGAAAGGAACATGATAGGAAGGAAATAGGACCTTCTTCTTTGGCCATGGAGGACCACAGGAGGGTGTGTCAGGAAGTTGACAACCAAAGGTGCATATTAGGATAATCCTGCTAGTGGCAGCATGGAAACTGGGATTGAGGAGGTACCACTCATGGACCTGGGGACCCCCACTCCCACCCTGCCTCCCTCGTGGCACACATACTCCTGTGACTCCCATGTGCATCCCCCACAGATGTACACATGCTGCCTGGAGCCACGGTGACCTCTCCAGCCTCCTAGCACCTCCCACTGCTCCAGTGGCCTGGAGGCTCTACCTGCCTGCACCACCTCCTGAGGGGGACCCTCCCAGGGCCCTGCAGTGGGGGCAGGGAGGGATCCATGCCCTGGAAGAGCAGCTGTGCCACCACAGTGGCCCAGGAGGACTCACCAGACCCAGCCCTGTTTGTGGGGGACAGTGTACTTCTCCATGAAGGCGGTGAGCCGCAGCAGCGAGCCCTTGTGTAGGAGGTGGATCTGGCTGGCAAACTGCCGGTTGATCTCCAGTGACTCTGAGTTGAGGCTGGGCCGGTGAGAGTTCTGGAAGCTGTGCCAACGGAGCTTCCTGGTGAGGAGTGAGGGGGCGGAGAAGGCCAGAGGAACAGGTTTGGGGAAACCTTAGAAAAGGTTGTGTTCTTTTGGTTCCCCCTTCCCGCCCCCTGCCAAAGAAAGAACATACAAGGAGATGGGACCACTGTCACCGATGCTACTGGGCCCCAGGGTGGAGAAAGCTTAGTCTGGGTTTCCGGGGCTACCCAGCAGCCCAGATGCTATCAGGGAGGGTGGCACAGATCGCAGGCCCACCTAGTGCCCACAAGCGGTCCCAGCCCCCCTTCCCTTCAAGACTGCGGTGGAGGTGCTGCTCTAAGAAGCCCAGGATAGCAAAGCTGGGGATCAGAGACTGTCTCCTCTAACGCCTTTGATTTACACATGGGGAAATGGAGACCCCAAAAGAGCTACAGTTTGCACAAGGCCACAGCAGAGGCAGGTCCTGAACCTCACATTTTGGAATCCTGAGTCCTATACTCTTTCTATTTCTCTCTTGGGCCTGGTTGCTGGCAGGCAATCACCCAGCCCCTAAGAACTTGCTCCTGGGCCTTGTGACTAATAAATGGGCTTGGGGGAAGGGAGGGGAGAGAGAGGGGTAAGGGAAGAGATGAAGAGATGGGGGAGGCACAGTGGGAGTGGGGAGAGACAACAGAGGCCACTGCTCCCACCCCTACCCTGGACTCCCACCTGCAGGGTCTGGTCAGTGAGGCACCAACACCTGAGTCTCGTCGTTCACGCGGTGCTGAAGCCTGGAGTCCAGCTGGGGACCCTGTGGCTTCCGCCTCGTTCATGGAGTTCCCGCTACTGTCCAGTTCACTGGATGAGGCCACAGTGTCAGAAATGGAGTGGCCTTCTTCCACAGACAGGCTGGAGGCAGAAGTGGGTTCCCCTCCTGAATTTGCCTCCTGCTCAGGATCCTGGGCTAAGCTCGGGGCCTCGGCCTCTGCCTGTGCCCGGAGCTCCGACTCAGCTGGGACTTGAGCTTGAGCCTGAGCTGGGACTCCTAGCTGGACATCCACCTGGCCCGGGGCTAAGGACTCCCTGTGGGCTGGAGCCTCTCCCTGGGCCAGAGCCTCAGCCCGACTTTCCTCTTCACCCGTGACTATTTCTATTGATGAAGTGGCCTCCTCCTCTTCTTCCTCATCTTCTTCCTCTTCCTTATCTCCAGGCCCCAGGTCTGGGTATATGGCCCGAGACCAGAGCTCTACTCGCTGCTGCAACCCCCACACATGCTGGAGGATGTCGTCCAAGTGAGTGTAGCTGTCCCCACCCTCCTCCTCTTCCTCTTCAGCCTCAGTCCCAGCCAGGACAGGCTCAGCTGGGGACAGTTCGGGCATGTTGTCATAGGTGCTGGCATGGCTACCCGTGGAGCCACAGGAGCCCCGGCGCCCTTCGTAGCCCCAGCGCCTACCTGGTTGCCAATCTGCCAGGCGGTGTCCATCCTCAGGACACAGGCTTTCAATGGACAGGGAGCGAGGGAATGTGCCTGGTTTGTGGTCCCTGGGCACATGCACCAGGCAGTCACCCCGGTGCGCCCGCTGAGGATGCTGGAACGTGGCCACAGGCCAGGCCTCCCAGGCCCTCTGAGTCTCAGCACCACCACCACTGGCTGAGGTGGCCGCCTGGTTTTTGGCCCTGTAGAATCCAGCTGAGAGGAAGCCACGGCGACTTCTAAAAGAGGAGGCTTTGGTGGCCTTCTCTGAGGTGGCCGAGCTACACTCGAGCTCTGCTTGCTGGCTGCCGCCCTTTTCCTTCCGCCTCAGAGACTCCAGGTGCTTGAGGAAGCTCCGGGAACGGTGCTTCTTGGCTTTGCCCCGAGGAGCCTCCTGGCCCCGAGAGGGGCTTAGGAAGGACTGGTCACTTGGGCTGGGAGCACAGCCTAGGGAGGGAAGGTCCACTGGCTCGGGCAGGAGGCTCACAGTGATGGCTGGCAGGGAGGTGGCACTAAGCTCCGTGAGGACGCTCTCACAGCTGGAGGTCACTGGCAGGCCAGGGCTCGGTGGGGCCAGCAGGTCAGAGGAGCCCACACGAGACCAGCATTTGCTTTCTCGCTGAAAGGCCCAGTGGTTGCTTATGGTACACTGCTCTTCCTCCTCTGAGTCTTCATTCTGGGAAGAGCACCACAGGCTTGAGTCAGAGAAGTCCAGCCTCCAAGCCTGTGCTTGGGTTCCACTCCCTGCCTCCAAACTCTTGGGGGACTTTGAGGCAAAGGGCCCTGCTCTCTGGCTGAGGACACATTCTTGAAGGGGAAGCTGGCTCTGGCAGTGCTGGAAAAAGCCCGGAGTCACAGACAAGGCCCAGATGGAGGGTGATGGTCATCTAAGCAATCTAATCCCTCCCCGTTCTACAGATAGGGAAACCAGACAAAGGAGAAACCATTTGCCCAAGGTCATACAATGTCAGGCAGTAAGTTAGTGGCAGTGACAGACAGGGCTGGAATCCAAGCATCTTGATTTCCTGTCCTCAGCAGCCTCCCAAGTCTCTAGGCTATAGTCTCAGATTAGAATCCCAGAATGCCAGAGCTAGAAGGGGATTTTAGATTTTCTAATTTTCCAATTTGCCAAGTGGGGAAACTGAGGACCCGAGAGGGGAATAGGCTTGTGCAAGGTCACCAAGCAGTGAGTGCAGACCCAGAACCAGGCACTAGGGGTCTCCCGCTTCTGGGGCCAGGGCTGGGCAACTTGGCTGACCCACCCGACGGCGGGCCTCTGGTGGAAAAAGCCCCAGAGAAAATCCACAAAGCCTGACCCCAGAGAAGGATGGTGTCATCCGGCCCACATTCCAGGGACGCATGCAGACCAAGAGCCCTCTCAATTTCTGCAATCCCCAATCCGGCCGCATTAGCAAGGCCTTTGGAGGCTATGAATGCTGCCTCCAATTCACTGTAGAAACGGAGAAAATGAAGCTCAGTTGATAAGACCTCATGGGGGTCAGGTTGGGGACCCTGACTTCTAAGATCATATAGGCCATGTTTTTCTATCACGTTATTCTGTCTCCACTCCCTAGTCAAGGAATTTTTGCTCTCACAGAGCAGGGAGTGTAGGCAGCTGGATTTCCCTGAGGAATGGTCACCACTAGGTCAAGTTATTTGTAAACCCAAGAAGGAAGGGTGAGCAGAGGGGGGTGGGTGAGGCCATCCAAGGAACAGGGTACTTGTTCTCAAACCCTGGCTTCGAGACCAGACTCGCCAAAACCCAGCAGCCTCATAAAGCCCCTTACATCCCACTCCCAGGCTGAAACAAGGCACTTCCCTGGGACAGCCTAGACTCCTGGGGACCCTGTAGCTCAGTTTATAAGTGGTCTGTGGCTGTCCTGGGTTCCCCACAGCACCACAAGACCACAGACTCCACACTTGCCATGACTCACCTGCTTGCATTGAAAATGAACCTCCAGTTTCATCGAGGCACAGTTGTTCAAGGTCATCAGCCTCCTGCAAGAAAATGAAGCAGGGTTCACCCAAGGGTCTCAACCCTCAAAGCCTGCAGGGCAGAGCCTGCTGAGATACTCCCCAGACACCATCCACTGCTTTCCATGTCCAAGACATCAAAACTTGTCCCAAGTCCCAGACTTCATGAAGGTTTCAGTGACGGACATGATGCTGGGGAGAGTATGGCCTCTGACCTTTGGGAACTTACAGATGTGGAAAAAAAAACCACTACAGAGATGGGACAGGTTCAAGGACAGAGGAGACAGAAGGCACAGCAGGCACACAGAGGGTGGGACAAGGAACTTCCATCAAGGCAGGGGGTGCAGTCAGAGAAGGTCTCCCTGAGAACAGAAATAGGATTTGGAGGGAGAGAGAAACAGAGATTCCTATCCTAGGCTTTGATGAGAGCCCGTGACAAGGTAGAGAGGGAAACAGACAATAAATAGACCTCTATGTATGTCAGGGGAAGACTGAGGCTGATAAGGTCGGTCAAAGCCAGGCTGCAGTGGGGAGGGTATAGCTCAGTGGTAGAGTATATGCCTAACATGCATGAGGTCTTAGGTTCAATCCCCAGCACCACCATTAAAAATAAATAAATAAGCCTAATTCCTTCCCCATCACAAAAAAAAAAAAGAAAGAAAAATAGCTGGCCTGCAAAAGGCCTCGGGTGTCATGCTAACAAAGCTTTGGACTTTTCCCAGCAGACAGCAACGTATTTGAAGCAGAAAAGCCGCCACTGGGAAGCTGACTCTAGTGGGTGTAGGGATGCTGGATCAGAGCGAGGAGTGGGGATGCAGAGATGGATCCAAGAATGGTTTGGCCTCAAACAAGTAGAGAGGGGACACATCCGAGGAATGTCTGGAGGATCTAACTGAAGGGAGAAAAGAACTGAGGCCAGACCATGGCTTTCTAGTGACTGGGTGGGTGAGGATGTCACAGACACGGAAGACAGAGTGAACAGCGTGACTACAGCAGATGAACTCTGATCACAGGCAGGCTCTTCCTCTGTCAGAGGGAATGAGGATTGCTTTTTCCCATGAGGAAGTCCCAAGCCAGGCCTTTGACCTCCCAGGCCTGGCCCTTGGCCCCATTACCTGCACAGGGCTCCCAAAGAGTCTTCGTCCAGAAAACTGTGGTCCTTCTTCACAGAGCCAATATCCAGGGGAAACGAACCATCTGTATGGCAGAGAAAAGCCAAGATGAGTCGAGGGTGGTAGGTCACTCAGCGCCAGTGACCCTTGAGTGAGAAGAAGGGGGCCAGGGAAGTGGGGAAGCAGGCAGGCAGTAAAAGAGGGGCCGTGGAGCTCATGGTTGGCCACTGAGGGAAGGTCAAGTAGGGGCCAGGAAGGTCGAGCTGGACAAAAGGACCCATCCATCGGTGAGGCAGGTCCATGGAGGTTGGCAGGCCTGAGTCACTAGGGAGCTGCCAAGAGCCCACCCTAGCTCCTCCAGTCCCCTCTGCATCCTGGGCTGCTCAGATAGAGCCCTTCCTCCCTGGCCACGGTGAACTCTGGGGAGCAGGGAGAGAGTGAGGACAGAGGACAGAGGACAGTGGGTAGCCATATGACACTTCACCTCCCCTGCTTCTCAGAGCAAGGGCGCCCACTCCCTGGAGCTTGGGGAAGGGAGGGGAGAGAGGGAGGAGTGGGGGAAGGGAGAGAGCATCCCCGACATCCCACACTTCTCTGCCTGACTGGTAAAACAAGCCCATTTACTCATTTATTAATATTAATTGAGCACCTACTTTGTGCCAGGCTCTGGGGATACAACAGAAAATGAAACCAAAATGATCCAGGCCTTCACGGAGTTCACACTCTTATGGGGGCAACAGACAGTAAACAGTATGTGAGAGAAATGAAATACGTACTTATAAACGCCGGCAAAGATACAAGCCTGGGGTAAGGACAGGACTTTCCAAGGTGCTGACTTCTGAGCAGAGTCCTGAAGTGGGAGAAGGGGCCCACCATGCAAAGAGCCTGGGAGAAAGCCCCCAGGCAGGACTAAAACTGAGGCTCTGAGGAGGGTGAGAGCCCAGTGTGAGTGGTAGAAAGGGGCCCAGAGCGAAGTGAGCGAAGAGGAGAGGAGTTATGTGGAAGTTGGCTGATGCAGTCTTGTGGGCCAGAACAGAGTGCTGGCGCTCACTTCATTCTGAGTGTGCCTTGAAGCCAGTGGAGGAGCAATGCAGAGCAGAGCAGGGGAGGGACACAATCAGGCCTGTGGGGGCTCACAGGGTCCCTCTAGCTGCTATGCATTCAGAATAGGGGAGGCAGTGAAGAAAGGAGGATGAGGGGTGGGGGAGGACATAGCTCAGTGGTAGAGCACATGCTTAGCAGGCACAAGGTCAATCACCAGTACCTCTGTTAATAGATAAATAAACCTAATTACCTCCCCCTGAAAAAAGTAGAAAAAAAAAAAAAAAGGAGGCTGCAGCGTTAGGCCAAGCGAGCGGGTCACAGCAACATGGCAGGAGGTGGTAGGAGGTGGATCGATTCAAGAGATATTCTGGAGGGAGAAGGGCCCTGTTGGAGGTGGGGCTTGAGTGGACAGTGGTGCCATCAGAGTTCAGGTTTAGACCTGTTCCATCTTAAGACATCCGTCAGACAGCTGAGGAGAGATACTGAATTGTGAACTGAAGAGAGGAATCTGGAGCTTGGGACTGAAGTCTGGACAGAGAGACACTGTGGAGTCATCAGAATATAGATGGCACTTGGACAAGGAGCTCTTGGGAAAGAAACGTCCAAGACGGAGCCCTGAGAGCCCCAAACAGTCAGGATCAGCTAGAGGGCGCTATGTCGGCCGAGGAGACTGGGAGCAGCCAGGGGGGTCGCCAAGAGAAGAGGGCACTCCAGGAGCTGCAGGGAGGAGCCCACTGCGCTGTATGCTCTGGAGAAATTAAGTCAGGACTGGGAAGGGACTGCAGAGTGTGACCACGTGGAGGTCCCTGGTGAGCTTGACAAGGGCTGTTTTGTTGGCAAGGTGGGGATGAAGCCAGGGGACAGTAGAGGTGTGGGAAGAAGAGGGGAAGTGGAAACAGCCAGGATGAACAACTCTGAAGAGAAACAGGGAGGGGGGTGAGTATAGCTCAGTGGTAGAACTTAGCATGCATGAGGTCCTGGGTTCAACCCCCAGCACCTCTATTAAAGCAAATAAGTAAATAAATAAACCAAATTACCTCCCCTCAAACATAAAAAAAATAAATAAAATATTTTTTAAAAATAAAAGAGAAAAACAGAAAAATGAAGGCAGACAGAGAAATAAGGCTGTGGGGAGGAGAGGGGGTCAAGGTTGCCAGGTGCACCCCCCCCCACGTTGTGTCTATGTCAATAACGTCCTCAGAAGGGGCACAAAGCAGTGGCCCCGCTTGAGACAAGGCACTTTAACACACGGGGAACTCCAGAGCTCGGGAGAGCTGATGAGCAGTGTGGGAAAGAGGACTGAGTAGGAGAGAGCTTCTCACTACAGGATCAGGGCCAGGGTACGAAGCATCTCGCGTGGCTGGAGAAAAGATATGACTGGCCCCACTTTCCAACTGAAAAATGGAGGGATAATGCAGGTTTTGAGGTGAGGGAGGGGTAGCAACTGAGTGGCCTTACCTTCAAACAGCTGAGCATACTGAGGGAATCCTGTAGCTCGCAGCCACCCGCATGCTTTTTTGGCCTCAGTTTCTAAAACAGAATGGGGGGAGAGAGACAGGCAGAGAAAGGAGCTTAGGGATGCTGGAGCCAAGCCACCCTGGGTGTGCACTGCTGCACCTCTGGCAGGCATCTGTAGCCCTGGTGACCCGGAAACGACAAGAGAAGCATGAAGGAGATGGCACAGTCACTCCATGTCACAACCAGCTAGGATTTCCCCTCTGCTCCCCAGACCCTATTCCGTGGATGTCCTGGGACACCTCTCAAGCCTCATTCTCTGCTGGTCCAATCCCCCTCCCACTCCCCCGCACTCCTGCCCAAGAACGGAACCACCATCAGCAGCAACTCCTAGCAATATCTGGGGTCAAGAAATAGTGCCAGGGGATGAAGCCACAACTGTCTTCACCTCCCCACTTTGCAGGGAGCCATCCAATTTCCCGGCCCGGGTAGACCATCCTAGTCCAGCTACGGGTACAGGATGTTCAGCTGTTACTATTCTCTTTCCCATCATTGTACCTAAAATTCCCCAGCACCCTGATAGCCAAAACTCACTGAACACACACAATAAGCTGTGCAGAAGGTTTTCATATACCCATTTGACATGCCTCCAAACAGGCTCGTCTACCAGGCTCGCACTTAATGTGGTAGCAGTGCTGGGGCCAGACGCCAAGCTCTGACTCCCCCTCAGGGTTCTGACCCTTCTGACCTGGCAGTTTCCCCAGTGCTCTCCCTCTCCTACCCCTCACCAAGTCCCAGTCCTCCTTCCCCAAGGAGCCTCCCAGGACTGCCCTGGCTCTCTCCCGTGGTTTGGCCTCTTTGGGGCACAACCCAATGCTGACTGTCAGGCTGACGATGCTGGCTGATGGGAGTCTTGGGGGGCAATGGCTGGGTTAGCCACCAGCCTCTGCTCTGGGAGTGCCTGGCACAGGGTGGGATGCCCCTGCCAGCCTCAGTGGAGATTTGCAGCTGGACTGAAGCCACAGAGGAAGCCCTCCTGGCCATGATAAGCTGGGTACCTGCAGCAGAGCCCTACGACCTCCCAGGAAGCAATTTAGTCCCTACACCGGTGCCAGGGAGCAGTAGGGCTGGGACCATGGGATCTGGCATATGGTGGGGGTGGGTGGGAGGAGAGGCTGCTGGCTCATCAGAGGTGCTCTGGCCATGGAGTACTGTCCTCAATGTTTCTTCCATTTCCTTAGAGCCTGTGACCAGGGGATTCCAGGGAGACTGGCAGGGGTTTTGCCAAGACAGGAAGAGCTCTCCCTTTGCAGTGCTCACCCACAAGGAAATGCAGGATGAAATTTTGGCAGCGAGAAGTCATAAGTTAAAGGACAAACTGGTATTTCAGAGATGCTGGGTGGGTAGACAACGGAGGGAAGAGTGCGGGGAGGTGGAGGTCAGTCAGAAAAAATAATAGGCTCCTCAAGGGTCTCACACCGATGAGTATTTGACAGGGAGAAGAGAAGGCTCTTCAGCCTCTGTAGTTCCTGAGGGTTTGAGGGCAGACTAGGGTGGGGCGTGGGTGAACACTTGTGCATTTCTGAGAGTGCATGCGTTGGTTAGTGCCATCTCAGCGTCTGTCTCTGCCCGTAACTGCAGCCAAGTTTGCTCACATCACCAGTTTACATGGATCAGTGTGGGACCAGGCACCTGTATACACACATGCATGGGCACCTGCACTTGCATCTGTGTGTACATGTGCGTGTCTTATGTTACCACAACTTTCTAACCTATGATACAGATCTAGGAGTAACCAGGACCTCAGAGGTCCTGGAAAGGGTTTGTTCCCACAGAGCCCAGGTAGCAGTACCTCAGCCCTGCTGGCAGGGGGCAATGCAGGCCAAGGAAAGGACCCAGGTCTCCAGGACCGTGGTGATCCAGGGGATACAGTCAGAGCAGCCCAAAGGGACTTCACACCAGCACAAGTAGCATTGGAGGGACATGGTTTTGCTGCTAGCACAGCTAAGCTGGCTGTCACAACCATTTCCCTGTCTCCTCCTCCTACCACACCCTTAGGGGAAGACCCTTCTCCATCCTCAGAGCCCCTCCAGGCCATCAGTTCTGCTTTTCTGTCATTAGGACAAAAGGGAGTGGCCAAAGGAAGGACCAGGTCGAAATTTCCAGAGAGTCAGACACAGATGGAGACAGTGACCCCAAAAAGGCCACAAGTCTGGAATGGCCACCCCAGGCAGGAGACCCAGTCCCCAAGGACAGGCCGACGTGTACACAACACACCCTGAAGACCCCTGCAGCCCTGTCATTCATGGCTAGAGGCAGAACACGAGGAGGGAGGAAAGAGGCATCTGGCTGCCATTCCTTAGTCTGGAGGAGGTGGGACAGTGCGGGGATGAAGTCCTGTCTCTTACACATCTGTGTCGGCTTCTGCTGGAGCCATGGAGCCCATGAGAGAAGGGCAGGCTTCCTGCTCCCCTAATGCCCGGCAGTGGCCCTGGCCAGGGATGGCAGAAAGGGGACCAGCTCACTCAGGTGGGTGCCAAGTTCTTTCATTCCCACATAGAGCCCTCTAGCCCCCAGCTGTTCAAAGTGTGATCCTTAGACCAGCAGCATCAGCATCACCTGGGAGCTTGTTAGAAATACAGCATCCCAGACCTACTGAATCAGAACCTACATTTAACTAGCTCCTCGGGTGATCTGCACATGCATTAAAGTTTTAGAAGCGCTGGCCTAAATTGCCTAGCTCAGGGATTTTCACTCTTGGGTGCACGTTAGAATCAGCTAGGAAGCTTTTAAAATATACCAATTACCCAGGGCCCCATCCTTGGAGGCTGATTTAATTGATCTGTGGTGGGATGCTCCAGATCAGTATTTTTTAAAAGCTACAGTATGGGCATACTGGAAAAGGTGCAAGGGACTTTTCCAAGTCACACAGAGTTAAGTGTCACAGTGGAGACTATGACTCTGATCTCTTAATTCCACGTCCAGCACTCTTTCCATTGCAGTATGCCACTTGCCCTCAGATGCCAGATAAACAAAGGGCTTAGACTCAAAGGAGCCAACTCCAGGCCTCCAAAACTTTTTTCAGCCCCTTCTGGTCTAGTGGAATTACAAGCCTGAGTTCAAATCCTGGTGCTGCCAGTCACTAGCTCTCTGACTTCGGGCAAGTTATTTAACCTCCCTACACCTCAGTATTCTCCTCCATAAAATGGAGGTAAGAGAATCCACTTCTAATAGCTACTGAGAGCATTAAATAAAATACCTGAGAGGAAAAAAAAACACCTGACACATTGTATCAAGCATTCAGTAGATGAGTTCCTGCCCCCACTGACTGAAGAGTCCCAAGGAAAAAGAAAAATGGGAGGAAGAGGCCCAGCTAGTGTGTCCTTGTGGGTCTGGAAAGTGGCTGCACCCATATAACTGTCAGAACTGGAGCCAGATGGCTC
This sequence comes from Camelus bactrianus, assembly GCF_048773025.1. Lineage (NCBI taxonomy): Eukaryota > Metazoa > Chordata > Mammalia > Artiodactyla > Camelidae > Camelus > Camelus bactrianus. The sequence goes on from NC_133575.1 coordinate 43,792,076, forward strand.
AGGGAAGTGAGGTTAGGAGGCAGAAGTTTCAAAGAGGCCACAATAGAGAAAGGAGCCATGCATATAATATATGCATGACTGGGACATTATGCTGTATACCAGAAATTGACACATTGTAACTGATTATACTTAAATAAATACATAAATAAATAATATTTTAAAAAGGACAAAGGAGCCAAGGAATTGGAAACAAGGCTCCTACTGAATCCCCAGCAGCCCTCCCTGGCAGGAATCTGGAGAATGTAATGGCTTCTTACTGTACAGGATGTCAGGGACACTGGCTTCTGACAACATACCACCTCATGGAGGGCTGAGTGGCCCTGAGGCTCCCTCTCAGATGGAGCAGTCAGGGATGTATGTCTCGGTAATTAAGGGCTGAGCTATGGTGCTTTGCTTCATCCCTCCCACTCGTCCTAGCCTGCCCAGGCCAGGGCCAGGAGTGACCATCCGCCCCTAGTAGAGTCAATCCCCCTGGGGCAGGGGCCCAGGCGGCCCTGACTGAGGATTGCCTCGTGTGCCTGGCAGGAAGAGTGACACTGGGCAGGCTGAGGTGAGTGATGGAGGAATGTCTGTGGCCCCTGGTCCTACCTCTGTGTCCAGATGTGCAGATTCCGGCACTTTCAACTGCTACATTCTGCAGGCCATGCTCTGGCCAAGGTGAGGGTAATATGCCAGGACAGCTCAAGGACAGCGCTCAGCTGGCACAAGCTGGATTCCACTGAGATTTGAGCCCAGACTATTTCCCTAGGGAGAGGTGCAGCTGATTCGAGCCATAAGAGTTGGGGGAGATGACATACTAGAAAGCTCCAGAGTCGAATCTGGCTGCAGGGCCATGCCCACAGCTCTCCCAGAGAGGGGGTCAGAGAAGGAAAAGCCGAGCAGCAGTGGATGGTTTTGGGGGTCAATGACAGTATCCACACCTACACTTACACAGGCCACGTCCCGGGCTCCTCTCAGCACAGCACATTTTTCGTGCAGAGAAAGATAGAATGAGGAGAAAAGCGGGGCTTCTGTTCTTGAGAAACACTACGTGAACAAGGAGAGAGCTTACACACCCACAAGAAAGGCAGCAATGTTTCCCACTGCCGAAGTGCAATAATGCCTAAACTGAGTTGGAGAAGAAGCTTTTTCCAATCAAGCCGGCTTCCCCCACTGGCTGCCGAAGTCATCTTAGCGACTTGTTTTACTCTCTAAGCTTCGGTTTCCAAACCTATACAGAGAGGACTAACAAATTTCCTGCCTACCTCTAGGGTTACTGGGTGCATCTGGCCGGGGTCTGTCTGGTCTGGAAAGCAGATGTATGAAAGTGATCATAAGAGAGGGCTGCTTTTCCTAAGGATTCTTGAACTGTGTATTCGCAGGCTCTTTGCAGCTCAGTTCAGACTGTGTCCTAAGTGTAGAGAAGTGAGAAAGAGAGCTAGGAGTAAAAAGGGTGACAGGCAGCTAAGCTGCCAGAACTCAAGCCTCACCCAGCTACCCTCTTCACTCACCAACTCCAACCCCTTCATACCACTGTTGGGGGAGTCGAGCCTTTATGCCTTTTGGTCACCCAGTGGGCTGTGAGAGAGCTGCCCAGGCCCTTGTTCAGTGCACTCCATCCCAACCCAAAGTCCAGCTGAGGCCTAGGGGCTAGGCAAGACCCAGGGCCCAGGACAAGCAATGGGTAGATGTCACAGACGCCCAGATCAAAGTGTCCTTGTTACTGCTGGAGCAGTCTCCTCTCGACGTGGACTACTGGTTATAATCTGGGGAGCTTTTAAATGCCAGTGCCTAGGCCCTAATTAAATCTTGGCCAATTAAATTAGACTCTCTGGGGACAGGGGTGGGTATTTTTTTGTTTTTGGTTTTGAGAGCTCTCTGAAGCACAGCTAAGATCGAGAACCACTGCCCTAAACAGACATGGCCAGCTTAAAACCTTCAGCCGTAGGTCTCTGGAAAAATTCCAGCAAGAGGCCATACTCAGATCCATTCTAATCACTGGCCCGTGTTCTCTCCAGACCCAATGACAGTGATATGAATGCATGTGGTAGGACAGGAGAGGACACATCTGTGGGTGTTCATGAAGGTAATTTAATCAGACAGTTAGCTGACCTACTCTGTAAAGCAGCTTTCAACAAATGTGTTGGTTTCCTTTACCTTAATTAGCTGCCTATTTGGAAAGACATCTCCTCCGTGGCCCTCACCGCAGGATGGCTGTCTCCAGAACAAGGTTTGTTTCAGCCTGGTCTCTCCCACCTTCAGGGAGGACAGGAAGGAAGGGCCAGTGTTTGGGGGGGAGGGGAACGAAGAAGGACCTGGGGGCCACTGTCTATATGACAACTCAAGTTCCCAAGGTGGGCTCTGTGATGCCAAGCTGGTACCTAAGGTGGGCAGAGGGTCCGCCTACCACTCCGGGTCCTGCTGCTGCACCTGGGAAATGCCATGTCCTGGCAAACAGCTTCTCAGATCATTTCTCTTGGCCGATGCAAGGCCCCATTCTTTGGCCCACCTCCACTCCTAGAGAGGGATGCCGCTTAAGGAGATGTCAGCCTTCTGGCAGAGGGCTCATATCTCAAATGGCCTCAAGTGCTTATGATCAGCTCCTTCCACTCTCCCACCCTCCCACACAAAGGGGTCTGGGCCCTGAGAAGTGTGCCCACTTGGCCTTGAGCCTTGGATTCCAGCCTTGAAGGCATGCTTCATTTGAATTTGCACAGAGGGGTCCTCCAGGTTCGCAGGGGCCCTTTGCAGATGGGCTGCAACAGGTGACTGCCTGGCTGTGCCGCCTTTCTCTTGGAGGGACCAAGGGAGAGGGGCCTTCACAAGGGCTGGTACTAAGAGCTGTCAAGGGTTCTAGGGCTGCCAAGACTTCCCCTCCTGACCTTGGAGCAGACATTCAGGGGGTCTATGATGCCCTGTCTGCTGGGAGGTCAGGTGCACTCATTGTCTCTCCTGTTCTTGCTGCTCTGAGCTGGAAGCACAACTCTTAACTAGATCTTACAGAGGAGGGAGGCAGAGGGAGGAAGGGAGATGAGACCAAAATAGCTCTCATCCCACATTCCAGCCCTCGCAGGAGGTACACTGCAGCAAGGCTGCCGATGTCAAGCAGCCCAGCTTGGCAGTGCTAGACACTGGCTGGCCTCTGGCTTGTTAGGTCGCTGGGCAGAACTCGGGGCCTCTGTTGCACCTGTTCAGATGCGAGCCTGGTCTCATCTGGAGCTATAGCGGATGCCAACATCCTAGGTCCATGCGGGCAGTGCTTTTGGAGTCTCCCCGTCACAACTAAGGTGCCATGATGGCATATGGCCCAGGAAGATATAGTACTGTGGGACTGGGTGGCAACAAAACCAAGCCGCTGAATCTTCTTGCTGGCCAGTGGCCGGTTCATCTGTGCGGCCCTCCAGTCTAACACCCGTCTCTCCTTAACACTCCAAGTCCATTATCAAGGCCACAGGGCCAAAGGGATTCTCAATCACAGACAATTTTACCCCCGAGAGAGCTTGACAATGTCGGGAGACATTTGTGGTCATCACAGCTGGAAAAGGATACTACTTGCATCTACCAAGTAGAGCCCAGTGATGCTGCTAAACATCCCACAATGCACAGAACACCTCCCACAATAAAAGAAAGGCTGACTTCAGACCTGAAGTGTGAGATCCTGAGGGGCAGCCTCCACCATACCTGAGGGCCTCAGGCACTTCCAGGCAGCCCCAGCTCACCATGGGGATGTCCTGAGGAGTGAAGGGAAGAATGGGTGCAGTATTGACTGGAAGTCCCTTGTCTTTGGACACTATGGACCCCTTGCAGGATCAGCCAGGGAGAGGTGGCAGTTCCTGTTTGGAGTTTTTATAAAGACAGAAGTTCTGCAAGGAACCCCCAACTATATCCCTCCTCCCTCACAAAGCTGTGGCCCAAGCCCCAGTGCACAGCTGTAAGTGAGGGAGGGTGATGAGGGGCCCATGGCTAACCCAGGCCTCTGGTCTGCTGGAGCTGCTTGAGAATTGGGGTCCAGAGTCAGCACAGCCCGTGGTCTCCTAGGCAAGCACTTGATTCAGCAGGGCCAAAGCAGGCAGCTGACATTCCTGCCCGGCCCAGGGCTTCCTGGTGACAGTGAAGGTCAAAGCTGCCACCTGCTCTGCATCAGTGGCTCCATTAGCTTTTCTTGCCCTCAGGGGATCCCACCCCCAACCCCCTCCCAGGTGCTCTGACAAGGTCATGGTGACAGGGAAAGACAGGTGTTTTAATAAGCCACGTGCTACTCCATCCCCTCCAGTCCCCAGCCTGGAGGCAAGAGATGCCAGCCTAACCGGTCTGGGGCAGATGTTGCTGCTCTCCACTGGGGTATGGGTGGAAAGAGTATTGGACTGAAGGTCAGGAGAACTACATTCTGGTCCTAGCTCCACTAGGAACTTGTCAGGTGATCTTGGGCAGGCCAGTACCTCTGTCTAAGTTGCAGTTTCCCCATCTTCTAATGGCCACTCACCAAAGTCTAGACCCGGAACAGAAGTCTGTGTGATCTGCAGTGGCTGGCTGAGTAGAGAGACGGATCCTCTTCCTGCACTCTCTCTTCTGGGAGGCTCAAGAGAGGACCCTCCGTGGGGACCAAGAACAAACCCATCTTGCCTTCCCAATACAGATCTCCTGATTTCCTACTTTTAGAGGCCCCAAACCCTGAAGCTTAAACCTCCAGTCATCTTGGTCTGTCCTCTCTCTGCTCATGTATTTAGCCATCAAGTTCTATCAACTTTTCCGTCAAATAGTCACGGCCATCCATGCCCAATCGTGCTCTCAGTTCTCATGCCTGGATTACTTCAGCCCTCCAAATTCCCAGCCTCCAGACTCTCCTTTCAACAGGTCTTTCTGCCAGCTCCTTCTTCCAAGAGCCCAGCTCTGACCTGGCCAATCTCCTATTCTTCAACCTAACAGGGTCCTCACTGCCCACAGCCCAGAGCAGACATCAGACTGCTTTCCACCTGGTGCTTATGGCTCTCCACCCCCTAGATCCAGCCTGACTTGAAGCTGCAAATGCTTATTAGTCATCAAGATGGGGGTCAAACACCCCCTCTCATGAAGCCTTCCTTCCCTGACCTCTCATCAACTCCCTGCCACCCAATGGCTTAGTTAAACTCAGTGGCTCTCTGCACATTTCCATTACCTTCTCAGCAGCACATAGGTTTGTCTCCTCCATTCAACTGGAGCTCCACTGCATTGGGTCCTTTTGGTCTCAGTATCCCCACTGCAGTGTGGTACATGCTACTGAATGTACATGTACTGAATGTACATGTACTGAATGTACATGCAACACCTAGACAGGAAGTCTTGCTCCCCAACTGAACAGCATGCAAGGCCTCTGACTCCACCCTCTCCTCCAGTATCCCCACAGCAAGGACACAGACCTGAGCCCATGTCTACAACTCGGCAGACTGGCTGACTGGCAGCACACCTGGCCTCAGGGCAGAAACTACATGGCCAGGAACCAAGGCCCAGAGGTGTGAGGAGGGAAAATGAACTCTGCCCGAGGGAGGAGGCATTCTGGCCTCAAGGAGCACTTAGCTCTCCTTCCCAAGCTCCCATGAGGGCATCCAAGCTCACTTGAGAGAAGGGACCTGAGCCACCTCCCTGCTTCCCTCTCTTGACCTGCAAAGTCTTCGTGCTCGCCTGTTTTGACCACCCCCTTTTCCTAGCCCTACTTCCCTTTCCTTTTGCTGAGGCCAAATATAAACTCCTGGGCAGGAAATGCCTTGAAGAAGCCAGGCCCCACCCTGAGATCCAGAAAAAATTGTCTCTGACTGAAAGGAAGTGGGGCTGGAGAGAAGTAGCCTCTTCAGGCAGGGCCTGTGTTCCCTCTGGAACAGTAGACATAAGCCCTCCCCCCAGCCCCGCAGCCAAAGGGAGGGTAGTGACACTGAGCACAAAGTGGAGGGCAGGGGCAGGGGTGATGGCATGCATGCTCCGGTCACGCTGGGGCGAAGGGATGGAGAACCCCAAATGCTGGTCTAACGGCTGTGGAAGACCTCAGAGTGGACAGGTTTTGGGGTACAGTGAGTGAATAACAGTGAGAGAGTAACAGGCTAGCAATCTGAAGACACGGCTTGTAGTTCCGACTCTGCTACTTCTCAGCTGGGGCTGTGTTCATGATTGCTAATGAGATTTAGGATACTGAATAATTCATAATAGACACTAATATTTACTGAGTACTGACTATGTGTCAGGTCCTGGGCTAAGGACTTTAGACAGATCATATTGGGCAAAACTTTACTTCTCTATGCATCAGGGTCCTCATCCGGTTCAAACAGGGATATGATCATAGTACTGATGACACGAGGTTTTTGCAGGTATAACATGAGATAAGAATACTAACAGCCAAAGGGTACAAGTCATCAGTTTGTCCCAGGCATTACTTTTGGTAGTTTTTACATGGTCCACATCACTGGATCTTCACAAACACCCTGTGTGGTAAAAGCTTTGATAATCTCTCTGTTTGACAAATGAGAAAACTGAGGCCCAGAGCTATTGAGTAAGTTGCCCGAGGTCAGCAGTGAGGAAGTGGTGGGCCCAGATGCAAATCTAGGCGATCTGGCTAGAGTCAGAACCAAGAAGTTAGAATCCTCCTCATTAAACAGATGAAATTACCTGGGCTGTAGACACAAAAAGCCTATACCAAGGGCTTTGAGTATGAACCGTCAGCCTTAAGGAAGTTCTCATCAGTGAAGAAAGCACCTGATCATCTCACATCTCTTTGGTCCCCACAACAGCCCTGGCCAAAGCAGGCCTGCTGCACAAATGGGGCAACTGAGGCGGCGGTCAGGTGGCTTCAGTTGGACTACAGATGGAGCCAGGAGCCTGTCTAAATGCTCATAGCCATCCTGTTTGTTTTTGGTTTGGTTTGGTTTGTCTTTTTGTGGGAAGCGAGATAATTAGGGTTTTATTTTTAAATGAAGGTACTGGGGATTGAACCCAGGACCTTGTGCATGCTAGGCATGTGCTCTGCCATTGAGCTATACCTTCCCCCCATAGCCCTCCTGTTGATCTTTTTCCAAGTCAGGCTTTCCCCTCCAAATCCACTCCCCCTTGGCTGTGCACTTATTTACCAGAGCACCTGTCCAGTACCAGGCCCTATGGTAGGCACCAAGGTCTGAAAATTGAACAAAAGGCAAACTCTCCTGGAATACTTGGCCAGAGCTGCTACCACGCCCATCCTTCTCAGGGAGGCAGAGGCTAAGATGGACTGTCCTTTGAAGCACCCCCTGGGGCTTGTTGGGAGGCAAGATAACAGAGAATGAGCTCAAAAGCAGTGGAGCTGACAGCTGGTACAGCCCGAGGGAAGGAAGACTTCAGTATCCAAGAGCCCTGAGGTAGGAACATTGAGGGAGGAATACAGCTTCTAGACAAAAGCCCCCCACATATGTACCCAATTTTAGCATGGGCCACACCAGCTGGAGGGCTCACAAAAGTGAATCCAGACAGCGTCCTGCCTGCTCCTAACCACCCACACCTTCTAAATAATGCAACCCGGTTGTCAAGAGAGCTCATTAAAATGTTTCTTCTTCCCCAAGCCACCCAGCACCCTGCTCTCCACCCTCAGTGCTGGAAAGTGCTAATCAGGCTGATGTCGGGACAACCCCCAACTCCCTCTGGCACCCTCCCCCACCCCAATGCAGCTCGCTATAGAGCATGGATACCCAGCCCTTGGTGTTTTCTCTCATCTCCATCTGTCCACTGGGGATGGGGGTACAGGGGGCAGCAAGGACCTGGGACTGTCCACGCAGGAGTGATTGATTGCTGGCGGGTGCAGTGAGCAGTCAGGGGCAGAAGCCGTAGCTCTTGTCTCCTGGCCAGGCATCTGGGAAAGGGAAGTGGGAAGCATGACATGGTCGCTAAGGGCGGGGGTGGTGGAGTCAGACTGCCTGGGTCCTGATCCCAGCTCCATCCCTCCATAGCTGCATGACCTTGGGTAAGTTCTTCATTTAACCTCTCCTCACCTCAGTTTCTTCACACGTCAAATGAGGATGATGATAGCAGTCCCTGCCTCACCGAACTGTCACGGGAACTACGTAAATTCAAATGTGTCAAGGATTGAGAAGCATTCACTGTTAGTATTGGTGCTATCAACATTATGACAGCCTATAACAGCGTCATAAATGCCACTAAAGGAGGGCCAGAAGAAGGGAGCCCTGTAGGTGGGCCTGGCCAGGAAGAGATTTCCTGGAGGAGGTGGACTCTGAAGTGATGGAAAAGTCCATACCTAATGCCCAGAAGGTGGCAGGTTTGAGCATTGCCTGTCCCCAGGTCAGTGAGCAACAGCCATGTGACAAGGTGGCAGAAAGTTCTACTAAACAACAATAATCATGAGAGTGTTATTTATATGTTTGGATTTAGTATTCAGCAACTCCATGAGGTACATACATATCTCCATCTTAGAGGTGACAAAATGGAGGCTCACAGAGGTCAGGTAACTTGTCCAAAGTCAGCCAGTGCTGTGTTACAGCAGAGTCCCCGCTCTTCACTATGACACTCTCCTGTCCCTGGCACCCTGTGCACAATTCAGGGTGGAGGTCGCTTTGGCTCCGCTCTGGACCCTTTCCCACATGCCCCCCTCTGTTTTGCCCGTTTAGCCCATTTAACCCTGTTTAGGTGGGAGCTGCTCAGGCCAGATGTTTGGGACAAAGTACTTCCCAAGCTCGCTGCCTCTGCCCCCACCTGACTTGACCTCAGCCTGGAGCGGAGAAGCTGGCTATAAGTGCCTATCTCACACCTCAGACAGGCCTGCCTTTGGCCAGCCCCGATAAAGGACAGGAAATCCTTGGGCACTTCCCCTGGAGGTCGCTTGCTCTACCATGGGAACAGAGTTGCAGCCCAGGCAGAAGTTCCTCTGTGGTGGGGAAGCTGCCAAGTCAGCCCTAGCTGCCTTGGCTGCTAGGTGTGGTTTGGGGGAAACCGGGGCGGGGTGCTGAGCGTCAGAAGACCTGGGTTCCAAATCCTCCCTCCCTGGAGCCTGTGCCCTTCCTCTCTCTGGGCCTCAGGTGGGGATCAGCCTGGATTGCACAGGAGGGGGGAGATCCCACTGTCTGACTGACCAGGCTGCTCTGAGAACAGCATGGGGTCATAGAAGTGAAAGTGCCTTGGACACTTTAACCAAAGGGGAGGACTCATCACCATCATCGTCATCAACTGCTAGAGGAATGGCTCAGCGGGTGTTTCTCCCTGTCTGATTCACCCTTCTAGGCCCCACTGTGGGCCTGGCTCAGACTCATTTCCAGCTTCGATGCTCCTTAAAATAGCCCCTTCCCCCACCCCCACCAGCCCAAGAGACAAGAGCAAGTGGCAGGAAAGCAGGCTCCACAGGCAACTCCACACAGTACGATGCCATCAGCTCATCCTGGTGAGCACCTCCTGGACTCAGGCTTGCCCTCTGCTGGGGTTGGTGGGGGTGGGGGGCACCGAGAAGAAGCCCTACCCTCCCAGGGCTCCCTGGTCATGGGAGCTGGCTGGACTGGCAGGACAAACAAACCAGACAGAGCTGTATGAGATGGTGTTTGGGCCCAGGACTCCAGGGGTTCAGAATCTACCTTCTGGAGTCACCAGGAAAAGATAATGGAAAAGTTCAGGCTACAAATAAACAGAGGAGAATGAGGGGCTTCCAGAGCCCCATTTCCCACCCACAGAACAACATTCAGTAGCATATGCAAAGAACACTAAAGAGGCTGGGAAGGGGACTTGTCCCAGGTCCTCCCAGGAGGAGCACTTGGTGGAGCTGAGGGTGTATGGCCTGGAGAAAGCACAGGGGGAATCGGGTTCTGTCCTCAGATGTCCATAGGTCAGAGCAAGCAGACTGAGCCTGGGGGGACCAAGGGGCAGAGCTGGGACCTGGGGATAGAAGCCATAGGGAGGCAGAGATCAGCTCAACATAGGAAGAAATTTTTTGGAGATTCCATGACTGAAAGCAACTGCCTTCAAACACTATGCTCCCACTTATTGAAGACGGAAGACAAGAGCTGAACAAGTACTGGGTGGGGAAGACCCAAGCTTCAGAAGGAGAGTTAGACCCAGTGCCCTCTAAAGGCCCTTATTCCCCAAGCTCTGTCTGCTTCCTTCCTCTAGGGTGCCGTGAGAGAAGCATCAAGGTGACCGGAGCTGGCTAGGCCCTTGGCTGTTTCCCACAGAGACCCGGGATCCCAGGAGCACCTTGGGCTGGTACTACTCAGGAGGAGTAGGTCACTCATTAACTTGTGGTGGACTGGGCCAGAGGGTGGCCCCCTGGGACCGACACAAACATCAGGAGGGGCTGGAGGGGAAACTGCACAAAAGCTCATGCTCCAGGAAAACCCAAGCTGTGGTTGTTCGAGGCTCAGCCAGCCCAAACTGAGCAGCCAGCTGAGACTATTGAGTGACCGGGCCTGGCACACCTTTGCCTTGTGGATAAGAAAAAGCTCTTGCCTGGGGACGCACACTTTTATAGCTACAAGGAAGCCTGAGAGACCACTGAGTCCACAGCACAGTCCCTGCCCATTTTAAAGATCTGGGTCCAAAGAAAGCAAATGTTTTCTTTGAAGTCACTCATGGAGAGGTAGCTACAGAGTGGACAATTGGCAGCCAGGTTTCCTGACCCTATAGTAGGCCCACAGGGTTCACTAAATGTTGGTTCCTTCTTGTCTCACTGCAACTGCAGAAAACTTCTTGTGGTCTAGAGCTTTCTAAATTGGACCTGTGTCCTAGCCTGACCCTCCCCAACTCCCACTGCTTGTCAAGATACAGGCTCTCTGAGGAAGTCCTCCTCCTCCACTAGGGAGGCCTCAGGCCTCATGCCCCAGCCCAGTGTGGAGGGACCCACAGCTGTACTGAAAACAGACATACACACAGCCCCTTCACCCCACCCCCAGGAATGGCAAACCTTTGGGGTAGGCATTTCTGGCTCTTTTAGATCAGGGGGTCAAGTGCTCCCGGAAACACCCCCACCCCCTTCTGAGGCTGATGCCTTAAAAAAAAAAAGAAACCTTACCCCACTGCCCATCTGAATCCCAATCAATTCAACTCCCTGCGCCTCTCAATACCACCCAAGCTGCATATGTCTCCTTAAAGCAATGTGAATGACTACTTCTGTTTGCCCAAGTGAAAACACAGGGGCAGAAGTTTAATTGGCCACAGAAGTTCTCATGACTGTATGTTTGGAAATGTCCACTTGGGGGAGGGGGAGGGCTCAAAATGGGGTCCCTTTAAGGCCTGGGGTGGACTGGGAGGTAGTTAATGGCCATCCCCTGGAGGTGACTTTCCAAAGTGGTTATTATGTGGCTCAATCATTAACCAAGCGGTGGCAGGACCCCAGGCTGGTTGGAAAGGGGCCACTCCTCTCCCAAGGACAGCCCAAGAGCAGGAGGCTCTGGGGCAGTGAGGCCTGGATGAGGGAAGCTCTCCCTCAGCTCCACATGGGGGTGGAGGAGGGCCGGCCCGGATGTGGAGGAAGTCAGCACACCCTTGCTGGGGTGGGAGGGAAAAGCGAGACAGTGAGGGTTTTTATCATGAATGAGAGCGGAAGCTCCAAGCTGGGTCATGGTGATTAGATGACAAGCTGGGAAAGACGCTCATCCTGAATGCATCCTGTTTTGCTCTGAACTAGAACTGGCCTCCAGAGCCAGGGGCAGGGGAGGGGCAGGGAGGCAAGCAGCCTCCTAGGAATTCTCCCAGGCCTGCCGACCTCAAGCTCATGGGTGGCCCTGGAACTGGGGAGGCCAGTGGGAGAGTTCGACCTCTTATTTACCACTGCAGAACCAAGGCACGTAGTTTCCACAAGAAGCCTCCACAAGTCAGCCCTGGAGTCCAAGCCTCAGAGACAGCAGCCGATGCTGTAAAACAAGGGGCTAGGGCTCCAGAATCCCACCAGCTCAGACCTTTCCTGGGCTTCTCTTTCAAGGTTCAGCTCAAATGTCACTGCCTCTGTCAGTCACCTTCCCCTTGGTCAAAAGCAATTGCTCTCTGGGCGAAATGTTTTCCTCAACAATTGGAAATATGAACACTGCCAGGATATATGATGATATCAAGGGACTGTTTTAAGGTGTGATAGTGGTGCAGTGTCCATTTTTTATGTGCCCCAATTTATATACGTATATATGACTATAGAGAAATTGATAAGGTGTCTGGGATCCATTTCCAAATAACAGAAAGAAGATGAAGTAGATGGAGGCATAAATAGGTAAGGACTGGCCATGAGCTAATGGCTGTTGAAGTTGAGTGACATGGGAAGTTAAGTACATGGGACCTTATTATATTAATTGTCTCTACTTTTATGTATGTTTGAAATTTTTCACAATAATTTTTAAAGCCCTTATTGAGGTAAAGACTTAGTTTGTCATGTATCATTCATGCCACTAACCCCCATCTACTAGATGGTAGATTCCATAAAGGTAGGGGTTAACAGGACCTAGTACCAAGCCTGAACTTAACGACTAATAATTTATACAGCACTTGGTAGTTTACAAAGCACTTAGCTGTGGATCCCCTCATTTAATCCAGTGAGGTGGGAAAAGCTGGGAGAAACCCAGAGCCTGAGAGGTTGAGTGGAGCGGCAGAGCCTGGATTTACACCTCCATGTGTTCAGCTCCCAGTCCCCTATTCCTTGTCTCACACCATGCTGGACTCCTAAGGAACTTAACATCTAGTTCTACAGTCCCTGCGTGGTCAGAGTAAACAGGGACAGCAATAGTGGGCATGCAAGTCCCCAAGGTGGGGGGCTGGGCAAGAGGAGACTCAACACACAAACACAACACTTCAGACTTATGACAAGGGCCCAGACCGTGGCCTCCAGTCCACTGATTCAAATTTACTAGGACCCTTTTCCCTACCCCAGTACACACAGAGAAACCAAGGCCCCAGGTCAGAGATGAATTAAGCCACAATAAAAATTTGACACCAACAACTGTGTGCCCAGCCCTCTGCTCAACTTCTCTGTTTAAGGTTACAGTGTGGGTTCACACATCCCATCCCAGAGCACCTCGCATCTTTCATATCTTCAATCTCTATTTTATGTAATAACAGCTTTCCAAGGGGCTGTGATGCTTGATCCTTCCTAAACTGGGAGCACAAGAAAAAAAGTTCTCCTTATTCTATTCAAACCAGAGGTAACTCCTTCTCCCAGTAAGAGACCTCGTGCCCCACCTTCCCCAAGAAGGTGGGGGCACAGCCTGCTTTTGTCAAGCCTGCCATCTTTTGAACCTGAACTTTCTGTGGCTGGAACAGGGAGCTCCAGGAGTCTCCTAGTGGAAAAGCACTGACAGCTGCCACAGCATCCTCATTAGAGACTCCATCCTCTTCTCCCCTGGGGACTTTCTTGCTTTTGTGTTGCTGCTACTATCCCTATACCTGGCTACAGGGGTCCTCTGCTCCCACTCCAATCTGTAGCCCTAAGAATGGAATTTTTATACTTTAAGAAGACAGAGAGGGTCAAAGTTCAGGCTTCTCTGCGCCACTCTCTTCACTCCTCTGCTCAAACTCAGGAGGCATTGTGCTTTAATAAGGAAGGCCCTTCTGCCGCTCCCAGAACTCACCTAGGGTATACAGCCCCTTTGTGTACCTTCAGCCTCTCTTCTTGCCCTAAGCACTTCCAGATATCATCTCCCAACAGCTTCTCCTCTCCAGATTGGGGAGAGGAGCCACAGATGCACAGAGAGGTTTAGCATACTTCTCCAAGAGTTGCTTAAGGAGTGGAGGACCCACAAGCAAATAGGGGAGACCAGACTCTATCCACGTGGTGTTTTCTAACCTAACTACAGAGATCCAGGGAGCAGAAATTCCACATCCCAAATCCAGATCATAGTTGGACAAAGGCCAGATCCCAGAAATGAGGACCAGCCCAGAATGCCCAGAGATATGGGAGATGTAGCTTTAGGGTGATAGAATCCCCTATTCCCAAACCATCATTCCCATGATACTCTTCTGGCTCACTCTATTAACCACTCAGAAACCACCTGCAGCCACCACCTTCTCCACACCCTTGGGCTGCCTGCTCTCCCATTCCCAGACAAGAATTGTCTCTCCTTCATTCCAGGAGGATGAAAGTTAAGGGAAAATTCAGAGCAGTCAGACAGATGGTGGGTGGGAACATCAACCCCTAGAGTGGGGGCGGGAACAGGGAAGAGCCAGGGTTTGAAAATAGCCCCTAGTGTGATTCATCACCCTCTCCTCCAGGGTCAGTAGGTCTAGGTGCTCTGAGTGGGATGGAGACAAGCCAGAGCCCTCCAGCCCAACCTCTGGGACCCGGGGCTCTGCACCAGCTCTACTCCCTACCTTCAGTCTGGCTGCTGTCCTGCTTGCCCTCCCCACCGCCACTAGTTTTCCAGCTGGCTTAGCTGCATAACCATCACAAGGCTCTCCATCTGCATAGCTCCTGTTGCCCCAAGCATCTCAGAAACAACCCTTTACCCGCCAGTTCAAGAGCCTGTACCCATGCACCAAGTCACCAAATGTTAGGGCGGAAAAGACTGGCCCTTTAGATACTGAAATTGAGCCCACCACCCAAGGTGCAGTTGAAAACACTGTGGCCCACAGAAGTAGCATGACTTTCCTATGGTCATATGCATTAGTGGCTGAACCTTGATTTCCTGAGTGGTAACTCGATGCTTAACTTTAAAGAATCTTGGGAGAAGAGAAATGGGGGAGAGAACCCCAGACTACTTAATCTGGAAATCCCAAAAACTTCCACTAAAAGGTCTTTCCTCAGAGGTTCTCTAATCCAAACTCCTTTTTGGATTTCATGGGGAAAGTGAGCCTTGAAAGAACCGACTTTTCCAAAGGTTTTCGCTTGATCCCCGCTGCTACCCTAATACCAGGAAAGTCCGGGCGTTTCTCAGAAGGGAAGGCAATGGCCAAGGGGAAAACCCATGCCGCCCGACCGGGGGCTTCCTGGAAATTCGCTCAACAGCAGGGGAAGGAGGAGAGGAAAGGAAAAGCGGCGTGACACGACCACAGAGTCCAAGCCCCGCCACCCCACCCAGCACCAGTCTGCCTCCCAAGCCCAGGAGCCAGGGCTCCGGACTCCCGCCAGGCCCGGGGATAACGGGCGGACCGCCGCCTTTCACCACCCCACTACGCCACTCGCGGGGCTTCCTCGGGAGGAACGTGGCCGGCGGGCTCTGGGGGTCCCCCAATTTCAGCGACTCTGGCCTCAAATCCCGGGGCTCAAGTGGCTTGGCTCGCTTCCTCCGCGTCTCCTGTGGACGCTGCGCAGCCAAACCTCTAAGAGCGGGACGGGAGCTCACCGGAGAGGCGAGGAGAGATGAGGGAGTCCCGGCGCCCCGCCGATCCCGACCTCCCCGGGTTATCGCCCCAACTCCCACCTGGAGGCCGTATCCACCGCTTTGCGTTTGAGATCCCCACGCTGCAACCGGCGGGTAGGAAGCACTCGCGGAGCTTGGGGTCGGGCGAGGGTAACAGTGCCAGCCAGAGGAGCAGCTGCCGCGGCCGCTTAGCTGTTGTCAACTTGGGGCCACTCTAGCCGCAGGTAGGGAGGGAACTGCAGCAAGTCGGGTGGCGGGGACGCCCCGCCCACCTACAGGACCTTCGACCAATGAGGGCGCAGCCCGGCCCACCGAACTCCCCAGAATGCGGCCCCAATTGTGGTGGGCGGGGCTCTGCCTTTGCGCTCCTCCAATCCCCGCACCTCTGCCTCTTCCTCAGTTCACACCGTGGCGGAATGGGGGTGGTGCTGGGACAGGGCACCGGCCGAGAGCCAGCGGCTGAGGGTGAAGGAGCCGGTTGGCCGGACGTGCAGACTAATATTTATTGAGCTCTGTATGTGTCTGGCACCATGTTGGGGATTTAAATACATATGCCATGTGTGCAGGAAGGTTCTGTGGCTTGCTGAGGATAATTTATGGAGAGGTGAGATGACACAACTTGCTGAGATCTCTGATTACTAGGGGCAACCAAGAGAACATGAGGTATTTGAGCAGGAAGTTGCCATTTCCACCTTGTTCAGGCCCCAGCATTCTGCAACTTCCCCATGGTTCCCAGTTCTCTGCCCCAGTCCAAACTCTACCTGTACAGAGAAATGCATGGAAAAACTTGCGGCATATGCATTAATCATGGCAAAAGAGGGCTCCCAAGAGGTGTAACAGCAAGTACCACCAAAAAGCCTGTTTAAATTCAGTAAGAAACGGAGTGTTAAGGTTTGACTTCTCTCTTGACTTTCCTCACAAGGGTCCAACACAAGTTCATGCTATGATTTCACTGTTGAATTGGGATGCCTATTAGCCAGGGCTGGGAGTACACAAGACCCCATGCCATTCAATCACCATCCTCCACGTTTATAAATATAGAAACTAAGAAGAGATGACTCACTCACGTTTTTCTCAGCAAATCCATGGCAGGAACAATAACTGCACACTGGTTATTTTCTCTTAACAGATGGGATATTCCATATCTAACAGATGGGAGAGTATAGCTGAGGTTCCTAGAAAGCAAGGACTGCATCCAACTTGTTGGCTAGAGTACCCAACACAGATGAGAGCAAAAATTAATGTTTCTTAGGACTTCAGCTTTCTTAAGATCATCTGAAGCAATGACAGAGCCAGACATAGCCCTAGGTGCCCCCACCTGTCTGGCCTTCAGTCCACTAGGCCAAATCGGAATTCTCCCACCTTCTTTCTCTGCCAGCCGTGATGAGAATCAGAGGAGACGTGGTGAAGTGAGGCTACCTCCAGTGTGTACCCTTCTTTTCCTCTCAATGGCAAGAGTGCAGCTGGCACTTTGTTTAAGATGAGCCATGCCCCCTTGGGTCTTGGATGTAGACGAGGCCTGTATGCCAGAACTCACTCCTGGAAACAAAATCATACCCAGACTCAGAAACCCTTATGATGGGTGGAAAGGGAGGTGACCTCCTTCCTGAGTCTGGGTTGTTACATGTGTAAGCATCCCCAGGGCTCTGAGTTGGAGCCCAACTTATCTTGCTTCTGGAAAAGCAAGGCTAGAAGGATATAAGAATGTGAGTCCTGCAATGATTCTATAGCTTCCTTAATGGCAGGAAACCATGTCAGAGCCGATTCCATCCACCACCTGACACCAAACACAGCACCTACAGTCCTTTCTCAGTAATATTTCCTAATGGCTGGACAAATGTTAAAAGATACTCAAAGGACAACCATGAATAAATACAATCAAATGAACAGTAAGCTAAAAACCCAATTTTAGTAGATACATTTAACTGAATCAGAGATAATGGGTTGTAAGACACCGAATTCTTCAAGAAAAAAAAAAAGGCAACCAAACCAGAAAGCTACAAAAGGGAAAGCTACAGAAAGTACAAAAACTATAAAAATAGTTCAAAAGGGAGCAACTGCTATAAATAATTAGCACAAGAGCTTCACAGTGTCTGGCATAGACTAGGTACTCAATAAAAAACATCTGCTGAATGAGTGAACACAATAGTCAGCGAAAGCTACAGTCCTAATATTTGCCACCCACATTGTGACATTCTGAAATGGTTCCAGCAATGTCGAGGCTATCTCTCCGCATCTTTTCTGATCTCTTTACCTTATCCCATGAGCTTCAGAAAATCAAGGAATGCTCAGCCTCTTCAGAAAAACAGATAGCTCATCTCCTTCAACCACCACGAGCCCTTGCTTGCCAAGCTCCTCCCCCGCCCTGACCCCCAACCTAAGCCAGAGTCTTGCATAGAACAGATATTCAGAAATGGTGCCTGGAAGATGAGGACATGGTACCTTTTCATAGGCTCCTTTCTGCACTGCATCTTGAATGGCTTTGGAGATAACTGGAGCCTTGAGGCCCTTGGCACTGAACTAAATTATACTTGGCTTGGCGATTGGCACCCAGAAGGGGCTTCTAGGTGTTAGATACAGTGACAGAGGCACTGAGCAATGGTGGAGTGACGTCTGGATCAGGAAGGAAGAGAGGTGGGTGCTAGTCCCAGTTCTACTACTCTCTGGCAGTGTCACCCAGGCAAAATCATTGTGCCACGCCAACCATCGGTTTCTTCACCTGTAAAATGAGGGTAGAGCACAATTCCTAGTGGGCAAAGTTGAGACAATGGATACTGTAAAGGGTGACAGGTGACAGGATGGCACTGAAGGTATTGCAAAGCTAAGCTTTTTGCTGGGGGCAGTCAACTCTTTGCTTCCAGGCAGTGGCAGAGAGAAAGTCCCTATGCCATTACCCTGAGCCTCACTCTGAGACACTTGGGTCCTAATAAGTGCCAAACTGAGGACTTACAACAGTCCCTATGACCCTTCCTGCCTAAGGGATTCCTCAGGCTGCTGCAGGCAGACCCACAGCCCCACTCTGAAATAGCTGAGCATCAGGAAGGAACCCAACAGACTCTTCCACTACTCTTTTCCATGCAGCCAACATCAACTGCACATAATCCCAGGGAACTCAGCTGGGAAGAAAAAAAAAAGAAGAGTAGGAGCTGTGAGGGGAATCTGAATTACACTCAGACCAGCCCCACCCAGCATGTTACCACGGGTGCCCTGACACACGCACTCATGCTTGCACACAGATTCCTGCAGGCATCATGGAAAGCCCACCAGTTAGGCTTGGGAGGGTAAAGGCCTGCTCCTCAGTGGTTTAGGGCCCCCACCCAGCCTCATGAAAGGGAGCTATTGATCAGGCTGCCACAACGTGGGACTGTTACAGCTCATAAAAAAAAAGTTCCTGAAGAGCCGTGGCCACGTCAGGGGGCTTTGCACTAAGAGGAGCAGCTGGAGTAGGGCCAGATGTGGGAGGGGGGAATGGAGGGGTGAGAGGGCCTTGCAAAGGTAAGGGGCACACAGGCACCTCACTGAGCATTGCCAAGTGGGGATGGGGGACAGACAGCTATGTCCTGGGAGGTGCACAAAGACCCGCTCTCAGCCCACAGCCCAGAGCACTCTGCAAAGGGGTAGCTCTGTGCTGGGCTGGGAGCGCTGGGCTGGCTGGAAGGGGAACTAGAGCACTGGCCTAGCCAGGCACAGGCCAGGGGAGTTTCAGGGGACACTTGTCCTCTCCGGGCTCCCCCTCCCTAAGTTGAGACACAGAGGCATTCACTTCCTCCCACCTGCCTCCCACTCCCAGAGCCATCAAGAGGACAGAGTTGGGGCAACCGGCAACTGCCTCCAGACACTTGGACTGGGCAGCTGGAGGTGGAGAACTCAGTCACTGTCCCCAGCTCTTCCCCAGACCTCCAAGAGCCTGTCCCCCTGTCTCCAACAAACACAAGATAAAGTGTCAGCCGGATGGCCTTCAGCATCCACCCAACTGGGCTCCATTTCACACCCCGGCTTTACTAGCCTATCTCAAAGGTGGCAGAGGTTTTCCACACCCCACTCTCCCCTCCTTCCCGCCCTATTCCCTCGGGGAGGTCGGCCTGCCTTGGCCCAAATGAAATAGGTAGGGTCACACTGGGCATAGACACCCAAAGCAGGATGTCCACCCGCAGTCCCCACACCCCATGCCATTCCTGTCCTTCAGAGGAAGGTCACTGTGCTAAAGGGAAATGAGCAAAGGCAAGCCTGCTTCTAATAGAAGCCCTCACCTTGCACACATACAAGCAGCAGAGGGCAGAGAAGCCTGCCCTCTACCCTTCCCAACAGCCCCCTCTGCCTGATTTAGTTTCAGCCCTCCAACTTGCTCCTTCTAATCTAGGCTCAGTTTCCTCATCTGGGAAAAATAGAGCTGGGTCCTGGTTTCCATGGTCTCTTTTTTCCAGAGCATTCTCTGCTTCTATGAACTTCTCTGTGGGTGCCCATGGGATGGGGATCCTGGAAACCCTACATGCAAGGGGTTTCTGCAAAGAAAGAGGGTGGTGGGGGTGTGAGGGTCTTCTGAAAATGGGGGTTAGCTGGGGGCCAGGCAAGAAAGAGCAAAGTGAGAAAAGGAAGGGGGAGAGCTGAGGTGACAGGCAGAGAAAGGGAGGCGGCTGAGGCCAAGCCAGCCCAGAGGGCTGGAAACCCAGCCTCTGCCTCCAGTGCTGCCCTCAGCTCATCCTGCAGTGATAGATGCCCAGAGCACATGAACAGAGCTCAGGATCCTGCCCCCTTGCCTGGGACCTTTCCACATGGCCCTCTGAGGAAGCAGCTCCCAAGACAAAACCTGGGAGGGTAAGGAGGAGACGGCAGAGGAGGAAAGAGAAGGCTCTTCTTCCCTACCCACAGGTTCCATCACCAGCCCACCACAGCCTGACCTCATGCTGCAGCCCACGAAGTTGGAGGATGAGGGAAGGGAGTAGCTTTTCCAGGACCCGCCCACAGCATGGCCCAGACCAATCCTGTGATTATGAGTCTGGGGCTTGGCAATCTCAATTCAGGCAGACATGCCCATCCCCTGGCCACCCATCCACTCTGTCTCCTTTCCCTGGATGATACCTCTCAGAGGCCCCAGGATGACATTAGAGAAGGCATGTGATGTACAATGTGGCTCAAGGGCACTCAACAAAAGGTATGAGTTCTTGGCGTTGGAGTCCCTGTCCCATCTCAGTGGGCCTTTGCCCAAGCACAGCTCCCCCTTCCCCAATACTCTTACACACAAACACACACACAATAAATAAATAAAAGTTCTGATCTGACTTCAGCCAGGGCTTCCCTACCCATCCCATACACATCAACCTGTCAATCAACATGGGCATCCAGGCACTGGCAGAGGCTGGGCAGGGAACATGACAGATAGGCCCAATAGGGGTCCCTGTCTTCCTGGAGCTCCCATACCCTGTGGGAGGCCACAGCAACTCCAGATGGAGAATGCCCAACCCAAGCAGATGGCCGGACAGGTTAGGTCCCAGAGGACATGAAGTGAGAGAGGGCAGCAAGTCTCCCAGGTTGGACATGTGATACCTCTAGATCCACAGACCACCAAGAAACACCAGGAAAGAAGCTCCTGGGCCCCATTTCCACCAAGGCTCCTGGATCAGGCACCAGGACACTGCAACTCTGGCTTCCACCCTGCTTCTACCACTGAGATGCTGTATGATCTGGCTGAGAGTCTGGCCCTCTCTGGTCTTTAGTGTCACATACGTACAATTAGAGCATCTGATGTGAGAATTTCTGCAGACCCTCTCCTTCAATGCATTCACGTTCTATGACAAATCTACGTCAAGGAACCCAATTCGGTTTGCTATTTCCCATCTGGCATTTGGGTGGGAGCAAGGGGGAATTTATCGGGGAAAAGGAATGGGCAGAGCCTGGAATTTTTTTTTTCAGTGTTCAAAGAAATATATATTTTTTCAATTTGAAAAAAGACAAAGTCCCAGGCACTCTTGGAGACCAACTTTAGTGGAAACAGACCTTCGAGTGGAGATTTTAGGCAATTCAAACTAAAAACATGCTGCCAAGAGGGCTGGGCTGTGTCCCACACCTAAGAGACTGAGTGGGGGCAGTAAGGGGCCCTTGGGATGATGAGGAGTGTAGGGAGCTACCGACAAGGTAGTAAAATTCAAAGACAGAACGTGGGTTAGAAGGACAGACAGGAATTGGAATGAAGAGGTAAAAATACAGACCGAGGATCAGACATATAGTGGAACAGGAAGACATTCTGGAGGGTGGAGGCAGTGACAGAGAAAGTGCTGGAGGAATAGGGAGCCAGAAACATACTGTTTATTGAACCGCCTACTATGTGTTAATAACCAAAACATTGTTCTTTCTGAAAGGAGGATGGCGGCAGAGGGAGAGAGATGGGTAGCGGCTAAGCCAAACAGACAGTAGGGATGAAAGGATGGCACACACACGGACAGAGCAAGAGCTGGCCAAGAATTAGAAGCAAGCAGGCTGCAGGGGTGGAAGGTCTGAAAATTGGGGCCTGCCAGCCAAGGGGCGGGGTTTAGGCCAACAGACAGCGGACTAATAGATGAAAACGGGACTGGAACCGCGGACGAAGCAGCAAGGGGCGCCTTGTGGAGCCGGCGGGACGGCAGCGCTGGGGCTGGGGGACTCCGGGCTGAAGTGCAGCCGAGCCCTGACCTCCCGCAAGGTCCGCCCAGCTCTGATCACCTGGTTTCCAGCTTGGCGGGTCCCAGCGCGTGCCCTTCACACCCGATGGCGTCCAGGGCGTCCACGCCCTGAGCTTCGGAAACCGCAAGGCCGGCTCCCAGCCTCGCGCCTGGGCCATGCGTCCGCGGCGGCTCCTGAGCCCGCGGCCGAGCAAATGGGGTCGCTGGCGCCTGGTGTGGCGCCCTGGGACTGAGCGCGCAGCCGGGCAGCTTGGAGGGAGGGAGGGGCCGAGCGAGCCCCGCCCCACCAGGGGCAATTTGAAAGTTCCACGCCCCCACCTTGAGCAGGAAGTCCCTCTTCTCTATTGTACACTGGCCTCAAGTAATTTAGCTCCATGATTCTGCCTCCCCTTAGCCATCGGGCCTCCTCTCCCGTATTGGAGTCCCCCTTCGGCCTCCTCCCTCCCCCTCTGAGAGGTGTCTCACCACCGATCCTACTTCTTCCTGCTCTCCCACCCAGTGTGAGATAGCCAGGGTCTTCTTAGTCACCAGGTCAGCCTCACGTCTACCCCAAATCTCATCAACCACGTGACAGGGCGGAAGACTTTGTGCAATAGCCAGATAGAGAAGGAAACAATGGCTCCCACCATCTTGGCCAATTGACTCACCTCGTCCTCAGCCTCTTACATTCCCATATTCTCACTACCCTCTACCCTGTTTTCTTTCTGTCTGATAAGAGTAATGGACTCTGGGTTCCAACAAGGATACTCTGAAACCCTTCTAGTGCCAAGACTATCCTGGACCTTATGAGCAGAAGCATTCTTTAAAGACTCTCTTATGTTACAAACCCATAACTGAGGCCCAAGAATACGAATGACTTGGCCATCATCTAAGTAGAGCCAATTATCTCTATGTTACTGGACTGTTGTGAAGATCTCAAGGGGCTGAGCATGGTGCCTAGCATAGAGTACAGTCTACCTAAAGCAAGCTTTGCTTTTATTATCAAAGAGATCAGCACTGGGCATCTACCATCAAAAAAGCCTGGACCCAGGACCCTAAGCTACATAACCCACTCCCTTACCCCAGCCTCCGCCTAGGCAAGCAGACTGACATGACCTGATTTTGGGATGGTGGAAAGTCCTATCCGCCATAGTTTACAATAGAGGGAAGGCAGTAAGCTGCCAGCTCTCACACCTGATCATTTCCATTCCACTTGTGGCAGTGCCTAGCAAGGGGATTGAGAGTCTAACAGTGGCTCCACGCTAATTGCAACAAAACTTGGGCCATTTTTCCTCTCTGAGCCTCAGTTTCCTCCTTTGCAACATGAGGATAATCCATGACACAATGAGAATAAGGAGAATAAGGAGAATAAGAAATAAGGAGAATAAGAATAATGAGAATAAGGAGAATAAGGGTTACACAGGTGAATTTCACAACCCCTCCTTCTACCATCTCTTTCCATTGTGCTGCAAGACGAGGGCTTAGCAGGCCCATTTGTGAGGGACAGGCTGGGCATAGGAAGAGAGATTTGTGAATTAATTTGTCTTCTTTGCCTGACACTTGCACCCGCTTTTCATAGACTCAGTGGCAGAGCTGGAAGAGAATGAGAGGTTAACATGTGGGTGATCTCCATGCCATTCACCCTTTTCCCAGGGCAGTGCTGGCACACAACAGGGGTTCACAAAATATTTATTGCATGAGTGGAGTCTTCACATGGGAAAGAGGACTTGCCCAAGGTCACACAGTGAGCTCATTTCAGAATTCAGACTGATCACCTGTCTAGACCTTCTTCCACTAGGCCATTCTGCCTTATGGAGTTCTTTTTTTTTTTCCCCATTGGATCATAAATCAGTGGGGAGCCCATTCCTCTCTCCCAGCACCCTCTGGCCTAGCAGCAGTTTCCATTCAGGACTGGCTCAGCCAGTACAAGCAGCCATCAGGAGGCTCCTTTCTGTGCTCAGCTTGGTGCTGCCAAGCCTTTGACTTTTGAATTTCCCACAGACCCTACACAGCCCCTGCCATGGGGGCAAGTTCCCTTTTGAGGAAAAGGAGGCCCTGGTCAGCTTCCTCCAAGCACAGGAGTTTCCCTTTTGCTCTCTGGTAGGGTGGGAGTGCCGGACACAGCCCCTTGCAGCAGCAAACTAGAAGGAAGGGCGGCCGCAGCCATTTCCTACCCTGCTAAGTCATCTCCCTCCCTGGTCAGTCCCTCCCCTATTTCCTGAGTTCTGCTGCTTGGGCTCCAGCCAGAACAGTAATATGAAAGGGCTCCAAAGTTTTACTTGAATCACAGAACCTGGGAGCTGGGAAGGACCCCAGAGCTCAATGATTCCCACCTCCTCCCCACTGCAGGCACACCCTCCACTAATAAAAAGGAGGGGACACCTGACTTAACCTCTTACAGCTTAAACTTCCTTCCCCATAAAATGGACAGGATGACACCTACCTGACAACGTTGTTATGGAAAGAAATGTGAGAATGGATTCAATAAAAGCTAATGTGTAATGAGCACTAACTAGAGGCCTGGCCTTCTTCTACAGTGCTTTTTGAGGATTAATCTATTTCATTTTTACCACAATCCGATAAAGCAGTTAATTATCATCATCATCATCATCATCATCATCATCCCCATTTTACAGATGAAGAAACATCAACAAAGGTAATGCTACTGTGAAGTTCACACAGCTAATGGAAGAATTTGGTGATGGAAGAATCTGACCCTTGAACCTCAGTTTTCACCCATATGATCATCACCAATTCTCATCAGTGATCATCCTTACCCCAGAGAATGAGCCATTGTAGTTTCCATGAGCTCACACATGTCTGTGTTTGTGTGGCTGGAAGTTTTGTACCCAAGTGCCCCTAAGGGCTAAGGGGAAAGAATGTGACGAAACCCTGGGGGCGGGTGGCTGAAGATGTAACCTGAAGCCTTGGCTCCAAGCAGAGAATGTTTTTAAAATCCCTGCTCTTATACATCTACTTGAATTTTCCAGTTAACTCTAGTATACATCCATAATGTTTTCATATACAAATGGGTGGTGTTTTTTTTTTCTTTTCTTTAAGCCTTTGAGGAAAATTGACACTCAAAGAAGATGAGCCACATTGGTCCATTGGTCTAGCCACTGCCTTTGACCCCTGGGACATGGTAGGCACTCAGTCACTGAGAATAGCTAATAACATTTATGAAGCATTTGCAATGGATTTTTAAGAATATTTTCTCTTTTTTACTTTATTTTGTGTTTTTTGGGGAGGAGGTAATTAGATTTATTTACTTATATTTATTTATTTGTTTTAATGGAGGTACTGGGGATTGAACCCAGGACCTCATGCATGCTAAGCACACACTCTACCACTGAGCTATAGCCTCCCCGCTGAAGCATTTGTTATGTGAGTCAGCGTTCTGTGCACTTTGCACGTGTGATTATGATTTAATCTTCATGACAACTCTGTGAGGAGATCAAATTATTATTGTTGCCCTCATTTGGGGCGGGAAAACTATAGCACAGGGAGGTTTGTCCAAGGCTGTGCAGTTGGGAAGTGACCACTGGACCAGATAGCCAGATAGCCTGATTGTCAGCTTTGGCCAGTAATCAGTATACATATGGCCTCTCTGACAGCCACAAAGCCTTTTTGACCCACGCATCTCCACAACTTCCAATCAGGAAAACTGAGTTGGTTCTTGGTAGAAGCAGGCCTTATTCCAATGAGATGAGCAGCTCCCTGAGGGCAGAACTGTAGTGTTTCTCCCCTCAACCCAGCCTTCCCTGGATCAATGCTAAGCCAGGAGCTGGGCTTTGCATGGGGCTGGTCCTCCATTCTTGTGTGGCCCCTGACTGCTTCCTGACTGGTGGCAGCCTCTTGAACCCAGCACCTGTTGGGCTGGTGAAACAGCCCTAGCATTTCACACAGGAGTCCGCTACCACCCTCCATAGTAAGGATCCAGCTTCAGAAATGGCTGCCAGGTGCTCAGTGGTAGAGTGCATGCTTAGCATGCATGAGGTCCTGGGTTCAATCCCCAGTGCCTCCATTGAAAAACAAACGAATAAATAAACCTAATTACCTCCTCAAATTAAAAAAAATTTTTAAAGGAATGGCTGCCCATGGTCTACAGGGATAAGTCCACAGGTCTGAGGTTGACATTCATAGTTCTACACAAGCTCACTTTGCCAAAGCAGCTGGCATTCCCAGAAAACAGTAAACTTTGTTAACCTTCCCAATGTGTTACATGTGCTCTTTTCTCTCTCTTTCTCTCTCTCACACACAGACACACACAAATCTTATTCTTATTTCCTTGATTTATTGCACAAACACTTACATGGTGCTTTCTGTATGCCTGGTCCTATTCTAAGCTCTTTGCACATTTTAACTCATGGACTCAATATGGAAACCCTATAGGTACTATTATTATCCCCTTTAACAGATCAGGAAACTGAGGCACAAACAGGTTAAGTTATTTGTCCTATCTCCTGCACCTGGAAAAGTCCCACAGATCCTTTTAGCCCCACCTCAGAATATCATAAGCCGTTCCCTTTCCAGTTGCTCCTACAGCTCAGTTTCATCAGCAATAATTCCATATTGAGTTATCTGTATGTCTTCCTGTCCAATAAGAGTTTGGATCCTCTGAGGGCAGGGACCATGTCTTATTATTTATGGCATATCCATTGCTTAGGACGGAGCTTGGCACGGAATTGGCACTTAAGGAATATTTGTTAAAGGACTGAATGAAGAGTGAGTTAATGGCCAGAAGCAGCCTTGACCAAACTCAGTGGTGGCAGAGAGATTTGGGGTTTTCTTTCCCCAGCATTTTGAGGTAGAGGAATCTCAAGATGGCTCAGTGACCAAGCATGAAATGCAACCATGGGTGGTGAGACAGGAAGAGAGAAAAGGCCCCTCCCCCACATCCTGCCCATTGTGTGGTTGAATCAAACCTGGCGCCCTGACCACAAAGCCATTTGAGCTGGTGGGGCATTGACCTCTAGCAAGCCATGAAATTGGGCAGCTCTGGGGTCTGCTCCAGAGAACTGACCTCACTGGCTTCTGGGTTTCCCTCCCAAAAGCCCCATGACTGCCTCTTCAATTCAGAGGTTCATCTGGAAAAGAGCAAAGGGTTTAAATGTCACCCCAGGGACTTGGGGTTGGCTGCTTTGGGTCTCAAACATCACGCTTCAGTCAACTCGTTCTGTCCTTCCCATGCTAGCACAATGCACTCTGGAAAAGTGGAGGGGAGTTTGGGCACAACTCCAGCCTCCAGTCCTTGTTCCACCATTCAGTAACTATGTAACCTTTGGCAAGTTACTGAACATCAGTGTCTTCGCCTAGAAAACAGAAATATTTTTTTTTTCTACCCTGCAAACCTCAAGCTAATGGATCTGAGAGCACTTTTGTAAGTGGAAACTGTCCAGGCAAAGGGAGAATAGCTGGGAAGTGCTGCATATAGCGGTGTTCTGTAGCTTTCCAGCTGAAGGCAGAAAGGTGAAAGACAGAGCCTCAGCCTTACCCCTATCTCCACCTAGCTGTGTCTGACTCCGGCCCAATCATTTGCCTTTTCTGGGTCTTGCTAAAATGGCAAGGATAATTCCTAGGCCCTTGCAGCCAAGTCTTAGAAGGATTATCTGATGGGCAGCAACAGTGTGTATGTTGTATGGATTTTCTCAGCTCCAGATAAAGGGCCTCTAAGAACTGCAACTCTCAAAGTAGCCTTGGATTTGCTGGGTTTTTCTTTTCTTTTCTTTTCTTTTCTTTTCTTTTCTTTTTTTTTTTTTTTTTTGGCCAGGGTAGGGGTAATTAGGTTTATTTATTTATTTTTAAAGGAGACACTGAGGATTGAACCCAGTACCTCGTGCCTGCTAAGCACACACTCTACCACTAAGCTATAGCCTCTCCCCATCAAAACAGCCTTGAGTTTAAACACCAGCTTCCACACTTACTAGATGACATATCATGTCACTTCTCTGGGCCTCAGTTTCCTTACTGATAAAAGGGAGACAGTAACACCTACCTTCAAAAACTGTGACATAGATCAAAGGAGAAAGCATCAGTAAGATGGGCTTGTGGATGGTAAACTCACCCCTTAAACCTTTGTCTGCCTTACTGCTTTCTTCCTGTCATTGTGTTATGCAGTCTGCTCAATTTTCTGCCCACCAATTCTTTCTGCCTTTATCTGGGAGGTAGTTACAGCACCCACCCAGAGCCACTCCCACTCCTAATCCCCAGCCCTAGTGCACAGACCTTCACCCCTGTACAGCACCACCCAACAGGAACACAGACCCTGCAGTCTGGATCTGGGGTCCAGGGCTCAGTCCATTTGAGCAAGTGGCCTTGCCATGGACAAAAGCTGCTTTTGTGTCAGAAGAGCACTATCCAACTTGGCAGGTGGGGAGGGGATGGTTTGTAATCTGCCTCCTGCATTCTCACTCTTGTGTGACTAGCCAGGAGGGCTGGCAAGCCATGGCAGTGGGCAGGCTTTGTTTGTTTGCATCCCTCTTGGGGTATGTTTCCCTGGGATTCTAGCTCAGTGTGTGAGAGAATCCCTGAGCAGCTGAGGCCTCTGCACAAGCCCAGGCCGGAGCTAGTGGGCCCGCAGAGAGCATCTGCTCCACCCCGTCATGGTCCAGATGGAGATTCTGAGGCTCATCCAAAGAGGGGCAAGCAACTAAGGGCCCTGAACCTGGGCTTTCCTTCAATATTTGTCCCTGCCTTGCCCCACCCTGCAGATTAGGTCATCTTCCAGAGGTCTCACAGGTCCAGGTGGCTCGAACGATTGGGTCGGGGGAAGGGATTCCAGAGAAGTCCCAAAGTTCTCTAGGGGGAAATTCTCCTGTGATTTCTCCTCCAAGTGATATCCTCAGGGAACTCACGCCCAAGTCTGGAAACCAAAGCTGGCAAGGCACAGGTTCTGAGATAGACAGTGGCAGGTCTGGAACAGAGAGGGGTGCCCACACAGGTAGCAGTGAAAGGAGCAGGGAGCCAGGCTGCCCCCTGCCACACCCCCTCTACCACGCCATACTTCCCTGACAACAATGGGTTGGAAGCCAGTCTGCTGTCTCTGAACCCTGAAGGAGGAGGACCCTTGTGAAAATGCTCTCTCAGGCCAAGAGTTGGATCAGAAGGCCTGAATGACAGGATTTAGTCCCAGGTCAACTGCATCCCCCAGACTGGAGAGCTCAGGGACAGAGGACCACATCCCTTGTCAAAACAGAATGCCCCAAACTCCGTACAGTGAGAGGCTCTATGAGGACATCCCTTGTCTTGCTGTCTTGAAGTCCTGGGTGGCCCCAGCAGGATATGAAAGTCTTTTCACACTCAGGTCCCAGGGACAGGACCTCTGGGTCAGCCTCCCCTTCTTCCTTGATTATTCCCTCCTTTCCTAGCTCTTCTCCGTGCAAGGCTGGCTGTTCTCTGTTTTAGTTTAACCAAGGAGGCTGTTCTCTTTGACCAAGTTGTCCTCTCGGCCTGGTAGTGTCATGCATGCCCCCTTCTGCCTTTGACTTGCTGTGTAACCTTGGACATATTACATGCCCTTTCAGGTCTAAGAGCATGCAAGTGTTAGATGGACTAGATCAGTGGGCTTGCAAATTGTGCCTCCCGGTGGCTGAGGAGGAAACTCAAGTCCTACCCTGCGGATGTTGGGGGAGGGGAGAATTAGGGAGTGCTCCAGGTCCTCACTTCTACCTCACCTTGCTTCAATCAGAGCCATGCTGCTTTTCACCTGTTTTATACATTGAGCTTCCAGAGGGGATTCAGTTTTGGAAAACAAAGTCTACATCTAGGAAAAAGCAAATGGAGTAGACGTGTTCTTACACTTGGGCCTCAATTACCTTCTTTTTTTGGGGGGGTGGGTAGGGAGGTAATTAGGTTTACTTTATTTATTTTACTGGAGTCACTGGGGATTGACTCCAAGACCTGGTGCATTATAAGCACATGCTTTACCACTGAGCTATACCCTCACCCTAATGGTACAGCCACTCTGTTTTTTAGTTTGTTTGTTTGGTTTTTGGCGGGGGAGGTAATCTGGTTTATGTATTTATTTATCTAATGGAGGTACCGGAGATTGAACCCAGGACCTGGTGCATGCTATGCATGCCCTCTACCACTGAGCTATACCCTCCTCCCTGTCAGGTACCTTCTGAGTGATCATTACAGGCCACAATGTAAGTAAAACTTTCAGAGCAGTGCCCATCGCATCCTGATGATGACAAACAAATAGCTACCATTTATTGAGTACTTGTGTGCAAGGCTTCATTTAAAAGTTGCACCAGGGTCACCTGATTTGCTCCTCCCAAGTCTTCTCCAGAAGGTACAATTATTATCTTCATTTCACACATAGGACACTGAGGCACAGAGAAGTTAAGCAACTTGTCCAAGATTACACAGCTAACAGAGGGTGCAACTGGTATTTGACTCTAGGGCTGTCATTCTTGAGCAGTACAATGATTGGTTCTCAATACATACTTAGTTCTCTTTGTTATTCTCTTTTTTATTGAGGTGTGATTGATTTACAATGTTGTGTTAGTTTCTGGTGTACAGCATAGTGAGTTAGTTATACATATATGTGTTCTTTTTCATGTTCTTTTCATTATAGGTTATTACAAGCTATTGAATATAGTTCCCTGTGCTATGTGGTAGGAATCTTTGTTATTCTTGTGGTGGTGGTTGTTTTCATTGGCATGTCTTGCTACCCTTCATCTGCAAAATGGGCTGAGTTCACCTCTCAGTGTGACTGTGTGCCTGAAGCCAGACCATGGCTGTAGAGCAGGTGGGTTCCAGCTCTGACACCTGGGCCAGGCTGCACTGTGCCCTCGTGCCAAATCTGCAGTTAAAGGCTACAGTTTGGGGCCACTTCTCCAGACAGTGGTCAGTGGGAAAATGCTGAGTTTGCTAAGAAAATAAGAACTGGCTCACCTACTCAAAGCCTAGAAGAAACCAGAGAGCAGAGCTGGTGGGAACTTGTAAGGTGGCTGATGTCCCACCAGCAACAAGACTCTTCTGACCTGCTCAGTTCAGCCCTGGCTGACCTGCCACTCTAAATGTCTTCCACTCACCTGGGTCAGCCTGACTTCTTCCCTTTCTTCTCCTTTTCTGGACCCTTTTGTTCTCTTCCTCTCTCCTCCCTCTCCTTGCTCAGCAAGGCTCATAATAACTTGCTAAACCACAACCTTCATATTTCTTATATTCCCACTTTCCAGGGGACTTTCACAGCTGGTCCTGACTGCTTCTTCTAATTGATCCCCTGCCCCCGGTCCCCACCACGTCCATCTCTTCTTGGGCTCCACCCACCTTTCCCAGGCTGGTTCCCCCAACTTGAACCTCCTTAGCCCAGAGGCTTGCCCCTTCCCCCCTTCACTTGGCTGTCAGAGCCACTGACTCCCCGGGCACATCCCTTTCTTTTCCTGGGTCTCAGTTTCTCCATCTGGTAAACGTTGCAGGGGGAGTGATTGGACTAAGTGATATCCGGAGAGCTTTTTAGTTCTAATTTCCAACCATTTTATCTCTGGTCCGTTAAAAAAAATGAATCTTTTTGGCCACTTCTCTCTCCCTCTCTCTCTCTCCCTCTCATGTATGTATATGTGTGTGTGTATATATATATATATATATATATATATACACACACACACACACACACACAAATGTGTGTGTACGTATGTGTGCGTGTGTGTGTGTGTGTGTGCCAAGAACTCTGAAAACATTACTTAGGGCCAGAATCTGAGGATCTGGGAGCTGAGAGAGGTAGAGGGGGTGGGAACAGGTGTTGCAGAATTTTTTAAGTGTCCCAGCATTTTAAAAGCCCAGTAACTTTAGAAAAATGGTCTTTTCAGCCAAGTTTGCCTCCAGAGGAAAGTCAAGGGACACTGTGTGCCCAGAACCAGAGCAGGAGCAAAGCGCCGACTCCTCTTGGTGTAGCACATCCCCTGGGATTGAATTCAATGTCCTACCTATCTGTTCCAGACAAGTCATCAGAACTAGGGTCACTGGGGACTCAGCCCCAAATGGGCCAAGCTTTCTGTTCTCAAAGTGCTTACAGCCAAGTTACAGAGACAAGCATGGAGATAAATAGAGCACCCCTTATTTTTTCTGAAACTCCTTCATTTTTTTGGTTTCATTTGGTCCTTACAACAACCTCGTGGGTTAGCAGGAGAAGAACTGTTAATCCATTTTATGAAACAGAGGACTGAGATTCAAAGAGGGAACAGAATTTACCCAAACTGATCTGACCAGCCCTTGGAGAGCTGAGTGAGACACAAACCCAAGTGTTTAATCTCCAGAGCCAGCGCTCCATCCAAAGCATCATGATCTCGTATTTTCAATAGCTTTGACAATAGACGCTTTCTGGGAAGCTACCAAAAACCTTCCTAACAGTGGCTAATTCTGGAAAGTTGGGAGTGAGGTGTTATGGGACTTTGGCTCTCCGTTTTATGTCCAAATATCCAGGTTGAAGTTTTTCCTTGGAGAATGTATTTTATTTCTAATCCATATGTGAAAGGAAATAGCTCCAACAAAGGCAGAACATGATCCATGCTCTAAGACAGATACTGGGTGTGCTGGGGACTTGAAGGGGGGAGCAGCCAGCATTAGAACTGAGTTTCGAAGAATGGCAAAGGTCTAAATGGACTGAGATGGGGGCAGGGAGTCTCAGAATCCCAGAGGTTGCAGCAGCTTTCCAACTCAGCAGCTGTTTTTGACTTCTGAGACCATGGCCCTGCCTAGAAGGAATTCTTCCTGAACAATTAGGTGCATAGAGTGGCAGGATTTCCTGTTTTCTTTCCTTTCTTCATTTTATATTGTGAGATACCTAGGCCTGAGCCCGGGGCCCTGGGAAACACCTGCTTCATCCCCCCACCCCTCACCTGGACTGTGATCATGAATGGCTCTGGAGATGTCCAGCTGGTCCAGTCCAGCCAGATACAGGTGGAAGGGGCTGTAGGGACCAGGAAATTTACCAACAGAAGGGTCCCAGCCAGGCCTCCCCACACTGCTTTGCACTGTCCAGGATTTAGTATCAAACTATCAGATGATCTGATGGATCATGTTTTTGGAAAATCACATTTTGGGAAAAACAAGGTCCAGCACCTTTCCAATTCAGAACCACATAACTGTAGGGTGTAGGAGATCGAAGGGCCTTAGAGACCACCCAAGCCAATCCCCTCATTTTCATGTTGGGGAAATCAGGGCCCAGAAGGAGAAGACACTTGCCCAAGGTCACAGAGCTATTAGCCGCCAAGCCACCATGCCTGGTTTTACTTTAACCCTGCTGACAAATGACCCTTGCGGTGAGTCAGGCCTCCAAGCGGCTCACTGGCAGATATGAGAAAGCAAGCACGTCTGGTTTTTGGAGACCTGAGGTGTCCAGAGGCACATCTGTTATTTCCATCACTCCACCCGAGGTTGCCCTCTGGCCTACACACACTGCCTCCGTGTAATGGGGGTGGGGCTCCAGAGCCACCATTCAACCTGGGCCCTCCCCATCCCAGAGGCCCAGGGGCTCTTTCCTGAGGCCTCAGCTCCTGCCTTTTTTTACTTTAATTTTCAGTTTTGTTTACTTTACTCAATAGGTAGTGATAGTGTCAAAAAATCTTTCTCTTCATCAGATGTTTGATCCCCTTGCTAAGCTTTGGGTTTCCTGCCTTCTGAATCTCAACTCAGACTTCTGAATAGAGAAAACCTCTCTCCCTTCCTCTACTCCACTGCTTGGAATGGTCGTGGTGGTCATTTTTATCATCACTGAATACTGATTATCTGTGTATTACCTGGGAGCTTAGAGAGTGGTCTTACTCCCACTCTCATACTTAGTTCCCACAACAACCCAGGAGTTGGGTGTTTGGATCTTTACTTTCAAACTGAGAAAACTGAGGCTTGGAGAGGGGCTCACAGCAACTAAAGGATGGAGTCAGAATTTAGACCCAGAGCGGTCTGAGTGCTTCAGAAGCTGAGCTCTTTTCACCCACTTAAGGCTGCCTTTTTCACTTGCTTCTTGGGAAGGATGGATGGGCAGCTGGGTGGATGGAAGGATGGAGTACATATTCCTGAGTGCTCTCTAGGCATGAGGATACAAAGAGAAATGAGACAAAGTTTCTACCCTCAGGGAGTCTACTATTTCAGTGAGTGCTTCTCAAACTTTTGCCGCACAAAAGTACCCACAAACAACTAAACAAAGTGAACTCATTCCACACACAGCTCCAAGGAGCCAGGGAAGCCCATGGAGCCAGCCACAAGTGAGAGATTTCTTGGAAGCCTCTACTTTTATCTTACAAATTCATGGGAACTTGACATGCTCTTCCACTACATATATGTGTTTGTTTTACCAGAAAAAATGATGTTTTGCCCCCAGATCCTTTTTAAAATTTTTTTTCCAGTTTTATTTAGATATAATTGACATACTACACTGTATACTTTTTTTACCTTTTTTTTTTTTTTTGGAGGGTGGTAGGTAATTAGGTTTATTTATTTATATACATTTAATGGAGGTACTGGGGATTGAACCCAGGACCTCTTGCTTGCTAGGCACACCCTCTACCACTGACCTATACCCACCCCACCTTACCCCTGCCATACCCCCACTAAGATCTTTTAGGGAGAATGAGCCATTGCGAGCAGATGCTCTTGGAAACATCTTCTAGGAAGAGGTTCTGCTTACCTCTGGCGCAAGGGGACACAGAGCAAGAGGCAGTAGGATGAGAAGCAAGAGACAGTAGGATGTTTTTGTGTGGAGAAGGTTAAGATTTTGATAAAGAGGTTATGCATGTGTGTGCACGCATTCACACATGTGACATATATAGAAGCTAAGTAGAAGCTCCAGAGGTGGCCAGAACTATTTCCTTTGCAGGACCATGTTTCTTTGACACCCAGATGATTGACACTTCTACCCTGCCACCTAGCTGTGAACTAGCTCTGTTCCTCAGCCCAGAAACTAGAATTGGAAAGGACTCTAGGGGTTCTGGAAGGTATTTTTTCTAAAAGACTTTTTAAATTGGTCCTTTTGGTAACTGTGATCAAG
Organism: Camelus bactrianus; assembly: GCF_048773025.1. NCBI lineage: Eukaryota > Metazoa > Chordata > Mammalia > Artiodactyla > Camelidae > Camelus > Camelus bactrianus. Next base: position 43,826,944 of record NC_133575.1, read on the forward strand.
AAACAAGATGGCACCCATCTCCCAGCGAGAGAACTGAGAAGGGAGAAAGTCAGGCAAACTTATGGCGGCTTATGTGGGGCGATGAGGTAGTTATCCTGAAAGAGATATTTAGAGACTGGCAAAGTGCTTCCCTGTTTTTGCTGGTTTCCTCAAGGCAAGAAGCATATACTTTTCAAAGCCGGAATGTTGTTCCACCATGTGTGTATTCGGTAATTAATTTATTCTGTTTTTCTCTTGGTTTTCAAGGAAGGTTCTGGGTGCCAGCCTACTTTGATGACCATCAAGGACACAAGAAAAGGTGCTTGGAACTTGTCTCAGGCCAAAGGTTAAAGGAAGAAGGATATCGCTGGGAGCCAGATGTGGTGATATCAGCAGTGAGATGAAAATAAGACAGCTCTAAGTGGCAGACTGTGGACAGCATTGGAGATTCTGAAACAGCTGCCTCTCCCCTCCTGAAGAGTCCTCTTTTGGCCTTTTTCTCTTTCCAAACCTTGAAGGGCTTCGTGTTTTGTTTTTAATAAGAAGACCATTCCCTTCCCCTGTGGAATGTATTCCCTGAGATATCTTGCTCCAAGGGCACATGGACACAGAGTAGGAAGCCTCTGTTCTCCAGAGTCCTACTTCTTATGTTTTCATTTTTCTTTTCAAAACGTAAACCAAATCAGCTTTTCCTGTTTCTGCTTGGGGGATGTGGAGGGTCACACAGCAGGGACCCTCTAGCAAACAGGTCAGAGGGGGCCTCAGAAAGCTGCCCCTTGGCTGGCCTGCCACGGGAGGAGGACACTTTGAATGGAATTCAGTCCCATAGAAAGAGAAGAAGGCAAACAGCATCTAGGCTGTGATGAGGCAGCAGCTCTGCTTCTGATGCCAGTTTGTCCTCCTTTGCCTTTGCCCTTACCCCAGGCTGACCAAAGCCTGGGCACCATGGAGCCTTCACCAGCCAAGCTGCTGATCTTCAGCCCTTGAGTCCCATCAAGATGTGCCTCTGGACACCTCAGGTCTCCAAAGACCAGATGTGCTTGCTTTCTCATATCTGCCAGTGAGCCACTAACAGCTCTGTGACCTTGGCCAAGTGTCTTCTTCTGGGTTCTGATTTCCCCATCATGAAAATGAGGGGATTGGCTTGGGTGTTCTCTAAGGTCCTTCGATCCCCTACACCTTATGGTGGTATGTGGTTAACCATAGGGTCCTAAACTTAAGTTTAGGGAAGAGTCATTAGTGGTGGTATGTGGTTAACCATAGGGTCCTAAACTTAAGTTTAGGGAAGAGTCATTAGGACTGTGAGAAATTATTTTAGGAGTTGGAGCTGTTCATTCTGCCCAAAGATGGATTCTGGGAGTACATTATAGATGAGTGGGGACTTGGGTGTTGTCTCCGTTTTACTACTAAGAACCTTCTGCTGTTCTGCAGATCACCTGCCTTCTCTAGGGTTCAAGTTCGTCAACTGCAGTGGGAACATTGAACTGTATGAGCTACAAGGTTCCTTCCATCTCAGACTTTGGGAAATTCTAATGCCAGCAGATTGATCATAGGGAAGAAGAAATGTCACAGCTTCCATGAGACTCCAAGGGGTGAAAACAAGATCACTGAGTGGAAGTTCCAAGGCAGATTCTGGCTCCATATAAAGAAGAAATTTCAACTGGGTATGGACCATACCTGGAGAGTTTGGTTCAAGCCTAAGTGGGCACATAGCAGGCATAGTATAAAGGGAACCTGGCAGGGGGAGGGTATAGCTCAGTAGTACAGTACATGCTTAGCATGCATGAGGTCCTGGGTTCAAGCCCCAGTACCTCCATTAAAATAAATAGATAGGTAAACCTAATTACATTCCCCTCCCCCCAAAAAAACAACAGCAAAAAGGGAACCTGTTAGCAGTTGAGCATTGGACTAGAGCAGTGGTCTCCAACATCTACTTTTATGTAGCCAGCTTCAGTCTCCAAATGAAATCTTCTTGGAACCTCCAAAAAGTAAAATAGATTTAGTTGAATGAAGCACCCCCAACTTTGTCTTCCCCTCTCCCAACAAATCTCTGGGGACTCTGAGTTCCTCAGTACTCAGTTTGAAAACCACTGGTTAATATGGCCCTTAAGTGTCCTCCTTGCCTTGAGAAGCAGGCAACCTCCAAGTTTCAAGGGTTTAGTGGAAATGTGTTTCACATGGATCTGCACCATTGGCTAAAACTATTAGACTCCTGAAGCCCTGTCTCAAGACAATTTGTTATCTGGAGCCAGTGGGGTCTCTGTGTTCATCTGTAATAGCTAGTTCAGAGCTGAAATGATAGGGAAGAAAGTCTGTTGAGAAAGAAGTCACTAGTCAAATTACCAGAATTTCTTTTGCTATGCCATCAAAAATAAAAGACTGTCCTTGGCAGATTCATTGTTTATATGAGGCCCCGTGCTTAGTTCTGGGAACACAGAGGTCAGTCAGAAGTCGCTCTTGTATACCAAGAGCTCATGGTCTATGGTAGATACAGGAAAGAAAAGCCAATGCAGAATAGTGTGCTGTGTTATAATAGAGATATGGACAAGATGGGCTTGTCCAGAGAACCAGAGGATGGCTTGACAGGCCAAGTAGGGGGACTGGCAAAGACACACCCAGCGGAGAGTCCAATAGAAGAATTCATTGTATGTATAGGAAATACTGAGCTGTCCCCTGGGGCTCAGCAGTGTGGGGAGGTGGTGGCAGATGAAGCAAGAAAGATTGGTTATTGAGTTCTGATGAACCTTGAATGGCAATGCAAAGAATCTGGACTTTGACCAAAGCTGGGGAATAATTAAAGGTTTTTGAGCATGAGCAAATTGTTCTTTAAAAGAGAGTATTCTAGCAGCTACATGGCAAGTGGACTGGAAGCGAAAGCATGGTGGCAGGGAGACCACTTAGGAAGCCATAACAACCAGCCATGCCAGAGATGCTAAGGGCCAAGATGGAGGGCTATGGCAGTGTGGGTGGAAGAGAAGAGGTAGATTTCAGAAACATTCCAGAGAAATTTCATAGGCATGATTTGGTGACTGAATGGCAGGAAATGAGAGAGATGGGGGAGCCCAGGCAAGTTCCTTGCTTGAGTGACTGGGTAGATGATGGTACCTGAAACCAAGAAAGAGAATCCTGGAAAAGGAGAAGGTTTCCAGGGGAATGATGAAGAATTCTGGATCTTTGGCGTTGACTTTGAGGGATTCATGGGACCTGCTGGCAGAAGTGTTCAGTAGCACTTCCCAGGTCCTTTCCAGATATGTCATTCTACCTACAATTCCCACTCCTTCCTTAGCCCCTGGGTAGCTGTTCTGTGCCATGCAGTGCAGCATTTGCTCTGATCTGGTTTGGCTCAGGCTGTGACAATGGCCAACGAAGCTGTGCCTCAGGGCAGGTACCTGGCTTGTATCTGTAAGCTTGGGCTTAGCTTTCTGTTTTGCACTACTGAAAGCAAGCACTGGGGACCTGGGCTTCCCTGCCTCTTTTGACCCCAAAAGGAGCTGTTACTCTCCTCCACCAGTCTGGAAATCCTCTATCCCAAAGAACATCTTGAAATTGCCCTTTCCACTGACCCTATCCCCACCTCTCCCTCCTTTCTTCAGTCTGACTCTGGTAGGGCCAGAAGGTGGAGGATGACACAGAGTAGAGTACAGAGGACCTTGGGACCTTCTAGTTCAACCTTCTCATTTTTCATGCAAGGAAACTGAGGCCTAGGGAGGAAAGACAACTAACTCAAGGTCACAGAAGGAGTTAATGTCAGACTGGGGGTTAGATCTTAGAATTTTCAAGTCACAGTCCAGTGTTTTTGTCTTGGCTGAATTCACTGTAGCCCATGGTTGAAAGATTTCCTGTCTCAAATGATAATCAATTCCAGATACCCCCTAACTAAGCAGATCTTTATACTACTCCAAACTGCTGGGTAAAATATCGGTCAAATGCTAGATAAGCTATGCCCAGTGAATGCTCTACATAAAATAGCAAATGTTAAATGGCCAGGTCTGTCAAGAATTAGTCACAATAACGGTTTGGTCATTTTCAAAATCAAAGAAGTTAATTGAATTAGGATGAAGAGGATGATTTTCATAGGCTGGGTGTTTCTGCCTTAGAAGTGACACCCAATAGCAACTTAAATAAATGCGTTTAAATAAATGGGTTGGTTTCTATTTTCTGCCTTTTAAATAAAATTTCTCTGCCCTCTCAGAGCTGGAGGGAGGGGTCTGGGGCAGCTGATGGACGGAGTCTGGTGCCGAAGCCAAGCCTGCAGCCAGGCTGGAGCCAGTTGGGTTGGGGAACCCAGGGCTCTTGTTACAGTCCAACTATTACCCCCCAGGTTGTCGCAGCCACTTCAGCAGAAGCCTGGAGAGGAGCCCTGAATGGCTCTGGGCAACAAAAGGCGCTTTGTGTACTGGGAGCATGGGGCCTCAGGGAGGATTTGGTGCCAGGGCAGTGGGAGGGGAGGTCGACAGCCTCCTCACCTCAGTCAGGGTCTGGGAAGGGGAGCTAATAGGTTAATCAGAAGTGTAGGGTCTACAAGTCAAGGAGTCATTGAATTTCAGAGCAGCAAGATAACTTAGAGATCATTTAGACCAAACTCTTCATTTTTGATTTGGGGACCCTAAGGCCCAGAGAGGGGAAGTGACAGGCCCAAGGTCACACAGTTGGCAAAGGACAGAGCTAAAACTGGAACCTAGAGTTTCCGGTGCCACAGTCAAGTGTTCTCACTGCAGTACCTGAGAGGCAGTTCAGAACTGTGGAGTTTGTTTAAAGGGAGGGGGCTCATTTTAGGCTCCAGAATCTATTTCCATCTCAGCAGCAATTCACAGTAAGTAGCACAATGTGAGGCTTTAGAAGGAGTATGGAATGATGCTGGAAACCTGGGAATACCTAGTGGGTCTTGGAGTGAGCCCTGAAGGCCAACGCTACCCACCCACCAACCTGCCCGTTTGTGTCACCACTGCCTCTGTATTTTCCAGTGCTCGGTATATATGCACAGGGTGATTCAGAGTGAAACACTGATGTTTTGAATTGTGATAGATATATATGTAATTCAATATGTATTAGGAAAGCTGTAACTAGTACCTCAAACCCTAATTTCATAGATATGAGGGCTTCAAGTGAGGTTCTTGTTTAAAATCCGGTTGAGTTAAAGAAAAATAATAAGTACATAATGGCACCAGATGAAGTGATAGCAAACACTGTGAGGCTGGTTCACAAGTAAGTGAAATTTGGGAAACATTGTGCTAGTGGATTCCAAGAATAGTGACAGTGATCCCCACGATAGCAGGACCATCAAAGGGCATTCAAGCCATCCTCCTGGTCCTGGGCAGCACTACATATGTTGAAGCCAGTTGGACATTTCTAATGTTCTCCCATGCAGATGGTGCCAAAGGTTTGCCCTGTCACTGAGGCCACTAGGATAGGAGCAGTAGTGTGTCAGAGAAATCTTTGATTGACTGATCTTAATAAGAAGATTATATATGTAAATCATACTCGATTGTCAGCTTTGAGTCAGTGTTGCAGCTTTTTCTTCTCTAAAAAGTCTCTGGTAGGTCCTCCTCTTGATCACTTTTGTTCTACTCTGGTGGAACTTGTAAGAATGGCACGTGAGGACACAACAGTTTATTTGTGCAGATAGAACATTGAGAGTCAGAGAGGGGAAGATTCTCAAGTTCATTCACCATGAGTTGTAGAGTCAAGACTACCCCAGGCCTCTTGACTCCCAAACAAATGCTTCTCCCACCACCGCTCCACATTTCCTTCCCCACAGTTTCTTCTTCACTGCCCTTGCAGTGCACTCCCCTCAACCCTCCCCCAACCCCAAATCAGGCAGCTCCAGCCTCCACTGAAGTCCTGTCTAGTACTTTAACCTCCTAACTCATCAAGGGCCCAAGAAGCTAAAAACCTTGGTCACATCCAAGAGGATTGCTGAGTGGTTAAGAAACAGGGGTGGGAAGAATTTTAATCGTCATACCTCTTGAATTTTGAAACACGTGAAGGCATTACCTTATCCAAAAATAAATCAATCATAAAAACAAATCAAGAGTTCTCTCCCTCCCTGAGTGAAATCTCAATAATAATCCCATTTGCTCAGCCCTTTGATGTTTTTAATGCACTATCTCTTACGATCCACCCAAGAACCCTAGGAGATAATCATCTGTCCATTGTATAGATGAGGCCCCTGATCCAGAGAGCAAAAGTCCCATGCCCTGATTCACACAGTGAATTGGTTCTGAAATTTGAACTACAATCTAGGTCCCTTGATTTTCACTGCCTTGCTGCTTCCCTTGCCACATCCATATCAACTCATAACTTGTGTCAAATTGTCTTTGGATCCTTCTGAGACAATATGTTCACATTTACCCTTAAATGGGCATTTTTCAACTTGAACTTAAAGAGGTAGCACAAAAACCAGTCCCAGCTCAGCTCTGTAGGTGGCAACCTCTTCTGCCCAGCCCTACCCTTTAAAAGACAATCCTCTTTCTTCTAGAAACCACAGAACCACTCAGCCACCTGGTGCCCACCCTCCCGGGGATTCAGCGCTGGCAACTCAGCCTGGCACAGACGTTGTGTTCTAATGAGACAACTTGGCAGCTGCGAGTGCTTTCGTCTGGGAGGGAGGGGGTCAATATTTCAGGGACTGAAGGTTTCTTTTTAGCCTTTGCAGCTGGTGTTTCTGAAATGGAGAAGTTTGTCCTTCCCCCGTTATGGGTGGCCCACAGATCTTGTGCCCCCAGAAGTCACTGTTGCAAGGCAGGAACTGTGCTCAGCAAGAAGCCCTGGAATGGTGATGGGGAGGTGAGTGGGGGTGGGTGCAGAGAAGCAGATGTATGCTGTATGCTGATCAAAGCAGTGTTCCTGCTTCAGAATAGGTCTTTTCTCATCTGCTGTCATGGCAATGCAAATAAGCACCTCACCCTGCTGGCTCTTCTTTTTTTGCCACCACCACCCAAGAACTCAGGGTCCCAAGGTGGAAAATTCCTTGGGAGGTCACCAGATTTCCTTCTCCGCCTCCTGGTAAGACTGTTTCCAAACCAGCTCCAGTGACTTGGGGAGGCCCCCGGAAGCAAGGGCTCAAGTTGTCTCTTCCAAAATCTTCCCAAGATGCCTTGCAGAGGCCCTCAGCATGCCACTTTTTATTTTTTATTTTTTGGGGGAGGGAGGAGATAATTAGGTTTATTTATTTATTTAATGGAGGTACTGGGGATTGAACCCATGACTTCGTGCATGCTAAACACATGCTCTACCACTGAGCTATACCCTCCCCCTGCATGCCACTTCTTCATTGGTGCCTTTCTGTTTTGTTGACCCCCAGCCCTCATTGCCATCTCGCAGCCATGCTCTTTCAAGTCATGAGCTCATCCTGATGAAAAACTGAAGCTGGTGGGAATGGCTGAGATTGGACTGGAGCCAGGAAGATGACCTAGATGACCTCAGCAAAGCCCAGCTGATGCCAGGAGTTCAGGCTCTGGCAGCAAATTCACTCCTGGCCAGCATCCTTCTTTCTCCTTCTCCCCAAAGCAGCCATCCCCCTCTAGACAACTGTGTCCTCTTCAACAGAAGGGAGTCACTCCAGAATGCCACCCACTTGTCCACACCCAAGTAGGACACCAGAGGCAGAAGGCAGATAAGCAGTCAGTTATATATATCCCTTCACTCCTAAGTCACCCTCTTGGAAGTCTTCCACTGAAAGCCAGTGTTGGGAATATCACAGACACTGAATGCCAAATAACAAGTCTCTTTCTTTCAACCTCCCCTTACCTGTTCCCTTTCCCAATGAATCTCCGGCCCCTAATATACCTCCCAGTGGAAAGAAGGCATCTGAGAACAAGGGGAGAATGTGGGTGGTTGCCACCTGCTGATAGCTCTACAGGGAGAGCCCTCCCTGGGCTCCCAGACCGGAGAAAACCTTTCATGTGAGAAAGAGAGAAGTTCTGCATCCCCACTCACTTCCAAAAGACCAGGCTGAGGAGCCCAGGAAATGCCCACTGGAGGGAGACAGAGGACATCTCCAGCCTCGGCATCTAGGCCAACAGCTCCACCTTCCAGGGACCTGATCAGCTAGTCTCTGAGGACCACTGAGAAGCTCAGTGCCATCGCACACCACTTGTGAGCCCCATCTCAGGCACTTACCAGCATTCTTCCTCCCCTGCAGCAATGGGAAACACTGAAAAAAAAAAAAAAAAAGAAGAAATCAAGGCATTGCAGAGCCCCAAGCAATGTCAGAACTCAAGGAATCTTTGAAATCAGCAAGTTCAATCTACCCATTTTACAGAAAGACACACAGAGGCCTACAGAAGAGGGAAATGAAGTACAAAGAGGGAGCAAAGGGAAGCTCAGAAGCCCAGAGTCCTGGCTGCTCATTCCATAATACCATCTCCCAGTCCACTGGTTCACGTCACTCTTGTGGAATAGAGAACACCCCAAGTCAGGAAATCAGAGGCAGTCTGTGCAGGTCACAGTACTATTTCAAGTCCTGACAAGCATTTGCTTGGAACAAACCATCTTGGGTATAGCATCAGCCAGGTAAGAAGCAAGGAATGCGATGTTGGTAGAAAAATCAGTATTTGGAGTTGGAAAGCTCAATTTTAGGGCTCCTGTCCCCTACTTATTGATTATGTAATATTGGACATGACCCATAACCTCTTGAGCCTCAGCTTCTGCATCTCGAAGACTAGGATTGTAATAATCCCAACCTCAAAGGCTTTGTGAGAAATTAATAGATGCAAGAGCGTCTTTAAAATGATGAAGCATATTATAAATTAATTAATTTAAGAAATATTTCTAGAACACCCATGCCTTACACTATGCTAGACACTAAGGATATAGTAGTGGTTTAGACAGATAAGGACCCTGTCCTCAGGGAGCAGGGATAAACAATAAATAGGTAAACAAATAAATCAATAAGGACATTTCAGACATCACTAAGAACCAAGAAAGAGAAACTTTAAAAAACAAGATGAGGTAGAGTGATAGGGTAGGAGACATGGGTGGGGGGAGGAGGCTTTAGAAAAGGTGATCAGAGAGCATCTCTTAGAGGAGCTGAACTTTGAGCAGAGGCTTGAATGACAAGAAGGATCCAGCAATGTGTCGATCTAGGTGCAGAAGATTTCAGGCAAAGGTTTAGAGAGTCAAGGGCCGAATTATGCAGCACTTTGAAGGCCAGGGTGAGGATTTTGGCTGTGATTCAAATAATCAGGAGAATGGCAAAAAGAAGAGGAGAATGGCAAGATCTGACTTCTGCCATAAAGAGATCACTCTGGCTGCTGTGTGGAGAATGCATCATAGAGCTCGAGTGGGAGAAGGGAGATCTCTTAGAAGGTTTTTACAGTAGTACAGGTAAGCAATGTTGGTGGCTTGGGCTAAATTGATAGTGGTAGAGATGTTAATTCAATAGTTAAAGAAAGAAAGAAAGAAGGATTCCCCTTAGAAGTAGAGGAGTTTTCTTGCCTGTTCTCCTACCTTCATGCAGCCAGTCTCTAAACCAACCAAAAGGTTATCAGGAGAGGAATTGCCCTAGAATTTGTCATCTCTCTTACCCCTACACAGTGATGGTCACACCAGGTACAGATACTTGACTATGATGATTTGTAGCCCTAGATCACCCTGAAATAACCAAAGGTCAGATCCATCCTTGTAGACTACAAGATGACCTGGTGAATCTTCAATCCACAATTGGCCACAAGAGAGAGGAAAGGTAAGAGGTGCTCCCATCTAGTGTTCATCGCAAAATCCTCAAGGGAAGTTAGTGTGAAGGCGATGGAGAGTTCTAGAATGAGATAGGTGTGACAAGAGGGGAAAGACTAATAGAGAGGGAAAGATAAAAAATTCTCCTACAAAGCTGCAAAGTGGACCCATGATTGAGCAAGTCAATAAAGGTCTCAGTGGTGGACAAAAGGTCAGTAAAAAGAAAGGCTGAGAGAGTAGGAGAGAAGGCAGAAGCAGGTCCCCAAGAGGTTCTAATGTGACAGTTCTGAAAACTGGGAGATGAGCTGATGGGTAGGACAGACTGTTACTATGCAATCCTGTTTTATTCACATTAAATTCCCTCCCCTCCCACCCTACCCCCTCACCCACTATAAGTATAAGATATCGTTCAGGAGCTAATTAGGCTTTAAATATGTACAGGAATTTATGGATTGCAAATAAGTAACCTTGTCCGACCATCACAAACATGGTGGGTTTTATTATATTTATATATATATAAATAAATATATATATTTATTTCCTCATGTGTCACATGAGGAAAATGAAGCCCAGAGAGTGAAATGACTTACCCAAGGCAACACAGCTAGTAAATGTCAGAACCAAGTTTACACTTTGGGCTTATGGGGCTTCCAGGTTTATTGCATCCTATTCTTTTCTCTGTGGGGTCCAGGATAACCTGGCCTCAACCAGGACTATGAGGCCCACTCTGCTTTGGACTCTGATCCTGGTGCTATTTTGAAATACATGCAGCTTTTTTTTTTTAAATGGAGGTACTGGGGATTGAACCCAGGATCTTGTGCATGCTAAGCACACACTCTACCATGGAGCTATACCCCCAACCCACTCTGATACTATTTTGATAGCTGAAAGGCTTACAGGGGAAAATGAGGTATGAACTTTTATGTCAGAGAGTTTTGTGACAGAGTGAAGGGTTTTTGTTTGTTTGTTTGTTTGTTTGTTTCCTGGTTGTAGAACATATTCCTCTCATGTGAGGATTCTGAACATGGGAGCCAGGAGGCCAGCAGTTGCAGAAATAGACATTCTGGAAGAAGATCAGGATTGGCAGCAACAGTATTCCCATCCAGTGGTCACTCATTCATTCATTCATCATTCATTCATTTACTCACTATGAGCCTCTAAGGGCCAAGCCCCGTGCCAGGTCCTTAGGGATTCAGATAAATCAGACATGTTCCCTGCCCTTAAGGACTTCACAGCCAAGTGGAGTCCAGGGGTAGGCCATATGCACAAATCATCACAATTCCATTTAAGAGCTAGAAAAGAGCATGGGAGACAGAAGGAAGAGCATAGAAGTCAGGGAGGTGTGGAAGCATGTGTATAGTCTGGCTGGAGAGCAGAGTGCCCAGTGGAGAGCAAGAAATGTGTGTGGAGCAGCAGGTCAGGGCCAGACCCTGGAGAACTTTGTAGATCAGTGTGATAGAACTTGAACCTCCTCCAGAGCCCAGTGGGGAGCCACTGAAGGGGCCTAATCAAGGAAGTAACAAAGTCAAGCTTATGTTTCAGGATGGTACTCTGTTGAGTGAAGACTAGATGGGAAATAAGGGTGGGAGAGGTTAGGGCAAAACTAGAGACAGGAAGGCTGGAGCAGATTGGGGCAGTGGCCTTTGAGATAGAAAGGAATGGACCAATATATGAACTGTCTACATAGTAGAACCACAGTAAATCATAGGATGTAGAAGGATTAGAGAGGAGTCCAGGAGGAGTCAAAGGTTTTTGGCCTGGGCAACTGGGTGCATGAGGGTGCAAGTAACTGAGGTCTGGAACAGAGGAAAAGGCCTAGTTGGTAGTAGGTAGCAGGGGAATCTTCCTTTTGCAATGAATCTCATCTTGGACCTCTGGAACTTGAGGTGTCTGTGGAGCATCTGCTCACAACAGTGAAGTAGGCACTATGGGGGGCCTGCAGATGCAAACTTGCACCCAAGAGGATATGCCCTCGAGGCGCTTGCAATCTAGTAGGAGATGGAGTGGCTAGACAGAGACAGATCAAGAAGCTGTGACATATTTATACAATGGAATACTACTCAGCCATAAAAAAGAATAAAATAATGCCATTTGCAGCAACATAGATGTTCCTGGAGAATGTCATTCTAAGTGAAGTAAGCCAGAAAGAGAAAGAAAAATACCATATGAGATCACTTATATGTGGAATCTAAAAAACAAACAGACAAAACAGATGAACTTATTTACAAAACAGAAACAGACTCATAGAAAACAAACTTGTGATTACCAGGGGGGAAAGGGAGTGGGTAGGAATAAATTGAGAGTTCAAGATTTGCAGATACTAACTACTATATATAAAATAGATAAACAACAAGTTTCTTCTATACAGCACAGGGAACTATATTCAATATCTTGTAGTAACCTATAATGAAAAAGAATATGAAAAGGAATATATATATGTATATGCATGACTAAGACTTTATGCTGTGCACCAGAAATGGATTCATTGTAACTGACTATACAATTAAAAATAAACAAATAAACATTTTAAAATTAAAAAATAATTTTAAAAAATTTTGGAGAGAAAAAAGGGAATCCTGTTGAAAGAGGGAAGAAGATAGAGTTAAAGCCCAAAGAGGGATGGAAACTGAGAGCTGTTGACAGTTTTCCACTCCCTACGTCTGTTCTGTTTCTTGTCTTTTTCTGCCTTCTCTGGTTTTAGCCGAGCACTTTCTGTAGTTGCCAGGTGAGAAGTCAGGAGCTCTGAAAGGAGTGGTCTGAAGACCAGCTGCAAAGGCTACTGACAGGCTCTGTCCAGACCGGAGGGGTCCTCAGCATAAGTGGCCGCTTTGGAGCTCACCTTCCCAGCATCCTCTCTGCTGGGCCTGCAGGCTCTACGACCAGCCCTTGCCCTGCTATCTGAGGGCAGGCCTAAGGGGACTTTTCGTCCTTTCCTTGCCTGACTTCTCTGCTCCCCCTCAGGCCACGGCCAGCCCAGTTCCACAGGCTCCAGCCTGGGTCAGTCATGAAAGCACGTTCTTGACATTCCAGCCTCCCCCAGCCCTCTCAGCTGGGCCACACAGAGCCCTATTCACTGCCTGACCCTCCCTCCCTCTTGAGTGGGCTCTCACCGCCCCCAGGCCCAGCCTGTGTGTTGCCAACACAGACTGTGGCTACTATGGGAGGCAGTCTCCCCTGATCCCTCAGTGGCTATTTCCTATCCCTTGGGGGTCTCTCTGTCCGGAGGGGATGCAGTGGGTTTGGCTCCTTGTACGTGTATGAGAGTACCTGTGTGTTCTATGCACTCAGCCCACTTCCTCTAGGCTAGGCTTAGAATAAGGGTGGTGTTGGTCCAGATCTTAAAAGGGGAAGGTCCCTAAAAGAGCTCACAGTCCGGTGTGGAGCTAGCTGGCTGCATGGAGGGCAGTGTAGAAGCTGGGGCTGGATCGAGCCTACCACCAGGTCCTCAACTGGAGCCTTGGTGTCATGGTGTCACTTTTAAACCCCACCCCAGTTCTCCTGTTCAGGGTGTGATATCTGCTGAGAGTGAGGCACTTGCAGCCCCAAAGAATGCCAATCTCTTCCCTGGAAAGGGCAGAGGAGACGGTTTAAAGTGGGACTGACTGACAGCAGGCAGTCTGAGCCTGACCATGTGCCTTTGACCAGTTTTTTGCTGGGCCACAGACTTGTCTATAATGATAGGTGGGTCCCTGACAATTCTTATCCTTTCATCACAAGGAAGAGAGTGAGTGACAAGCCCAGCTGGGAAAGGATGATAGAAGAAAGGACTTCCAGAAGGCCTTTGTAGAACTCAGAGTCTGGGAGAGCATCTTGAGGAATTCCCAGAGGGGATTTTGCCCCTTCTTGGAGGATGCGAGCTGTCCCAGACTAGCTTAGAGTGTGCGAGCCTCTCAGAAGTCCTGACTCTTCTCTCCTCCCCCATCCTTGCCTCCAGAACTATGGTGGTCTAATACCCCAGTCACTCACTCACCCTCAAAAGGGTACCCAACCTGTAGCTTCAGGGATGCTTATCTGTGTATCATATTGTAACTCACCCGATGTCAGAAGTTCCTGCTGCCTTGGGCTCTTTTGGCCTTATTTCCTACCTATTTTCCTCCTTCCCTGCTCCCCAGTCCTCACTTGGCTTGTAGGATAACTCTCGGCCTGACTCCTTGCCTTTGGGCCCCCCCTCCCGCCAGCCTTCTCCAACCTCTGGCCTTACTGCCCTCCCAGCCTCCACAGCGGGTGGAGAGCTGGGCCAGAGAGGAGAGAGTGAACAGCTGCAACCCCCAGGGGTCCTCTGGATAATCTCAGGAATGTTATATCCCAAAGACTTGACTTTCCCACCAGCCAACAGGGACCCTCCTTCCTGCCCAGAGCTTGGGAGTCCTTCCTGGAGAGAAGCCTTAGACAGGGTGAATGCAGGAAGGGACTGGAGGGAAGAGACAGTGGTTCCAGGGTGGAATAGAACCTCTCTTCCAGACTCTGAACTAGTTTGGCCAGTGGGTGGGGGAGTGGGAGGGGATGGGAGGCATGGGAGGAATGGCCTAAACAACTCACTTCCTGAGCCTCAGGGTAGTAACATCAGTGTTTTCTACTGTCTTTTTATCTCCACAGGATGCCCCTATTTCTGGGCTCTCCTCAGGCAGGTAAAATTTCTCCCTATTTTATGGATGAGGAAATTGAGGACCCAATCCACAGGCTTGGGGTCACCTAGAGCCATCCACAATCTATCTTCAAATTTGCCTCAGCTTTTCTGAGTACCTCCTATGTGTCAGGCCCTTTCCTATAAGTCATCATGGCAATCAATTATGAAGTGGGGACCATTCTCCCTGTGTCACAGATGAGGAAACTGAGACTCAGAGGGAGGAAGAGGAAGCAGAACCTTCTAGCAGCTACTGCTCTGTCTCATGAGGTCACATTCTTCTCTCAAGTTCCCAGGGGAACTTGGCCAGGGGAGCTGGAAAGACCAGGGAAAGTCAACCCACACCCATTTCCAGGGACCCAAGCCCCACTCCCTAAATGCAAGACTTCTTTTCCTCTGCCCCTTGGCAGCCCCAGCCTTGTTGCTGCTGGTCTAACTGAACTCCAAGGTCTTTGGCAGCCACAGCGGCTCAGGGGTGGGCCAGAGGGGTAGGGTCCAGGAGTTCGGCTCCCCAACCCCACTGTGAAACCTCTGCCCCCACATCCTAGCATGGGCTGCCTGAGCCGCTGCTCCCTGTTATTGTTCCTGGTGACTTGGAAATGCAGGCCAGGCCCTGGTTCCCAGAGCTTCCCAGACCTCCAGCTGTTCTCCAGCCCTGGGGGCTGCGGGGAGGGCCAGCTCATTTCTCTGAGCCTGGGCTCAGCTCCCCTCTCCAGGGACCTTGAGTGGAAATCACTGACATTTGGGGAGCAGAGTTTTTTTTTTTTTTTTTCCTCACTTGGCCTGGAAGTTCAGAGACATGGAAGGACTTTCTGAGATAAACCAATTTAAAACCTTCCTCATTGGATAGGCAGAAAAACTGAGGCACAGATTATATAATCATAGTGGATGGACTTTGGACCTTGATTACCTGGGTTTAAAATCCCAAGTTTATCACTGAACAGCTGTGTGGCCGTGGGTAAGTTTCGAAAATGTTCTGTTGTTGAAGAAAAATGAGGATGCTGAGAATAATAGCACTTGCCTTGCAGAGTGATTGTGATGGCGAAATGAGTTAATATATGTGAAGGGCTTGGATCAGTGTCTACCACATAGTATGTGCTTTACACGTGTTCGCTAATATTAGTTCTAACTTTCTGTAGTGCTTTGGGGGAAAAAAATGGAGCCGGCATTCCCAATCTGCAGGCTTTCCCACTTACTTCTGCCTCCACCAGCCATATCATCAGGCGTGTTCTCCACCCCCAGCAGCCCCCACTCATCCTCTTTTTGGCACCAAAGAAGCTGAAGGCAAAGTAAGAATTTGTACCCAAGACACAAGTCAGAGTCAAAGCCTTGCTTCTTATTCCCCGTCTCACATCCCCAGTGCTCATTCCCATCTCTCCCATTTCCCCAGAACAAAGAGTGTCCAATCTTAGATGGCTCTTGAGCAAACCTCACCAATTGTGCTGAGACGAGGCAACAGGGGGAGAAGGGCCAGGATTAGGAGTCCAGGTCAGGCAAATTCTGGAGGTTCCCCATCCCCTCCCTAGGCTGGGCCCACTTTCAAGATTGTTCTGGCTGTGCTGTTGCAGGAAGTATCCTGGACTCCATTCTTTTGCCTTGAGGACTAAGCGGGATTGCCAGGCACTGGTGCTACATAGACTAAAATTGTTAACTGACTGAACGGTTTCATACCATGAAATTTTTCTGGAATGGAATCAGTCAGACCCATGAACAAGGCATCTGGGGGTTGGAGTATAAGAAAGTCTCATTTTATATCCACTAGTCAGGAAACTCCAGGAGGTTATGGACCTCCAGTTATTTTGCTATCCATTAGCTCTCTCCTCAGGCCCTGGCACATAGTAGGCCCTGAATAAATAGTGCTTGGTTAATGGGTGAAGGAATGAATTTCTCAAGGCTATTCACAGCCTAGGGAAACACCCCCCCCCATTTCATTCAAGATAGCAGTAAATAAACATTTCAATAGATCTTGTCATCATGATTTCATGTGATCCTCACCACAGCCCTATGAGGTAGGGATTATCATTTTCCCCAGTGTATAAATAGTAAAAATGCTTAATGCTCACTAACTATGTCCTTTTCTAAGCACTTTATACATATTCACTCACTGAAGTCCCGTTATAGCTTTATGAGGTGGGTACAATCATTAGTTTCATTTCGCAGAACAGGAAACTAAAGTTCCGAAGGGTAAAGTAATTTTCCCAAGGTCACACAGCTAACAAGCTGTGACTCAGTGAAGGGCTTGACTCCTGTCTTCTTATTCTAGAGGTCCTGGTCTTTCCACTGCATCAAGAGCACCAAAGTCCCACTCCCACACACAAATTTGCAAGTCTCTTATTTTGGCCCCACCTCCCATTACCATTCACACCTAATCCTTACATCCAGGGCGAATCCCCAGCTCTGTGCCTCCCGTTCACCTGTCTCCAACCTTACTCTTCTCCGAAGAAAGCTCCCTTCTCTTTTCCGACAAAGATCATCCTTTCAGATTCTGATCCAACTGCACACCTGCCATGTGCCAGGCTTGTATGTACGTCACCTCATTGGCAACTGCATGAAGTCTTATCTGCTGAAGAGAGGTGGCTTGACAAAGACAATTCAGCCTAGACGTGGCAGAGGTGTGCATGACATCCAGGTAAGTCTGATTCCATGTCCAGTGTTCTTTCCGCCACCCAAGCTGCCTTCTATTGGGAACCAGAAGCTCCTCTTGGAAAGCTTCCCAGATCACCCAGAAATCAACTCACATCTATGTTTAAGTCCATCTGTGCCAATAACCTTCAACATTCTTTCACTTCAGCCCATGGACCTGTGCCTCACAGGTATGGGGCATCTGTCAATGCCTAGGTGATTCACAATTAGCCACACCTGGACAACACACAGTGTGGATTTTTCACCCATGTTGGGAGACAGTATCCACCACTCAGCTCAGACACATTATTTGACTGGGCTGTGGAACTTCAGAGGGGGGCCCTGAGAGGTGAAGCCTCCTTCTATGGGGAATAGGACCTTGTCTTACCCTTGGTAGGTAGTTTGCCCCATCACTTGGGAGTCATGTCATACTTCTTTTCTTTGGCCCCAGTAATTGAGAAGTGGCTGTATGTCCAAGTCTCAGATGTACACGTGTACACTACCACCTACACACACACACATACACATACACACACTTAGGTTGATTTAGGGTCTTGCAGCAGTGTCCTGAAATGAAACAGGCTCTCTGAGGAGGTGGTGAGCTCCACATCATTGGAGGTGTGCAACAGTGTCTGGCCATCCTCCTGGTGAGATATGAGAGAGAGGACTCCTACATGGAATGTGAGAATGGCACCCAGAAGTATTGGAGAGTTTCTATACAAACCAACAAATACACATGGCCTGTGGCCAACTGGCCTTGCCAGGGCCAACGTCTGGAAAAGTAGAGATATCCTGGAGGCTGGGAGTGGAACTGCTGGATCACTTGATCATTATCACACTTTCAATCCCATATCCTGCCAGGCTGATTCTGGGTAGAGACTGGGAAGCTGTAGCTGGCCTGGGGGCAGAGAGGGCCTGGGGTGAGACCAAGCACATGTGAGGACATGTGTTCACATGAGTGTCTGTGTCCACATGAACGTGGGCCTGTGGAGGGGGCCTGAAAGCAGGCGCCCTATGAACAGGTGCCCAGGCAGCCAGGCATAAGAACAGCCATGTGAAAGTCCCACACACACTGCTGGAGCGCAAACAGAAGAGGGGGCTTGAGAAGGTGTCCTTGGGTGAACTCGGGAGAGCCCTCATGCACCAATGCGCTCATATGTGTGACTAAGGATGTGGGTAAGAGTGCTGTACCCTGTTGGACCCTGACTGGGTGGCTAACCTCAATGAAACTTCCCAGTTTACAAGGGATTTTTCTGTTTGTGATTTGCTTTGCCTCCCATAGAAGCAGGTAGGTGAGAACGACTTACCACCTATCACCACGTGCATTTATGTGTGTGTGTGTGCGGCATGTGTACAGACGTTGCACCTGAGACTGCTGTCACATTCTACCAGAGACAAGTTGTCTTTGGATTTTGCCACAGAACAAGTAGGGAGATTACAATCTACTGCACAGACTGTGGGTAGATCCAGCGGTATCCTGACCCTCTGGGTGACCTGGGGCACATCTCTTTCCCTCTTCAAGCCTCCGTTTCCTCCTTGGTAGTTTGGAGGGAGGAAGAGGGAGGGAGGAACAGATGACCTCTCTGGACCTCTCCATCTCTGATAATTGTGTGACCACCTACCTCTGTTATAAGGGGAAATCACTGAGGGACAGCAAGGAGTAATGACTCTCTCAAAGTCATCTGGAGATGAGATGGAGCTCCAACTGGATTCTCCATCTCCTGGGCTAGTGCCCTCCAGGACCTGATATGCCCACCTGATCCAAAGTGAGTCACATGAGACGGGATCCGTGTCCTGGGCACTCGTTACATGCATCACACCATGCTAGGTGCTGGAGTAGGGCAAAAGGACATGTCAAAAAACAGTCCCGTGTGTACAAGTATGGGTGTGAGGCTGGGAGGACTCGTATGTGTGCATAGTGCTGTGCTGAGAAGCCATGGATAACTTCTTGATCCCCATTGGCCTCCAGGGAAGATGCATCACATCAGACATGTACAGAACTATTTACACTGGATTCATCTCACCTCCAAATGCCTTGCCCCTTGGCTGTCCCTAACCCCAGTGCAGCTCAAAGCAGTTGTTGGCCCTGGCCTGACCTCTTGCAACATTCCTGGCATCACTGACTTCCGAGGTGTCACCCTTCAGCCCCTCCCCAAAGTCAGCTCTTGCATGTGCCACAGCCCCTTTTCCACACAGTCATACCATTTCTCACCAGGGGACCTGGCTCAGAGAGAGAGGGTGGCTCAGAGCAGCCCATATCTTTGACTCAGTTTGCAAGCCCAGAAGGCCTGACTATCTGACTGGGACCTCAAAGCAGCAGCATTGGAAAAGGAGCCATGAAACTCAAGTGTGTCAAATGTGTGTTGGTCTGGCAGGCTGACTTTGACCCCTGAGATCTAGCCGTGTGTTGATTCATGTCTGACACAGCTCTGTGCGTGCACGTGTGCCTTTCTACTGGATGCATACTTCTGACAGTCTCCATTATTTGGTGTGTGTCCCTGCAAGCTTGTGCATGGGAGAGGATGTATTTGTGTGTATGTGTGCTTACCTTTGTGTGTGCCGACCTTTGTATGTGCCTGTGGGCATATGTGTGTGAGTCCATATGCATGTCGATATGCATCGTCTGTGTGCATGTGCGCTTATGTGCGTTTGCTTGTATGTGTGTATGTGTGGGTGCACACGCTTGAATGGCGTGTCTGTGCATATGGGTGTGTAGCTAAGAGTGTGCACAAATGCATGTGCACGTTTCATATCTGCGGACATGCACCTGAGTGAATGTGTGCATGTGTACTAGTGTCTGGGACCTGGTATAGAGGTCCTTGATTTTCTCTTGGGGTTCTCCTACCGCAACAATTTCTAAGAGGCTGACAGAGATTAGGAGTGTTTGCTAGGAGTCTGACAGATTGGAGGTAATGAGCACAAAGGGATTTAAATCCATGCCAAGCACCCAGAATGGTTAATCAGGGAGTGGACAGTGGTGCCAGTATGACGTCAGACCTCACTGGCACTTTCACTTCCCCCTTGCCCTGTTCGTATCATTAGCTCCATCTCTCTTCATCTCCTCCCCCACTATCCTCACTGCCATGTCAGCCACCTTCCTGGCCTCCACATCACCACTCGGGCTCCTCCACGCCATTTCCGCCCAAGACCTCTGGAGTTCTTTCCTTAAAACTGTCCACTTAAAACTGTCCCTACTTCACAGAAATCCTCCCCTATCCCCTAAAACAACAGTCCCCAGACTTTGGAATTTCATGGATGGAGGAAGATAATTTTTAAATAAATAAGTAGGGGAACAGCCAGTGTGTTGCAAATTATTTTTTTCAATTTTGCTGAGGACAGACATTTAAAAAAATCTCACACTCCTATTTCATAAAGGAAGGATCATTGGAACCCCATCCCCATAAACAAGACATAATCATTTCCAAATAAAGAATGGTCCTTTAAGTTGAATTAGGTTAGCTTTCTGAAAACTGCATGACATTAGCCTCATTCTTTTCTCATTTCACCCTAGCTGAGTGACAGTCTCATTTGGGACCTTTACTAGGGATGATCAACTTCAAACCCTTTTTGTTTTGTTTTTTTTTGGCAAGGGGATAATTAGGTTTATTTATTCATTTTAATAGAGGTACTGGGGATTGAACCGAGGACCTCATGCATGCTAGGCACGCACTTTACCACTGAACTATACCCTTCCCTCTATGGGAGGCAGCCCCTGGTTCCCCCTCTTTGATTCGTCTCCCCTCAGACCCTGCACTTGAGACAAATAACAAAACCAGCCCTTCCCCCAACCCACCACCACTTAACTGCCTCCAGACTCTTGCTCACGAAGTTCCCTCTGCCCGGCATGCCTGGAATGCCCTTCCCCCACTGTGCGACTGACAAACTCTTCCTTCAAGCTTCAGTCTCAGCCCAAATGTGGCATCCTGTGAAACCTCTCCAAGTCCCTCCAACGGTCCCAGCCTGACTTTCATCTTATCTTCTATATCGTCAGGCTGGTTGTTGAAAAGTCTCTCTCCCGAGTTCAGCTGTGGGAAATCACATAGTGTCAAGAAGAGTACGGACTCAGGAGTTCAGATCCCAGCTCTGCCCAGTCATATCTGGGTGACCTTGTGAATATTTCTTAATCATTCACAGTGACCTTCCCCATCTATAAAAGAGGGAAAAAAATGGCTTGTGGTGAAGTTTCCCACCACAGTTAATGAACTGACAGTGTCTAGACCAGATACTAAATAGATATCAGTTCCCTGCTTCTTGAGAGCAGAAATCACACCTTCCACATCCTCACGGGTCCCGCTGTGCTTGTGTATCCCCCGTGCCCAGGATATAGTAGACACTCAACAAACATTTATTGGATGACTATCTAGCTTCATGTATGGCATAGAGTAGGTGCTTGATAAAGATGTGTCACTTTTGTTGCCTCCTCTTTGAGGACAGAAGCCATGTCCCTTTTTGTTTTTGTGCAACTTTATGGTGCCTAGCACAGCATAGGTACTTAATATATGTTGATGGAAATTGGTAACAATAATAGTAATAATAGTTTTCATTATTTGTAAGGATGCAACATGCCAGGCATTGCACTAGGAACTTTATACACATTACATCTTACATCTGCCTATATTTAATATGTAAACAATAATACTAACCTCACCAGCTTATGAGGTTGGTGTCCCTCCTGTCTTTATTTTAAAGCTGAGGCAGCTGAGGCTCAGAGAGATTAAGAATCTCACCTTTGTTGTAAGGCCAGGGAAGCAATAGAGGCAGGTTTTAAAAGAAAAGCCAGCTAGCCAACTTATTTTCGTGGGAAAGCAGCAACAGATCACAGAGCTGGTTAAGTGACAGAGGCAAGACTTGAACCCAAGCCTTTCTAGCTACAAGACCGTCTCAGAAGCCCATTTGCCTTCCAGCCAGCATGCAGTGGTCCCCAGCTGCCTCCTTCCACCCAGAGCAGTGGGATGGGCTGGGTCTGGGCAGCCTCTTACCTTCACTTTCCTGAAGCAAGCCCAAAACACGTCCAGCAGAGGCATGGTGGTGTGCAGGGAACTGGCAGGGCCCACGAGCCTCCCCTTCTCTGGGGACCAAGCTACAGGGGACCAGGGGCTTGGGGATAGCCAGTCCTGGTCCCGTGCTCCATCAGCCAGCTCCGAGGGAAGAGGCGGAGAGCAGCGGCGGGCCTGAGCTCTGCTTGCCTGCACTCCAGGCGCGCCTCCCGGGGAGGGCCCGAGGGAGGGAAGAAGGGAGGGAGGGAGGAAGAGAAGCTAGCTGAGGAGGAGGGACCGGGAGGCGGGTCACCGATTCAAACTCAGCACCGTTAACCAGTTGGCTGGGACTGGACAGCAGTGCCAACTGAAATTCCCCGAACATTACCCAAGCTTGGAGCATCCAGCCCACTGGCCAGCTCCCCTGCACACCGGCCTGCCACCTGCACACTGGCCTGCCTGCTGCCTCCTGCTGAGTGACACCCCAGCCCTCCCTGGGGGCCTCTGGATAGAACCCAGACCACACAGGCGCATTGGAGAGAGTGCCGAGGAAAAGGGCCCAGGGAGGAGAGCCCTCAACCTGGGCAGGACCCAGGCAGGAGTTGTGGAGACAGTTGGTGGCAGGGGAAAGTCTGTGGCCTCAGGAAACCTTCTTTGATAGAAGGCTCTGGATCCTAGGATATGGGATCATTCTCCCACCTGGCCCTAACGTCGGGGATCATAACTCACTCTGGCACTTTGGGGAGGCCCCCCTTTCCTTTCTGGGCCTCAGTTTTCCCAGCTGTACAATGAGAGGCAGGCTCATAGGTCTCTTAATCTCAAGTCTGTTGTATGGCTCCCGTTCAGGGTTAGGCAGAGGGCAAGTCTGGAAGAAACTCCATTCTGGACAACAATTACTGCTCCTCTCAGAACTTCTGTGCTGCTCTGGGAAACTATAGGAAGTTAGAGAATGCCCAAAAGAGACCCCCAGCCCTCAAAGGTCATTTCATCCATCCTTCTGCCTCAGGGCATCACTGCTCTCTCCCAGCTCAGGTAGCCTGACTCTATATCCTTTCCTGAATGTTTCTTCGAGGAGACAATGGCTTCCCTCCTTTATCCACTCCCATACTCAGAACTCTCCAGATCCAGAAGTTTAGCCTGGAATCTGCTCTCAAACCCCTGCTCTGGATGCAGTGAAGTCAGCTCTTTCAGTGGAAACAGAGTTAGTACTAGGAACTTCTAGAGGCTTTCTGGGCAAGAAGCCATTGAGAAGCAACGACTCTCCACCGCCCCCTCGCCCCCAAGCCTCAGCAGGCAGGGTGCCATGGCTGGTGGCCAGAAGGTTCCCAGGGACCCCATGGCAAAGGGCCAGGCTTGCATCTCTAGGGGTACATGTCATCATAAGGCCCAGAATAACTTACTCCCTCTGGCCCTACTTCCCTTTCAGAGACTCAAGCTGGTCAGGCAAAGGGCCAAATCCTGGGGCCTTAGAAGGTCTTAAGCCTGCTTTGAGCCAGCCTCTGCCTATGTTTGAGGACATCCTTATCTGTGGTTTGATCCAGAGGTCTGTCTCGAGGGTCTGTAATGATCCCTCCAGCTCTGCTTACAACATAACTCTGTGGCCCTCAGTTTCCTCATTGGTACCCTTGGGGGTTAGTGATAATGGATCTCTCACCTCCTCTCTAGCCCTGACCTCTTGGCCATCTCAGATGTCCGTTCTGTTGGGCCCTGTCCAAATGACAGTCAGCCGGAGGCAAGGCAAGTGGTTTCTTCCCACCCACCTCCAACTGCACACACATTTATGAGGGGAAGCCCCCACTGCGTGGGATGGCGAGTAACACAAAGACCCAGGGCAGAGTAGTGTTCCCTCCTTTGTGTGTATCTCCTCCTACCCTGCAGCCAGAGGTTTGAGGATGGAGAACCACAGAGTAACTGCTGGAGGAAAGGTTGTACAGCAGGAGCAGAAGCACAGGCCTCCTAGAATGGCTAC
Source organism: Camelus bactrianus (assembly GCF_048773025.1). Taxonomy (NCBI): domain Eukaryota; kingdom Metazoa; phylum Chordata; class Mammalia; order Artiodactyla; family Camelidae; genus Camelus; species Camelus bactrianus. The sequence goes on from NC_133575.1 coordinate 43,850,789, forward strand.
ATGGCCCCCTATTCCCTATAGTTCACCCCCTTCTTTAGATTCAAGCCCCTGTGGGGAGATGCACCAGCTGTGCCTTTGGACATTCATTCTGGAAGCAATAGTGCACGGCACACTGACCTGAGACACCAGGAGACTTCAGTCTCCTTTCTGGGCCTCTCGCACTGGTGTAGCCTTGAGGATAAGAGAGTGCAGTGATTAAACCATGAATTCTGGAGGGGGACTGCTTGGATTCAAATCCCAGTTGTGTTACTTTCTAACTGGGCAACCTTGGGCCTCTTATTGCCTTACTTTCCACATCTATCAAATGGGGGAGAATAAAAGTACCTACTTGATTGAGAGGTTTAGATTAAATGAGTTAGTGGGAGGGGATAGCTCAGTGACAGAGCATGTGCTTAGCATGAACGAGGTCCTAGGTTCAATCTCCAGTTCCTTCATTAACCAAAAAGAAAAAAAAAAGGTGAAAACAGAATACAGAAACAGGAACTATGCATCTTTGGTCTCCACGGAGCCTTTCTCCATGGTTTTAGTCATTAGTTCATCTACCTCAGAGTTCCTGTTAGGTCTAGGAATGAGCTGATTAATGGATACTCCGTGGTTGTTCAACTCAGGATCTTGCCCCCAAAATTAATCACAGATGAGTTATAGCATTTAGGACAGTGCCTGGTATAAAGTATGTCCTCAATAAATGTTATTTGTTATTATTGAAGGGCCCGAGACTTTGGAACTGGACAGACTTTGATTTGAATGCTGATTCTGCTACCTGTTATCAGTATGCCCTTGGAAAAGCCACTTCATTTCTTGAAGTCTGTTTCCTCCTCCATAAACTGTGGATTCGCTGTTTACATAAGGGGATTACTGTTAGGAGTCACTGGGATAACATTCACTTACACTCACCATGCTGGGCACAGAGTAAGCGTTCAATAGATGTGAGTTCTCTTGCCCCCTCTTCCTGTCCTGGGTGCTCCTGACCCTCCCTGCTTCTGGTAAAGCAGAAGGAGCATTGATTTGATATTATCTAGACCTCAGTTCAAATCCAATCCCAGCTACTTTGGGGCTGTGTAACCACCAGAGACAAGTTGCTTTATCTCCAGGATCCTCAGTTTCCCAGGCTATAACAGGATGAGGAAAGGATCCTTACTCATCTCCCAGGCTTGTCATTAAGGAAGAAGGAGGCAACTATATTCAATAACTTGTAGTAACCTATGATGAAAAAGAATATGAAAACAAATATATGTATGTATCTGTATGACCGAAACATTATGCTGTACCCCAGAAATCGACACAACATTGTAATTGACTATACTTCAATTAAAAATAAATTTAAACCTATAAAATGAGATTTAAAAAAGAGGAAGAAGGGACATAAAGAACCTGACATTCAACACAAATCTTCCCTCCTCTCTTTCCTCCTTTTGCCCCTCCCCCACCCCATGGAGGGCTCTGAATCTGGGAGTATCTCCCTCGCCTCACACCCAAGGCCTCCTATAATTGGTATAACAGGCATGAAGCCTGCTTTCTTGGTGGCTGGGATCTGGGGGTGGGGAAGGTTGAGGGAGTCTGGCTGGGGCTTAGGGGTTTGGAGATTAGAGTAATTAGAGCAGCAGGAACCAGCAGGGGCTGGGAATCTGTGGACAGACAAAACAGGGAGGCTATCACATTAAGCCTCAATGGACCAGCTGCTCTCTTTCCCCACCCAGGAACTGGCACTGCCTGCCATAGTGTGTCTTGCTTAAGGCCCAAGTCACTGGTCTGTGCCAAGGAACTCAGGTGAGGAAGAAGAGAAGCCTGATAGGGCTGAGACCCATGAGCTGGGAAGAATGTCCTTTCTCCCAAGGTCACTGTGTTATTCTCTCTGCCAGGTATTGAGCAGATTGCATCTGGGACCATTGAAGGGCAAAGGCTGTACAGAATGAGACATGAAGCCAGAGACCTACTAGAACCTTCTTGGACTATTTTTGTTCTCAGGTCCCCTTTATCCAATTAAATGTTCTTAAAGACCAAGGAGTTTTTAATTACATAGGTTGTATCTATGGATATTTATTGTATTAGAAATTAGGACTGGGACATTTAAAGAGGGTTGGTTGGGTCATTAATTTAAAAAAAAAATGATGAAAAATTAGACATGTTAACATAACACATTTTAGAGCCTATTTTAATATATTTTATGAAGAACAACAATATTTCCTATAACAAAAATAAATTTACTGAGGACAGGGGCATGGTGTTACAGTTTCTTGCTGTTCTCGTTAATGTCTGGCTTAATAGAAGACAGCTGGATTCTCACAGCTGCTCCTGCTTTCAGTCTGTTGGGATATGCTGTGTTGGTTGAAGTATATGAAGAAACTCCTGCCCCCCCACAGATATGTAGTTTGAAAAGGGAGACCTCATTGACCCTTGGAAAGGGTCTCAGGGATCTCTAGGGATTCTTGGGCTGTACCTTGAGAACCACTGTATTATGCGGGAAGCTTAACTAGACCTCATTAGAGAATCCTGGAACATGTGAGCTGGAAGAGTCCTGCAGAGCATCCAGTTTGAAATCTCTGATCTTGCAAAATGAGAAACCGAGGCCCACATAAGGAAAGGGATTACCCAGTTGCACACAGCAAGTCAACAGTAGAGCTCAGATTTGGACCCATGTCTCCTGCTTCCTGGGAAAGTTCTCTTCCCATCACCTTTACTAAATGCAGCTTTATAATTCAAAGGTAGTATGGTGGAGAGTACCCTAGTGTCTTATAGAGAAGTTTGGATTCTGGAAATGGATCTGTCATGATGCAGCAGTCAGTGCCTTACAGAGCATTCAAATGATCAGATTGTAGATCAAGAATATAGTAAAGATTATGAAGTAGGGAGCTCCCCATGAATAGATGTATACAAGGGGAAAGTTGGCCCAACCAACCTCTCATGTTCCTATCAGCCCCAAGAGCCTAACAGAGGTAACTATAAATTGTACTTGCACCAAAGTTTAGCCAGGGTTCCTGTGGCAGAGCCTAATCAGTCACTTTTCCTGATTGAAACAGCAACATGGTAGGTAGAAAGAAGTGGTAGAAGAATTATTCCACATTCATTTTATTTTAAAAACCAGTTATGGGGAGGTAAGTTACAGTGCAGTGGTAGAGCATATGCCTAGCATCCACGAGGTCCTGGGTTCAATCCCCAGTACCGCCATTAAATAAATAAATGAATAAATAAACCTAATTACCTCCCCCACAAAAAAATGGAATTAAATGAAAAATAAGAAATTTAAAAATTATTTATTTATACTCTACTTTTCACTCAACAATGTCCAAGCAGTCGTTCAACAAGTATTTATTGAACACCTACTACACATATCTTGGCATTTATATTTCATCTTGTTTTTTCCCCCCTTGGTCTCCCAGTATTTACCAATGTCAATGAATTCCACTGCGACAGGAGAGAGTAAAGCTCAATGGAAAGAAAACTTTCTAGCAATCCACAGGAAGGCAGGGAGAGAGTGAAAGGCACAAGTCTAGATTTCCATTTCCAATAATTACAGGAGAGGACAGAAGCACAAACACTTGTATTACAATCCCCTAGAGAGGAATATGCTACTATGCACAGCTCCTTGAGGATAGAAACTTTCTCCTGAGGGAACATGGCTTTCCAACATTCATGTATCTTCAATGCAAAGCTGCTCACGTTGGCCTCTAGCACTTTCTGTCAATGCGGCTCAGGATCTTATATCCAGGCCTCTTTTTTTTGGGGGGGGAGTAATTAGGCTTATTTATTTATAAAATAAAATTATATAATTAGGCTTATTTATTTATATATTTTATCTTTTTAAACTTTGTTAATGGAGGTGCTTGTGATTTAACCCAGGGTCTTGTGCATGCATTCTACCACTGAGCTATACCCTCCTCCCTATCCAGGCCTTTTACTGCTGCTCTTGTATTCACTCATTCATTCATCCAAGAGACTTTACTGATCACTACACTGTGCTTGACTCTAAGGATACAGAGATAATGATGTATAACAATAGCTAACATTTATTGAGCACTTTATGTATACTTGCTCTATTCTAAGCACTCTCAAAGCTTTTGTACATTTAGTTTCCACAGCAACCATCTGTAGACACTACTCTCATAATTCCCATTTTATAGATAAGGAAACTGAGTCTCAAAGAGGTGGAAGATCTTGCCCAAGTTCACACAACTGGTAAGTGGCATAGTTAAAATTCAAGCAAAACCCATCTGACTCCAGAGCCCATGCTTTTACACATTACTCTCTATTCAGATGTGGTCCCTGTTCTGGCGGAGGGCTGGTTCCTGCTCCACAGGAAAGTTAAGCCAACAGATAAAGAACTCTGATCCAAGATAGACTGCGAGGAGGTGGAAGTAGAAAGTGTTATCAGAGGCTAGATCAAGGTCAGCTCAAAGGATAAGAATACTTGAAAGAAGAGGGGGAAGTCAGGTTGAAGAATAGGCAGAACTGGGGGATATAATGGGATGAGTAATCCAGACAAAGGAGCTAGCATAACCAAAGGCCTAGAAGTAGGAATTCAGAAATTACATATGAATTACATGTGACACTCAGACATTCAGGTGGTCTGCAGTGTAGGTTGCACTGAATTGCCACATTGAGCAAATACAAGTACAAGATACTTAGTTAAATTTGGATTTCAGATCAACAATGAATAATTTTTCAGTACAAGTTTGTCTCAAATTCCAATGTAATTGGCATCCTGTATTTTATATATTTTCTGTTTTATGCAAACCTAAAGGTGCATAAATGATATGCTAGAATAAGAAAAAAGTAGATTAGAACCAGATCATAGAGGATCTTCAGTGTCAGGTTAGGCAGTTGCTACATGACTTTCAAAACATGCCTTCTGATGAAAAGATGCTCAATATCGCTAATTATCAGAGAAATGCAAATCAAAACTACAATGAGGGATCACCTCACACCAGTCAGAATGGCCATCATTCAAAAGTCCACAAAGGATAAATGCTGAAGCGGGTGTGGAGAAAAGGGAACCCTCCTACACTACTGATGAGAATGTAATTTGGTGCAGCCATTATGGAAAACAGTATAGAGATTCCTTAAAAAACTAAAAATAGACTTCCTATATGATCCAGTAATCTCACTCCTGGGTATTAACCCAAGGGAACTCTAAGTCAAAAAGATACATACACCCCAATGTTCATAGCAGCACTATTTACAGTAGTCAAGGCATGGCAACAACCTAAATGTTCACTGACAAATGACTGGATAAAGAGGTTGTGGTAGATGTATACAATGGAATACTACTCAGCCATAAAAGAGAATGAAATAGTGCCATTTGCAGCTACATGGATGGACCTGGAGATTGTCATTCTAAGTGAAGTAAGCCAGAAAGAGAAAGAAAAATACCATATGATATCACTTATATGTGGAATCTAAAAAATGATACAAATGAACTTATTTACAAAACAGAAACGGACTCAAAGACATAAAAAACAAAGTTATGGTTACCAAGGGGGAAAGGGAGGGAGGGATAAATTAGGAGTTCAAGATTTGCAGATACTAACTACTATATATAAAATAGATAAACAACAAGTTTATACTGTATAGCACAGGGAACTATATGCAATATCTTATAATAAGCTATAATGGAAAAGAATATGAAAAAGAATATATATGTATATATATAACCAAATCCCTGTGCTGTATGCCAGAAACTAACACAACGTTGCAAATCAATTATACTTCAATTAAAAAAATGCTTCTCTGAGCTTCAGTTCCCCATATCTGTAATGTGAGAGCACTGGACTAGACCAGTAGTTCCAAAACCTGGCTGTACATCTTTATTTAAATATACATCTTGCCAGGCCCCTCTCCAGATATCCTGAGTCAGAACCTTAAGGGCTGGGGCCTGGGTCTCTTGTGATCCTGATGAACAGCTGGGTTTGGAAACCAATGGGCCAGGCGGCTCTAAGGGTCCTCTAGCTCTCATGTTTATTATGGCTGATCCAAGAATGGATTAGACTGGAGAGGTAGAATATACCTTTGTACCTTTAAATCCCTAAGCTCCTTCTGTCTCCTGGGTTTCCTCAACCAGGGAAGCCTGACTCAGAAGACTTTGGGAATTCCCTTTCCATTCCTCTCCCAGTGACAGAAGACTACCATTTTAAGTGCTCCCGCTATGAAGAGTTCTGCTAATCATTTCTTTGCTACAAAATGCCTCTTGCCTTGGCAGGAATTTCCTCCTGCCCAAGTAAGAGGCCCAAGGACAGCTGGGAAATGAGACTGAGATTAGGATTCTGTGTGTCACAGGGCCATCAAGGCAAGCAGCCAAATATTGAGGCAGGCCTGAATGTGATCTCCAGAAAATGCATCAGATGCCCCTTGGAGAAGTGAAATTCCTGCTGTTAGAAAGTCTGGCCTCCCAGTCACCAGGGCGTGGGGTGGAAAATACCGACTTCTCAGCTCAGGAACACATTATCCCTGTCCACTGCCATAGTGGCTCTGTCCATAAGTAGTTCAGCTCAGCACCTTCTAGCTCCTGAGTCTCCTACTCCAGCCAGCCTAGTATGTTGAGAGTCAGAGGCTGGGAAGGGGCCATGAGATCCCCAGGGACCAAGCTCTGCAATGTTTCCTAGCCAGGCTCAGCCACCCCAACTTTGGGCCAGCTCCCTTCACCTCTTCGGGGAGACCTTGGGCTTCATTCTTAAGCATGAGGGTCCCTCAGGGCCACAACTGGCTTGATGGGGCCTCACAGGAAGTGGTGGCAACTGAGGGCTGAATCCCACGAGCATCTGAACATCAGCAGGATTGTTGGTCATTATCAGTCCAGCATAGGAGCAATTTTCTGCATGAAGTGGTGGCTCCCCATGCTCTGACAGAGGGGCTGCTGTCTTGGGCCTCACAGTTCAGAGTAAGCCAGGTAGGGCTAAGCACAGGATGGGAATGCCAGCCAGGAAAGGAGGAGAGGAAATGGGAGAAGGAGTCAGAGATGGGGGCAGGGGGACTGAGAAACAGGGTAGGATAAAGAAGTACACTGGCTTGGAAAAAATTCTGGGGCAATAACACAGTGGGGACCTCCTGGGGCCCCAAGTGGTCCGTGGGCACGACTCAGGCCCTAACAGAGCTCAGGGAGACCCTGGATCAGTGGTGGCCAATGCTTGTGAACTTCTTTGCCATGCTTAGTGGGTGGAGTGAGATTCCTTGTCATGGGATAATGGCTTCAGGAAACCTGGATGTCCTGAGAGATGGCAGGACCTGGGCAGGCACCATGGGGTAAGCCTTGCCACACTTGCAGGAAGGCAGGCAGAACAGGCTCTCTGAGGAGCGGAGGTAATAACCAGGAGTGGGGACAGTCAGGCAGGCAGCAGAGGTCTTCAGTTTCACGCAATGTCTTGGGGAACAGCATGGCAACTGATGAGAGGTCCGGGAGGATGCCAGGCACTCTAGGGGGCAACTTGGGGATGTGGTGGCTGGAGGAGGCCTGTCTTGGTGGCAGGATTCCAGCAAGTGGAAAAGGCTGGACTCCAGTCTGTGAACAGACCAGTAAAGGCAAAGCAGGGCTCAGTTCTCAGGTCCCCAAGGATAGAACGAAGGATCAGAGCTGAGTGGGAGAAGTGGCGATTTATTCACTGTTACCAGTCAGAGCCCAGTGACTTCAACCAGGGCACAGAACCAGGGCCAGACCACAGCAAAGGTCTGATGTCGAGGCCAGCAGGTGGGCTGGGGGCTGCCCAGTGTCAGGAGGGATGCCAGAGTTGGGGCTGGACCTATAGGTGGTGTCAAAAGATCTCAGCTATGCGGGAAAGAGATCAGCAGTGACAGTCCTGGGCAACATCAGATAATAGACTCCATGGTGCTAAGTCCAGTCCAGAAGTGTCTGCCTCCTTGTGCTCAATAGCACTCAGCTTGTGTAGCCTGACTCAGAGCCTGCCGCAGTGGCTGGAAGTCTTCCCAAGAGGCCCAGGTGCAAGGAAAGCAAGCTTTGAGCTAGGAAGCTGTGGCCTTCTTGGGGACTTGGTAAATTACAAGACCCAGGACAAAACATTGCTGGGATTCTGGGCCTTTATTTCCCCATCTACTATCAATCATTAGAGCTGAAGGAAGAAAAATGCATAGGATATATTGAAGGAGAAGAAACCAAGATAAGAGTAATGATAATGATGATGAGGATGGTTAAATAAAATAACAATACAGAGGGGAGTGTATAGCTCAGTGGTAGAGTGCATGCTTAGTATGCATGAGGTCCTGGATTCAATCCCCAGGACCTCCATTAAAAAAACAGAATAATAATAAGAAAGTATCATAATGGGTTCTCACAAAATAACCACAATTAAGTATTTACTTTGTACCAAACACCCGTCTAAACACTTTTCATTGATTGCCTCATTAACCCTCACAGTGCCCCTGAGGGGTATGTAGAAATGAGGAAACAGACTCGGTTCAGTGACATTTGTCCGAGGTCATACAGTTGGCAAGTGGTGAAGCCAGCTTTATAATCCTGGCAGGCTGGCTTCTGAGCCTGCATAAGTAACTCTCACATTCAATGGTCTCCCACAAGGAGGCTCATTGGGAGAATCATAAAAAAAAAACCCTCCATTCCGTAGGTTGTCTTTTTGTTTTACTTATGGTTTCCTTTGCTGTGCAGAAGCTTGTAAGTTTCATTAGGTCTCATTTGTTTATTCTTGCTTTTATTTCTTCTAGGAGAACATTTTTGAGATGTATGTCAGATAATGTTTTGCCTATATTTTCCTCTAGGAGGTTTATTGTATCTTGTCTTATGTTTAAGTCTTTGATCCATTTTGAGTTGATGTTTGTGTATGGTGTAAGGGAGTATTCTAGCTTCATATATCCAAAAGGAACCCTACTTCAGGATGACACATGCACCCCAATGTTCATAGCAGCATTATTTACAATAGCCAAGACATGGAAACAGCCTAAATGTCCATCAACAGATGACTGAATAAAGAAGAATTGGTATATTTATACAATGGAATACTACTCAGCCATAAAAACCGACAACATAACACGATTTGCAGCAACATGGATGCTCCTGGAGAATGTCATTCTAAGTGAAGTAAGCCAGAAAGAGAAAGAAAAATACCATATGAGATCGCTCATATATGGAATCTTAAAAAAAACAAAAATAAAAACAAACAAAAAACCAAAGCATAAAAACAAAACAGAAATAGACTCATAGACATAGAATACAAACTTATGGTTGCCAAGGGGGCATGGGGTGGGAAGAGATAGAGGGATTTCAAAATTGTAGAATAGATAAACAAGATTATACTGTATAGCACAGGGAAATATATACAAGATCTTATGGTAGCTCACAGAGAAAAAAATGTGACAATGAATATATATATGTTCATGTATAACTGAAAAATTGTGCTCTACACTGGAATTTGACACAACATTGTAAAATGATTATAAATCAATAAAAAATGTTAAAAACAAAAAACAAAAAACAACCTCCAGCTACTCCTGCTAGCCTGGTGGCCATTAGTAGGAGTGTCTCTACCAGTGGGCATGGGTTGGTTGTTATCCACGCTGTCACCTAGTCCTTCAAATGACTCGGAGGATGCTGTCTGGCCAGGCCCAAGGACTCAGCTTATGGCTAAAGCCAGAGCTTTCCTCTGGAGAAGGCAAATCGGCCATTCTCAAGACTGCAGTGATTTCCATTAGCCCAGACCACCAAGCCAAGTGCCCCTCTTCTAGAGTCCTGGCCCCCAAATCAATAGAGAGCAGCTTTAGAGCTAAGCACTGTGTAGTAGCTCGGACTCCATAAGAGCAGAGAAAAAGCTTCCCTGGGAATCAGAAGAAAGAGGGACACAGGATCCAGACCTGTCTGAAGCAGTGACTAGCTCTGTGATTTGGGACAACATTGTTCTTTTTTGTAGACTTTGATTTCCCCATTTGTAGATTTCATTTATTCATTAAACAAATATTTATTGAGCTCTTATCACATGCCAGACATCCCTCTAACCACTGAGGCTTCAGTAGTGAATGAGACAACCACACTCCCTGCCTCCTGAAGCTTACATTCTAGTGGGGAAGGCCAACAATAAACAAATAAGTAAATATGCAATAAAAATAAAATCAACCACCAGATAGTGATAAGGGCTATAAAAATATAATAGGGGAAGAAGATGAAAAATGATGGGGCTTGTGGGGTGGGGGGTGGCTATTTTAGCTTGGGTGGTTGGGAAAGCAGAGTCTCAAGACCTAGGGATAATGGCCTCTCCCTCTAAGAGCTGTTGTTGAGGCTCAAAATATAAAGTGGTTAATGACCGTGGAAGCACTTTGGAAAAACTGTCCAAAAAGGAGGAGTGGTTCTTACTCTTATCCTCAGTGCCAGCAGGGTCTGCTCTCTGCCTATTAATTTTTGTCTTAACAGAGACCCCTTTCTCCCAGCTCCTGTCTCAGGGATGTTTCCCTTCCCCTGGCCAGTCCTGTGATGGTTCCTTCCCAGATGCCTCTGAAGGTCTTCTTTACACAGAGGACACTTCCCAAGGCAGGAGGCAGAGCAGATACCAGGGGCCTGGGATGTTCTGCCCATAGGCAGGGGAAGTGGCACTCCAGATCCCTGTGGCTTCCATCCGACAGGGCCAGAGAGCCAGAGTGTGAGCGGGGAGGATGGTGGGGGAAGGACTCTCCCTAGATAGCCAGCAGGACTCCTGGGAGTGGACTACAAGAGCTTGAAGGTAGGTATGGGTGCTCAGGAGGTACCCTGTGAATCGCCTTACCTAGGACTTCCTATCAAGAGGAAGAGGCCATGTGGCTGGCAGGGCCCTTAGTAACAACCCAGCCCAGCATTTCTCAATCCAGGGGCATGCAGTGGAATCAGCTGGGGCACTGTCAACAAAGACACCATCGCAGATCCCACCTCCCAGAAATGCTGCTTCAGTAGATTTGGAGTGGGAGCCTCGGGGCTTGGGCGTTTTGAAAAAGATTTCTCAGATAATGTTGATAAGCAGGTCTGGTTATGAACCAACCCCCTGGTTTAAACTTCCCACAGAACAGGGAAACTGAGGACCTGAAGTCACTTGGCAGGTCAAAGCATCAGGGCTGGAACTGGAGCCCTGGGCTTCCTTCCATTGTCCTATTCTGTCTCCTAGCCCTCCATCCTACATTTCACCAACCTCTCCCTCCAAAAGCTCTGGACTCTTGTCACATCCTACCAAGGCCAGGGTGTGATGCATGCAGTGGACTAGTTCTTCCCATGGGCAGTGAGAGATCCCTCACTAGCCATTAGGAACCAGGCTCAAATTAGCCTTTGCCTTTCCTCTCCCTTCTCCCACCACCCTGAGCTCTGGGCTCATGAACAGTAGGGCTGACCCCTAGTGGCAAGGCCAAGAAATGGATGGAGAGGCTGCTTTAAGTTCCTGGAACTCACTAGCAGAGAGCCCCTCAGCTTATAGATGGGGGTGAATCTGGACCCCGTTCAGAAAGTCAGGCAGTCAGCAACTTTTTTTTTGAGTATCAGCCACTGTGAGTTTACCTAAGATGAATAAGACACAGTCCTGCCCTCAAAGACCTTGCAACCTTTCTCAGGAACAGAACAGACATTTCTACTGGAAAGGAAGCAGCCCTAGACTGAGAGGCAGTGGAAGTACCTTGTAGTCCTTCCTAGCTCAGTCCTAAGAGGCTGAGTGATCTTGGGTAAACTTCTACATCACTCCATGCCTTAGTTTTCCCATCTGAAAAATCTGGATAACAATCTCTGTCTTGCCCACCTGTAGGGTTATTTTTAAGATTAAATGATAGGATGGGTGTGAAAGTATTGAGTGTCTTTAAAGTGCCACACAAATGGAAGCGGGTATTTATCCTGGTCTGAATAGTTAAGCTGGCTGTGGCCAAGGTTAACTAAGATAGGAGAGCTTTGTGGTTTTCAACTCATTTACACTTTAAAAAAAATGAAACTCTTTATGAAAGTAGCTTGGCTTTAACTTCAACCTCTACTACATTAATCATTTAAATCCAATGAAAAACCCACATGTGTTTTTTGGTGTTTTTTTAAACACATTTATTGTGGTATGATTCCTATACAGTAAATTACACATATTTCAGATGTACAGTTTGATGAACTTTGATAGATGTATATATGAATGAAACCACCACCACAATCAACATGGCTAATATTTCCATCACTCCTCAAGAAATGCAAATTTCAAATTCCCAATTTATCCCTCCCCACCCCCTTTACCCCTGGTAACCATAAGTTTGTTCTCTACGTCTGAGTCTGTATCTGTTTTGTAAAGTTCATTTGTGTCCTTTTTTAAGATTTCACATATAAGTGATACCATATGGTACTTTACTTTCCCTTTCTGGCTTACATCACTTAGAATGACCATGTCCAGGTCCATCCATATTGCTGCAAATATTTTTTCTTTTTTATAGCTAATTTTATTCCTATATGTGTATGTGTATATATATATATATGCACCACATCTTTATCCAGTCATCTATCAATGGACATTTGGGTTGTTTCCCTGTCTTGGCTATTGTAAATAGTGCTGGTGTGAATATTAGGGTGCATGTGTCATTTTTATATTTTTCTATTTTTCTCTGGATATATGCACAGGAGTGGGATTGTTGGATCATATGGTAAGTCTATTTTTAGTTTTAAAGGAACCTCCATACTGCACCATTTTTCATTCCTACCAACAGTGTAGGAAGGTTCCTTTTTCTCGACACCCTCTCTAACGTTTACTGTTTGGGGACTTTTTAATGATAGTGATTCTGACTGGTGTGAGGTGATGTCTCGTAGTTTTGATATGCATTTTCTAACAATTAGTAATGTTGAGTATCTTTTCATGTGCTTGTTGGCCATCCGGATGTCTTCTTTGGAGAGATGTCTATTTAGGTCTTCTGCCCACTTTTTGACTGAGTTTCTGGTTTTTTTTGGTATTAAGGCATATGAGCTGTTTGTATATTTTGGAAATTAGTCCCTTGTTGGTCACATCATTTGCAAATATTTTCTCCCATTCTGTAGCTTGTCTTTTGGTTTTGTTGATGGTATCTTTAGCTGTGCAAAAGCTTTTAAGTTAAATTAGATCCCACTTGTTTGTTTTTGCTGTTATTTCCATTACCCTAGGAGCTGGTTCAAAAAAAATATTGCTGTGATTTATGTCAAAGTGTGTTTTGCCTATGCTTTCATCTAATAGTTTTATGATATCTGATCTTACATTTAGGTCTTTAATCCATTTTGAATTTATTTTTGTATATGGTGTTAGAGAATGTTCTAATTTCAGTCTTTTACAGGTAGTTGTCCAGTTTTCCCAGCACCACTTATTGAAGAGACTGTCTTTTCTCTATTGTATATTCTTGCATCATGTCATAGATTAATTGACGATAAGTGCATGGATTTATTTCTAGACTTTCTATCCTGTTCCATTGTCTATGTGTGTGTCTGCTTTTATGACAGTACCATACTGTTTTGATTACTGTAGCTTTGTAGTATAGTCTGAATTCAGGGAACAAGGTTCTCCGAACTCTGTTCTTTTTTAATGCTACTTTGGCTATTCGGGTCTTTTGTGTTTCTATACAAATTTTAACATTTTTTCCAACTCTGTGAAAAATGTCATTGGTACTTTGATAGGGATTGCACTCAATCTGTATATTGCCTTGGGTAGTACAGCCATTTTAACAATATTGAGTCTTCCAATCCAAGGATACGGTATATTTTTCCATGTGTTTATGTCATTCAATTTCTTTCATCAGTGTCTTACAGTTTTCAGAGTACAATTCCTTTGCCTCTTACATAAATACCTAGTTTATTCCTAGGTATTTTATTCTTTTGGTGTTATGGTAAATGGGATTGTTTCCTTAATTTCTTTTTCTGCTATTTCATTGTTAGTGTATAGAAATGCAACTGATTTCTGTATATTGATTTTGTATCCTGCAACATTACCAAATTCATTGATGAGTTCTGGTAGTTTTCTGGTCACTTCTTTAAGGTTTTATATATATAGTATCATGTCATCCACAAACAATGACAGTTTTACTTCTTTTCCAGTTTGGATCCCTCTATTTCTTTTTCTTCTCTGATTGCTATGGCTATGACTTCCAAAACTATGTTGAATAAAAGTAGTGAGAGTGGGCATTCTTGTCTTGTTCCTGATCTTAGAGGAAATACTTTCAGCTTTTCCCCATTAAGTATGATATTAGCTGTAAGTTTGTTATATATGGCCTTCATTATGTTGAGATATGCTCCCTCTATGTTCACTTTCTGGACAGTTTTTAATCATAAATGGATGTTGAATTTTATCAAAAGCTTTTTCTGCATCTATTGAGATGATCATATGATTTTTATTCTTCAGTTTGTTAATGTGGTGTATCACATTGATTGATTTGCAGATATTGAAAAATCCTTGCACCCCTGGAGTAAATCCCACTTGATCATAGTGTCTAATTTTTTTAATGCATTGCTGGAGTCACTTTGCTAGTATTTTGTTGAGGATTTTTTCATCTATATTCACAAGTGACATTGGCCTGTAATTTTCTTTTTTTGTAATATCTTTGTCTGGTTTTGCTATCAATGTGATGGTGGCCTCATAGAATGAGTTTGGAAGTATTCCTTCCTATGCCCTTTTTTGGAATAGTTTCAAAAGGATATGTGTTAATTCTTCTCTAAATGTGTAGTAGAATTCACCTGTGAAGCCATCTGGTCCTGGACTTCCTTCTGTTTGCTGAAATTTTTTAAATTACTAACTCAATTTCAATCCTGGCAATTGGTCTATTCATACGTCCTATTTGTTCCTGATTCAATCTTGGCAAATTGTACCTTTCTAAGAAATTGCCCACTTCTTCTAGGCTGTCCTTTTTGTTGGCATATAGTTGCTCATAGTAGCCTCTTATGATGCTTTGTCTTTCTGTGGTGTTGGTTGTGGCTTCTCCTTTTTCAGTTTTGATTTTATTAATTTGGGCCCTCTTCCTTTTTTTCTTGATGAGTCTGACTAAAGGTTTATCAATTTTGTTTATCTTTTCAAAGAACCAGCTTTTAGTTTCATTGATCTTTTCTATTGCTTTTTTTTTTAGTCTCTATTTCATTTATTTCTGTTCTGATCTTTATGATTTCCTTTCTTCTACTAGCTTTGGGGTTTGTTTGTTCTTCTTTCTCCAGTTGCTTTAGGTGTAAGGTTAGGTTGTTTACTTGAGATTTTTCTTGTTTCCTGAGGTAATCTTGTATTGCTGTAAACTTTCCTCTTAGAACTCCTTTTGCTGCATCCCAGAGGTTTTGGATCATTGTGTTTTCATTTTCATTTGTCTCAAAGTATTTTTTGATTTCCTTTTTGATTTCTTTCATGATCCACTGGTTGTGTAGTAGCATATTGTTTAGTCTCCATGTGTTTGCAGTTTTTGCAGTTTTTTTTGTAGTTGATTTCTAACCTCATAGCATTGTGGTCAGCAAAGATGCTTGGTATGATTTCAACTTTCTTCAATTTACTGAGGCTTGCTTTGTGGGCCAAAATGTGATCGATACTGGAGAATGTTCCATGTGCACCTGAGAAGAAAGTGTGTTCTGTTGCTTTTGGATGGAGTACTCTAAAGGTATCAATTAAGTAAGTCCCTCTGGTCTAAAGTGTTATTTAGGGCCTGTATTTCTTATTGATTTTCTGTCTGGATGATCTGTCCATTGATGTAAGTGGGGTGTTAAGGTCCCCCACTATTATTGTGTTATTGTCAATTTCTACTTTTACGTCTGTTAACAATTGCCTTATATATTGAGGTCCTCCTATGTTGGGTGCATATATATTTACAATTGGTATATCTTCTTCTTGAATTAATCCCTTGAGCATTATGTGGTGTTCTTCTTGATCTCTTGTAACAGTCTTTATTTTAAAATCTATTTTGTCTGATAAAATATTGCTACTCCAGCTTTCTTTTGGTTTCCATTTGCATGGAATAGTTTTCTATCCCCTCACTTTCAGCCTGCTCTAGCTCTGAGAGGGTCTTTTGTAGACACCATATATATGAGTCTTGTTTTTGTATGCATTTAGCCAGTCTATATCTTTTGGTTGAAGTGTTTAATCCATTTACATTTAAGGTAATTGTCAATACATGTGTTCTTACTGTCATTTTGTTAATTGTTTTGGGTGTGTTTTGTAGGTCTTTTTTTTTTTTTCTCCTTCTT
Organism: Camelus bactrianus; assembly: GCF_048773025.1. NCBI lineage: Eukaryota > Metazoa > Chordata > Mammalia > Artiodactyla > Camelidae > Camelus > Camelus bactrianus. The sequence goes on from NC_133575.1 coordinate 43,866,885, forward strand.
CTTTTTGTTCTCTTTTCTTGTGGTTTGATGACTGTTGAATTACATTGGTTTGCAGTTACCAGGAGGTTTTGGTACACTAGTAGATATATATATATATATATATAGACAGATAGATACATACATACATACATGATTCTTTTCAGTTACTGATCTCTTAATTTTAAATGCATTTTAGATACCCTGCTAAGAGGTTCATAGGATCTTGACCTAGTTCTGTCTTACTTCTCTGCCAGCTGTCACACATATACACCAAGAGATGTGGCACATCTCACAGAAGCGTGACTCCTTTATACTATTTATTTACCACATACTTTTCACACATGCTATTGCCATGTGCATGCAACCCCATGTGTATTTTTATTCTTATTTTATACATGATGAAACTGAAGCTCACAGAAGTGGGTGACAGAGCTCAGATATTACTGCCATGGCCATGTGAACCTGAGTCCAGGCTCCAGAGCCAGAGAGAGATTTGTACTGTATGTTTTGCTGGAGCTGCCTGTGAGCCCCTACCACTCCTGCCATATGAGAATTCTTATCCATGGTGTAGATTAGGAGGCTTGGGTCTGTGGGGAAGGCTCTAGGCCAGAGCTGTGGGTCTATATCCCTCCTCTTTTCCTCTCTGCTCCCTTGATCAGCCCTGGGTATAGCTCTCCCACTCTGGGGATGAAAGCAGGATAGCAAAGGTGGAATGGAAAACAAATCAAGGAAGAAAGCTGCAGACTGTCCAAAAGTCAGCATTTCTCCAAGAGTAAGCAAAATGGAATGGTCTGATTATTACACAAGGTGGCATTAAACATAATATAATTGACTGTAATGTGAAATGCCCTTTTGGAAAATTCCAGATGAGGAATAAAAATGAGGCAGGTTCAAATGGATTTAAAATTCCAAAAGGTTAGAAAGTGGAAGGTTCTGTGACGTATGTTCCTCTTTTTTTTTTTCTTTATCATCCTACCAAGAGCTTTTCAGCAATATTCCCTTCCAATTAATGCTGAGCAATGAGCAAGACTACTTTTAAAGGTGATTCTTATGGCATAGATGGAGTCTTCTGTTTTCTTATGTGAAAGGAATGTCTTGGGGACCAGAATGGAATTAGAGAGCAAGCCGTATCTCAAATCCATAAAGAGACCTGAGTTTGAGCCTCGCCTCCTCCATTAACCTTCTTTGTCAACCAGATCAGTTCTCTCTGGGCCACTGTTTTCTTATTTATAAAATGGGCATTATAGGAGAAGATGTTAAATGATTTTTTAAAATTTCTGGTTATAAAATATTTATGAAGGTATACTTTAAGGAATAGAGTGAATATAAAATTTAGGATCACAGTGTGAAGCAGTTTCAATCCTCTCAAAAGTCAGCCCCTTCTTCTATGCTCTGCAGATATAAAACCACTGGTGAGATTCTCTAAAAGCAACTGGATCCCTTTCTGGTTCTAAGGACCAGGCTCAGCCTGTCTCTTTCCTCTCAGAAGTCTAGTCTCTTTGTTACAAAATGGGAGGTCTCTTCCAGTTCTTCCATTTGGTATGTGATAGGAGGAGACACTTCTGACCCACCTATCCCCTTCTCCAGATCCCCACACCATGTGGATGCCCTGTCCTTGAAGCTGGGTGAGTAGCCTGGAGGAATGAAATATGTGCATGTTCAGGGAGGAAGAATCACAGCCTAGTGGGGGAAAAGCAGAATTGAGAGACGGATGGGTTCAAATTCTGGCTCCACCACTTTTCAGCTATTGTGATTTCAAGCAAGTCACATATCCTTTCTGAGCCTTACTTTACTTATTGTCGTAAATGGCTGCTTCTTTTGAGAAATTCTCCACCTTTTATTTTTTAAATGAAATCTGCCTAATTCCATCATGCCTAATTTTTAATGAAATCTGTCTAATCCCATCCAACATATTTTCAGGGTGTTTTCCATTTACAAAGAATATTTCTTTGGATTAACTTGTTTGATCTTCACAATTAAGAATAGCTGAAAAGTATAGAGAAAAGTATAGAATTGTATCTAAGTGTTTGTTTATTTAAAAATTGTGTGTGAGTCTTGTCTCTTAGCCCTGCTCCTGACTGACATAACAAAAGGAGCAGTACCCTGATGCCTTACCTTACTGGGTTCTGCTGCTACTCCCAGGGGCCTACCCTTAGTCTTTTGAACCAGCCCTCTGGAAGGGTACCTTTATATTTGGAGAATGTAGAGGGGAGGGAGAATCTGGTCATGAATCCCAGGATCCATCCTGAAACAAACATATACTGGAAAAATAGAGAGGGCCTTTCCCTTGGCTAGGTTGAGAGGGCAAGTGACTTGCCTGAGCTTTTCAGATCTCTCTTCAGGCTTCCTGTCTGAGGAATTCCCTATCACAACTCTCCTTTCTCCCAGTTAGGCAGGAAGGAAATAGCAGAGGAGACAAATGTATAGAACAAAGTAGAAATGATATCAATATTATCAACATGCCAATGTAAAAGTTAAAGTACAGATGGTAAAATTGGGAGTAAATCCAAAGTAAAGGGGAAGGGAGGATCATTTTTTAACACCTGGAAGAGGTGTTATGACACCTGGAAGAGGTGTATGAAGATTTATTTTCCCTAATAATTATGATAATGACCAGAAAGGAAACACAGAGTGAAACTTATTTTTGCTTACCTCTTATTAACAATCACAGTGATATCATTTTTATTTCAAATATACAGTATGAATTCAGGAATAAACTGCACAATTTGGGAGCAGAAACTACACTTGAAGTGACTTCAAATAATCCTGAATGATTCTGAACTATTACAAAATTACTCTTGAAAAAAATACATGCCTGCTGAACCTGCAGGTTATTGGAGACTGTTTATGTAAATGGAAATCCCCAAAATTAACTTCTGTGTACAACAAAATGTTTATTCAAGGTTAAGTAACAAAATCGTGCTATTTTGAAAAGTTTAAAATCAATAAACTTTTTACGTCATTGTTTCTTTCTAAATACTGTGCACTGGAGAGCCAAGTAGTGTACTATAACACGTTTCCTTTCTTTATGTAACTTTTTGTTTTATCCTGGTGTTTGCAATTGACTTTATTTTCTCATTTAAAAAAAAAACCCTTATTTTCATCTTATTCTCAATAATTTTCTTCAAACTTTTTTTCATATTAGATATTCTAGCCAGTTGCTTTTTATTCAAAGGTCTCCTCACCTGGAATCAGAGATCAGCCTCCTGTTTCTATTTGGATTGCTTGGTCATTAAGCCAGGCACAGTTTCTTTCTTTTCAGATGCAGTTTTTTTTATCATCCTGGAACTTCAAGGTTTTCCTGGTTGTGATATAATGTTTACACTTTCTTGGTGTATTTTCACATTGGATAGAACACATCCTCAATGAATTTCCCGATAAAAAAAGTGTGGGAGAACTTAATTTTATGAGTTCTAACGAGTCTGAAATCTCTTTTCATCTTACTATTATACTTAATTTGTAGTTCTCTTGGGTATGGAATTATTGATTTAGAGCATTGTCTTGTAATTATCTCAAGGTGTTGCTTAATTGTCTTCTAGATTGCAAAGTTTTTTGATAAGAAGTCTAAAGTTAGTTTTATCCTAGTCCTTGGTATGTGACCTGATTTTTACTCCCTGAAAGTTTTTAGGATCTCCTCTTTCTCCTTAATATTCTGAAATTTCATCATACTGTGATTAGGCATGGAGTTCCTTTTTATTCCTTGGGAGGAATATTCATTGTGCCCTTTCAGTTTAGAGAGATTCATGTCCTTTGGCTCTGGGAAAATCTTTTGGGTTATTTCTCTGATGATTTTTTGCCTCTATACTTTCGTCTTCTTTCTTTATGTTATCCCTATTACTTGGATAATGAATCTCCTGGATTGGTTCTTTTATGTTCCTTATCTTTTCCCCCCTATATTTTACCTTTGTCTTTTTGTTCTCTTTCCTGGAAGATTGTCTTGATTTACTCACCAATTTCTCCATTAGTTTTTAAAATTTTAAGAATACATTTTTTAAAATTCTAGGAGTTCTTTTTTATTCTCTGATTTTTTTATTTCCTTATCAATCTGCTTTGTTTTCTAAATCCATTTTTCTTGAATCAGTCTGGAGACAAATTAGAGTTTAAGCTCACTTCTATTCTCTGAATTTTTACTGTTTCTTCCAAATTAATCTCTTTATTTATTTGTTCTCTATATTTACTGTTGGAAACATGCATCATGTGTCTGGGGATCCTTGATTTTCAATTCATATTTTATTATGAAGCATTAAAAATCTGGTTAGGAATAAATAAAATCAACAAGGATGAAAGAAAGCAAAAATGAAATATAAACAGAAACAAATAAATGTAACTACATTTCAGATGAACGATGTAATCTCACTGAAGAAGGAAATAAAGAACTAACCTACATAACTTTTAAATGCAGCATTTTGACCATATAACCTCAGGCTAAATGCAAAAAAAGAAATAAAAGCAAATATCAAACTCTAGTTAGTTGATTTTTTTTACAGTGATATGATTTATTATTTCCAAAACTACTTTAATATGTGTTCCAAGATTGAGCACATAACTAAAAATATTGTGAAAATGGGAGCCGTGTTTTCACTGTTATAGAAGGGAGCTACAAAATTGGAAAGGAAATGGTTAGAATGAACCATGTGGTGCTGGATTGGAATTGGAAGTATCAATATGGCTTTTAATATATCTCTATGCCTATATGTTTATATCTGACTTATTCTAGTTTCATCCTCTGAGAGCTCTATCTGTATTGATTTCATGCCATCATTTATTAAAAATGAAGAAACGGCTAGTTTCAGGGTTAAAGCTAAGAAAATACAAGATGAGCTTGGAACATCTTGATGTGCCAAAAAGTAAGGACAAGTTCAAAGAATATTGGGGACATGTCCAAAAGCAACAGGAGCCAGTTTGAAGGGGCTCTTACTGGTCAAATCTGATACAATTTGAGTATCAAAATAAATGATGAAACTAACAGAATATTACCCATATAATGAATAAGAATCCATGAGTCCATGCAGATATAAATAAATGAATAAATGCATAAGTGGAGATGGACAAGCTCCTCCTTATAGTGGGATGCCAACTAATAAATGTAGAATGATGCTAGAATTAGGAACCTGCCATTTGGTAACCACAATAGTAATGATTGTTCCAGACAAGAATATCAATGGATGCTGAATCTAGTGGGTAAGAGCTTGATGAGAAGCAGGATATTTACATAGTCTCAAAGTATCTCCCCATAAGCTAGTTATTAATTACAAGGGAAATGTAATAACTTTATAGAAGACAGACTTAGCAAACACCACCTTAACTAGATGATTAAAGTGAACATTAGCAGTAATGGGACAAATGGACATCACATATCTGATGATATGATGCATTGAGAAAGATAAAAGATCACCTGTGTGGTATGCTTAATAAAGACACATAACCCAAGTATAATCCTGAGGAAACATCAGAAAAACTCAAAGTGAGGAATATTCATTCTACAAAATAAATGGCCTACACTCTCCTAAAATGACAAGGTCATGTCAAGAGAAAGAAAGACAAGGGAAACATCTAGATTAAAAGACACTAGATTTAATTCTGGACCAGAAAAAGAATTTATTTTTATTTTACTATAAATACATTAGTGAGTCAATTGGTGAAATCTGAATAAAATTTATAGATTAGATAATAGTATTACATCAATGTTAATCTCACAATTTTGATACTTACATTGTGGTTATGTAAGACAATGTCTTTGTTCTTAGGAAATTGACACTAAAGTATTTAAGATTAAAGGGGGCATATCGTGCCTGCAACTTCCTCTTAAATGGTTTAGAAATAATATATAAAATGATATTCAAAATTGTAGAATAGATAAACAAGATTATACCGTATAACACAGGGAAATATATACAAAATCTTATGGTAGCTCACAGAGAAAAAAATGTGACAATGAACATATATATGTTCATGTATAACTGAGAAATTGTGCTCTACACTGGAATTTGATACAACATTGTAAAATGATTATAAATCAATAAAAATGTTAAAAAAAGAATATATAAAATGATATAGATAGATACAGATAAGTAGATAGGATGGGACAAAGCAAACATGGTAAAATGTTAACACTTTTGGGAATGTGGGTGAAGGGTATATAGGAATTCTTTTAGTATTTTTTGTAACTTTTCTGTAAATCTAGAGTAATTTAAAAATAAACATTTATTTATTTTAAAATTTTTTCTTTCCTTAATTTCTATATAAAAATAAAATATATGTATGTATATATGGAATATATGTATGTATATGTATGACTAAAACATTATGCTATACAGCAGAAATTGACACAACATTGTAAACTTCAACTTTAAAAAACATTTTAAAAATCTGGCTGGGAGCTGGTGACAGGGGCTTGTTGACTGGCAGACTTCATTTTAGAATGAATAGGTTGTGAGCTGGGCAATATACCATGAAACCTCAAAACGTCAGAATATGAAGTAAATATGGAATATTTTCTCTGGAGTTTGTCATTTGCTTTAGAGAAAACTCATTTAATCTTTGGTCGAGGGGTAGACACCTGACTGCTGAGAATGAGAGTGAAAAAGTTGTTAGAGGATGAAAGGGTGGTTGGGTTCAAATACTAGTACTTGTCTTCCCTGCCTAATTTCTGAATGAACTGAGAAATGAGACAGAAGAGAAAGACCTACGGACAACAAAATACTATCTTTATACCATGAAGAAAGAAAAATATGGCATATACCAAGGCCAAATTGGTTTCCTAATTCTGAAGCCCAGAATTAGACTAGTTTACCCACTTGTCTGCAGTTCTGGACCATCCCAGACCTCCCTATAAGAGCAGGGGCCTGTCCTGCTAAGTTGGCTGCATGGTGTACATCTATTGAGAATATGCATTCTCTATGGCCAGGCTCCCCTCAAGAAGGAGAGTATAAAGACAGTCTCTTCAGCAAATAGTGTTGAGAAAACTGGACAGCTGCATGTAAATCAATGAAGTTAGAATATTCCCTCTCATCATATACAAAATTAACACAAAATGGCTTAAAGACTTAAACATAAGACAAGACACTATAAACCTCTTAGAAGAAAACATAGGCAAAACATTATCCGACATAAACCTCAGCAATGTTCTCCTAGGACCGTATACTCAGACAATAGAAATAAGAGTAAAAATAAACAAATGAGATCTAATTAAATTTATAAGCTTTTATATAGCAAAGGAAATCATAAGCAAAACAAAAAGACAACCTAGGGAATGAAATAAAATATTTGCAAAAGATGAGACTGATAAGAGCTTAATTTCCAGAGTATATAAAGAGCTCATACAACTTAGTAAGAAAAAAACAAACAACCCAATCCAAAAATGGGCAGAAGACTTCAACAAGCAATTCTCCAATGAAGACATACAAATGGCCAATAGGCACTTGAAAAAATGCTAAATATCACTAATTATCAGAGAAATGCAAACCAAAACTACAATGAGGTATTATCTCACACCAGTCAGAATGGCCATCATTCAAAAGTCCACAAATGATAAATGCTGGAGAGGGTGTGGAGAAAAGGGACCCCTCTACACTGTTGGTGGGAATGTAGTTTGGTGGAACCGTTATGGAAAACAGTATGGAGATTCCTCAGAAAAAATAAGAATAGATTTACAATGTGATCCAGCAATCTACTGCTGGGTGTATATCCAGAGGGAACTTTAATTTGAAAAGATACATGCACCCTATTGTTCATAGCAGCACTATATACAATAGCCAAGACATGGAAACAACCTAAATGTCCATCAGCAGATGACTGGATAAAGAAGTGGTGGTATATTTATATGATGGAATACTACTCGGCCATGAAGATGATAAAATAATGCCATTTGCAGCAATGTGGATTGACCTGAAGATTGTCATTCTAAATGAAGTAAGCCAGAAAGAGAAAGAAAAATACCATATGATATCACTTATATGTGGAATCTTTTTTTTTTTTTAAAAAGACACAATGAACTTATTTATAAAACAGAAAGGGACTAAGAGACATAGAAAACAAACTTATGGTTACTAGGGCCGGGAAGGGGATGGGAAGGGATCAACTGGGAGTTCAAGATTTGCAGATACTAACTACCATATATAAAATAGATAAACACAAGCTTCTACTGTATAGGACAGGGAACTACATTCAATATCTTATAGTAACATAATGAAAAAGAATATATAAACAAATATATGTATGTTCATGTATGACTGAACTATTATGCTGTGCACCAAAAGCTGATACAAGATTGTAAACTGACTATACTTATATAAAAAAATGGAGAGGAGAGGAGAGGAAAGGGCTAGACTTACCTGCCTTGTTTCTCCTTCCAAATTCAGTACTTAGAGTTTTAGGAAGAAGACTTAAGTGTTTAGGAAATTCCTTCTCCTGGAAACCAAGAATGGAGAACTTACTCCCTGTAAAGAAAGGTTAGCTCCTCTCTATATAGACTTTCAATATCCCTGTCTTCAGCCTAACTTTCCATATCTGCCCAGTATCAAAACTGGTGTTTTTAAAAATCACACTGAGGAACAGCAAGAGAAGATCCCAGAGAATACATAGAATGTATAGGCAGAGAAGTGGGAGGAAAGCTCATTAACATGATGCTGGGTCATGTGGCTCACGGAGGAATCAACTGCCAAGAAAGAAGGGGTTGTCAACAATATTATGTCAATGAGAGGCTACAGGAAGATGAATACCAGAGAAAAGCCCCTGGATTGTTAGTCTAAATTAGGGTGTCAGTGACATGTGGGGAGAGGTGAGGGTACAAGTCCAAGTTGCAAGGGGTGAAAAAAAGATTGAACATTTCTCTCCTTGTGACTCAAAAGCATCTACACATGAACTGCCTTCTCCTACCAAAGGTACAGACTTTCTTATCCTGTTTACCACACAGTGTTTAGGTTTCCTCTCATTCATTTCTGGCTTTTTTTCTGTTCAGTAGTGTGATGATACAGGAGGATGTGGTAAGAGACTGGCTAAGTGCTGATCACATGCCAGTTTTTCCCAGGCAGAAATTTTCCCATTCTGGATGCTGAGAAAAACTGAGAACTGCTTTACCCAAACCAGGATACAGTATCCCTTCTTCCAGAGAGTCAGGTTTGAGTTCATAATGATGTGAAGCCCACCAATGTAATAGAGGCCATGTAGAAGTAGTATGGCAGAAAGAAAAGAATATTGGCCCTGAAATCAAGTATAGGTTCAAAACATACCTCTGCTATTTACATGAGTGACATTGGGAAACTTCCTTAACTTTTCTGAGATTTAGTTTCCTCAGCTATGTAGGGGGAATAACATCTACTCATTCATTAATATTTACTGAGGATCTACTAAGTGACAAGTACTGTGAACAGCACAGCCATGTCCTCCCAGAGCTTACATTCTAATAAGAAAGCAGAGATTACCAAAATAACCACAACAAATGTTAACTGTTAAGGGAATTTACAGAGCGGGGACTTAAACTTGTATAGGGAGAGTAGACTTATTTAGCCAATTGGAGTTAACCAGGAAAAATGGGGGTAAAGGGAAAGCATCAGAATTAAGGGGAATTCAGTATGGAAAGATTTAGAAATAAGAGAGAATATGATGCTTTGAAGAAGGTGAAATAATTTCAGCATTATTTAAGAGAGTGCAAAGAGGAGAGAGATGAATATGGAAAGATAAGAATTGGCTAGATATTAGTGTGTTTTAAGTTAAAGTGAAAGATTTTGACCTTTTTCCCTTAGTACAGTGGAGATAGCAAGGTAAGAGGGATTTTTTTGTGGGGGGAGAGGTTTGGGGAGCAGTATTGTTTGTTTTTAAGCAGGGCTACTGAGACTAATGTTATCAAAAAAAGTAAGTAACATTTTTTCTCCATAAAGTCAATAAGAATGCTGGCAGAAATTATAAGAATTAGCTTTTTTCAGTACATTGGAAATTAAAAGTTTTCAACAATTAAAGGAATGTTCATTCAAGAAAAAGGCTGAATCTCGGTAACAGTATACTCTGTGGCATTTTAACTTTCCTTATTGCCATACCCCTTTCCCAGCTCCACAGTAGCCTTGAAAGACAGCAGCCCATAATCACAATGAAACCAGAAGCCTGGCAACCAATGTAAGGGGCAGAAAAGAATTGGAGATCCAGTCTTTACAAGAGTAACATTTTTGTATACTATTAAAGTATATATTAATCTGAAGCAGTTTCTTTTAAATTGAGGTGTGAATTATAAGCCCCAGGGCAAAAGTAAGAGACTAACTCAAAACTATAGTAAAAGAAATGACAAGGGAATTAAAATAGTACACTGAAAATATGTATTTAACATGAAGGAAGGCAGTAATGGAGGACTAGATGAACAACAACAACAAAATACACAAGATACAAATGAAAAAAATAGCAAAATGACAGATGTAAATCCTACCTTATCAATACTTACATTGAATGCAAATGATTGAAACACTCCAATAAAAGGCAGAGATTTGCAGAATGGATGAAAAGAAACGTAATGCAACTATGTGTTGTTTAAGAGATATACTTTTTGTCCAAAAACACAAATAAGTTGAAAGTAAAATGATGGAATAAGATATACCATGCAAATATAATCAAAAGAGAGCTAGAGTGGTTTTGCTAATATCAGAAAAAAGAAACAGATAAGACAAAAACTGTTACTAAAGAGAAATATTTTATAATTATACAAGAGTCAATCTGTCAAGGAGATATAACTATTATAAACAGATATGCATCTAAAAATGAAACCACAAAAACACATGAAGCTAAAACTGACGGAATTGGGGGGAGGGTGCAGCTCAGAGGTAGAGTGTGTGCTTAGTATGCATAAGGTCCTGGGTTCAATCTCCAGTACTTCTGTTAAAATAAACAAATTAATTAATTAAATAAGCCTAATTACCTCCCCCTCCATCCCAAAAAAACCAAAAGATGAATTTTAAAAATCTGATATAATTGAAGAAATAGACAATTCAACAATACTAGTTGAAGACTTCAATGTCTCATTTTCAATTATGTATAGAACTAGATAGAAGATCAAAAAGGGAATAGAAGACTTGAACAATATATACCAACTATACAGCTTATAGAACACTCCATACAATAACAGAAGAATACATGTTTACCTCAAATGCACATGGAATATTCACCAGGATAGGTCATAATATAATGATACAAAAAAGTCTCAATAAATTTAAAAGTATAGAAAACATACATAGTATATTCTATAAGCACAATAGGATAAATTTAGTAACTAATAACAAGAGGAACTTCAGGAACTTCATAAATATATGCAAATAAACAAGGTTCTAAAGAACAATGGGCCAAATTATAAATCATAGGAGAAATGATGAAAAATAAGCTTTGAGATGCATGAAAACAAAAGCACAGAACACAAAACTTATGAGATATCCTCTCTCTGGTTTCTATTACAAGGACACTAATCCCATTCATGAGGGCTCAACTCTCATGACCTAATCATCTCCCAAAATTCCCATACCTAAAATTATCACATTGGAAGGTTAGGATTGCAATATATGCGTTTTGAGAGGACACAAATATTCAGTCTATAGGATGAAATGAAGCTAAAGCAGAGCTCAGAGGAAAATTCATAGCTATACAAGTCTATATTAAAAAAAAAATAACTCAGAGGGAGAGGGTTCAAGATGGTGGAATAGAAGAACACTTGTAGCTCACCCTCTCCCACAAATACACCAAAACTCACATCCACGACCCACCCAGCCAACAAGAGCACCTGCTGAACTCTGACAGAACATCGCCTTCTTCAAAAGACAAAGATGCCACAAATCTGGTAGGAGAAAAGGAGAAAAAGAAAGAAGAAAAAGCAAAACAGTGCATGACCAGTCCTGCGGGGAGGGGCGGCAAAGGAGGAATAGCGCTCATTCACTGGGTCTCCCCTTCTCCAACAGAGAGGTCAGCAGGATGGAGGGGGAGCCTCTGAGGCTCAAATCTGTAGAGCAGCCCTTGAACAACAGAACTAAGTTAAACAGACACAGAGGGTCTCTGCAACCCCCTAGCCCTAGAAGCAAAGTGGCAGGTTGGGGATGGGACAGGCTGCCTGAGCCAGGTGGAGGACTGAGGGAGCTGCACTGAGGCAACCCCTGGGGACTACAGGGTGCTGCACGCCATGGATGAGTGGGTACAAATGGCAAAACAACCTAGGCCCTCCATAAAACAACACAACTGATGTGCCCTGAGGGGAAGGGTGCCATACCCCCATCTCTGAAAGCCCACTGAAGGTTTTCGGGAGAAGAGAGGCAGGGCTCAGCTGCAGCCTCCATACCCTCCGGTGCTTAGTACCCAGGCAGGAGCAGGGTTAAAAACTGAATCCGTACCTAACGGCTTAACAGCCTCAAAGGTGAGATGGAGACTTACTTACAGCCCAAGGCAGATAAGATCTTTCTGCCCTGGTACCTCAGAGAACTCATGCCACCAAGACAAACAAGGAGCTGAGTTTTGGTACAGAATAGGGGCAGAGCTGTTCCATCATTTTCCCTGAGCCCACCTATGGAGCACAGACCCGAGGCAGAGTGGGCATCTGCACAGAGCAGGGTAGCAATTGGTGCAGGGAGAGGGCGGATGGGCACCCGCCTTCCTGGCAGGAGCACAGCACCTGATCGCAGTACTGCAGGGGAGTGAGATCAGCCTGCCTACCTCACCCAAGCACAGCATCTGACTGCTGCATGGGGAGGGGGAGTGACCTGTCTGCCACCGTGTAAGAGTGCAGCACCTGACCACAGTGTTGGGAGGGGGCACAATCTGCTTGCCGACAGGCACTGGGAGCAGCACAAACTAGGGGCGCCAACGGAGGGCCTCTGGAAGCAGCAAGCTGAGTTCACAAAACAGAGCAAAGGCAGAAAGACCTCTTGATAAAATCATTAAGAGCACAGTCTCCATGAGAACACAACCCCCTTTTCTATGATCTGTTCTATTTTCTATTAACTTTTTAATTTTTACTTCTTAGACAATTGTATATGCTTCCAGTTTTAATCCCTTTAAAATATTTCTTTTAAATATTATTATTATTATTATTATTATTATTATTATTATTATTATTATTATTATTATTATTTTAAAAAATCCACTTAATTCATTTTCATTTCTCTTGGATTTAATCTCCTGTTACTGATTATACCCAGGTTTCAAAAACTGTTTTTTGTTCTTTCTTCCTTTTTTTTAAGGTTTTTAAAAGACTTCTCAATTGCTATTCTGATTCAACTGGCTCTTCTATTTTTTTAAACATTTTTTATTGATTTATAATCATTTTACAACATTGTGTCAAATTCCAGTGTAGAGCACAATTTTTCAGTTACACATGAACATATATATATATTCATTGTCACATTTTTTTTCTGTGAGCTACCATAAGATCTTGTATATATTCCCCTATGCTATACAGTATAATCTTGTTTATCTATTCTACAATTTTGAAATCCCAGTCTATCCCTTCACACCCTCAGCCCCCTTGGCAACCACAAGTTTGGATTCTATGTCTATGAGTCTATTTCTGTTTTGTATTTATCCTTTGTTTGTGTGTTTTTGTTTTTGTTTTTTTTTTTTAAGATTCCACATATGAACGATCTCATATGGTATTTTTCTTTCTCTTTCTGGCTTACTTCACTTAGAGTGACATTCTCCAGGAGCATCCATGTTGCTGCAAATGGCATTATGTTATTGGTTTTTATGGCTGAGTAGTATTCCATTGTATAAATATACCATATCTTCTTTACCGAGTGATCCGTTGATGGACATTTAGGCTGTCCCCATGTCTTGGCTATTGTAAATAGTGCTGCTATGAACATTGGGGTGCAGGTGTCATCCTGAAGTAGGGCTCCATCTGGATATACGCCCAGGAGTGGGATTCCTGGGTCATAACGGTAAGTCTACTCCTAGTCTTTTGAGGAATCGCCATACTGTTTTCACAGTGGCTGCACCAAACTGCATTTGCACCAGCAGGGAAGGAGGGTTCCCCTTTCTCCACAGCTTCTCCAGGATTTGTCCTCAATAGTGAAAAACTCAAAAGCTTCCCACTAAAATCTGGGACAAGACAAGGATGCCCACTAACACCACTCCTATTCAACATAGTCTTGGAAGTCCTAGCCACAGCAATCATGCAAGAGAGAGAAATAAATGGGATCCAAATTGGAAAAGAAGAGGTAAAAGTGTCACTATATGCAGATGACATGATACTATATATAGAAAACCCTAAAAGGTCTGCCCCAAAACTACTAGAGCTGATGGAAGAATTCAGCAAGGTAGCAGGTTACAAGATTAACGTTCAAAACTCAGTTGCACTTCTTTCCACTAATGATGAATCAATAGGAAAAGAAAGTAAAGTAACAATCCCCTTTAAAATAGCACCCAAAGTAATAAAATGCCTAGGAAAAAATCTAACCAAGGAGGTGAAAGAATTATACACAGGAAACTATAAACCACTGATGAAGGAAATTAAAGAAGACTTAAAAAAATGGAAAGATATCCCATGCTCTTGGATTGGAAGAATCAATATTGTTAAAATGGTCACACTGCCCAAGGCAATCTACAGATTTAATGCAATCCTTATCAAATGACTCAGGACATATTTCACAGAACTAGAACAAATCATAATAAAATTTATATGGAATTAAAAAAGACCCAGAATTGCCAAAGCATTACTGAAGAAAAAGAATGAGGCTGGAGGAATAACTCTCCCAGACTTCAGACAATATCACAGAGCTACAGTAATCAAAAGAGCATGGTATTGTTGCAAAAATAGACATAGGGATCAATGGAACAGAATAGAAAGCCCAGAAATGAATCCACAAACTTTTGGTCAATTAATCTTTGACAAAGGAGGCAAGAATATACAATGGAATAAAGACAGTCTCTTCAGCAAATGGTGTTGGGAAACCTGGACAGAGCATGTAAAGCAATGAAGCTAGAGCACTCCCTTACAGCATATAGAAAAATAAGCTCAAAATGGATCAAAGACTTAAACATAAGACAAGATACAATAAACCTCCTAGAAGAAAATATAGGCTAAACATTATCTCACATACATCTCAGCAATGTTCTCCTAGAGCAGTCTACCCAAGCAATAGAAATAAAAGCAAAAATTTAAAAAGTGACCTAATTACTTACCTAATTAAGGTTTTAAGAAAACAAACAAACAACTCGCCCAAAAATGGTCAGAAGACTTAAACAAGCAATTCTCCAATGAAGACATATGAATGACCAATAGGCACAAGAAAAAAGGCTCAATATCACTAATTATCAGAGAAATGCAAATCAAAACGACAATGAGGTACCACCTCACACTAGTCAGAGTGGCCATCATTCAAAAGTCCACAAATGATAGATGCTGGAGAGGCTGTGGAGAAAAAGGAACCCTCCCATACTGTTCGTGGGAATGCAGTTTGGTGCAGCCATTGTGGAAAACATTATGGAGATTCCTTAAAAGACTGAAAATAGACTTACCATATGACCCAGCAATCCAACTCCTGGGCATATATCCAGAAGGAACCCTACTTCAAAAATATACCTGCACCCCAGTGTTAATAGCAGCACTATTTACAGTAGCCAAGATATGGAAACAGACTAAATGTCCATCGACAGATGACTGGGTAAAGAAGTTGTGGTATATTTATACAATAGTATTCAGCAATAAAGATGAAAACATAATGCCATTTGCAGCAGCATGAATGTCCCTGGAGAATGTCATTCTAGGTGAAGTAAGCCAGAAAGAGAAAGAAAAATATCATATGATATCACTCATATGTGGAATCTAAAAAAAAAAAAAAAGAAAGAAGACAAATGAATTTATGTATAAAACAGAAACAAACTTACAAACATATAACACAGACCTGTGGTTCCTGGAGGGGAGGGAGGTGGCAGGGGATAAACTAGGAGTTTGAGATTTGCAGATACTGACAGGTATATATAAACTAGATAAATAAGTTTATACTGTATAACACAGGGAAATATATTCAATATCTTGTAGTAGCTCTTGGTGAAAAAGAATATGAAAATGAATATATATATATTCATGTATGACTGAAGAATTTTGCTGTACACCAGAAATTGACACAACATTGCAAACTGACTATATACCTAGATAAAAAAATAAAGAAACAACAAAAAATGTTGAATGTACTAAGATTGATTCTCCATGTTCTAATTTTATCTATTGCTTTTCTGTTTTTGCTGTAATGTTCCCTGACTTTATGTTATAAATTTATAACATAAATTATAAATATTTATGTAATTATTTTTTAATTTCCAAGAAGTTTGTCTGATTCATGATTGCTCTTTTGCTGTGTAAGGTTATTCTTGCTTTATCAATTTAATATATTCCTGAATCTCTGAATATACAAATTAGAAGTTTATAAAAGTTATGTCCCTTGAATGCACCTTCACATGCACAAACACACACACACTCTCTCTCTTTTTTCTGTTTTTTCCTGTTTTCTCATTTGGGAACTTCTATTTTGTGTGGTTTGTTTTCCTTAAATATAATGTAATTTTTAGTTGTCTAATCATATTTCTGACTGAATATCTAAGGTGATTAAAATATAGAGAAGAGATAACTAGGTATATAATCCCCTCCAAAACCTCTACCTTGCATGGGAGAGAAATCTAAGTTCTATGTATATGCGTGAGTTATGCTACCCAGCAGATTTCACTTTCTGCATGTAAGGAGTAAGCAGACACACCAGGATGTTTCAAAGTGCCAGCATAAGGAAGTCTTTATTCTGGTGCTCTAGTTTCCACAGTAGAAACCCTAGCACCTTTCAGAAAGTTAAATTTCTTTAGAAAGTAGGCCTCTGGTTTTCACTCAGTCACCAACCCTGCAGCTATCAGTATAGCTCTATGCAAGGGGACATTGGTGGGGATGGGGGGTGGGTAGCCCAGCTGCTCCATATATAGTCATTTAATTAACTAACTTAATGATTAATTTACAAACCACTTTTATTTTCTGTTATACACTAAATGTTTGTGTCCAACCCACCAATTCCATATGTTGAAGCCCAAACCCCCAATGTGATGGCATTTGGAGATGGGATACTTAGGAAGTAACTGGGTTTAGATGAGGTCATGAGAGTGGGATCCTCATAATAGAAGTAGTGCCCTTATAAGAAGAGATCAGGGAGCTTGCTATCTCTCTCTCCCCCATGTGAAAACACACAGAGTAAATGGCCCTCTGCAAGCCAGAAAGAGAATTCTCACCAGAAATTAAAATCTGGTACCTTTACCTTAGAGTTCTAGCCTCCAAAAGTGTGAAAAATAAATGCCTGTTGTTTAAGCTACCCAGGCAATGGCAATTTGTTATAGCAGAATGAGAAGAATAATACATTATTCATACATGCTGTATCTGTCACAATAAGCTAGGTATTCTGCACCAATAAACTCCCAAATCTCAGTAGTTTAATATGACAAAGGTTCATTTCTTGTTGACACTGCATATCCATCATAGGTTGAAGGAGGGTGGTACTCTACTGCTCTCAGTCACTCAGACTCAGTCTGAGGAAGCAACCATTATCTCAAATGATGCTAGTTGTCATGCAAGGGGTAAACAGAAGCAATGAATCTGATTTACAATAGGAGCAAAAAGAACCTTCAAGTAGGTGGGAACCACTTGAGATTTCAGAAATCAGGGTTTGACTAACATATCTTTAATATACTTCATCTAAGCATTGCTCATTTAAGCACCAGGGTAGTATAGTGTATATAGTAAATCCATTCCAACTTCTTTATCCCATAACTGCCTCTGGGTGCTAACCAAGGCAGCTCTTGATGTTAAGGAGAGCTCTCACCTGCCAAAATAAATGTTCCTAACTCTTACTTTTACTTTTATATTATGAAAAATTTTAAACATATAGAAATATAGAACACTGTAATAAACCCCCATGTAACCGTTAGTTAGTTTTAACAATTCTCAACTCATGCCCAATTTTGCTTATCCTATACCCCTACACCCCTACATGGATTACTTTAAGAAAATCCCTCAAATCATAGAACTTCACCCATGTTAATTTATAAAATTTAAAAATCACAACCATTATCATATCTTAAAAATTAACAATAATTTTAATATTATCAAATATATTGCCAGTGTTCAAATTTTCAAGTCTCATATTATTTTATATTAATTAATATTTATATCATTAATATAATTTTCATAATATGATTTTAAATTAATTACATTTTAAAGTTTTTTTGAAACAGAACTAAAACTAAATTCAAATATTGTAATTCATTAGCATGTATCTTAAATCTCTTTTAATCCATATATTTCCCCTTCCACCACTGTCTTCCCTTTCTTTGAAGTCTATGTGGTGAAGAAACTGAGTCAGTTGTTTCTCACAGCCTGGACTTTGCTTATTGCCTCCCTATCATTTAAAATATTTCTCTGATCCTATATTTCTTGTAAATTGTTAGCTGATCTGAAGGCTTGATCAGATTTGGGTTTGATTTTCTGTTAAGAATACTTCATTGGGATTTTTTTGATTTCTGGTCAAGATGGTGGTGTAGGATGACCACGAACTCTCCTCTCTTCGTGACTACAACAAAGCCATGAATGACTGCTAAGCAAACATAAAAAAAAAGACTGGAACCTAGCTAAAAGAGGTATTTCTTCAGCTGGAAACATAAAGAGGGAACCACAGCAGGATGGTAGGAGGGCCATGCTCACAATATAATCAGGTCTCATACCCACCCCAGGTGGGTGACCCACAAGCTGAAGAATAACTAAGTCACAGAGGCCGTCCCACAGGAGTGAGAGTTCTGAGCCCCACATCAGGCTCCCCAGCCTGGGTTTCCAGCATCAGGAGGAGGAGACTCCAAGACATCTGGTTTTGAAGGCCAGTGGGGCTGAACTCCTGGAGCCACATGGGACTGGGGGAAACAGAGACTTCATTCTCTTGGGTATCCTACACAGAATCTTGCATATGCCAGGTCCAAGGGCAGAGACAATGATTTCATAGGAACCTGACCCAGGCCTTCCTCCTGGTTTTGGGGGGTTTCCTGGGGAGGTAGGGGATGGCCACAGCTCACATAGGGAACATAAAAGCTGTTGGTGGACATTTGGGGAGTGTTCATATACATAAGCTTTCCTGGAGACCCAAACATCTTGATTGGATCATTAGCACCAAGACCCAGCCCCACCCAACAGCCTGCAGGCTTAAGGGCTGGGAAGCCTCAGGCCAAACAACATATTGAGTAGGAACACAAACCCACCCATCAGCAGACCTCCTGAGCCACAAATGCCTCTAGACACAGCCCTACCCACCAGAGGTCCAGGACCAATGTTCTAGCAGTGAGTAGGCCCCAGCTCCTCCTGCCAGGAAAGCCACATAAACTTCTAGTCCAGCTTCATACACCAGGGGATACTTATCAGAAATAAGAAAACAACAATCCCAAAACCTGTGGAAGGAATCCGCAAACACAGGCTAGAGTCTACACTGGGACCAGCTGGACTCTGGCCCTTGGGGGAAAAGAAAGATGTGTGCTACTGGGACACATAGGACGTCTCCCACAGAGGGCCACCTCTCCAAGGTCAAGAAACATAACTAACTTACCTAACAATACAAATAGAAAGATAGACAATATGAGGTGACAGAGAAATATCTCCCAGGCCAAGGCACAAGATGAAATCCCAGAATGAGAAATAAGTGATGAGGAGATAGGCAATTTATCTGAGAAAGAGTTTAAAGTAATGATGGCAAAGATGTTCAGAGAACTCAAAAGGAGTATAGATGCACAGAGCAATGTTTTTAGCAAAGAGTTGGAAAATATAAAGTATACATAAACAGAGTTGAAGAATAACATCACTGAAATGAATAACACATGAGAAGGAATCACGAATAGACTAAATGAGCCAGAGGAACAGATCAGTAAGATAGAGGACAGATTAGTGGAAATCACTACTGCAGAACAGAAAAAAGAAAAAAGAATGAAAAGAAATGAGGATAGTTTAAGAGAACTATTGGACAACATGAAGAGCAATAATATTTGCATTATAGGGGTCCCAGAAAGAGAAGAGAGAAAGGAACTGAGAAATTTTTTGGAGAGATAATAACCAAAAACTTCCCCAACTTGGGAAAAGAAACAGTCATCCAAGTTCAGAAAACACAGAAAGTTCCACACAGGATCAACCCAAAGAGGAACATACCAAGACACATAGTCATCAAATTGACCAAAATTAAGGGTAAGGAGAAAATATTAAAATTAGCAAGAGAAAAGCAACAAATAACATACAAGGGAACTCCCATAAGGTTATCAGCTGATTTTTCAGCAAAAACTCTACAGGCCAGAAGACAGTGGCATGGTATATTTAAAGTGATGAAAGGGAAAATCTTACAATCAAGAATACTCTACCCAGCAAGGCTCTCATTCAGGCTTGATGGAAAAATCAAAAGCATAAACAAAAGCTAAAAGAATTCAGCATCACCAAACCAGCTTTACCACAAATGTTAAAGGAACTTCTGTAGTCATCAAACCATAAGAAAAGAGAACAAAAACTAGAAAGAGAAGAAGAAGAAAAAAGACCTACAAAAGATTGATTTGGCAGTTCGAGGTCTTTTATGGTCCCATATAAATTTTGCAATTGTTTGTTCTAGTCCTGTGAAAAATGTCATGAGTATTTTGACAGGGGTTGCATTGGATCTGTAGATTGCTTTGGTTAGTTTGGCCATTTTGATAATGTTGATTCTTCCAATCCAAGAGCACAAGATATCTTTTGATTTCTCTTTTATCAACTTCAATTTCCTCTATCAGTGTTTTAAAGTTTTCAGAGTAGAGATAACCTCCTTGGTTAAATTTATTTCTAGGTATTTTGTTGTTTTTAATGCAATGGAAGTGTTTATGCCAGTTATAAAATTCTGGTTTTTGAAGTGAAAAGAAAAAAGTAACTAGAGGGCCACACATGGCAAAATATCCTTCTTTCTTATGGGTGAATTGCATTCCATTACATATATATGCTGCATCTTCTTTATCAATTTGTCTATTGATGTGCACTTAGGATGCTTCCATATCTCTGTAATTATAATGTTGCTGTTAATAGTGGTGTGTATGTATCTTTTTGAATTAATTCTTATTTTGTGGTTGGCTTTATTCCTTTGATAACTATGTAAGTTTAAAAAGGTAAAGCTCTAAACATTCTTAGAAACAATAAACAGTATATATATGTAAATTTAAAAATATTGGCAGTATATTGTGTATTTGCATGCAATATATTGTATATGTGCAGTCAAATTGTAACAATTCTACCTAATAAAACTGAAAATTGAAATAAAATACATCATTGATAGTTTTGGATTCTTCAACAGGATGCATGTAATGTCTGGTGTCTGAAGTAGAGCTGATACGTGTTGCTGATTGATTGGATTAGGAGTTTGTGGGAAAGAGAATTCAAAGATGCCTCTGGTCTGAGAAACTGGATGAATAGTAGTGTCGTTTTATCATTGGGATAGGCTGGGGGAGGAGCAGGTCAAGGTTGGAGAAATAAGGGTGATATTTTAACACAGTTTAAAATGCCTACTAGATAGCCAAATGGAGATATCAAGTGTAGAGTTAGATACACAAATCTGGAACTTAGTCAGGAGGATCAGGACTAGAGATATAAATCTGGAGTCATCAGTGTATAGATATTTAAAGCCATAGACTGGATGAGATCATCCAAGGAGTAACTCTAGAAAGAAGAGGTCTGGAAACTGAACCCAGAGTCACTTTAATATTCTGAGATCAAGAAGAGGATTCGGAGCAATTCAAGGAGACTGAGAAACGGTGAGCAGTGAGAAGGGAGGAAAACCAGGAGGGTGTGGTTTTTTAGAAGTCAAGCAAAGAAGGTGTTTGAAGAAGGGCAGAGTAATGATCTGTGTCAAATATTTCTAAAACCATTGAATTTAGCAAGATGGTGATCTTTGGGACCTTAACGAAAGCCTGGGAGGAAAGGGTTGAAGAAGGAATGAGAGATGAGAAAGTGGAGTCAGAAGACACAGGAAATTCTTTGTAGTGCTTTACCCATAGGGGATTGCAGAGAACTGGGGAGTAGTTGGCAGTGGACATGGGGTAAAGAGACACATATTGGTAAGTGATGGGACTAACCCAGCAGACAGGAAAATACTGATAGTTGCAGGAGAGAGGGTTTATTTACAGAAGCAAAATCCTTTAATAGGTTGGAGGGAATGAGGTCCAGTTCACAGTGGAGGGATAGGCCTATGATAAGGGCATAGGGAGTTCATCCTTTGTATCAAGAGGAAAAGCAGAGAGCATGAGCAGAATGTCAGGAGAGTAACCAGTTTGGTTGTGCTACTTCTCTTCTAATTGCTTATGTTTACCCAAAAATATGAAGTGAGATTATCACTAAGAATGGGGAGAATAAGGATGTTGGATTTTTGAGGCATGAGGAAAAGGTGAGAAATAGTTATCTAGAAGAATGAGAGACTAAATGGCTCAGAAAACTATGGTTGTCAGGAAACTAGGGGCTCAAGGATTGTGATCATAAATTTAAAGTGAGACTAGTCAATATATATGTCAGACAAGGGGAGCTGAAATGGGATTCAAGGAGGTGAGCGGCCCAATTAGAAAAATGAGTGAGGAGATGCCATACCGCAAAACATACTGCACCAGGAGCTGACATGGAGCAAAACAGCACTTTATTCTATTGCCACAAGATGGTGCGTGCACTCCGTGGTGCACTTGTCCTGCTTTTGTCTATTTTCTGCCTGCACATGTGCAGTATCATTTTCTTTGTTCATGAGGCTTACAGAACATCACTAGCACATGCGTACTTCTACTTTCTTTGTTCTCAAATTTATATAACTGGCGCATGCATACAATCACTATTTACTTCATACTACAAACGTTGTTGTGACCTTGGACTCGGGCCCCACAGCCTTACTCATTCAAAGACATTAACATTCCATCCCCTAGGTCATGGGGACCTTGGTCTACAGGGAAGAGCACTGTGCCCAAAGAGCACAACAATACAGAGTACAGCATATTACCATTAAGCAGGCAGCTACAATAGCCAGGACAGTTAGACTCTATTTCCAGGAGGAAGTTAAGTATGACCACCAATTCTTAAGGGGGACTTGAGTCCCATGATCTATGTGGTCTAAATCCTGATCAATTTCTTGTAGTGCCTTAGCTACTTCCTTCTGGTGATCTGGTATATAGATGCAACATTCAATGTGTAACATAGCACATGTGCCACCTTGGCTTGCAGTGAGAATATCTAATGCCATTCCATTTTATAAGACTACCTTTCCCATTTGAGTGGTTTCATCTAACAATTCCTCTATAGCTTTTCTAGTAACATTCAGTACAGCTGATATGTGCTTAGCCAAAGCCTCTGCAATTCTACATTGATGGTTCCGGCGCCAGGCAGGAATGGGGCCAGGGGACAAAATCATCAAGCTGCATGCTTTTTCTGGTGCCACCGGGTGTGTAGCAGATCCCAGTTTGCAGGGTACTCTGTTAAAGTGGACGGATATGTCCAGGCAAGTAAGCTCTACCCCATGTACAGCACCCTGTCCATTTAGCTGGAAGATAAGACCATCCGTGGGTGCCACATACCCACAGGTACTCTGGTGGCAAGAAATTGGTGGATTTTGTGCCAGTTAAACATCATCCATCCCACCAAGTGGAGGCATTTACATTATAAGTAATATTGGCACATAGATCTTCTGGAAGCCACCCCATTGTGCAGTTTGGAGCCTTGTGTTCAAACTGCTGCTCAATACAAAGAGGGCTTAAATTTCTCACTTTTACATGAACACTATTTATCCATCCTCACCCATTTCATATAGTCCTTTCAATTGTGGGGGCATTGCCCTGCTCATGACAGAGTGTCTTTTTAATAGTCTGCTGCCACAAGTCCCAGGGTGATCTTGCTGTCCTGTTGGCGTTCCATCAAACCAGGGTGCTCCAATTAGCTCTGGATGAGGGGTGGAGGTGCTACAGCAGTCCATCACCTGTGTCTATGGGAAGTTCAGTACAGACCCAACAGTGAGAGACGTTGTGGACTCACTCAAATGTGTGTGCCTAGGAAAATGTGGTATTTGCTGTTACCCTGGGTGGAAGGACAGAGCAGTGGTGGACACCATGATTGGCAAATTTCTCCCTTCTGGGAGGATGCAACCCATTTTCTCATCTTGCGAGAGTGCAGTGGCACCAATCCTCCCACAATAGGTTGGTTACACTCTGGAAGTGCTTCAGGAGCTATCAGTGGAATTGTCCAAAGCCATAGGGCTTTTGCTCCTTTAAGTAGGGACATTCCTGTTTTCCCTAGGGTGACCTGTACATCAAAAGCCCATTCTCCCATTCGTGGAGTTAACTGCAGGGCTTTCTTTAGCCCGTCATCCCATGGTTCCAAAAGGGCTAGCCAGGAACCTTCAGTCTGGACCTGATTCTTCCTTGTCTAAGTGTCCTGTTGTCCTGATTTCAATATTTTGGGGGCATGTAATATTAACACATTCCCCATTATTGAAATTTCAGAGGCATCCTTCATGGGCCCAACTCTGAGCCTCTGAATGGTCCCTTGCAATAATTTTTCCAGTGAGCTCATACCTGTATGGTGAGGTTGTTCATTCAAAAGATGTACCGCCTGTGGCAAGACACTGTTCTAGCCTCACCCTTGTGATTTGAGAACCCTCAGTTTGTCCTTCAATAGGCCATTGTACCATTCAATCATTCCTGCTGCTTGAGGATGTTAAGGCACGTGCAACAATGTCCAGTTAATATCATTTTCCTTGGCTCATTCTTGGGTCTGTTGGGCAGTTAAGGTGGTCCCTCTATCACTTTGTATTTCTAAAGGAGTCCAATAAAAGGACCATAAAACTTCCAATGCTGTAGTAGTAGAGTCTTGCGTAGCTCTGGGCACATGGTAAACAAAACCTAGGCCAGTAGCAGTGTCTACCGCTGTCAGCAGGTACTGTAAGCCAGTACTAGGAACAAAGGGGCCTATGTAATCTATTTGCCATACCTGCAATGGCTGAATTTCCCATGCAATCTTCCCCATCTGTTGGGGCCTTCACCGCTGGTGCAGGTGGTGCTTAGCATACCCTGGGCACTGCTGCATGGCATCCTTGGCTTCATTATGACTCAGATTCAGGCCCCACCAGTCAGCTACCTGCCTCATTGTGTATCAGCCTATATGACCAAATTTCTCATGGAGCCAGGGACCTATATTGGGTCCTGGAACCATGGCCTGTACAGGGCGAAGTTGGGCTAGCACGTCAACAGCATCATTGCCCAGTGCCAAGGCTGGGCGGTGCCCTGGTACATGGTAAATAGTATACTGACCTTCTTGGCCCTTATCCCATAACTGTTTCCACATCTGTTGTCCCCACAGAGATTGGTGCCCAATCTTCCAGTCTTGCAGGGCCCATTGGGGTATCCACAATGTGAGGCCACAATACATAGCCCAACTATCTGTGCAAATCTGTAAGGGGCTAGATTCATTTATCAACACCATCCATACTGCCCATAACTCAGCCCATTGGCTGGATTGGCCTTCTCCTGTCTCATATAAGAAGGCTTCAGTGGCAGGGTACAGTGCCACTGCAACCCAAGTGGGAGGGCTGCCCTTGCAAGATCCATCTGTGTATCAAGCAGTTCCTGGGGGTGACCCTTTCCCTTCATGAAAGGGACTGGGCATAGGATCCACCCCTTGATGTGGGAGCATCTGTATGGCAGGAACAGCAAATCTCATAGGCCCTAACACCTGCTGCAACTCTGCAGCCAAGGGGCTAGTGGTGTACTGGGCTCTCTGTTCCAAATAAGTACTCCATTTTGTCAGAGTTTGGGTCTGGGCTGTTCCTGATCAGGGTTGCTTTGCCCATCTTTGTACCCATCCTGCAATAGGGTACGTGGTCTGCACTTGGGCCTCCTGCCTCCCCGTCAGGGGTTCAGTGGCTATCAGGGATGCATAAGTTGCTGACAATTGTTTCTCAATCAAAGAATAACAATATTCAGCCCCTTTCCACAACTAAGACCAGAATCCTATGGGCACTGTCTGTTGCCCATGTTTTTGCCATAAGCCCCAGCCATATCCATCATTGTCCACATGGACTGTCAACTAGAAAGGGAGGTCTGGATCTATAGTTCACAGTGCTTGCCCTTGGGCCACAGCCCTCTTAGTTTCAACAAATGCACATTCAGTCTCATCAGACCAATTCCAGACTTCTCCCTTCTTAATCAGTTTATACAGGGGTTTGGCTATTTGGGCCAAATGAGGAATAAACACCCGCCAGTATCCCAGAAGACCTAAATAAGTCTGTAACTGTTTAACTGTTTCAGGGCGGGAATATGCCTGGATTTTGTCTATTACTGCTTCAGCAGCACTTTTGTCTTACCCAACCAGACAACACCCAAGAATTTGACAGAATATCCAGGTCCTTGTGCTTTGTCCTCATTCATGGCCCACCTCCAGCCCACCAGGGCATCTCGCAGTTCTGCGGCACTGGTTTCCAAATCTGAAAGAGAATCAGAGGTTAGCATTACATCATCTATATAATGGAACAAACAAATGGTATCTGGTTTGCTCCATGTAGCCCGGTCCTTGGCCACCAGACCATGGCACAATGTGGGGCTCCTTCCCACCCACTTTCCCCCAGTAAACATAAGATTATTTACTATGTCTGCAAATCTGTTTCTGTTTTGTAGATGAGTTCGTGAGTGTGCTCTTTTGTTTTTTTTTTAAGATTCTACAGATGAGTAATATCAAATGGTATTTTTCTTTCTCTTTCTGGATTACTTCACTTAGAATGACAATCTCCAGTCCCATCCATATTGCTGCAAATGGTATTATTTTATTCTTTTTTATGTCTGAGGAGTATTCAATTGTATAATTATACCACAACTTCTTTATCCAGTCATCCATTGATGGACATTTAGGTTACTTCCATGTCTTGGCTGTTGTAAACAATGTTGTTGTGAACACTGGGGTGCATGTATCTTTTCAAATTACAGTTCCCTCTGGATATATGCTCAGGAGTGGGATTGCTGGATCATATGGAGAGTCTATTTTTAGTTTTTAAGGAATCTCCATACTGTTTTCCATAATGGCTTCACCAATGAAACCACTTCTTAATTTTAGCATTATTTACCACTTGGAGGATCTGGGAATCTTCAAAACCAGCACATCTGGACTTCTTTTTGTTTAACAGTCCTTCTTTTAGTTTATCTCTTCTTTTCACATCCTATTATAAGCAGCATGAAGAAACAAGTCAGTACCTTCAACACTTTGGCTGAGAGTCATCCCAGCTGGATCATCCAGCTTATTGGATATATTTTCTACTTTCCAAATAATATCAGGTGACTATATTGCTAAACTTTCTGCCACTACATAGCAAGGATCCTCTTGCTTCATTTTCCAATAACATTTTCCTTACTTCTATTTAAAACTTCACTGGCAGCCTCCTCAAAGTTTTAGATTGCTACTAACAATCAGTCCAAGAAATATTAGCCTTTCGTGAACACTCTCCTCAAAGTCCTTCTGGTTTTTTCCTGATCCTCAAGCCACTCCCACATTTTTGGGTATTTGTTATGTTGGCATCTCACCTCCAGGTACCAACATCTGTGTTAATTGTCTATTGCTGCACAACAAATTACCCCAAAACCCAATGGTTTAAAACACACAGACACAAAATGTATTATCTCATAATTTCTGCAAGTCAGGAATTTGGGAATGGCTAATCTGGGAACATTAGCTCAGGGTCTCTCATGTGGCTGTAGTCAGGATAAAAGCAAAGCTGCAGTCATCTGAAGGTTTGAATGGTGATAGAGGATCTACTTCAAAAATGGCTCACTCACATGGCTATTGGCAAAGGCTGCAATTCCTCACAACATGGGCCTCCCCTTAGGCTGTTTGAGTGTCCTTAGGACAAGGCAACTAACTTCCCCCAAAGTGACTATTCATAAAAGAGCTCAGAATAAGCCACTATTACTATTGCTTTATCCTATTCATTACAAGCAAGTCCTAAATGCGGGAAGGATTTAGGTTCCACCTTTTGAAGGGAAAGAGTATCAAAGGATGGGTAGACATATTTTTACATCATATTTTAAATCATCATACTCCTTTGCTCCCAGCATGTCATGACTAGGACAGGTGGGCAAAGTACTCTAACTTAAGCAAGAAAAAAAGGAAGGCTCAGAGACATTAAGTAGCTTGACTGATACTCCATAATAGTTTTCATTGATTAGCAGGGCTTTGAACACAGTTACCCATAGAGATGGCCAAAACAGGGTGATGAAACAGGAGTCAGACAATTCCACATCTTCTGAGAATGAGTATGTACAACATCTTCTATCTTCTCAGCCAGGAAATATCTCACCTTTACTACATGCCAATTTTTACTATATGCCAGTCACCATGATCAATGCCTTTGCATGCATTAGCTAAGATTCACAAAACCCTATGAAGTAAACATTTTTATCATATCAGTTTAGAGATATGAAATCTGTGGCTCAGATTAAGGAAGCAGGAAGTAACATGATCACAGAATTACTGGCACAAAGCCAAGATTCAAATGAAGCTATGTCTACAACTAGACTGCTTTATATAGCACACAAGATGAAAAGTTTCCATCTTAAAGATCCAAGAGAAGTTTGAGTAAAGATGTAGCATATCTATGTTTAGCCTAACTAGCAGTAGTATTATCAGTATATTTTAAGAAAATATGGTTTTAAAAGGACAAAAATTACCATTTATTGAGCATCTTTTATTCTCTAGGTGTTTAAGTTATGAAAGCTCATTTCATCTTCACAACAGATGTGTGGGGTAAGTATAGTTAGCCAATTTTACTGAGGAGGAAACATATTTTACAGATAAGAAAGCACAAAGGGATGAAATTACTTGTTTAAAGAGGCGTAAATATAGTCAAGTGTGTTTCCAAAGCCTGGGTCCATGCCAGTGATTTTTTATGAGATCCACATAAGTCTCAATGTGGCTACTAAGGCTTAATGAGGCATTCGAAGGTGCTTAACCTTACCTCAGACAGAGCTGATTCTACTGTTTTAATCTAGTTTACCTAGTGAGCTTCTATACAACATTTCATTCGAATCAAGGGCATCTTGGTTTTAAAAGAGGGAAAACAACACAAAGCATTGTCAAATATATCATAAGGCTTTCTTTGAGTCCTTAGGCTTATGAAAACTTTGCATTTATAGTTCATTCACCCTCTTCTCTTCACTACCAACATCATCTTTAGGCAGAACTATGACAAAGGTTCCCAAGGGAAAGAAATTAAACATGAATTTAAGAAAGCCCAGGTCTTCAGGGAATAATCCACATGGCAGTTTGCCAGTAATTTAAGAATTTTTACTGTGTTTATGACACTGTAATAACCATATTGTTTTGGAAATAATATCAATCATTTTAAGTGACAATCATTTTGAAAAATAATAATTAGGAATTCTAGTTCTGGGTAAGCACATTTTACACTGTCTCTCCCACTGAATGCAGCTATAAAGCATAATGGAATGAATGGAGTAGATAACTGGGGACTCTGAAAAGCAAATAGTAGCAAGAGGATTGGGAAAGAAAACTGGAATTCAAAGTACCACTACTATTGATAATAAGTTTACTATTTTCTTCCCTTTACTACCTCCCAGCCTGAATTCAGTACAGCCCAAAACCCAGAAGTGGACATTAGTGTAGACAGAGTTCCAGGAGACCTCTAGTTCTGGTGCAAGGGGCTGAAAAAGGATCCCCTTGATGCTCAAAGACAGGGCAAAAATCCCCATTTCCCTTTTTCTCCTCCATTATCTTGTGCTCCAGTCTCCAGCTCAGTGGTGGTAGTGGTGGCAACAGTAGCCAATAGGGGCAAAATACAGAGGGAGGGAAATATTTCTTGGGTAAACATCCCCTGCATTTTTTCCTCTCTGTTCTGTCACTTGCCCCCGAATGTGGGCACAGGTGCAGAAAGTGCATGGCAGAACAGAGAACCTAAAGTCCCAGCTTAATGGCTGGAGGACCAAAAAGAGGAGCTACAGAAGCAGAAAGTACCAGGAAGGATCTTGGAGAGGGAATAATTCAGAAAAGTGATCTTTAAAGACATTAGTAATGCATGGACCTGATCCAAAATACATACATAGATTTTGAAAACTGAAGTAAGAGATAAAAATACTACCAAAGCCCTGGATTGGCCACTGGTTGGAACACATTTGGGCAGATCTGATTAGAGCCGCAAAGTCTTTGAGAATTGAATAGAACTGAAATGGCAACACAGAGGAGA
Source organism: Camelus bactrianus (assembly GCF_048773025.1). Taxonomy (NCBI): domain Eukaryota; kingdom Metazoa; phylum Chordata; class Mammalia; order Artiodactyla; family Camelidae; genus Camelus; species Camelus bactrianus. The sequence goes on from NC_133575.1 coordinate 43,897,100, forward strand.
CTGGTCAGAATCCAACTAGTCAATTGTGTGTTAAAATTAAAATTATCAGTATTTTTCTTGGAATTTAAGCAGGATCTAGGGTCTCATGAAATAATATTTAAAATGTCCAGGATACAACCGAAAATTACTTGGCATATGAAGAACCAGGAAAATCTCAACATGTAAGGGAAAAGAATTAACAGACATCAACATTGAGATGACATAGATTGTGGAAATATCTGTCAAATTTAAAGCAGCTATTATAAAACTTTATATGTAAATGTTAATACTATGGAAACTAACTGAAAGCTATAAATTTCAGCAAAGAAATAAAAGATATAAAGAAAAACCAAATGGAAATTATTAGAACTGAAAATAAAATCACCAAAATTTAAAACTTACTGAATGGGCTCAATAGCAGAAGAAATATGACAAAGGAAAGACTCAGTAAACTTGAAGATAAAATAGATTGATATAAATTATCCAACAAGACCAGGACACAAGAGAGGCAATCACCTCAGGCACAAAATTTAAGGGTGTACAAAAACACTCAGTAACCAAGATAGATAATATTTTAACATAATATTTTTTTAAAATCAAAATTAAACCAAAAAGTCCATGATGAGCAAAATATCAGGGTTTTAAGTAAAGTCAGGATTAGCAAGAGTGCTATACTGAGCTATTTTGGAGCCTGAGGCAAAAGATGAAGCAATACCGATTCAATCTAAGCCACAAAGAAAAAATCTTACAGAGCCTCAGGGAGCTGTGAGACAGTACCAAAAGATCAAACTTTTCTTTTTTGTATATGAACAGAATGTTTAATAATTCAGCCAAAGATTAAATATCAAAGGGGAAAACTTCACTTACAGGCAGTTCACGCAAACTTTTGCAATGTAAACTAGCAAATCCGTCTGCTTTATTATTTTGAATTTTCATATATCATATTTTTCTCATTTTTCACTTTTATTATGTAGAATTGTTACAATCTGACTGTACATATACAATATATTGCATGTAAATACATATATACAACATATTGTACATATTTTTAAATGTACGTACATGTACTGTTTATTGTTTCTAAGAATGTTTAGAGCTTTAGCTTTTTAAACTTACATAGTTATCAAAGGAATAAAGCCAACCAGAAAATAAGAATTAATTCAAAACGGTGCATACACACTACTATTAACAGCAACATTCTTCATAATTGCCAAGATAAGGAAGCATCCTAAGTGTACATCAAAAGATGAATTGATAAAGAAGATGCAGCATATATATGTAATGGAATACAATTCACCCATAAGAAAGAAAGATATTTTGCCATTTGCAGCCCTTTATTCGCTTTTTTTTTTCTTTTCACTTCAAAAACCAGAATTTTATAACTGGCATAAACACTTCCATTGCATTAAAAACAACAAAATACCTAGAAATAAATTTAACCAAGGAGGTTATCTCTACTCTGAAAACTTTAAAACACTGATAGAGGAAATTGAAGTTGATAAAAGAGAAATTGAAAGATATCTGGTGCTCCTGGATTGGAAGAATCAACATTATCAAAATGGCCATACTAACCAAAGCAATCTACAGATCCAATGCAACCCCTGTCAAAATACTCATGACATTTTTCACAGGACTAGAACAAACAATTTCAGAATTTATATGGGACCATAAAAAACCCTGAACTGCCAAAGCAATCTTTTGTGGGTCTTTTTTCCCCCCCTCTTTCTTCTTTTTGCTCTCTTTTCTTATGGCTTGATGACTACAGAATTTCCTTTAACATTTGTTGTAAAGCTGGTTCAGTGATGCTGAATTCTTTTAGCTTTTGTTTATCTGTGATGCTTTTGATTTTTCCATCAAGCCTGAATGAGAGCCTTGCTGGATAGAGTATTCTTGGTTGTAAGATTTTCCCTTTCATCACTTTAAATATATCATGCCACTGCCTTCTGGCCTGTAGAGTTTTTGCTGAAAAATCAGCTGATAACCTTATGGGAGTTCCCTTGTATGTTATTTGTTGCTTTTCTCTTGCCAATTTTAATATTTATTTTCTCCTTATTTTTAATTTTTGTCAGTTTGTTTACTATGTGCCTTGGCGTGCTCCTCTTTAGGTTGATCCTGTGTGGAACAATCTGTGCTTCCTGAACTTGGATGACTGTTTCTTTTCCCAAGTTGGGGAAGTTTTTGGTTATTATCTCTCCAAAAAATTTCTCAGGTCCTTTTTCTCTCTCATTTCTCTTTCTGGGACCCCTATAATGTGAATATTATTGTACTTGATGTTGTCCCAGAGTTCTCTTAAACTATTCTAATTTCTTTTCATTCTTTTTTCTGTTCTGTAGTAGTGATTTCCACTACTCTGTCTTCTAGCTCACTGATTTATTCTTCCGCCTCATTTAGTCTACTCTTGGTTCCTTCTAGTGTGTTACTCATTTCAGTGATTTTATTCTTCAACTCTGTTTGGATATTCTTTATATTTTCCAACTTTTTGCTAACAACTTCACTCTGTGCATCTATGATTCTCTTGAGTTCTCTGAACATCTTCACTATCATTACGTTAAATTTTTCTCAGAAAAATTGCCTATCTCCTCATCATTTATTTCTTATTCTGGGATTTTAGCTTGTGTCTTGGACTGGGAGATATTCCTCTGTCACCTCATATTGTCTATCTTTCTATTTGTATTGTTAGGTAGTTTAGTTAAATTTCTTGACCTTGATGAGGTGGCCCTCTGTGGGAGACATTCTATACATCCTAGCAGTACACTTCTCTCTTGTCATTCAAGGGTCAGATTCCAGCCAGGGCCAGAGTCCAGCCAGTCCCAGTGTAGAGTCTAGACTGTGTTTGTGGATTCCTTCCACAGGCTTTGGGATTATTGTTTACTTATTTCTAGTATCTGCCCCTGGTGTATGAGGCTTAAGTAGAGGCTTATGCAGGTTTCCTCGCAGGAGGAGCCAGTGCCTGCCCACTGCTGGGTGAAGCTTGGTCCTGGACTTTTTGTGGGTAGGGCTATGTCTGGATGTGTTTGTGGCTAAGGAGGTCTACTGATGGGTGGGGCTGTGTTCCCACCCAGTATGTTGTTTGGCCTGAGGCTTCCCTAGAGGCTTTTGGGTGGGGCTAAATCTTGGTGCTAATGATCCAATCAAGATGTTTGGGTCTCCAGGAAAGCTCATGTAGATGAACACTCCCAAAATGTCCGCCAGCAGCTTTTATGTCCCCTGGGTGAATTGCAGCTGTCCCCAATGTCCCCTGGAGACCCTCCAAAACCAGGAGGCAGGACTTGCCCATGTTCCTATGAAATCACTGCCTCTGCCCTTGGACCTGGCACATGCAAGCTTCTGTGTATGCTTCCCAAAAGAATGAAGTCTTTGTTACCCCTAGTCCTCTGGAGCTTCTGGAGTTAAGACCCACTGGCCTTCAAAACCAGATATCCTGGGGTGTCCTCCTCCTCCAAATGCCAGAACCCAGGCTGGGGAGCTTGACATGGTGCTTAGAGGTGTCACTCCTGTAGGAGTTCCTCTGAGACTTAATTATGCTTCAATTTGTGGGTCACCTACCCAGGGGGTATTGGGCCCAATTATATCACGAGCACTCCCCTCCTACCAACCTGCTGTGGTTCCCTCTTTATGCTTCTAGTTGAAGACTATCTTCTTTGCTATGTTCCAGTCTTTTTTTATTTTTGATAGCTGTTTAGCAGTCAGTTGTGGTTTTGTTGTAGTCATGAGGAAGGGGAGCTCGTGGTCCTACCACTGCACCATCTTGACCCCATTGTTATTGTCAGAATCTCAGAAGGAAAGAAGCAAGAGTAAAATGCAAAAAATTTTTGAAAAAATAATAGCTAGTCCCATTCTATACTTAAGGAACTTGGAAGTTGCCACTCTTAACAAGTAAAAAGCTAAACAAACTGAGAAATCAATAAATTGTCTTGGATCCATAAGACAGAGGAGGGCACAAGGCTAACTGTTGTCCTCAGGATTGAAGAGACAGACAGGTGAATACTGGGAGGCTTGGTTTACCAAAGCAGAGACTCACAAGTGAAACTGCAGAGGAAACCAGTGTCAGGGTAGGAAAACCTGAACTTTAATTGACAGACTGCTGGAGGGTCACTGCAGACCACTAAAACAGTTAAAAACTCCAGGGGTACACAGTCATAGGGTGGCCTCACAATGTTGTGAGATTTACTTTCAGGTGCTCAATCATATTTCCACAGTAAATATTAAGGAAAAAATCCCTTCAGACTTCCAGAAGGGGGAGGGAAAAGGAAATATTTAGAAATAGCTAGAGTACTTTGCTCTTAAAAAGGCCTGCACTCAGGGGCCTAACCTTCTGGGTTATATAGGTATGTGCATATATATATATATATATATATATATATATATATATAGGCTTGTCTCAAGGAAGGGAAATACTCAACTCCAGCCAACTCTAACCATCCTGTGCCACATAAGGGGGTAGAAAAAAAAGGAGAAAGTCTTGTGGAGTTCACAGTTCAGAGGCATAGGCTCACTAAAAGCCTGCGACCTAATCATAGGACTGTAGAATGCTTCCCCTCTCCCCACACCTCACAACATTACTAAAGGTCTATTTATAGCAATTCCTTTTATACATGGTACAACATGTCTGGCTATCAAGAAAAAAAAAATTAGAAGGCATCCAAAAAGGCAAAAGACACAATTTGAAGAGACAAAGCAAGCATCCGAAGGGATGTTGGAATTATCAAACCAGGAATTTAAAACAACTATGATTAATATGCTAGTCTCTAATGGATAAAATAGGTAGCATGAAAGAACAGACTGGTAATGTGAGATGAAAGCCAAAAAGATATCCTAGATACTAAACAAAACAAAACAAAACAAAACACTGTAACAGAAATGAAGAATGCCTTTGATAGGCTTATTAATAGTTTGGACATAGCTGAGGAAAGAATCTCTGAGCTAGAGGATATATCAATAAAATCCTCAAATACAGAAAAGCAAAGGGAACAAGGACTGATAAAAACAGAACAGAATATCCAAGGACTATGTGACAATTACAAAAAGTGTAACATATGTGTAATGGGAATACCAGAAGTAGAAGAAAGAGGAACATAATAAATATTTGAAACAATAATGCACTGAGAATTTCCACACATTAATATCAAACACCAAACCACAGATCCAGGAAGCTCAGAAAACACCAAACAAGTTAAATGCCAAAAAACAAAGAAACAAACAACCCAACCAAACAAAAACAAACTACACCTACACATATCATTTTCAAATTACAGAAAATCAAAGATAAATTTAAAAATCCTGAAAGAGGCCAAAGGGGTGGGGGGAACACCTTGACTATAGAAGAACAAAACAAAGAATTATATCCAATGTCCCCTCAGAAACCATGCAAACAAGAAGAGAGTGGAATAAAATATTTAAAATGTTGAGAGAAAAAAACCTCAGCAACCTAGAATTCTGCACCCTGGAAAATGGTCCTTCAAAATAAAAGAGAAATAAAGACTTTCTCAGATAAACAAACAAACAAAAAGACAGAATTTTTTGCTATTAGAAGTGCTGTGCAAGAAATGTTAAAATAACTTATTTAGAAATAAAAGAATATAGGTAAGAAAATCATATCTACATAAAGAAAGGAAGAGTACTGAAGAAGGAATAAATGAAGGCTAAATGAAACTTTTATTTTTTATTATTTTTAATTAATCTAACAGATAACAATATGTTCAATATAATAATAGAAACAGTGTATTATATTATATATACTATATATCTGTCTTAGGTACATATGTACATTTATGTATGCTTATATATAAGTAAGTGCAATGAATGACAGCAATGATACAAAGGACGGGAGGAAGAAATTAGGATTATTTTGTTATTATAAGGTACTCATACTACTTGTGAAGTGGAATAGTGTTATTCAAAAGTAGAACAGGATTAATTGTAAATGTGTGTTGCAAACTCTAGGGCAACCACTAAAAATGTTTTTAAAAAGAAGTATAACTGATATATTAAGAAAGGATCAAAAAAGGAATCATAGAAAATACCCAATTAAAACCACAAAAATGAAACAGAGTGTAAGATAAAGTTAGGAACAAAGAACAAGAACAACAAATAGAAAACAGTAGTGAATATGGTAGACATTACTCCAATTATATAAATAATCACTTTGAATGTCAATGGTCTAAATGCACCAATTAAAAGACAGAGATTGTCAGAATGGATCAAAAAACACAACCTAGTGGAGTAAAGGGAACTCTCCTACACTGTTGTTGGAAATCTAATTTGGTGCAACTATTCTCCAAGAACACATAAAATTCTTTATGTATATGTGCCTAACAGTAGAGGATCAAACTACTGAGGCAAAAACTGGTAGAACTGCAAGGAGAAATAGATGAACCCACTATCATAGTTGGAGACTTCGACACCCTTCTCTCAGAAATGGACAGACCCAATAGACAAAAATCAGTAAGGACATAGTTGAACTCAACAACACCATCAACCAACTGGATATAATTGACATCTATAGGCTATTTCATTCAGTAACAGCAGCATATACATACTTCTCAAGCTCACATGGAACATTCACTAAGATAGGCCACATTCTGGTCCATAAAACACACCTGAAAATGTTAAAGAACAGAAATCATACAATATCCACTCTTCAACCACAAAGGAATTAAATTAGAAATTAATAACAGAAAGATAACTAGAAAATCCCAAAATATGTGGAGATTAAACAACACATTTCTAAATAAAATGAGTCAAAAAAGGCATCTCAGAGAAAAAAATGTGACAATGAATATACATATGTTCATGTATAACTGAAAAATTGTGCTTTACACTGGAATTTGCCACAACATTGTAAAATGATTATAAATCAATAAAAAATGTTTAAAAAAAAGGAATCTCAAGAGAAATTTTAAAATATTTTCAACTAAATGGAAAAGAAAATACATCTTATCAAAATTTGAGGGATGTAATGAAAGCAGTGCTTAGAAGGGACTTTATAATATTGAATATATATATTAGAAAATAATAAAGATTTTAAATTAATAATCTAAATTTTCACCTAGAAAAAGAAGAGCAAATTAAATCCAAGGTAAGCACAGTCAGAATGGCCATCATTAAAAAGTCCACAAACAATAAATTGCTGGAAAGGGTGTGGAGAAAAGGGAACCCTTCCACACCGTTGATGGAAATGTAGTTTGGTGCAGCCATTGTAGAAAATAGTATGAAGATTCCTTAAAAAACTAAAAATAGACTTACCCTATGATCCAGAAATCCCACTCCTGAGCATATATCCAAAAGGAACTCTAATTTGAAAAGATACATGCACTCCAATGTTCATACTAGCACTATTTACAATAGTCAAGACATGGAAACAACCTAAATGTCCACCAACAGATGATTGGATAAAGAAGTTGTGGTATATTTATACAATGGAATACTACTCAGCCATAAAAAATAATAAAATAACACCATTTGCAGCAACATGAATGGACCTGGAGATTGTCATTCTAAGTGAAGTAAGCCAGAAAAAAAGAAAAATACCATTATGATATCACCTATATGTGGAATCTAAAAAAAAAGAGAGAAACAAACTTATTTACGAAACAGAAACAGACTCACAGACATAGAAAACAAACTTATAGTTAACAGTGGGGAAAGGGGGTGGGAAGGGATAAATTTGGAGTTTGAGATTTGAAGATACTAAGTAATATGTATATATATATAAATAAACAAGTTCATACTGTATAGCACAGAGAACTACATTCAATATCTTGCAGTAACTTATGGTAGAAAAGAATATGAAAACAAATATATGTATGTTCATGTATGACTGAAGCATTATTCTGTACACCAGAAATTGACACATTGTAAACTGACCATGCTTCAATTAAAAAAAAAAAAATATATATATATATATAAACAAAACAGAAACAGACTCACAGACACAGAAAACAAACTTATGGTTATCAAGGGGGAATAGGGGTAGGAAGGGCTAAACTGGAATTTTGAGATTTACAGATACTAACTGCTACATATAAAATAGATCAACAATGAGTTTCTACTATATAGCACAGGTTACTATATTCAATATCTTGTAGTAACCTATAATGAAAAAGAATATGAAAAGGAATATATGTATGTATATGTATGACTGAAACATTATATTGTACCCAGAAATTGACACATTATAAATTGACTATAGTTCAATCATATATATATATATATATGAAAACTTCCCCAAATTTGAGAAATACATTGATCTGCAAACCACAAACAGGATAACCACAAAGAAATCCATGCTGGACACATAATAATCAAACTGCTGAACACTAACAACAAGGGAAAACTCCTGAAAACAACCACAGAAAAGTGATGCATTACCTACAGGGATATAATGATCAGAATTACTGGATTTCTGATCAGAAACAGGGAGGACAGAAGGAAGTGGAACAACATTTTTAAAGTGCTGAAAAAAATAACTGTCATCCAAAACTTCTATGTCCAGTGGAAATATCCTCTGGGAATAAAAGTATTCTCAGATTAAAAAAAACTAACAGAATTAATTGCCCATAGATGTGCTCTAAAATAATTACTAAAAAAAGCTCTTCATGCAGAACTGAAATTATACCAGAAATGAACATAGAACATCAAGAATGAAGAGCAACAGAAGCTGTAAGTATTTGGGTAAATATAATAGATCATTCTCCCACTGAGTCCTTTAAAATACGCTTTACACTTGAAAAAATTATAATATTGTCTGATGGAGTTTTCAATTTATGTAGATGTAATTAATAAGACAACTACAGTAGGAATGAGGGAAGGTAAAGGGACCTATGAGGTTATAAGATTTCTAAATTCCACTTAAAGTGGTAAATATTATTTAAAAATATAAAAGTTATATATGTATACTGTAATCACTAGAGAGTCTTCAAAATATGCAAAGAGATATAATAAAAAATGATATATAAACTAAAATGGAATGCTAAAAATGTTCAAAAGAAGGCAGGAAAGGAAAAACAGGAATGAAAAATAGGAAAACAGAAAATAAATAATTAAATAGTACCCCTAAACCCAAACAAGTCAATAATTACACCAAACTAAGCATGCCAATTAAAAGATGGATATTGTCAGATGGATAAAATTAATAATAACACGACCCAACCATATGCTTGCCAGAAGAAACTCAGTTTGAATATAACGATACAGGAAGTTTAAAAGTAAAAAGATATGCCATGAAAACATTAACCAACATAAAGCTGAGTGGGCATATTATTATCAAAATACACTTCAGAACAAAGAAAAAGAGGGACATTACATAATGATAAAAGGGTCAATTTACCAAGAAAGCATAATAACTCTAAATGTGTTTGCACCTAATATCATGGTTTCAAAATATGTAATACAAAAACTAACAGATCTAAAATGAAACAGGCTAATCCACAATTAGACTTGAAGACTTGGACACTCTTCTCTCAGTAAAACATAAGACTAGTAGACAGAAAATCCTCAAGGATATAAAAGAGCTGAACAACATCATAAATCTGAACTTCTTTATTAGTGCAAATAGATTTTTACTGGTTCATTATATTTTTATCTCTTTGATTTCAATCTGGATGCCTTTTATATCTTTTTTTTTCCTTGCCTAGATTTCATGGATAGAATCTCCAGTATAATGTTGGAAAGAAGTGGCAACAGCAGATATCTTTGTTTTGTTCCTGATCTCAGGGGTCAAGGAGGAGGGTTTGGGAGGGAGGCAATCAGCCTTTCATTGTTAAGTATGGTGTTAGCCCTGGATTTTTTGTGGATGCCCTTTATTAGGTTGAGAATGTTCCCTTCTATTTCTCATTTATTGGGTTGTCTTTTTTTCTTTAATCATGGAGTTGTGGGTATCTTTTTTCTTTTTTCTTTTTTGATGCCTATTTAGATGATGAGGTGATTTCTGTCCTTTATTCTTTTAATATGGTATAGTACATTGATTTTTGTATGTTGAACCAACCTTACTGGGATAAATTCTACTTGGTCATGGTCACTCTATTTAATTTCAGGGTTATGGTCATGAAGATTATGTTGTGTTAGCAAAAGATAGACATGTAAATCAATGGAACCAAACTGAATCTAGAAATAGATGACATAAATATGGCTGATTCATTTTTAATAAAGTTATAACAGCAATTCTATAAGGGGTAGTCCTTTCAACAAAAACTTTGGAACAATTGGACATCCATATGCAAAAAAAATGAAACTTGACCTAAAACCAACACCTTATACAAAATTATCATTTATATCTCAATAAAGTTGGGGGGAAAAAACAAAATTAATTCAAAGTCTATCATAGATCTAAATCAGAATTTCTTGACCCATGCAAAATTTCCCCTGGTTAAGAACCACTGACCTAAATATAAAATCTAAAACTATACAACTTTTAGCAGAAAATATAGGAGTAGATATTCATGACCTGGTGTTATACAAATAGGTCTTAGACATGTCACCAAAAGTAAAATCCATAAAATTAACTGATCATTTAGACTTCATCAAAATTAAAAACCTTTGCTCTGTGAAAGATACTACTAACAGAATAAAAGGACAGGCTAGAGATTAGGAGGAAATATTTGCAAATTGCATATCAGACAATTGACTTTTGCCCAGAATATATAAAGAACTCTCAAAACTGAACAGAAAAAAATACAAACAATCTGATTAGAAAAAGGGTAAAAGACATAAATAGACATTTTACAAAAGATATATGAACAATTAATAGCCACATGAAAAGACGTTAAACATCATTAGCTGTTAGTCACCATGAATTGCCACTACAGACTTATTCGAATGGCTGAAATTCAAAAAATTCTGACAATACAGGGTGCTTATAAGCATGCAAAGCAACTAGAATTCTCTTATATTGCTGGTCGGAATGCAAAATTTTATAGCCATTTTGGAAAACAGTAGTTTCTTATAAACTAAACTACACATTTACCATAAGATTCAGCAATCCCATTACTAGATAATTATGCTAGAGAAATTAAAGCTTATGTTCACACAAAGACTTGCACTGGGATATTCATAGCAGCTCTATATATAACAGCACAAAACTTGAAACAATACAAATGTCTTTCAGGGGAAAAGTGGGTGGGAATGGATAAATCGGAAGTTTGAGATTTGTGGACACTAACTACTACATATAAAAGATAAACAACAAGTTTCTACTGTATAGCACAGGGAACTATAGTCAATGTCTTGTAGTAACTTATATTGAAAAAGAATATGAAAACAAATATATGTATGTATCTGTATGACTGAAACATTATGCTGTACACCAGAAATTGACACAGCATTGTAAACTGACTATACTTCAATTAAAAATATAAACACGGTACTTTACCAGAAAAAAAATATGTCTTTCGACTGGTGGATGGATAAACTGTGGTATATACTTATAATGAGGTGGTACTCAGCAATAAAAATGAAAGAACTACATATTCACACAACTTGGATGGATCTAAAATGCATCATGTTAAATGATAGAAGCCAGTTTCAAAAGGTGACACACTGTATGATCCCATTTATTTTTTGGAAGACAAACCATAGCTGTAGAAAACAGATCAGGGGGTGCCAGTGCTTCGGTCGGGGGAGGGTGTGATAGGATATAAATGGATAGCACTATGGAGATATTTTTTGTTGATGGAAATATTCTATATTTTGATTACACTAATTTATTTCTATGTATACTCATAGAACTGCGTGCCCCACAAAAAAAGTGAATTTCACTGTAGATTAATTAAAAAAAAAACCTGACAACTATAAAATATCTGTTCCTATTGTTAAATATGTTGGCCAAAACAATACATTCTAAAATTATATAGCACTTTATTATAAGGTGTTTTCATATAACATAGTTCACTTAACCCTCAGGATGAACTGAGAAATAGGGATATTATATTCCCATTTCACATATGGGGAATGAGACTTAGTGGGATTGACTCCTTCCAAATTGTTTATGTGTGTATATATATATATATAAAATACAATAATATAAGCAATTATATATGTATATATAACCAGTCTATATATCATATGTGTATGCATATATATATGTGTGTGTGTGTGTATATATATATATATACATATTTTACATACTCAGTGGTCAAAGCAGGGTGAAACCCAATCTGTCTGATCCACAGTCCAGAGTTTTGTCCATTTTTCATAATGCCTCTTCCAACTCAGACCTTCAAACTTTTAGGTGTGTAATCTAGGACAAGTCACTTCACCTTAGTGTCTTAATTTGTAAAATGAGGACGATAATGCTCACTTGACAAAGATGTAGGATGTCTGTTATGTTTTTGATACCTCACGTCTCTTCCTATTGGGATCTGTTCCTCCTCCACTGTGTGATTCCCAGCTGTTATTAGTCAACAGGAGTCCATCTCCACCACCCTAGGAGGAGGCACTTGACCCAAAAAAACCTCAATCAGATTGCTCCATTTCCTTGGACACAATGTTCCAAGGGAGGGCAAATTACCTAGGCAGGGTTCATCCTTAGGGCAGGATTGTTGTTGTGAAAGAGAAGGTCCCCGTCCTTCAGAGAGCTTGACTGAACTCTAAGAATTATGTACATTGTAAACAGCTGAAGGCCATATTTGCAATTGTATGAGGACAGCCTGTCTGAGAATGAAGCCAACCTCCAGAGCTGACAGAAGGCGAGAAGACACACGACAAAGCCTTAAAGACACTGCTTGAGCAAGTGTATGATCCAGTTGTGCCTGAAGTTCACCCAGGTCTTTGGACTTCCAGTTAAGTGAATATAGCTGAAGCTAGTTGATTTCCTGTTACTTGCAACCAAAAGTTTATAGATGTTGTGAAATTAAAGAGATTATACATATAGGGGGGAGCTCAAATGGCAGAGCTTGTGCTTAACATGCATAAGGTCTTGGGTTCAATCCCCAGTACCTCTTCTAGAAACTAAATAATTAAATAAGTAAATCTATCTCCCCCCAAAATAAAATAAAACTAAATTAAATGAAGATTATACATATAAAATATCTAGCCCAGTGCCTGCCACATAGTTGCCACTGAATAAACATTAGTTCTTTTTGATCTCCACCCACCCCAACCACCTCCCCCAAATATACTAAATAAACAAATTCCAAACACTATGGAATATTTTTTCTCTTGCTATTCACCTCATCTGAACATCATATCTTGCTTATTTTTCCCAGCATTTCTGCATGGATTAGGATGGAAGTTTCAAAAAAAAAAAAAAAAAAAAAAAAAAGACATGGCAGAGCTTGGCAGTTCTCCATGCTCTGCTCCTATCAGGGATCCATTTCTTACAGAAAATTACCAGGTCACTTATTAGAGAGCTGAGGATTTACGTAGTTTGGACATTTCTTATAAATGGAATCACAATATATTACCTTTGCATCTGGCTTCTTTCATTTAGTCTAATATTTTAAGGTTCATCCATGTTGGAGCATGTAACAGTACTTCATTCCTTTTTCATGGCTGAGTAATATTCCTGTTTCTTTTTACTTTGAGTATCTTAGCTTAGTTATACACTTGTTCATTTACATCTCCATTTATTTAGCATTTATTCATATACAAGCCTTTTCTTCCCAGCATTAATTCTATTCCTTTTTCTGCCTAATGCCTTAATATTTTTCCTCACATCTCCCATTCTAGTGCCAGGGGTCTCAGATAGTGGAAAGAGCATAGGCTTTTTATTCAGACATGCCTGGGATCAAACTGTGGTTATGTAAGGGTTAAGAATATGGTAGTCAATGGGATACCACGACACATGCACTAGAATGGCTAAAATTATTAACACCAAGTTTATAAAATTAGAAGTATCAAGTGTTGGGGAGGATGTGAAACAACGGATCTCTCAAACACTGCTGGTGTGAGTGGAAAGTGGTACAACCACTTGGGAAAACTACTTGGCAATATTTTAATAAAATTAAACATACACTTACCATGTAACTCAATAGTTCCCTTCCAAGCTATTTACCGAAGAGAAATGAAAGCACATCCCATAAAAGTATTTAAACAAAAATGTTCATAGTTGCTTTATTCAAAATGCCAAATGCTGGAAATCACCTGTGTTAGTCTGAGTCCTCTGAGAAGAAGATGTCAAAAACTGGATTAAATGTGCAAGAAATGTATCAGGGAAAATCCCGTGAGAGAAAATGAGGAAAGAGTTGAGATTAGGACATCTATCAGACCATCATGCAGGTCTGATCCTGACTGTGGAAGAGAGGAAAGAAGGAAGGTTGGGTGAAAGCATCTTTAACTACAGTGCAGTTATCAGAAAAGTTCGGCAAACCTGGCCAAGAGTCCTTAAACCAAAACCACCCATCAGAGAAGTCCCCTGTCTTCCAGGAATGAACCTGCCTTAGTATTCCTATCACACTCTCATCGCAGGAAGCAGCCTGTGAGAAGAGTGGCTCTGGTGTAGAGTTTTAGAATACAGATGAAACACTCATTAACAGGAAAATGGTTTTAAAAAAACTGGAATATTAATATCATACAGTACTACTGAGCAATAAGAAGGAACAGACAGGAGATACATGCGACAATAAGGATCAACGTAAAAAACATGCAGAGTGAAAGAAATCAGATACAAAAGATCGCATGAAATCCTAGAACAGGAAAATTTTTTTGAGTTTTTTTCTTTTTAATGGGGGTGCTGGGGACTGAACCCAGGACCTCGTGCATGCTAAGCACACAGTCTACCACTGAGCCGTCACCTCCCCCTTAGAACAGGAAAAACTAATCTATGTTGACAGAAAGCAAATCACTATTGTCTGGAGGCCATTGATTATAAAGGGACACAATAGACCTTTTAGAAATGATGAAAATATTAAAAATCTTGCTTGTGGTGGTGATTACACAAGTGATTACATTTGTCAAAGCTCATCAGCCTGTACATTTAAAATGAGTACTTTATTGTATGTAAATTATCCTTAAAATTTATTAAAATAAATATTTGTGACAGAGCTTGCTTGCTGCACTCAATATCCAGTCCCTCTTCTTCTTTAATAGCAATACTCCAGTTTTATACTTCTTTAATAGCAATCCACTTGGCTGAAAGAGTACATTTCTCAGCCTCCCCCATAGCTAGATATGCCCATTTGACTAAGTTTCCTAGCAAGGTGATGTAAGCAGAAGTGCTGTGTTTAACTTCTAAGAAGGGAGCTTAAAGGGAGCTGAATTGCCTGGGAAAAACTGCTTCTTTTGTCTTCCCCTACTTCTAACTGCTGCTTGGTATGCAGATATAATGGATTGGGCTCAGCAGCCATCTTGGACTATGAGGAAGGAAACTAATTCTGAAGATGGTTGTACCAAGAGATTAGAGCTTAGGTTCCAGGTGATGTCAGGAAACCACCATACCAACCCTGGACCTCTCACCTTTAGACTTTTTTGTCTGTGTAAGAGAGAAATGAGCCTCTATCTTATTTAAACCATTCTTGTTTTGGATTTTCTGTTATAGGCAGTTGAACCTAATTCTAACTGATTATGTTCTCTAGAATCAGAGAGACCTGGGCTCAAGTCCCAGCTCTGCCACTTACTGTGAGGCCTTGGTTAAATAATTTCACCTCTGAGTCTCCGCTTTCTCATTTGTAAAATGGTGCTAATGACACACAGCTTGCAGGGCTAATATGAAGGAGGACTCAATGGAAGCATATACTAAATGTCTAGCATATTATCTCCCCTTTATAGCAGAGTAGCAGACTCCCCCTTCCCTAGCCTCAATGGGCCATCAACTTCAACACACTGCATAAAAATACCAGATCTCTGGGATCCTGTAGTCTCTATTCGTATGCTTTCCACACTGCAGTTAAATTTCTCTCCTTTCCCCATGTCCCCCTGGGATCAGACCTAGCCCTACTCCTGTTTCCCTCCTACCTGGTCTTCTGGAATGACCCTCCTGCATCTAAATCATTCAAGAAATATTCCAGGCTAGGTTCTGAGGATAAAAAAGTAAATTAGTCATGATTTTTGTCCTTTTATAGCTCATGATCTAGCAGGAAAAATAAATAGGTGAGTATAATTCAACTCAATTCAGTAGAAAGTGCAGTGACACATGTGAACCCAACCACAAGAGAAGGAAGGAGATTATCAACTCCATGAAGACAGAGATTCTGTCTTGTTCATTTTAACAGGCACTCAATAAATATATATTGAAGGAATGAATAGCATTAAAATAGCACAGAAAAGAGAATACCTAAACCAGGTAGAATGGGGTAGAGGGTAGGAAGTGGGGGAGGGGAAATTGACTCTCTGGATGAGGTGAGGCCTGCCTGATTTTTAAAGGAAAAGGTGGGTATGGAGGGCATTCCAGAGGAGACAGCATGAGCGCAGAGGTGAGAAGTACCACAATGTGTGCTTGGGAACAAGTAGTTAATTGTTGCTGCAGCACAGAATTTAAGACCAGGAGTCGTGTAAAATGAGGCTGGAGAGGAAAGCTACGGTCAGATGACAGAAGGCCTTTGTAATCCATGTTATATAGAGTCTCAGCTTTGTCCTAGAGAAGATGGGGAGGCAGCAAAGAGATTTAAACTGAAGAGATGTGGTCAAATCTATACTTAAAAGTAGGTAACTATGGCAACGGTATGACAAATAGATTTGAGGAGGGCAACATGGAAGCAGGAGATTACTTAGGTGTTTGTTGCTATAGTCCAAACAACAAGAGAAGATGGGGGCCTGAACCGAACCGTGGAAGTGGGAATAGAGAGGAAGGCATAGAGCTGAGTTTAATGAGTAAAATTAGCAGGGTTGGTGACAGAATAAATATAGGGAAGTAAGGGGGCAATTTGGGGAAAATTCTTAGATTTCCAACTTGGGTAACTGGGTATAATGTTGATGCTGTCCTCTAAAATAAGGGATTTAGGATGAGGGGCAAGCTTTGGGGGACCTGTTGAGTTCATGTTACCGAGTCCAAACCCGTTCTGCTTGCCGCACAACAGGCCAATAAATTGGGAGATAGGTGTTGGGGCAAGGAATAGCGACTTTATTCGGAAAGCCAGCAGGCCGAGAGGATGTCAGACTAATGTCTTGGAGAACTATCATTCCCCTAGTCAGAATATAGGCTCCTTTTATACAAAAAAAACAGGGAAGGGGGTGTGGTTGATTGTTGCAAACTTCTTGGTGTAGGAATTCTTTGTTCTTGCAGCTGTACACGTGGGCCAGCTCATGGTGTTCCTGCAAAACCTCCAACAAAACAAATGTTATTCTCTATTCTGCAACTTGTTATCTTTACATGAGTGCAGAGCTAGGAAGACTAAGCCTAGAAAACAGGGCACAAGGTTAAAGACAAAGGAACAGATCTAATATGGAATCAGATTTGTTGTTTTCTATTACATTCAGTTAAGACATGACAAGTTTGCAGAGCACACTGGACTTTCTAGTGACTGTCTAGCAGGCAATTATTTCTATGTCATGCTAGGAATCATACATCCAACTTCTGGACTGGAGGTTTCAGAGTTATCAGAATTTCTCAAACTAATTTATTGGTTCATCCATCCAATATTAGAGCTGGCTGCCTTCAGACAGGTTTGAGCCTCTGGGTTTGAGCCCTGAATCCAGCTGTGTCCAGGTTCCTCAACTCTGAGATAACGATAACACCACCAACCTCAAAAGGCTGCTGTGACTAGAGATACTCTATAATGCGGCTATTTTAGTGCCTGGCATATACCATTCGCTCAGTAAGTGTGACTTCCCTTTCTAACTTGCTGCCTGTGCAATCCTACACCATATTCAACATTACCTGATGACAATATATTGTATCTGACAACAGTATGTAGCAAATATCCCCATGCCTTTCAGCACAAGAAAAGACACACACCAATTCTCCTTTTCCAGTGTTTTTTATTTGCACATTTAACATTCACAATTCATTTTACAGATTTATTCTTTTCACAGGTTATTTATAGGAAAGATCAGGATTAAAACAAGAGTATCGAAGAGGGACAAGAAATTACCAGCAGTGATGGTGCAGAATACAAAGACTCTGAAAGGGAACAGAGTGAACAAGAGCAGCATGTGGCCACTTCCCACCAGGCTGGAACACTGACTTCATTAAGGCAAAGCCTTTGCTGTGTTATTTATTCCCCCACCTAGTTTAACCCAAATAAAAAGACATTCTATTCTCACCCTACTGCTCTCTGAGGTCTTACAAATATAGCTGGTACTATAAGCAACCAGATGCATCCCTTGACTATAAACACCTGAATAGATAAGTTAAATTTTGATGCATTAACCATCCCTCTGGGAGAATCAAAACAAAAGAGGCAGAAGTTGATCAAGACTTTTAGAGAGAGGGGAGGGGTGTAGGCGTCTGGTGGGCAGTAGGGAGGGGAAGAAAAGGGGCTCAAGGAGGAGTGAGGGCAGCTAATCGAACTCTTCCCAATGTACAACTGCTCTTGTGTTTTTTCTCAGATGATGCTTATATAGTGTTCTAGTACTCAGAACAAAAGAACGAGAGTTATCGTATTATCGACCTTTGGTGAGTTGTAGGTTGCAATGGCTAATACCAGGGAACATACCCTGGGGGGGTGTATCCATTTCACGTGCATAACAATGCAATTCAAATCTGTGTTCTACTATGATCTCACCTGTGTTTTCCTATTTTAAATCAATTTACTATGTGACCTTGGACAATTTACTTCACCTCTCTGTGCCTCTATTTTCTACCAGTAAAATGAGAATTATAGTGCTTTATGTTGAAGATTGGAGGAGATGCATGAAAAACACTTAAGAATAGTGCCTGGCTAAATCAACAGAGACAGAAAGCAGATTGATGGTTGCCAGGGCCTGCAGAAAAGCTAGTGACTGCTAATGGATGTGGGGTTTCTTTGTGGAGTGATAGAAATGTTCTAAAATGCACAATTATATGAATATACTGGAAAATTACTGAATTGTACATCACTTTAATAAAAGGGTGAATTTTATGGTAAAGTGTATCCCAATAGAGCTGTTATAAAAAAATTCTTAAAAAAATAGAATAGTGCCTGGCACACAGTAAGTGCCCAATAAATGTTAGCTATTATTAGTAGTAATATTATTTTCACATTATTATTATTTAGACATCCTATGGCCTAAGTAAATCCCTAGAAATTCTTTAATAAAAGCCCACAGAATCTAGAAAAGTATTTCTAATTTACATATATGGATTAACATTCACACATTTATTTCTATCCAAATTGTCTCTGAAATGAACAGTTTCCTTAAGAATCACAATTTCAGTATTTTACTCTGGAATAAAACAACTGCATGCAATGGACGTCTGATCATATCATGACAGGCTCTAGATAAATTCCAGTAACTTGATGTTACCCAAGAATCTGAAATGACAGATTTTCATTTTCATCCCCAAGAATAAACTGGAAGCCCCAATACAGTAAGTATTTAGAAGATATAAAGTACACAAACCTTCAAATATAGGCTTGCTAGCCTTCTAATCATATTTTGGGGGACACTTTATAAAAAGACAAATGTAGTAAATAGTAAAATGCTTATTAGCCCCATGCCCTGTGACCACCTCACCTGCCCACCATAAAAACCCTGCCACAATGAAAAGATACAATTCAACTCATGTAATGAGCCACTTAAGAGGCAAAAGACTTGACAATCAATGATTGACTTTTAAGACTACACTGCACATTCAAAGATGTTCACATCGATTGAGTTTTTGTAACCTGAACAGTGATTAAATCCAGTCTTCATCTTTCCTATTGCTAAAGAATATGACAACAGAGTCTCAATCTCAGAAGTAGGAGCAGCAAGTGATAAGCCACGACGGCAGGAATGCACCACATTAGGCAATGATGCTCACACACTGGAACTTCATCTAAAGTGTGAAACCTTCCAATTTCTGGAACGGGGTTTCCTTTGTCGGAGTCCCCTTCCCTTCTAGTCCTCCTTTCTATACAATTAGCCATGTGCCTTTGCAGCAAATCAGGGAAAGCTGTGTTGAGGGTTACAATTTCCAGATACTCAGGTCTTCTGTCACAGAAAGCAATGCACATTTTTGCATATATTAAGAAAATATTTATTTATACCAGCAAATTGACCACTCATTTTCAGAAAGATAAATGAATCCCCATTTTACCCACTTTCATGTAAATCAGGTAAAACCATTCCCTAAGTCACCCAAAAGCAACAAATTAAAACACAGAACAAGTTCCCTTAACACCCAATATAACTGCCTCCCCACCCCCTCCCCACAAACCCCGCCAAAGTTGTGGCCTTAGGAATTTCTGACCAAATATGTAGCCTGAGTAAAATTCAGTAAAGATTTAATTCCCTTTTAAGAAGCATAATTATTTAATTTAACATTAAAATTACTGGGACAGATTATGAAACAATTTTGAAAGAGAGATGTTTTTAGTGGGAAGTTAGAAAATTTCAGACAATAGAAATGGATGATAATTTAGGATCAATTTCAAAATTCGAACCAGTTTCAAAACATTTTCTTTACCAATTCAAGACAGAAACATTGGCTTTGCCCTAACAGGGTTTATTTTGAAATTTAAAGGGGAAACTAAAATAAATACAAATACATAACCAAAATATCTGGACAAGGCTGGGACAGAGGGGACCAATTTTGTAATGCTTTGTAATTGAATATCATTCCAACAACTCATTTGTCCTAGTAAGTTCACTTGGTTAATCTGGGGATGGAGAAAATACGTTTTTAAAATTACATATCTATGTGTAGGCAGTCTTTAAATACGAATGAATAAATATTTAGATTCCACGATAAAGAAAAAATGTGGAATAAGAAATTCCTATCTTTGTAATTGTATATTTACAATGAATGTTTTCTGCCTGACTCCTAATCTTTGTCTGTTAAGAGTTCTTCACTGTGCAATTTATAGAAGGCAGCAGCTCATATTACCTTAAAGGAGCCCTGATTAGCTCCGAATCAGCCTGTCCCAGACACTCTGCTCCCTGAAAAGCCTTCACACTTGTGTGCATAAATAGCTGAGAATACAAGTAGGTGCACATGTGTAAAGACGTACTTGTCTAAAGGAGAGCTAATTAGCTTTACAAATAAGGCTTAAAACCAAGAACATAAATTGCTATTTCCCAACCCGAAAAACACATCTAATGAAAAAACGGCTATGTCCACTATGAAGAGGTGGCAGCTGTAAACTCAACTCATCCGACATCATGCTCTAAGTGTCTAGTTGTTCTGTGAATCAGCCATCAGAACGTGAAATCCCTCCATACTCACATTGTTAAACACAGGCTTCTGATTTAGCTTTACTTTCCAGGTAGAGGCAAGGCTACACAGAATAATGAAGAAGTCCTTACAGCTATGCTGTATCCAAACTGTCTCACTCTACCCTTAAGAGAAGGTGTCCACATGATAACATGCATTAGGCACCTACCAATCTAAATTTCTGAGGTCTTCTGCTTGTATAAGTTCAAGCATTGGTCCAATGAGAGCTTCAAAGGAAAGTTACATGTTGACTGCTAATGTCTGAGCTTGCATATACAGAACTAGGGAGTAAGATTAAAAATTAGAGTGTCACTGAGGCGTTGTTAAGTGTGGCAGAAAGGTGACTATACAGAAAGACTAAAAAACTTATACTTTAGATGTTCTTTGCTTTTTCAAAAAAGCAGCAAGTGCAGAATTTCCTCTAATCAATATCTGAATATTGGTTAGTGCATGTTTGCTCCTCCCATACCAATGAATTCCCTTCCCAATATCTGTTATTGTCTTTTTAAGCTTAAGAGAAATAAAATATATTATCCCTTCTTATTTATGAAAAGAGAGGCATATTCTAATAGTCATAAGGCAATGTGTTTAAGAGCTGCACCTGAACTGGCATTCTCAAAACTGAAAATATAGTTACCAACTCTATTCAACTCGTAGGGTGTCTCCATGTGCTTCCCGAGTCATTGGTTGTCACCCAAATGGACCACAGTGACCCTATCATGCCTGGAGGAGGCATTATACTGTGTGTACTATGCACATGTATTTTAAAGAAATAACATTAAGAGGGAAAGGACAGCCTTTCAAACATCAGTTCCTTACATAAATAGTGCCGGTGCTTCATGGCTCCCTTTTAATCTCCTCATGTACGCAGTTACCAAATACCTCCAAAATTAGACAAAAGAGGGCCAGAGGCAAAGCTCCATGGTGAATTGCATCTTTCCAATGAGCTCTGAATTCAATGGTTTTTTAATTTCCATTTCCCGATTTACTGAGGAGTGAAGGTGAGAATCATCCAACTGATGACAAAATAAAACAAGAAAACAGGATAAACAGCAAGGGCTTTGCGGTTTGGAGGCTGGCTATCAGCAAGAAAAGCTGTGGAGGCTAAACAAAACAAAACAAAAAGGAATATTTAATACAGTAAGACTGTCACAACTACTAACATTTACTAAACTTGAATGTGCTTGGCATAGTCTGGAACGTAGAATTACATGCTAAATGTTCAGTCATACTTGTGATCCTCAGAGAAAAAGGCATTACGCAGCATTGTTTTCCAGACAGCTGAGGACTACTTGTTTCAAGCATGAAAGCTGTGAAAATTTTCAACCCTTTTAGATGGAAACCTTTCTAAAATGGGCTTTTTAACCCTGTTCTGAGAAGTTACTGAACTGTGCTGGAGCCCCTATGGCAAACAGCCTCATACTGCTGTGTTTTTGAGTGATTGTTATTACATTACCAGCTCTTTTAGATGCCATCTCTCTTGTCCATCCTGGAAACACCTACTCATCTTTTCACTCAGCAATAATCAATCTTTCCTGAACAACCATCTGGTATCTTGCCACCCCAGGTAGAAATGTCCACTTACCTCTTCCATGTCCTGACTCTACCCTGCACAGACTCCCATCACCAGCCTGGAACTTTCTTGCCCTTAAGTGTTTACATGCCTAGACTGTGAACTCTGAGGGTAGAGACCATGCCTAGCACAATGCCTGACATGTGATTTGTGCTTAATACATATTTGCTGAATTAAAGAATGAATGAATGCTTATAGGAACCTCTCTGTCTCTTCTAAGATTCTAAGATGCTGAACTGTTGTGGGCCAGGACACTGGATAACTAAGCTATTTAGAACCTCATGTATGATAAATTATCAGACTCTGTGTGAGGGAATGAGGGGCTCTTCTTTGGGTAAAGGGTCCAAATTTAATATAGTCTTTGGAATATCAATTCTGGCACTCTCAGACTTCATTTTTGGATTACTTCTTGGCTTTTAACCATGGTCCAGAGTAAAGAGATGTTACTGTACTTAAAAATATTAGGCAATCTGTCTATCCCATTAAATAGGAAACTAGTGAACAGTTTCAGTCTAAGGTAGAATTTTAAGAGAATTTTAGGAATGTACAATGAGCAAATAGCATTCACTGCCACTGCTGTAGGCTCCCGCTAATCTTCAGCACAATTTTCTACTGAAGCAGAAAAGTACTACATGATTCTTAACAACCTATACTAGTATAGTCTAGCTTTAAGCAGGTGTGTGATCTGCTTGGCTCTGAAACTTGATTCCCTACTCACTAGTTATGTGTCCTACTAGCAGGTTGCTTAACCTCTCTGTGTCTGTTCCTCATCTATAAAAATGGGACCAATAACAACAGTTCTTATTTATTAGGGTTGTTGTGATAGTTAAACGAGATAATACATATAAAGTACTTACAACAGTGCTTGGCCGGTAATAAGCCATCGGTAAATACTAGCTATTATTTTCATTATGACTAATTTGTCAGGAAAAGGCTAAGTCACCTATGCCTCCCATAGACCTGGAGGACTAAGCTAGGTCTAGTGTAATCTCCTTTCCCAACCCTAAACATTATTGAAGGAGTAAAAAAAAAAAAAAAAAAAGATGTGACTGTCCACATCTCTGAAGTCCAGATACCTAACTCAGATAAAATGGACATTATCCCTATCAATGCCTACTTAGAGCAGAGTTCTATGGATGAAACTGGCAAGAATCATAACACTAGCAAGTGACCTAGGAGTTACCCTGCTCCCCATCTGGTCTTCATCTCTAACTCATGTTTTTGTCTGCTCTGCTATGCAGAGATAAGTACGTTCTCACCTACTATAGACCAGGCAAACATCACGATCACCACAAAAAGCCGGACCATGAAGTTGATTGGTCCTAGTTCAGCCAAAAGTACCAGCCGGCAAACCAGCATTGCCACCGTCAGGGGAAGTATACAGTAACCCAGCACACAGAGGCTCTGAAAAAAAGATCTGAAAACCAACATACATCCATTAAGATCGTAAATATTGCTGATCTTTAATATTATACAGTTTAATACACAGATTTCTATGTATCATGGGTTGTTACTTTCCTCCAGATACATAATACCTACACCCTGGTGCTGATTTTATGAGGACAGGCCTCTGTATTAAACATATGCTTTAGTTTTTCTCTCCTCATACTCTCCTTCTCTCCTCTTAAACTCCTTAAGAGTTAGCCATCTAGGAGACCAGATGATCTACTCTAATTCCTAGAGACCTCCTTCTCCCACTGAACCTCTAAGATGGTGTTTTATAATCTTTTCTAGTTTATAGACCTTTCTGAGAATTTGCTGAAAGCTATGGACCATCTGTTCCCAAAGATAGACATAATCTTCTAACAAAAAATTCTGCCTATGATTTTGGGGGCTGGAGAGAGAGCATCTGAAACATATCAAAGGACCCCAGAGAATTTAAGATAATTTAATTCAACCAGGTTATCTCTGTTCAGTGGTTTTTAAGAGAACTTTCTCTTTGGCCCACATTTATCTTGACTTTTCTTTTTGAAAAATACATAACTAGCCAGACTTCCTTAAAAATCTAAGATATGCAACCTGGCAAGGAAAAAAGTAACGCATTTTAATAATACTCACATGTTTCCTCCAAGAAGTTTTGAGTTGAGGGTGATGGTAACTGCGCCAAACCAGACAATGACAAACACTTCTGCAAACTGGGGCCCTCCATCTTTTTCGCTATCTACAGAGCCTCTCTGAAGCATTCTGCAACAAGGAAATGGCATGAGAATTGCCTAATCTTTTATTTAGAGCAACATATTTAGAGCAACAAAGGCATGGGTTCTCAAACTTTGAATCAGGGGGCTGCCCAATACCTCACCTGAAGATCCATAATATGCAGGTTGTATGAAAGGGAAATGCCAGATTATGGCAAGCCTCCCTTATTTCAAATTCCAAACGCCTCAGGACAAGGGGTACACCATTTGGCCTTGTGGGAATGTTTAAAGGGATTACTGAAGACTTTTTTTTGGTTAAGCAGAGGTTACCCAAAGGGCTAAATGTGGCTCGGGGACATGAGGTTGTTGGTCCATATAATACTTAAAATGGTCTTAAATTCAAGTTGACATTATTTTAAAATTGGGAGGTTTTACATAAAAATATACATTTCTAGATTTTCTTACAAAATCAGAAGAGTTTCTAACACTAGGCCTAACATCCAGTGGACACAGCAGCAAGTTACTTCACAAGGGGCTTCTGGTCACCAATTCACAATGCATGCTTTTACACATCTGAATTTGTAATCCTTGGGTTAATATTCTGGTTCTGACATTTAAAAATCACAACAGTCTATAAACCTATGTAGTTGCTGATTTTTTTTAAATCAAAACATACAGATTATCACTAAAAGACTACTTTGAAACTGAGTAGCTGAACAGTCACTTAAATATCCTCTGTCTAAAAATTTTACAGTTGAATTTTGGACTTAGAACACTTGTACTCTGTGTTATGTTTTTAGTAAAATAGTAAGTAACATCAAGCTCACAACCTCTTCTTATTACAAAGTATAGAGAAGTCACGTGGTAAGTCTTGCCCTACTATGCTGTTTGCCAGTACAGGCTTTTGTATTTTACGGTTGTGCATACTCAATTCCAAGTCCTAACAATCCAATGCAAGGCATGCTGGCCCTCACCACTTGTTATCTGGAACCCCTACTGCTTCAGCATGTATGATGAAAAGAACACTAACTGGCCTGGAAGTCAGGAGACTCAAATACTGATCCTAATTCTGTCACTAAGATATGTAAACTGGAGCAAATCACTTGATGCCCAGGTACTCCAGTTTTCTTCTCTGCAAATAAGGGGGGGTTAAACTCCATAATCTCTAAGGTTAATCTTTCAAAACTAAAAAAGTATATGTTCAGAGCTTCTAATATAAAACCTTTTATCAGGGCACTGGATTATTTCCCTTGATATGGTTATTAAGGGCATAAGATAAAGCACTCCATGTTTTTACCCAAATTGGCACACGCTTGACTTACACTTAAAAATGGATAGAGAAGCCAGTAAGAAACTTGTTGAATTTAGAACGGTAAAAGTTTAGGCCTGGAAAGCACCCTCAGTCATCTCCTTTTGTAGACATGGAAAAGGAGACTCAGAGAGGCTAGGTAGGCAGAGATGTGTAATCATCACAGAGGTAGAAAACGAGCAGTTAAGGAAACCTGAGGTTGAATCCCAGGTATACCACTGATTACGTGATCTTGGTTCAGTCCTCAGTCTCTTTGAACCTGAGCCTGTTTGTCAACAAAGGAAAATAATACTCACTTCTTGTATAAGATAAGAAAAAGTATTTAAAAGTTGTCTGTAAGCTGAGAAAAATCATTATACAAATTTTGGTTATTAGTAGCCCAAAGTCATTCTGCTGATAGAAGAGTCAGGATGAGAACCCAGACCTGAATCCTATGCAGGATTTTTTCCACTCCACCAATGGTTATACTCCCCTCTCCAGTGGCACTTTACTTTCCTTCCTTTGTCCTCTCCCTTTACATACAATGTGTGTGGCGAGCATAACACTTTCAAACGTGATCTTGCTATGAACTCTACCACTTCTATTGTATTCTCCTTTATATTCTTAGTAAAATTTTAAAAGAAATATGTTTGCAAATAATCGATGCTTAAACCTATTGATGTTTAATTAATTTAGTTTCATGATGAGAAAGTACATGAGACTACATGTTGAATAGAAATGCCTAAAACGGGCTAAGAAGTCATTGATAAATGAAGGTGGGTATAATTTTCACATCTTTAATTCCATCACTCTTTGAATTGATCCAGAAAGCTATTTGACGTTTTAGATTTAAACACATAAGGAGTATAATGTCATAGAAGTCCTAAACAAAATATTCAGCCAAAATCCCCTTTACTTTTGAAACTCCACTAAAAATATTTAACCTAACTCAAATGACAAAGAGAGGAAATATTAAGTACTTACAATGCAAGTGTCACACAAAGGATCAAAGGGCCCCATAAATCCCCTACAAGGCAAGAAAAGACAGAAGATTGTTAAGACACAACCATGTAGTACTTCCTATTTTTATTCCAATATGTACCTCTCCCACTCTTGGAATTCAGATATCAAGGTTCTCTCTGCCCAACCCTTCCCACCTCTCCTATCCCTCTACTTGCCCTCACTACTCCCCAATTCCGAATACCCTTCTTCATATATCCTTCAAGTCTTGTTTCACTTCATATCCCACCAATCACCCCTCTCGCCACCTACTGAGCCACATTTCAGCATACTACAGTTAAAGACCAATGGGCAAGGAGTCAAAAGACTTAAGTGCCCCACCCTGCACCATGAGAAAGAAGCCTAAAGCCAAGTTACCTCACCAATCTGAGACATTAGACAAGGCAAGTATAGTCAAGCTTACCTCACAAATATGAAAAATGAAGCTGAGAAGGAAGTGACTGGCCCAGGTTTACACAAGCAGTTAGGTGTGGGAGTGGGACCAAAACCTAGGTCTTCTGATTCCTGCTACAAAGTCCTTTCCACTCTGCAACACTGCTTTTCTTTTCTGATCACTACATTGAACTAGTACAGAATTGCTGTTCTTACAAGTGAAAAAACAGTCCAATATTGGTAACTTCAAAGGGTTAAATGAAATAACATGAAAGCTTTCTGAAAACTAAAAAGGCTCTGCCAACATCAGGTCTAAGCATGGTGGTTCTCAATCAATAGCTGTTGGGTGTTTAACACACCAGCAGTTCAGTAACATACAGCTTAAAGTGCAATTACTTTCCTCAAATAATATGAAAAAAGGTACATATACCACTTCTAACTTTAACCTCACATGTACATAACTTTACCTGAAAGAAGTATGCATATGTACATACTTAACATTGTTTTCTTAAGTAATTTTGACACCACTGTGGAAAGTTTGTAAAAGACGTAAAAAAAAATGATAATCCTAATACCGTAATAAAACTATTGTTGTTCTTGTTATATTTTTTAATTTACCAACTGAAAATCTGAATTCAAGTACAACTGACAGTAATAAACTAGCCTTTTTTTTTAATGCACTGAAGATTGTTTTTAATTTGTAAAAAATCCGTAACAGTATTTTAAAACTATTCTTATTCTTGTAAAATACATATAACACAAAATTTGCCCTTTTAGTTGCTTTTAACTGTACAGGCACTGCACTTTTAAGTGTACAAGCATCACACCATCCATCTCCAGAACATTTTCATCTTCCCAAACTGAAACTCCAACCCTTTAACCCCCTCAACCCCTGACAACCATCATTTTACTTTTTGTCTCTATCAATCTGACTATTCTAGGTACTTAGCGTAAGTAGAATCATATGTCCTTTTATGTCTGGCTTATTTTACTTAGTATGTCTTCAAGGTTCATCCATGTTGTAGCATGTGTCAGAACTTCACTCCTTTTTAAGGATGAGTAATATCCCATTCATATATGGTATATACTGTGCTGTACACATCATGTATTGTTGACCCTGATGGACATTTGAGTCTGTTGTTTCCACCTGCTGCTAAGAACATGCATGTACCAGTATCTGTTTGAGTCCCTGCTTTCAATTCTTTTGGGTAAATACCCAGAAGTGGAAGTGCTGAGTCATATGGTAATTCAATATTTAAGTTTTTGAGGAACCACCATGCTGTTTTCCACAGTGGCTGGCACCATTTTACATTCCCTCCAGCAATGCACAAGGGTTCCCATTTCTCCACATCCTCAGCAAGACTTGTTATTTTCCGTTTCTTTGATAACAGCCATCCTAATGGATCTGAAGTAGTATCTCACTGTGTTTTTTTAAAAATTATTTTTAAGTCATGAATTTTTTCCTTGCCACTTTGCCAAGTTCTATGATAACAGGGCAAGGCAGCAGGACAAATTTTGGCCATGACTTGCTCGTCCTTTGTAAAAGCCTATCTATCCCCATGAGATTTGGGAGTGGACCTTAACATGATATATCTATATTCATTATTAATCACCAAACTAGCGCACTGGTTCTGCATTGTGACTGAAGTAACCCTACTGTGAACTGAGCCACGGCAGCGGCTAGAAGTATATCTTCACATCTAGGATAACAGTGGTAGAGTGGGAAGGGCACTGAACTTGAAAATTTAGGTTCTAATCCTGCCTGTGTGATACTGACAAGACAGTCAGCTCCTCTGAGATTGAGGCTAATTTTCTTCATCTGTAAAACAGGAACAATAACTCCTACTTCACAATGTTGTTGTAAGGATTAAAAAACATAATGTGTGTGTGAAGGGAAGGCACCACAATAATAGCTATTATTTATGGAGAGCCTTCTAAATAGCAAATGCTATGTGAGGTGGTTCATATGCATTATTATTTCTAATCCTCACCAGGTATAGTTATTATTTCTACTTTTAACCAGAGGAAGAAACCTGAACCTCAGAAAAGTTAACTGCCTTATCCAAGATCACACAGCGAGTGATGGGACCACTAGTCAAATCTAGATCTGTCCATGCTCTTTCCACTATATACCAGTCGTAGCAAATCACGTTTCAGCTCCAACCCACAGTGTACTATGATGAAAAAGATTCTGATGCCACGTCCAGTCTCCACACAGCAATGGCACGTTTAATGTAGCGATGCCATCCCTATACTACAGCTGAAATGCTTCCAAAATAGAAGGTACATTCACGTACATCATTGTTACTAGTCTCAAATAACTGATTCAATTTTTCTGATAAAGGGTACTAAGAAAACCAAGAATGCTTGAAAAGAAAAGGTCCAATAGTTTTAAGAATAAATTCTAAATAAGAGTGTAATTTACTACATTGTTTTGATAAACTTCTTAAAGCAGTCAACAGACTAAATGACAGTTCTGATAATAGAAACGTTAACAAAGTACTATTAATGAATATATGTATGTTCATGTATAACTGAAAAATTGTGCTCTACACTGGAATTTGAAAGAACATTGTAAAATGACTATAACTCAATAAAAAATGTAAACAAAATAAATAAAGTGCTATTAATTTGTTAATCTTTAATGGGTATTAGCTATTATTCTAATTTAGCATTTAAACATGTTGCCTTTCCCTTGGAGATTGTTAGCCTGAACAAAGTCCCTATGTGTTTGTCCCTTCTAGAAGTATTTTTTGCAGTGTCTATTATAGCAGGTGAGAATATACAGTCTATATTTACTGATGAGGACAAATTCTTGAGAATATTCAAGCAAACTCTTCCAATCTCTGAAATTCCATTCTAAATTCTTAACTTTTTCCAAAAATCTCATTTATATATTCTTCATCCTACAAAATGGTATCAGTTTTACTACCACAGAGCCTTTGCTTTATAAAGTACTTATGATAAGGTATGGTTAGAAGCAGAAAATCCTCAAAAATCACATATACTTACAATCTCTCAAAAGAGTATTACTTTTCCTTGGGTACAAAACATGCATGAATTTTTTCCCAACAGCTTTTAGATCACGCATCTGAAAGACATAAATAATTTGTTGTATTGTGATGACCAAGGTTGCCAAGCAGCCCCTCACTTAACTTGCTAAAATTTCTTTTATTTCAATCTCTTGGGAGCCCTTCATTGAATTGCAGAACTATAATTCCAGTTTAATTCCTTCACTATACAAACAAACCAGAGAGGTAGGGTTTTTCTATTAACTCCTTTTTCTATTAACTTTTCCTATTAACTCCTTAAGCCAACATCTAACTCTTTAACACATCCCATCAGTTTTGTTTTGATTTTTAAAACTTTGCAAAAGAGAAAGATAGCCCTCCTAATATGTTACTTAATGAAAAACAAATATCAGCATTAGTAAAATTTGCTTTGCAAAACACAGCACCTGCCTTTCAGTTCATACATGATGAGGTCCACAGGGCCAATTAGCCTGCTCCTGAGCTACCATATTCTTCACAATACATAAAATAAGTTAATTTTAAACATTCCCACTTCAGCTGGTAAATGAATCCTAGAAGCCAGATTTTAAAAATCAAGACATTTGAGGAAGGGTACGGTAATACAAATATAACCTCTGAAAACATAGTTGAGGTAATTCTGTCCCAATTTTTTAACCTAGAAATATCTTCATGTCGTTAATAGTTCCCTGTAAACATGATTTTTAATGGATGTGTACCATTCCACCACATAGATATGTTACTTAACTGATTACTATCCTGTGGTTCAACTTTTCCCCATTATAAAGAATGCTGTAACAAACATCTTTGTATAAATATTTTCTGTATTTTTTAAAATATTTGTGTATTTAAAAAAATTTTTTTCTTCACTTTATATCTGGAAAAGCAGAATTATCACCTTATAAAAAGATTTGGACATTTTAAGTTTCTTAATACCCATTACAGCCAAAGTGCTTTCAAAAAAGCCTGTGTCAAATAATTCTCTAGGAAAGAATCTTAAATTTCAACAAATAAAATACATCGAAAATCAGTGAACCAGACAAAAACATTACAAAGCGCTATTAATTATTTAGTCCCATCACACTGAACAGAAGTTCTCTCAACTCATCTAACTTACAATGGTATTCTGAACAGATTCATTTAATGTGGAGCTGTCAAATTCCCGAACTCGAGATCTCATAGGAATAGTGATTTCTCCTTCCACGGGGATGTCTTGTGAAATAGATATATCTGAAAGGCCTGCAAACTGAGAAGAGTTAGGACAAAAAAAAAATTAAAGCCTGTAATAAACTGTAGGATTCCCCAAAGACATCATCATTTCCTAGAAAGTAGGGATTATGTCTTTTTGTAGAGTTTTATACAGTTTTTAAAGTAAGGTGTTAGGTCACCAGACATTGAACAATGCAGTTAAACTAAAATTCTCAAATCCTTACTTAATTTAAAGGAGAAGGCATATGATGGAAAAAAATTACAAAGTAAATGGCATAGATACTTTCTTGCTTTCAAATATTTGGTTTCTTTCAAGCATGAAATCTTCACAGGACACGAGCTAGCAAGATTGCAGAGCTAATAAAAAGTGACCTTTCAGCAATCACACCTTCACACAGCCACAATTCTGTTGCACTTCTGCTCCTTAGTGGGCTCTAGTGGCCTCTGCTGGCTAAAAAGGAGCATTGTGTGAAGTCCAAAGGGAAACTGGGAAAAACAGGGAAATAGCAAAATAACATCCTTATTTATACTCTTTTTACCAGGTTATTGGCAACAACAGATTAAATAGCATTTCCAAAGTGAACTGCAAGACTGCAAACTTTTAAACTCCTATGTTCATATGCCAAATTTGATTATTGCAACTGAAGCTCTGGAATCCTCAAGCTTCTAAGAAAACAGAAGCAATCCCTTCTCATATGGTTTTTGGCCCAATGGGCACAATATTTAGTGGGCAACAGTTACAGGTAAATGAAATACAAGACAGCGTACTAAAATTTTAGGAAGAATAAGGCTATTCAAAGAGCTTATGAAAAGCAACTTAATCACACTCTTCATAAGGGAAATGCAAATTAAAACTACTCAAAATAAATTTTTTCCTGTTAGACTGGCAAAAATCCAAGTCTGACAACATATTCTGCAAGTGAAGCTGAGGGGAAAGAACACTCACACACCGCTGGTGGTAGGGGAAAATGGTATTATGTTCTATGGAAGATGAATCTGGCAATACCTAGCAAATTTACATAGGGATCACTCGCCACTTTTAGGAGTCTAAAGATACAGTGGTAAAAACACAAAAAATACAAAATACACACAAGGCTCCTCATTACAACACTACTTGTAAAAGCAAAAAACCTACGAATAGCTCATTACCCATCAATAGAGACCTACTTTAATAAAGTATGGTACGTCCACCTAATGGAGTACTATGCAGCTGTAGTAAGAAATGGAGTTATTTTTAAAGAACTATTATGGAGGGTTAAATAAAACAAAGAATGTGGAAAAAAGTTTGTATACATGCCACCATTTATCTAAGAAATGAAGGGATATAAATATATACACATCTGAATGCTCTATTAAATGTACAAAATATTTCATGTGACTTAAGTCACATGTCATGTAAGAAATAAGTCATGATTTTTTAAGAGGCTTCCTATTTAGAAAAGAAGAGAATAAGGTGGGGGAAACAAGGAGAGAAGTTAGGCTTCTTTGAATACACACTGTTCTGCATATATGACTTGAACTCATATAAATACTTCATGTAATTATTAAACAAAATCAAAATTTAAAAGTAGCCCTTAAAACTGAAAGAAGAATGAAACAAATGAACCTACTGTATATTGAATTAAACATACAAGCACAGAGAGCAACCATTTCAAGTGATTTTACAACACTGTAACTTGACTTCTGATTAGGATGCAGAAAGTTGGAATGAGCAACCCTCCCACTAGAACAATGACAAAAAGTTAGATGAATTACAAAATCATAACTTTCCTTGAACCCATAGAGAGCTGACATTATAGGGCAACCAAGTAGCATGAATGAAATCTAAGGAAAGACAGGCACTTCCAAGAAGATATGGGACATGAGCACTGGCTTATCTGTAGCAAAGTAGAAGACAGCACTGGGCATCACACACATGGTTAAGAATTCAGCCAATGTTTAAAATGAATTGCTAAAGGCCAAATGTGGACTATCATGAGAGTACAGAGTCCCTGGAAGCATCAGACCTAAGGGGAGTTCACATCCACTTGCAGGCTCTTCTCCACAGACTTCTTTCCATTGGTCCAGGTGTGGGGGAGGGGAGCAGCTGCCACTGCTGAGAAAAGAACAGGGCCCTGCTCAGACCCTTCTCCCCTACAGAAAAAAAGCCTTAAAGCTGCTAGGGGAAAAGCAACAAACTCTGTGTCTCCAGAGCACAGGTGAAGACTCACTGTGGCTAGAGAAAGGGAAAAGACAAATCTCTCTACTTTGGTGGGAGGGTAAGGAAACCATTCTGAGGCCAGACTATTAGTCTCCTTCAGCTGTGGGCAAGACAGGATCCCTGAGAAAGTCCCACCCAGGGGACCCAGAGACACATAGCCTACCTAAGGTGGAGGCTGGACCAAGAAAACAAAGAATACTCACCTCCCAGGTCCCCACCACCAGGCTAGTAAGTATGGAGTAACAAGCAACAGCAGTCTAGTGTTAAGGGAGGGGCTGGAGCTTGGAGAAAAACCCACTATTTTATGCAACAGCAAAGGGAAGGCAGAAAACTAAGTGTGGAAAAGAAACATTAAGAAAAACACTGGGAAAACATAGCACCCACCCTAAGCACAAAGTAATAGGAGAGGAACTTGAAGCCGGTGATGCATTGAAGGTTCCCAAAGCAAGGACAAAAAACAAAGACAGTTCACTTTACGAGACTGATTTAACTCCATAGTAACAACTTAGCAGAAAAGATGTGCCATTTCCAGGCAGTCTCTACTGTTATACGTGATGAACAGCAATCCACACGTGCAAAACAACCAACCCACTGTGACAAGACAAAGCAATCAAACCAGACTCTGAGGTGATCCAGCTGTTAAAATTATAGAAAAAATTTAAGATGAATATGATTACTATATTAAAGGCTCTAGTAGAAAAGGTACTTGCACAAATGATGGTGAATTTCTGCAGAGATGGAAACTCTAAAGATTCAAATGCTAATGCTAAAATAAATGAACACAGTAATAACAGATGAGGAATGCCTCTGACAGCCTTAGTATACTCAACACAGCCAAAGAAAGAAATCAGCGATAGGTCAGTCAAAATTATCTAAAATAAAACAAAA
Organism: Camelus bactrianus; assembly: GCF_048773025.1. Lineage (NCBI taxonomy): Eukaryota > Metazoa > Chordata > Mammalia > Artiodactyla > Camelidae > Camelus > Camelus bactrianus. The sequence goes on from NC_133575.1 coordinate 43,932,001, forward strand.
AGAGTTAAAAAAAATACATATATCAAATCATTGTGTTGTACACCTTAAAAGTATACAATGTTATATGCTAATTATATCTCAACAAAACTAGAAAAAAAATACTACCCCAAAACAGGATAGAGCATACAAGAGCAGTGGTCAATATTAAATAGTCTAGTACATATACAATTGGAATCCCAGAAGAGAGAGAGAGAATGGATCTGAGGAAATATTTGAAAAATATTGGCATAATGGAAGACATCAAAGGACAGATCCAAGCCCAGAGAACCCTAATCAACATAGATACCTAAAGACCAAAACAAACCAAACATCCACAAACCTAGACAAACTACTGAAAACCAGAGATAAAGAGGAACATCTTAAAGGCAGCCAGATAAAAAAGACACTGCAATCAGAGGAAAGAGATAAGACATCTCACCCAAAACTACACAAGTCAGAAGAAAATGGACACACCTTTAGATTGCTGACAGAATAAACTGCCAACCCAGAATTCTAAATCCAGCAAAAATAGCTATCAAAAATGAAGGCAAAATAATGACTTCTTTCAGGTAAGCAAAAGCAGAGACATGCACTACAAGAAATATTAAAGGATAATCTTCAGAAAGGAATATGGTATCAGAAAGAGACTTGTATTTACACAAGGAAACGAAGATCTCCAGAAGTGGTTAAAATGAAGGTAAATATAAACAGCATTTTTTTCTTCTTTTTAATTATTTTCAAAAGATGATTGCCTAATGCAGAGGTCACCAAACTTTTCCTGTGAAGGACTCAAATGGTAAATATTTTAGGCTTTGAGAGCCCAGTGGTTTCTGTTGCAACTACTTAACTCTGCCTCTGTAGCATGAAAGCAGTCAAACACAACACATAAACAATTAAGTGTGGCTGTGTTCCAATGAAACCTTATTTAGAAAAACAGGTAGTAAGATTTTTAATTATAAAAATATAACATTTAAGAAACAATTGGAAACTTGAACACTGACAGGATAATTGATATTAGGGAACTGTTGATTTTTTTAGATATACTAATGATATTGTGGTTATGTTCTTTTCTTAGCTTTTAGAGATACATATTAAACATATACTAATGTAATAATGCCTGGAACTTGCTTCAAAATAGTAGAGAAGGTAAGTGGGTAGGGCTATAGAAGAAAGAAAATTGGCCATAAATCGATAATTACTATTGAAGGCTGGGTACACGAGGGTTCATTTTACCATTATACTTTTGCATATGTCTGAATTTTTTCTTAAAAAAAAGTTAAAAAGCAAACATTCATAATTTTGGAGGCCATGTAAGTTCTTTTTTCTTCTTGCGCCCCACCCCCAAGCCAAAATAAACCTGAATATAATCCAGCCTCTAGATCTTAGAGTCTACAGGAAATATATGGATAGACGAACATACTAAAAATACCACAAGGATACAATCAGCCAAATACAGAAAAAGGAGTATTCTACAATATAAATGACTGAATTTAAACACATAAATCACATTAAAAAGAGGAGAACACTTACATATTAAGAGACTTATTAACCAAAAATGCAAGTTGTTAACCTTGTTTCAATCCTGATTTGGACAAATTGTAAAACCACATTTTTTTTTGGAAAATTGTGAGAAGATGAACAGAGATTAGATGATATTAAAGAGTTATTATTACTTTGTTATGTGTGAAGACAAAGAAAACAAAGAAAAAGTCCTCACCTGTTAGAGAAACATATTGAAGTATTTACGGGTAAAGTGATAATACATCTGGGATTTGCTGTGAAACACTCAGAAAAGATCATAAAAGACAAGGAAAGACTGAAGAACCATTACAGACTCAAGGAAACTAAGGAAAGATAACAACGAAATGCAATGTGAGGTCCTAGATAAGATCCTGAAACAAAAAAAGGGTATTCACTGTAAACATGATAAAATTCAAACAAGACCTGTAGTTTAATAGTGTTTTACCAATGTTAATTTCCTGGTTCCAATCATTTGTACTACTGTTATGTACAACGTTAACACTAGAGGAAGCTGGGTGAGGGGTATGTAGGAACTCTCTGTATCATTTTCACAACTTTTCTGTATGTTTAAGATTAGTTCAAAATAAAAAGGTTAAAAAAACACTCCAGAAAAAAATAAGGTGGGGAAATAGATGAAATAAGAATATCAGAATGTTGATAGGTACATGGGGTTTGTTATACTCCTCTTTATTTTATTTGAATATTTGAAAGCTTCTGTAATAAAATTTTAAAACATATCACTTCCTTGTTTTTACCATTCCCTCAAACTACTCTCCTTCCTCTCCTCTTCCCTCCTCAAACTCTCCCCCTTCACTCTTCCACTCACTTAATCTTTTGTAACCTGTACCGGTCTTCCCACTTTACTGATACCGTTCGTCTAGTATTGACCTCATAATCAAGAAATACAAGAATCCTTTCTCAGCTTCACCCTCTGAATATTCTTTAGAACTTAATGTGTAAACCACCCCTTTCTGAAGCCATTATTCTCTCTTCACTACTATTACAACGTCCTTTCAAGCTCCAGGATTGCTTGTTTTGGGTTTTCTTACTGCCTGCTACTGCTAGGGTAGGCACGGCAGTATAGAAGGAATGGGCTTTGAAGCCAAACGGCGCTTTGCCCTCACCAGGAAACAACACTGCTGTAAGAATTAGGTAACACCTGTGTGTCAACTAGCACACAGTCAATGTTCAACATCTGGAGAGCCTGGGTCAAGAGTACCGGCTCCTGGAGCCAGGCAGCCTGAGTTCCAATCCTACCTCCATCATTTACTACCTGTGTGACAATCAGCAGGTTCCTTAAGCTCTCTCTGTATCTCAGTTGCCTCATCTGTAAAACTGAGATAACAGTACCATCATCATAGTGTGGTCCTGAGAAAGAAATATATTAATACAAGTAAAGCACTTAGTAGCAGCCTCACACCAGGGGCTAGAAAAACCTTAGCTCAGGTTCAGGATTCCTAGGGAGTGGATTCAGGTTCTGTCACTGTTCTATAATAAAGAATTTGGCTGGCCTTTGTTCCCTGTTCCTGGGAGGTAGCCTCTAAACTCTTGGAATTTCCCAAATGATAGCAGTATTTTTGTTATTCATAGAGGGCCCTAACAGTTCAGCTAACAGGGGAGTCATGGTAGACCCCTAGTTTATGCTAATGAGATGACTCAGCATGGGGGCTAACTTCTCCAAAAAGACCAAACACAAGATGAGACGATTGGGGTTTTAAGTCCTGTGACATAAACCTGGCCTCTTGGGAGTGGGGGAGCCAATGATCCAGTCAATCATGTGATATACTGAAACCTCAATAAAAACTCTAGATAAGTAGGTGAACTTCCCTGGTTGGCAATATTCCACATATTGTCACACATCGATGTATCAAGAGGGTAACAGGGTCCTATCCTCACTCCACCAGAAGACAAGGAAACTCTGTGTTAGGGACCCTCTCAAACCTCAACCTATGCATCTCTATTTGGATTGTATCCTTTTGTTATAACAAAGGTATAATTTTAAGTATAGCATTGTCCTGAGTTCTGTGAGTCATTCTAGTGAATTATGGAGCCTGAGGGGATCATGGGAACCCCTGAATTTGTAGCCAATAGGTCAGAAGTGAGAATGGTCCTGGGAACCTCCAAACCTATGGCTGGTGTCTGAAGCAAGGACAGTCTTACGAAGACTGCCCTTAACCTGGGAAGTTTGGCTTAACTCCAGCTACCTAGTTTCGGACGTCACTGCAGTCACTAAAGTGCCATGTGGTTCCCACCCATCCCCCATCCCAACCCTTCCTCAGTGTCTCTTCTCCAGAGAATCAATGACACTGTTTAGCGAGATGAGCCAAGATCTGAGACTCTCCAGCCCCACATACGAGACAGTACTACCAGGCCCTTAGCTAGTGGACCCTGCTCTCTGATTAGCCCTTCAGTGGGGATGAAAGGTGACTTGGACCCAATATCCTTCCCGCTTCCTCTTCACAGGCAGGCTTGTGCACATACATGCACAGAAATACACATGCATACTTTGCTGCCTAGCTTGGGCCAGTAAGGGGAGCAGATAGAGGCAGGGCCAAAAACACACAGTAAAAGCAGGGACTGCAGCCTTCAGAAAGTGGTAGGGAGGCAGATGGGTCACACTATCGACCAAAATCCTGGAGAGAAAGGAGTCAACAAGGTGGGATGGGGCATCAAGCAGGAAACAGCTCAGTCTAAGAGGCCTGGCTCCAAGGGGTGGGTGTGGGGATGTGGGTACTTACTGACAGTCTCTAGCCAGTCCCTTTGCCTGGGACCAGCCTCCTTCCAGACCCCAGGTTATAGCCATTATTATAGCTCTTTTTCCTGCTCTATAAATAGATAGGCAATAGACAGGCATTACCCAAGATTCTGTATTTTCAACTGTACGCAGATGACTCCTAAATCAACATGTGTAGTCCTGACCTCTTGTGAGCCCTGAAGTCTAGGTTTTAGTGTCCAACTGCCTACTTGATATGAACTGGATTGTCTGCCAATATCTCAAACTAAACATTTCCAAAAGTGAATTAATCAACTTGTAGGGCCCTCATCCTCCTCTTATGTATTTCTGTTCAGGGCATCACTGGCCTCCCATTTGTCCATAGCCTTGCTTTTCAAAATGTGATACTGGGAGCAGCAGCAGTAGCATCACCTGGGAGCTTATTAGAAATGCAGACTCTCAGCCTCATCTCAGACCTACTAAATCAGAATCAGCAATAAACAAGATTCCTCAAATGACTGCTAAGCACGTTAAAGTTTGCAAAACACTGATCTAAGACACAGTCTCCCTAGCACTGCAAACCCTCGAGGAGTCTGCCTTTCTCAGATCTTCATGTCTCCTGCTGCTGCTGTAGTCCAGGTAGTCATCACTTCTTCCTGGAACTACTACAACAATTTCATTGGTCTCCTAGATTCCAGACATTCCCCATGGCAACTCTTCCTCTATTATGTTGTCAAATTCACGATTTTAAGTTTCCATTGGTTCCTTGTTGCCTATTAAACCTCTCAGCATAGTAGTCAATAAGAGGAAATAACACTTATTGCATGATTATTATGTGCTAGGCACTATACCAAGTGTTTTACATGTGCTAACTCATTTAATCCACCTAACAACCCTATAAGTATTACTAGATCTTGATTTTACATAGGGAAACTGAGGCATGGAGGGGGTTGGTAATTTCCCCAATATCCCACAGCTAGTTAAATGACAGAGCATAGAATCAAATCTAGGCAATGTGACCTCAGAGCACACTACCATAACCACTGTTCCATACTGCCTTCCTAATTTAGTAGCTTTAAGGTTTACCTCCTAATACTGCCCTGTGGTTCAGCCAAAAGAAATCTATCTGTTGTTCCTAACCTCTGTACCTTCACTAATGAGAGGCTGTGTAGTATTAATGGAAATAGTCAGGGCTTCAGAAGCAGGCCTAGGTTCAAATTTCAGCCTGGCCACTCACTGCCTGTGGGACGCTAAGGAAACTGTCAAACCTCTCTGAGTCTCATCTCCTCACCTGCAAGTAAAACACAGTGTAAAAACCACCTAACTGAAATAGTTGCAGTGAAGTTTAGAAAATATGTGGGAAGATGTCTAGCACAATTCTGGCACACAGCATGTCATCAATAGATCTTATGTTCACCTGGAATTTCAAATCCTACCCAACCTTTGAGGCCCTCTCAAATACAACTTCTACCACGTAGCTTGTTTTGTCACTCCAACAAGACATGATAGCACCCTCTTTTAAATTTCATTAACATTTTCACATGTCACTTTCTTATATATTGTCTTTTTTTAGCATTGTACATTTGTTTCATCCCTACAAATTAGACTGTAAGCACCATAAGGACAGGCCATTTGTATCCCCTAAAGCAACTAGCATAGTGTACTACACACTGTAGGAGTTCAATAAACATTGCTGAATAGAAGTGGATTGGATACTGAGTAATGAGTGATCAGAACCACAAAAATTAATTGGCGGAAAGCTTCATAAAAGAGGAGTAGGGCAGTCTATAGATGAAGGACCTAAAACCAGCTAAGCACCTGTAACTATGTCACAGCAGGAACTATGTGTGTATTAGTTCACTCAGTACACTCACTAATTCTGTGACGAGTTATCATCTCCATTTTCCAAATGAGAAAACTGGGGTTCAGAGTGATTTCCTCAAGGTCACGACTGCTCCATGATAACTTTGACCTACTCACTCTCTTTCATTGTCATATCCCCAGGGCCTAAAACAGTGCCTGGAACACAGTGGATACTCAATAATTATTGGTGAAATGAAGAGATGAACAAACAGAGCTAGTAAGCAGAACCAGAACTAGAATCAGTTTCACCTGACTCCCAGTTCAGTTCTCTACTAAGTCGCCAATTTAAAACAGAGGAAAGGGATATACCATTTATTGAGCAACTACTATATAACTAAACACTATTTGGTAGACAAACATTGTTTGGGAGGAGTTACTGGGAGGCAGAATGTTGAGTTAGTTACACTCCTCAGTTATGGCACTGATTGTATTAGACACTTCACATAAGTTATGTCACTTCATCTTCCTAATAACTCCGAGGCAAGCATTTTTACCTCCATTTTACAGATGAAGAAATGCTCCAATGAAATGACTTGCCCAAATTCACACAAGCAGTAGAGTGGGTGACTCCAGGCCAGCTAAGTTTAACTCCAAAACCTGTGTTCTTAAATACTTGTCCAGGCTTTGGGCTTGTACTTGCAAGAGAAATCCTATCCTCCGTAGAGACAGAAGCAAGAGAGCATCGTGAAAAGGACTGCAAGGAGCTGTGACAGGGAGGGCAGGGATTAAACCACGACTACTGGGGGAAAATCAAGCTATAACGTCGCACGGGGAGCAAACTTTCATTAAACCCAGAATGCTGCTACTCGAACAAGGGCTAGTGCCAGGTCTTGAGAAAATGAGGGGACAGCAGAAGCAAAGATACTTAAATGGCCTAAAGCTCAGCAGTTAAAAACACGTAGGGGACGAGGACAAGCCCTCAGAGTCTGGTAAAGGAAAGGGAATTGGGAATTGCACAAAAAGGCTCATGAAGAACGAGGAGGGCGGGTGGAAGGAAATAGCCCAAAAAACAGGTGCAGTGTTGAGACTGGTTCTAGCACCAGGTCCAGGAAGGGCCTGTCGGGAGGAAGGGGTTCCAGCTCTCTCAGGCCACAAGCTCGTCACCCGACTTCCTGAAGGGGCACTCTGCCTCACCCTCGGTCCCTTTTGTGGAACATCCCAAGCTCACCAGGGGCCTGGGCGTTGCCGTCCCCGGGTCTCCTGGAGACTCCGCCGCTTCCGCCATCTTGGCCCTCCTTCTCTCGGGTCGCTCCCACAGGCCTTTGCGGCACCTGAGACGTGGAGGCCACCGCCCTTCAGCGCGTCTGCGCGTGGCGGCCGCGTCACCGAAAGGCTCCTGGGAGCGGCTGGCGGCCCCGGCTTTCGTCCCTTGTCCTCCGGGTGTTGAAGGGAGGCCCGTAACGCCTCACTTCCCTTCTTCGGGGCCTCAGGTCCCGCTAGACACGCTCCCCCTTTAACACTCAAGCCCGATTCTCAGCTCGCTGAGAGGGCCGACGGACCGCCGCTTCCTTCTCCCGCCCCCCCGCCCCACCCCACCCCACCCCGCGCCGGCTTCCGGCTTTCAGGAGTAGGCTCGGAGTGCAGCCCCCCTCCCCCACATCCCCAGCGCCGCACCTTAGGGAAAATGCCTGCTCCTCTCCCTGCAGCGGAGAGTCTTCAGGTTTGTCAGCTTCTGAATAAAGGGATCAAGCCCTCCGTATCAGCTGCTTCTTCCACTCCCGCCCCGCTTGGCTGATTCCCTGCGCTTCTCATCATGCCACCTAGCGGCTTCCCACTTCCTCGACTTCTGTAAACTTTTGTACGGTCTCCGCGTCGACCTCCAAGATAACTTTTCTCCCTTACCCGCTTTGGGGGTCGGGGTAGGGGAGAACGTCTCTGTACACATTGGCGAAAATTTTAATCCCACTACAATTTACTAAGTTGTTAAGCGATTTGGGGCGAGTACTGAAGATGTTCAAGGCTGAAAGAGGGTGGTTATTGTAAGAATAACTTTTTAAAGAAAACTCCTACATGCCCAACCTCTTTTCTGTATCTTATCCCGGGACTTTCTCAGTGTTACAGTCTTCCAATTTACCTCACCCAGGCTAAAATGAGGTCAAGCAATACATCCATCATTTATACAAGCAGTGTTAGGGATACTGAGTGCCTCGCTGGGGCAGGCGGATAACAGTTTTACACCTTTAACAGTCAGGGTAGAAGATGGGTGTGAAATAGAGTGCTTTATTTTGAGGGGTAGGCAGTCCAGGAAAGCAGACAAATAGTAAACTTAAGAAGAAAGAGCGGAATATGGCGTGACAAAATTCCCAAACTAATGAGGGTTAGGTGTGCGCTTGTTTGCGTGGTCTTGTCCTGTTTTGTTTAAGTATTATAATTCTCCTTCTCAAACCAAGCACATTGTCAGTACTTATGCAGATACTGATGGGAATAATAATAAAATGTAGGCCAGTAGATAATGAAACTTTTTTTATATTACAAGAGAATATTATGTACAATTCCCCAAGCCCAGCCTCAGCGTCCCACAATCACTCCACCCCTCCCATTCCCCTACCCGCCCGCAATGCCACCCAACCCGTCCTGACCTCCAGCACTCATTATCAGTCTATCAAGTCCCTTCTGGCTTCCCTAAGGCCGTTAATAACCTCTTTTATTTCCTTGATAACCTCCAAAATTATCACTCTCTAGTTATCACTTCCTAACTCAAAGCCACAATTTATGGCCACCTAACCTCATCTTTGTAAGTGGAGGAAGTGGGATTAACATTTAAACCAATAGGTATGGAAAATTTTGTTAGTTTTCCCTAAATTACAATACAACATGATGTACAACTCTGAAAACTGGAAAATATTGGGGAAACAGGCAGTTTCCTAGAAAAATGGCCAAAATGAAACTCACAAAGGAAGTAGGGAATATCATTAGGACAAAATTTTGGGAGAAAAAAATTAATATATAAAAGCAAGGTGCAGAACAGTTTATATGGTATGCTACCATCTATATAAAAAAGTAGGAGGCAATATATATCCATATGTTTGACTATTCAGAGACTATGTACTGATCGCTACGTATGAAACTGATAACAGTGGTTGCCTCTGGGGAGAGAAACTGAGGGGCTGGCAATAAGAGGTGGGAGGGAGTATTTAATGACTTTCAAGGGAGGACTATTCATTGTATGACCTTTCATGCAGTTTGAAATTTTTACTGTATGTGTGTGTTACTTTTTAAAAATTTTTCCCAAATATCTATCCTCTCCTCCTACCCCCAAAGTACTGGATGGTTTTGAAGGCTATTGTCAGGGAGGAAGAAATTTTCCTCTATCCGTCTAGGTTCTGCTGGCTTGTCTAAAAATTAAATTGACATGAGAAAGATTAACAGGAGAAAATCAAACAAGGTTTAATAACATGTATACATGGAAAGATCCAGAAAAACTGAGTAACTCACCAAAATGGCCAAGGCCCTCACCTTGAATATCATCCTCAGCAAAAGACAGAAGAGGATGTTTAGGGTGAAGAGAGTCTGTTATGAGAGGTTACCAGCAAAAGCACAGTAAACAAGGGTGATTGTGATACAGATTTAAGTCATTCATATTTTTTTTCCATTTAGATACACATTTTTTGAAGTCATTCATATTTATAGCCATGATCAGAGTAAGTATGATTAATTGGCCCAGTGAAGAGGTCCCATCTAGTAATATCAATAGTGACCCAAACAGAACTATAACTTCTTTCTTCTAGAATAATTTTCCTAAGGCCATTCAATTAGAGCCTTGGAGAGGAGAGATCCACCAAGGTAACTCTAAAGTACTTGGAGGTAAGTAACTGACCATAAATCCAACAATTAGATTAATTTTTAAACTCTGCATGAGATTTGTGCCCATGATAGAAAAACATTTGCTTTATATGCAGAAGTCCAAGAAATGAAAAAACACTATAAATAATCATACCGGTTAGGTCCAACATCTTGGGATAGCTGTCTACTTCTGATGTCTTCTTCTCATCCTGGGGTGGGTGTAGTTTCTCATCTGTTTGAGCATTGTTTTGAGGTGAGTTTGAGGTCAGCAGTCCTCTGTATAGATCAGTCCACTGCAGGGGTCGTTTCAAGTGGGAAATATAAATCAGAGAATCAATTCCCTTCAGTTATGCTGTGCAAAAGCTGATTAAGGCTACCTGACAAGGGTCCTTCAATCTAGGTTGGAGAGAGTCCTTTAAATGATGTTGATGACTCTAAAGACATGGCTGGTTTTTTTTTTCCCCCTTTTTATTGAAGTATAGTCAGTTAACAATGTTGTGTCAATTTCTGGTGTACATCATGTTTCAGTCATGTATATAAATACATATATTCATTTTCATATTATTTTTCATTATAGATTACTACAAGATATTGAATATAGTTCCCTGTGCTATACCAATAAAAATTGTTGTTTATTTATTTTATATGTAGTAATTAGTATCTGAAAATCTCAGACTCCCAATTTATCCCTTCCCACCTCCTTTCTCCCCTGGTTACCATAGGTTTGTTTTCTATGTCTGTGAGTCTGTTTATGTTCTGTAAATAAGTTCATTTGTGTCTTTTTTTTTTTTTAGATTCCACATATAAGTGATATCTTATGGTATTTTTCTTTCTCTTTCTGGCTTACTTCACTTAAAATGACGATCTCCAGGTCCATCCATGTTGCTCAAATGGCATTATTTTACTATTTTTATGGCTGAGTAGTATTCCATTGTATAAATATACCACAGCTTCTTTATCCAGTTATCTGTTGATGGGCGTTTAGGTTGTTTCTATGTCTTGGCTACTGTAAATAGTGTTGCTATGAACATTGGGGTGCATGTGTCTTTTCTAATTACAGTTTTCTCCAGATATATGCCCAAGAGTGGGATTGCTGGATCATATGGTAAGTCTATTTTTAGTTTTTTTAAGGAATCTCCATACTGTTTTCCATAATGGCTGCACCAAACTACATTCCCACCAACAGTATAGGAGGGTTCCCTTTTCTCCACACCCTCTCCAGCATTTATTATTTGTGGACTTTTGAATGATGGCCATTCTGACTGGTGTGAGGTGATACCTCATTGTAGTTTTGATTTGCATTTTTCTTATAATTAGCTATATTGAGCATTTTTTGTGTGTCTATTGGCCATTTGTATGTTAGACATATCTGGTTTAATTAAACCAACAAACTAAACTGACTTTAATACCAAGTGTTAATTTAATACTGAATATTTCCCAGATCATGTGAATCTGAAATTCATTTTAGTTTCTTTTATATTTCTGTGAATTTATCTAAGTGCTTAATTTTCTTTAAGCCAAATGAATAGAACTCTTACAAATTAATGCTGGCTGTACCACACATCTACAACTCATATATATATGTAGACACATACAAAGACACAGAGAACCCTTAGTTCCCATTCCAAAATTTCAGCCATGAGTCAGCGTGAGGAGAGGTACAGTAGTGCAAAACCCTTCAGTTACAGAAGAGATTGGATTCAAATTGGGTTTCTGGCAGATGAAACAAATCAAGGTCACTTGTTTAGATGACTAAACCCTTTTTACTAACATTTATGGAGAAGATATTTAAAATCTGTATTTGCCCTTGACAAATAAAATTCCAAATGACCTCTCCCTCCTTTGATTTTCCTTTGATATGAATCACCTTCCTGAAATTTGTATTTTAAAATGGTAACCAGATGAGAGTTCCCGGAGAAGTCCAGATAGAACATTTATATCTCAAAGGTACAGGAAGAGAAATGCAAGTTCATCTTAGGAGGATTTTTTGTTAACTTAGGGCCAGAATTTTTTTTCAATACCTACAAGCCTCTTAAGATAAATAGGGGAGGTTTAGGGGAGTGGAAAAAGGATTGGTGGGCTTTGAATTATTTCTGGAGCCACACCTCTAGTCCTAGAAAGACTAGATTTGTAAAATCAAGGACTGCTGCTTTTAATTCCTCAAAGAATTGGGTGGTCACATAAATGATATCAGAGGACAGACATACCCATCCACCTATGTTGGAATATTTTTCTTTTTCTCTGGGTATATTTAACTTAGGGGAGGGGGCCAAAAACATTCTTATCAAGCTCTGAATATCAGCTGTGGTCGATAGTATAGTCAGACAAGTGGCCTCTCATCTTGGTAATCCATTTATAAAAACTTTTGAGGATCCTCCCTGGGTTTAAGAAATGCTTTAACTATGGCCCTCAGTTCAGCCCTTGACCTGAAGAGGATATCTTACAGCCTCAAGTGGTCCCATTTCTAAAGGTAACTAATAGTCTCTTCAGAGTGGAAAAGCAATTCATACAGAGGGTTACTAGAATGAGTGCTCAAATAAAGGAGAATAGAGGGGAGCAGTAGGAACTATGTCAGTCTTACAGTCTTTTGTTTTAGGTACATTTTATATCTTTAATCTTTCATTAGCCTTCTACAACAAATCCTTCAATGAAGCTATTTTGGAACCTGGACGTCTTTTGGGGCTTTTGCATACCAATTAAAATAGGTAAAATTGTTTAAGATGAGCACTTTCTAAAATTTTAACAATTTAGAAGTCTTTCCAATTCAGAGGATCCATCATCTGGATCCACTATTAAGTAGGATCTTAATAGTGGCTCAAACCAATAAGCTTTTTTATGTCTTAACCAAGAATGTAAGAGGTGACCCACAAGAGAGTGCAAAGGATGCAGCCCTCACAAGATGCAGAAATTTTATTCTGAAAGATATTCTAAGAAACTAAAGAACTTCATTGTATACGTGGAAACAGCAAAGGTTGAGATGACAAAGGCCCCTTATGGATTGAGACCCCTTATGACAAACTCTCCTGAGAGCTGACACAATCAGACAAAGAACACGTAGCTTGGAATCTCACTCTATTTGACTGACTGCCAAATCTATGCCAGTACATGCACCTTCTGGTTGGCAGAGACCAGAGAGAATATTTTCACTAGTCAACAAGTCAAGTTCTCAGGACATATAATAAGATATGAAGAATATCTAATCAGACCAATGGTTTTCCTTCTTATGACAAAAGACACAAAAGACAAAGAAAAATAGTTACCATCTCTGGGAGGAAAAGAATTAACAAACCAAGAGTACTCTACCAAATTTCAAACCAAGGGTCAGTAAATCCAAGAAGCTATTGCTACAAATATGTCCTCCCACTAATCTAATTTTAGAAAAGAGAAAAAATCTTACCACTCTAATTTCCAACAGACCCTGCAGGCAAAGATTAAGGAGGCTGACTGACATGACAAGAATTCTTATCTTCTGCTGCTTTCTCCAACTGTGTACCCAGAAACCAGTTTTGGAATGTTGAAAGCCTCATCTTGGCCATTTCAGGGCAGGGTTTCCTTTAATTCACAATTTAAAAAAACTGGCAAGTATAAGTTCCAAATGTACACAAACCCAACTGGGGTACTAGTCAGAGGTTATCTGGCTACCCTGATTTCTCTGGGAAATTCTTACCCATTTTGAAGTTGGTTTGTTGGAATGAAATTGTGTGGTAGACCCATGTGCTGTTTGTGAAGTTAACTCCTCTAGGTGTCTCCCTGAGGTAGATCAGCTCTTTTATGCATCTCAACGCCCCCCTCTGGTAGCCTAAACCACCATGGTGCTCAGAAATGGGTGATCAACCCTTATATTGTGTGTCACTGGGTGAGCAAGTTTTTAATTAATGAGTGGGTGTCCCAGTGGGACCACTGCATGGTGAGGACTCACCTCCACCACGCCTGTAAATGTCTCAATTGCCTGAGAAAGCCATAACTGGCCAGGAGAAGCTGTTTCCCTTTTCTTTGGAGCAGAGAGCTCTCATATGGTATCTTCACTTTTATTCTGACAAATTCAGTTATAGTAGCCAAATTGAGGAAAGAAATTAGGCTAGCCTCCTGCCTAATCACCCAGTCCAAACCACTCAGTGTCTTTCAACTGAGCAAATCTTCCCAGTGTCTCCCACTTTTTCCCAGTGTCTCTCAACAGGGTAAATCCTTCTCAGTGTCTCTCAACTGAGGAATCTGTTACCATTTTATTCATCACCAAATAAAATTCAAGATTGTCAACCAATAACCAGGAAGTCCAAGACCAGAAGATATTTACTCAAATTCATCCAGATTTTTTGAGGAAGTGTATGGACACAGGATCCTCACTGGAACCAAAACTCCAGGTCATCACAGAGTTCAAGCAAAGGAAAGAAGTCTGCTCTGGGTCCCTTCATGGTCACAATAGTTGTCAACCGAAAAAAAAAGTACAATGTGAGAGCTATGAGTTTCAGTTTTATTTTGGGACTTACTGAGGACTATAGCTTGGGAGACAGCCTCTCAGATAGCTCTGAGGAACTGCTACGAACAGGTAGGGGAGGAACCAGTATATTAATGATTTTTTTTTTTTTTTTTTGGCTGGGAAATCCATTTTGTCAAGTATACATCTTGGTAAAAGGTTACTACTAGTCATGAGGATCAGATATGTCTGTTAATAATTTTAGTGCTTTTCTATGTATGGGAAAATGCAAAAACCTGGGGTCACTGAAATTCTTCCATAGATATACATCTTAACATCTAGGTGCCCATATATTCAAAATACAGAATGCTTCATCCTGAATTTCTTTCAGTGTGTGCTGTAGGTCAGTGACTGCAAGGGCTAATGCTTTGATACTTTTAGAACTCAAGTGATGGGAAATAATTTTTTTACAAAATAAATACATTAATAAAATATGAATAGATGTGTACTTACTTGCCATTATAAAGAAATCTGTATCAAACTAAAAGCCAACATCATGCTATACCTGGCATTCCCATTAAAACTAAGAATAGGAGAAGAATGCTTATTATCATGACCATATGACACTGTTCTGGAAGTGCTACGTAATGCAATTAGACTTTCTTCCCTCTGGGGCTAAGGCTAACTTTGATCATTCTCTCTAAGGACCTTGGTCCCCCTTGATATCCTTACCCATTAACCTCACCTTGACCCTCTCTCTGTCTAATACACAAGCAACATCCAGCTTTATAAACTCCAGGCATGTTTTGCACTTTCATTATTTCCCTTTCTTGACACTTGCCTCTCCCAAAGTATAGCACATCTCTGTATAAACACTCCACCCCTCCTTGTGTAAACATTGGTTCTCTTTACTCTTGTTGTAAAGAATTAGTGATAAACCCCTCCCTAACCTATTTACCTCCACCACTTTCCCTGTTGCTGCCCTGTCCCAGCCCTTCCTTTCCTTCATTCTCTAATGTTTTCCCACTTCCTTGAGGCTTTTATAACATTTATTTCCACACCAATATCCAAATTAGGTTCTCTCTCTACCTCCCTCATCATGTACTTTATCTCTGGGCTTTCTCAGAGCTTCTGACTCAAGATTGCCTGGCCACTGAGCTAGGAAGAGGTCAAGTTATAACACAACTGTAGAGTCAGTCAGTATTCAGGTTTCCTGGATGCCTTTTTAGACTACACATACCTGTTTTTTGTTTAACAAACAGGATGGGAGATTGGTATAAGATGAAGTAGAGTGCTCTATGTTTTTGGATAGGTGATCCTCAAAAAATCCAAAGTCACTCTAAAGACTAAAAAGATGTGAAGACATGAACAAACTCACAGAATAGTAATTGCCATGATAATTTTTTCAGTTAGAAATATATCCAGATGGTAGGGGCCAAGATGATGGAGTAGAAGGACACTTGTAGCTCACCCCCTCCCACAAATACACCAAAACTCACATCCATGGACCCACCCAGCGAACAAGAACACCTGCAGAACTCTGACAGAACATCACCCTCTTCAAAAGACAAAGACACCAAGAATCTGGTAGGAGAAAAGGAAAAAAAGAAGAAAAAGCAAAACAGTATGGGACCAGTCCCATGGGGAGGTAGCAACAAAGGAGGAATAGTGCTCATTTGCTGAATCTCCCACTCTCCAACGGAGAGGTAGCGGGACTGAGGGGGAACCTCCAAGGCTTGGATCTGTAAGGAGCACCCCTTGACCGACAGAACTAAGTTAAATGGGCACAGAGGGTCTCTACAACTCACAGCCCCAGAGGTGAAGCAACAGGTGGGCAACAGGACAGGCTACCTGAGCCGGGCAGAGGACTGGGGCAGGCTGCACAAAGGCAAGCCTGGGGGGCTGCAGGGTACTGTGTGCTGTGGATGAGTGGGTATACAAGGCAAAACAACCTAGGCCCTCCTAAACAACATGGCTGATGTGCCCTGGGGGGAAGGGTGCCATACCCCATCTCTGAAAGCGAGCTGAAGGTTTTTGGGAGAAGAGAGGCAGGGCTCAGCGACAGCTGCCATATCCTCCAGTGCTTAGCGCCCAGACGGGGGTGGGGTCGAAACCTGAATCCGAACCTAAGGGCTTAGCAGCCTCAAAGGCCAGAAACAGACTTGTTTACAGCCATGGCAGATAGGATCTTTCTGCCCTGGTACCTCAGAAAACTCATGCCACCAAGACAAACAAAGAGCTGAGTTTTGGCACAGAGCAGGGGCAGGGCTGTTCCACCATCTTCCCTGAGCCAACCTATGGAGCGTGGACCCAAGGCAGAGCTGGCAGATGCACAGAGCAGGGGAGCGACTGGCACCAGGAGAGGACTGGTGGCCACCCGCCTACCTGGCATGAGTGCAGCACCTGAATGCTGTGCTGGAAGAGGGTGCAACCTGCCCACCTACCTTGAGCAAGTGAAGCAACTGACCACAACATCAGGAAGTGGAGTGACCTGCCCGCCACCATGTAAGAGCACTGCACCCAAGCACAGTGTTTGGAGGGGGCATGATCTGCTTGCTGACAGGCATTGGGAGCAGCACAGACGAGGGTTGCCAACAGAGGGCATCTGAAAGAAGCAAGCTGAGTTCGCAAAACAAGGTGAAGACAGAAAGACCTCTCAATAAAATCATTAAGAGCTCACAGTCTCCACGAGAACACATCCTCCCTCCCTTTTTTAAAAATCTGTTCTATTTTCTATTCCCTTTTTAATTTTTACTTTTTAAACAATTGTATATCCTTCCAGTTTTAATACCTTTAAAATATTTATTGAAAAATTTATTATTATTATTATTTTTAAAAAATCCATCTCATTTCATTTTTATTTCTCTTGGTTTTGATCTCCTATTATTGATTATACACAGGTTTCGATTTTTTTCCTTTCTCCTTTTTTTAAGGTTTTTAAAAGACATCTCAACTTGATAGCTATTCTGCTTCAACTTGTTCTTCTATTATTGATTATACATTGTTTTCAAATTTTTGTTTCCTCCCATCTTTTAAAATTCTCTTTTTATTTTACCTTTTTTTATCTGTTCTATTTTCTATTACCTTTTTAATTTTTCCTTTTTAAACAATTATATGTCTACAGTTTTAATCCCTTTTAAATATTTCTATTAAAATATTTTTATTATTATTATATTTAAAAATCCACCTCATTTCATTTTCATTTCTCTTGGTTTTGATCTCCTTTTCTTGATTATACACAGGTTTCAAATATTGTATTTTGTTCTTTTCTCTTTTTTTAAGGTTCTTAAAAGATGTCTCAACTTGATTGCTATTCTGATTCAAATGGCACTTCTATTATTGTTTATACACTGTTTTCAAAACTTTTTTTCTCCCTTCTTTTAATATCCTCTCTCTCTCTTTTTTTAAGTTTTATTCCTGCATAGGCAGTAGGTAGATAAATAAATAAACTCTTTAAAGACCAAAATAGATAACTGATACTCCAGAAGCCACAGTGCCAGAAAGATATGAGCAAGATGAAGAAGCAGAGGAACCAATCCCAATTAAAAGAGCAAGAGAAATCCCCTGAAAGAATGATCAATGAAATACACATTGATGGCCTACTAGATAAAGATTTCAAAAAAGGAGTGATCAAAGTACTGAAGGAACTAAAAGAAATAGTGTTTAGAGTTATAAAATATGTCAACAATGAAATCAAGCTATCAAGAAGAGCCAAGTAGAACTGGTAAACTCATTTGCTGAGATGAGAGCTGATCTGAAAGCTGTAAAAAGCAGACTAGTTAATGCAGAGGAACGAATACGTGACCTAGAAGACAGGACAACAGAAAGCACCCAATCAGAACAGCTATGAGATAAAGAAACAAAAACAAATGAAAATAACATAAGCTACCTATGGGATAATATAAAGCATGCCAATCTACGCATTTTAGGGGTTTCAGAAGGGGAAGAAAGAACAAAGCAGATTGAAAAGATATTGGAAGAAATCATGACTGAAAACTTCCCAAACACAAAGAAGGAATCAGATATCCAAGTACAGGAGGCTCAGAAGGTCCCAAACAGGAAGAACCCAAACAGACCCACACCAAGACATATCACAATCAAGATGGCCAGAGTCAAGGGTAAAGAATTGATCCTAAAGGCAGCAAGAGAAGAACAAAGAGTGAGTTACAAGAGCAGCCGTATAAGCCGTATAAGCAGCTAATTTCTCTACACAAACACTATAATCCAGAAGGGAGTGGCAAGATATATTCAAATTCCTGAATGAAAAAAAGATGCAGCCTAGGATACTTTATCCAGCAAGGCTATCATTTACAACAGAAGGAGAGATAAATAATTTCATAGACAAGCAAAATCTAGAACAGTTTAGCAACAATAAACCCATGCTAAAAGAAACATTGAAAGGCCTACTCTAAATAGCAAAGAAGCAGGATGCTACAGAAATGAGAAACTCATAACTAGAAAGGTGATAACTACCATGAATTACAAATAAAATAAACACAAAATCATAAAAGAAGACATCTTAATCATTAAGAGTGGAAGAGGGAAGCAAGGAAATATAGAGTATTTTTTCTGTCTTCTTTTTAAAATTTCTCATTCTCAGTAGAATGGGGTTTGAGCTTATATTCATATCTGTTTAATACAAACAGTTACAGTAATGGGTTAGTAGATTTACAAAACAGATTATCCACAAGACAAAAACTTACAAGGGAGTCACAAAAACTAAATAAAATCCATGATAATACAGAGGAAAATTATCAAACCACAAAAGGAAGAAGAAAGGAACAAAGAGGAAATACCAAATCAACTGCAAAAATAAGTTCAAAATGGTAATAAACACACACCTATGATTAATTACTGTAAATATTAATGTACTAAATGCTCCAATCAAAAGACATAGAGTGGCAGATTGGGTATAAAGCATGAACCTTCAATATGCTGCATACAAGAGACCCACTTTAGGGAGAAGGACACATATAGATTGAGAGTGAAAGGATGGAAATGGATATTCCATGCAAATGGAAAAGCCAAAAAAGCAGGTGTTTCAGTACTGATTTCAGACAAAATAGACTTTAAAACAAAGGCCATAAAGAAAAAGAAGGACCTTTTATAATGATTAAAGGAGTAATACAAGATGAGGATATTACACTCATTAATATATATGCACCCAATATAGGAGCACCTAAATACATAAAACAATTACTAACAGAGATAAAGGGGGATATTGATGGGAATACAAACATACTTGGAGATTTTAACATCACTAGACAGATCTACCAGACAGAAAATAAATAAGGCAACAGAGAAATTAAATGATGCAATAGAAACATTAGATTTGGTGGATATTTTCATAGGCTATACATTCTTTTTCAAGTGCACACGGAACATTTTCTAGGATTGATCATGTACTTGGGCACAAAAGAAGCCTCAACAATTTTAAGAAGATAGAAATTATCTCAAGCATCTTTACTGACCACAACACCATGAAACTAGAAATCAACTACAGAGAAACAAAGGAGAAAAAAAGGAAAGCATGGAGATTAAACAACATGCTACTAAAAAACCAATGGGTCAATGATGAAATCAAAATTGAAATTAACAAATATCTTGAGACAAATGAAAATGAAAACACGATCACAAAAAATTTATGAGATGTAGCAAAGCAGTGTTAAGAGGGACGTTTACAGTGATATAGGCCTTCCTCAAAAAAGAAGAAAAATCTCAACTAAACAATCTAACCCACTAGTTAAAAGAATTTGAAGAAAGAAGAACAACCCCCCCCCTCCAAAAGTCAGTGGATGAATGAAATAATAAAGATCAGGGAGGAAATGAATAAAATACAGATTGAAAAAAAACATTAAAAAATCCATCAAACCAAAACCTGGTTTCTTGAAAAAGTAAATGCAATCAACAAACCTCTGGCCAAACTCACAAAGAGTAAAAAGAGAAAGCACAAATAAGCAAAATAAGAAAGGAAAATGGAGAAATTACAACAAATAACATAGAAATACAGAATATCATACGCGATATTATGAAAAACTATATAGAATTAAACTGAGTAACCTAGAGATGGACAATTTTCTGGAAATATACAGTCCACTAAGACTGAATCAAGAAGATACTGACCACTTGAACAAACCAATCACTAGAAATGAAATCTAATTAGCAATAAAAAAAATTCCCTATGAAAAAAAAGTCCAGGACCGGGCGGCTTCACCAGGGAATTCTACCAAACATACAAAGAAGAACTCATACCAGTCCTTCTCAGACTCTTCCAGAAGATTGAAAAGGAGGGAACACTCCCAAATGCATTCTATGAAGCCACCATCACCCTGATACCAAAACCAGGCAAAGACACTACCAAAAAAGAGAATTACAGACCTATATCAATGATGAACATAGACGCCAAACCCTCACCAAAATATTAGCAAATAGAATCCAACAGCACATAAAAAAGATTATACATGATGATCAAGTGGGGTTCATCCCAGGGACACAAGGGTGATTAAACATATCCATATCAGTCAATGTAACACATCACATCAACAAGAGAAGGGACAAAAACCACATAATTGTCTCAATAGATGCAGAAAAAGCATTTGATAAAATGCAACTCTCATTTATGATAAAAACTCTCACTAAAGTGGGTATAGAGGGAACATATCTCAACATAATAAAAGTTTTATATGAGGAACCTGCAGCCAGCATAGTACTCAATGCTGAAAAACTCAAAAGCCTCCCACTTAAATCTGGGACAAGACAGGGCTGCCCACTCTCACCACTCCTATTCAACATAATCTTCGAAGTCCTAGCCACAGCAATCAGGCAATAGAGAGAAATAAAAGGGATCCAAATTGGAAAAGAAGAGGTAGAAGTGTCACTATATGCAGATGACATGATACTTTATATAGAAAACCCTTTAAGGTCCAGACAAAAACTCCTATAACTACTCAAAGACTTCAGCAAGCTAGCAGGTTACAAAATTAACGTTTAAAAATCAGTTGCATTTCTTTACACTAATGATGAATCAAAAGAACAAGAAAGTAAAGAAACAATCCATGTTAAAATAGTACCCAAAGTAATAAAATATCTGGGAATAAATCTAACCAAGGAGGTTAAAGACATATACACGGAAAACTACAAACCACTGGTGAAGGAAATTAAAGAAGACCTAAAAAAATGGAAAGATATCCCATGCTCCTGGATTGGAAGAATCAATATTGTTAAAATGGTCATACTGCCCAAGGAAATCTACAGATTGAATGCAATCCCTATCCAATTACCCAGGACATATTTCACAGAACTAGAACAAATCATAATGAAATTTGTATGGAACCATCAAAGACCTAGAATTGCCAAAACATTATTGAAGAAAAAGAAAGAGCCTGAAGGAATAACTCTCTCAGACTTCAGACAATATTCTAGAGCTACAGTAATCAAGACAGCATAGTATTGGTACAAAAACAAACATATGGACCAATGAAACAGAACAGAGAGCCCAGAAATGAACCCACAAACTTTTGGTCAACTAATCTTTGGCAAAGGAGGCAAGAACTTACAATGGAATAAAAACAGTCTCTTCAGCAAATGTTGTTGGGAAAACTGGACAGCAGCATATAAATCAATGAAGCTAGAACACTCCCCTACACCATACACAAAAATAAACTCAAAATGGATCAAAGACTTAAACATAAGACAAGATACAATAAACCTCCTAGAAGAAAATATAGGCAAAATATTATCTCACATACGTCTCAAAAATGTTTTCCTAGAGCAGTCTACCCAAGCAATAGAAATAAAAGCAAGAATAAAGAAATGGGATCTAATGAAACTTACAAGCTTCTGCACAGCAAAGGAAACCATAAGTAAAACAAAATGACAACCTACGGAATGCGAAAAAAATTTTGCTAAAGATGAAACCGACAAAGGTTTCATCTCTGGAATATATAAGCAGCTCATATGACATAATAAGAAAAAAACCAAACAACACAATCCAAAAATGGGCAGAAGATCTAATCAAGCAGTTCTCCAAGGAAGAAATACAGATGATCAATAGGCACATGAAAGAATGCTCAATATCACTAATTATCAGAGAAATGCAAATCAAAACTATGATGAAGTATCACCTCACACCAGTCAGAATGGCCATCATTCAAAAGTCCACAAATGACAAATGCTGGAGAGGCTGTGGAGAAAAAGGAACCCTCGTACACTGCTGGTGGGAATGCAGTCTGGTACAGCCACTGTGGAAAACAGTAGGGAGATTACTCAAAAGACTAGGAATAGACTTACCGTATGACCTAGTAATCATGCTCCTGGGCATATATCCAGAAGGAACCCTACTTCAAAAAGACACCTGCACCCCAATGTTCATATCAGCACTATTTACAATAGCCAAGACATGGAAACAGCCTAAATGTCCATCAACAGATGACTGAATAAAGAATTGGTGGTATATTTATACAATGGAACACTATTGAGCTATAAAAAATGACAACATAATGCCATTTGCAGCAACGTGGATGTCCATGTAGAATGCCATTCTAAGTGAAGTAAGCCAGAAAGAGAAAGATAAATACCATATGAGATCGCTCATATGTGGAATCTAAAAAAAAAAAAAAAAAAAAAAAAAAAGAACCAAATACAAAACAGAAACAGACTCAGACATAAAATACAAACTTGTGGTTGCCAAGGGGGTGGGGGCTGTGAAGGGACAGACTGGGAGTTCAAAATTTGTAGATACTGACAGACAAGTGCAGAATAGATAAACAAGATTACACTGTATAGCACATGGAAATATATACAAAATCTTGTGGTAGCTCACAGCAAAAATAAATGTGACAATGAATATATGTATTTTCATGTATAATTGAAAAATTGTCTATACTGGAATTTGACACATCATTTTAAAATCACTATAACAAAATAAAACATTGTT
Organism: Camelus bactrianus; assembly: GCF_048773025.1. Lineage (NCBI taxonomy): Eukaryota > Metazoa > Chordata > Mammalia > Artiodactyla > Camelidae > Camelus > Camelus bactrianus. The sequence continues at coordinate 43,955,209 of NC_133575.1, forward strand.
AAAAAAAAAAAAGAAGTATATCCAGTAACGTTTCTAATTGTGTATACCTATGTTAATTATTTTCTTTCAAACCATGGATATTTTCAGTAGAGCTGTTGATATTTACTTCTTTATTCCATAAAAATACGCTTAAACACTTAGTGTGTGTCCTATTAAAACTTTATAGCAAAAGAAATCATTTTCTAATTTATTTTTCGGTATTTACACATTCATATATATTATTCAATTTAACTAATACTTTCTGAAGCATTTTACTATGCTTATATTCAAATATATAAACATGTTAATAAATAGTAGAGTAAAATGTGAAAGAATAGTTCATTGAGCAACCACATACATACCACCTGGATTCTACAATTCACATTTTACTGTTTTTGCTTTATCACATCTCTATCCATATGTCCATTTATCAATGCATTCATTCATCATTTGTTCTGTTTTTTATATATTTCAAAGTAAGTTTCAGACATTAGTATACTTCATGCCTAAATATTTCAGCTTTCAGTTTTGAAAGGATAAGATAGATGTTTGTGTATTGATATATAAAGATATCCATGATAAGTAAATGAAAAAACATGGTTTATAAAAACATTTATGTTAAATATAGAGATTATATAGACATAAAAATTTAATTGCCTAAACAATATACATTTATCCCTTATTCCTTTTAAACAGAACCCCACTATTTTTCAGTGTAGCAATGTGTCCAGGCCCAAGAATTGAATCATAATTGATTCAAGTCAGTCATGTCAATCTTGTTCTCTAATTTCGCAGCTTCTTTGCTGAAAGAAATGGCCGCATGATCCAGTTCTGGCTAATGAAGACAAAAAAGAAATCAAGGGAGTCTTCTAGGAAAGTGTTTGCTTTATTAGAAAAAAGAAACAAATTTAGTTTGCTTGGCTTGCCCCTTCCCACCAATCTTCTTGCTTTGAATGCAGACATATCTGGAGGTGCAACAACCATCTTGCAACCATAAGAAGAGAAAGATGAGGACAAAAGCCCTTGAGCTAAGAATGGCTTTTCTCATGTTCTGTGATTTTTTTTAAAAACAATCATCACATATATTATTGTTATATGTAAATAAGAACATCTTTATTAAAATTGGGGATATAATATCAGCACTAATGACTCAAAGCAAATTTTGGAGGCTTAAATGAGAAAGTGCATGAAAAAGTAGCAAAGTGTGAAAAATAAAGTTAAATATGTCATATTGGATTAATAGTTTGTCTTACCCTGGATCTCCAGAAAGCAGAGCCTGAGGCAAGGACTTTTATATACAGGTTGATGTTGGGATGTGATCTCAGGCAACAGCAGTAGGAAACTAGGAAGAGTGAAGTAGAAATGGAAGGAAAGTCATTAATGGGTATGTTTTCAAGCTGCAAAACTGGCGGGTACATCCCACCAAGGAGCCACATAGAATGGACACTTAGAATTGTCCACTGGAGGGGTAAAAGAGTGGAATGTTTCTCTACAGCCCCCATATCCTATTGGTCAAGGATCACTACAGGGAGTGTTCAGCTCCCTTCCACCTCCAAACTTATGCATGTTTCATAATGGCAGAATAGATCCTGTCAGGCCTATGACAGAGATTTAGACACAGCACAGTGTAAACAGGTGGTGTCAGGTTCAACCTGCTTGCAGACTGTTGACCTGAGAGGATGTGAAGCTGGTCATGAAAAGTGTTTGATGCCCAGTCCAAATACAAAGTGATAGACATCTGAAAAATGGCCGTGGCAGTAGGAGTGCCAAAGAAGTAATTTTGCTTTCATTTTCCTTTACTTTTAATATTTACATTTATAGGTAACTTTGCAAAGTGAATAAGCACACAAACTCTGGAACCAGAATGCCTGGATGTGAAACTCATCTCCACTATTTACTTTTTCCTTGACTTTTGTCAACTTACTAAACCTCTCTGTGCCTCAGTTTCCTCATCTGTAAAATGGAGATAATAACAATAGCTACCTTATACAGTTGTGTGGACTAAACAAGTTAAATGTTATGTATTAGTACTTTTAACAGAAATACAGATTTGTTATAAAATTCAGAATACATAAATACATAAATTACAAAGCTAAGTGTCCTGTGTCTGTTAGAATGCTTTTGTCTTCAAGTAAGAGAAAATCAACCCACACTGCCAGTGAGGGGTTGGAGAGAGCAAGGCCCATGAATGAGATATGGAGATGGGAAGCCTTGGGCTCACATAGTTGGAAGGGGACATATAGCTATTCTGTCAGCAAAGTTGGGTCAAGAGGCTAAGGAAAGCTGAGGAGTGTAATAGTGGAATGAAACTTGGACAAATTGAGTGGAAGATGTTACTTTCCTTGCCTCCTTCTGTCATTCCTTCTGCCACTTTTTCTGATGCTTCACTATCTTGTTTCTCAGCAGCCATCCCCTCCACTTTTATAAGTAGGAAACATGAGGACATAGGGCACAGTGGAAGAATTTCTTGGCTCATATAACAAAAATAACTTAAAAAAAAAGATGTCTAGTCAATGTTGCTTTGAGTAAATTCATCTGAAAAGTGCCCTTTTAAAAAGAAAACCAAACCTATGCAAGTGGGTTGTCATTAAAACTACAATGAACAAAAGGAAATGTGTCTTTCTCAGACAACTTTCCCTAATGTCTCTTTCTCAGAAAGTTGTGAATAAAGAAATAAGGAAGGATAGAAAAAGGTACCCTGAAGAGTATGAACCAACTGTTCCCTTACTTTGTTTTAAGTAAACAGCAATATGAAAAACACCATATATAAATCATTTTAAAGTAAGCTTCCTCTACACTGAAGTTGGGAAAAGAGAATGGTGTGAGTGGGCATAACAAAGTAGGGGTGGTGGTGGTGAAGAGACCACTGAGTTTCCTAGACCTCATAGTCCCTTAGGATGAGTACATGATTTACTAATATCTGAGCTACTTGTTTGCAAATTTAAGATATACTTAATTCTTCAGTCCATCCCTCCAAATTACTCCTACCTCTGCACGTGAATTATTAGAAAAGCTCACTGCTTTAACATATATGAGACAAACAAGAAATTAAACCTCAGGGAGAAAGAAGACCATCCCATGTCTTCTATCCTTTGATCCCGTTGGGACCTACAATTCACTTATCTACCAATATTTTACCATTCTTCATCCAAATGATGTCTTTTTTCCCCCTTAATTCAGTTTAAACTCCATTGATAGTTGCTACAATGACTCCTTTGCAACACTCTCAACTCCGTTGGCCCTCTTTTGCTTTATCATACTTGGCAATAGTCCAGTCCTGGTTAAACCCAACACTTTAACAGTCAGCTAAATGGGATTTGAGTAAAGCATATAACCACCCTGAATGATTTCACTTTAAATGAACATAAAGATTCATGGACTTTTGATGGTGACTGGTGATCACACATATTTCTTAAGTCTATTCACACACCCATTTGTCTAAAAGATTATATACCTTCTTTTTCCTTAAAACTTCAACATTTCTTTTTCAGTCCTGAATTTCATATGACAACTTTGCCTTCTACTCCACTGAGAACATAAAAGCAATCAAAAGAGAACTTCTACAGACTTCCATAGCCATATCAACCTACTTGTGAGCATCTGTAACCACATACTCTGTCTTTGCTCCTCACAACTGTCATTACTATCTAAGGTTAGCCCCTTCATTTGTGCACTAGATCCCACCCCCTACCTTCCCACTCAAGAAACAGGTCAGATGAAAAGGAAAAGTCCACACAAATAAAATGATTTGATATTAAAATAATCTAGCAGATTAAAATAACATCTGCATGGGCTCTAATACTTTACAAAATAATTTCACATACATTATTGCATATGATCCTCACACAAATTCTGTGAAATAGGTTTTATTATTTTTCCCATTTTATAAGAAAATGAGACTCAAAAGAGATAAGTGAATTGCTCCAAATTGGTCAGAAATTTTGTTACTGTTAAAGGTGGCATTAAAATTAAGGGCAAGAGTAATAAAGGAGAAATTTTTTAAAGTTTACATGAGAATACTATGCACAAATCTATGCAAACAAGTTTGAAAACATCAAGGAGATGGACAAATTCTTAGGAAAATATAAATGACCAAAATTGACCCAGGAGAATTTAGAAAGCTTCATCAGAACAATAACTATGTAGAAACATATTTTAAAACATCAGAGAATCAGTCCTCTAAATCAAAGTTAAGAAATGTTTTCTGTAAAAAGACAAACAGTAAATGTTTTAGGCTTTGTGAGCCACCTGTTGTCTTTACTGTATATTCTTTTTGTTTTGTTTTGTTTTTGTTTGTTTCATTTTTTACAACCCTTTAAAAAGGTAGTGTCTTATAAAAGTAAAATCAAAATTGCTTGAAGACTTAAATGTAAGACAAGACACTATAAACCTCTTAGAAGAAAATATAGCCAAAACATTATCTGACATAAACCTTAACAATGTTCTCCTAGGGCAGTCTATCCAGGCAATACAAATAAAAGCAAAAATAAACAAATGGAACCCAATCAAACTTACAAGCTTTTACACAGTAAAGGAAACCATAAGCAAAACAAAAAGACAACCTACAGAATGGGAGAAAATATTTGCAAAAGATGAGACTGACAAAAAAAAAAAAAAAATGAGACTGACAAGGGCTTAATTCCCAGAATATATAAATAGCTCATACAACTTAATAAGAAAAAAACAAACAACACAATCTAAAAATGTGCAGAAGACCTAAACAAGTAATTCTCCCATAAAGACATACAAATGGCCAATAGGCACATGAAAAAGTGTTCAATATCACTCTAATTATCATGAGGTGGGAAGCCCCATGAAAGACTGGCAGGCCCCCTAGGAAAGGCCACTACTTTCCCGCCAGCATAATCTGGCTCCCTGGCCCTGCAGTATTATCTCGCTTTTCTGCTTCTGTAAAATGGCTTGCTTCTAGGAGAACGGAAATTACCTCTAAGATCCTATTGGTTCCCTAGGCTCACTCCTGATTGGTCTATTTGTAACACCTCATTTGCATATGGCACAAACCTAGCTCACTCCTGACTGATCTATTTCTTACACCTGCTTTGCATATGATGTTGCAAAACGTTGCAAAATCTTGAATAGTAGCCTATAAAAGCCTGTGTAAATTTACAAACGGGGTCCAGAGCTTGGACTGTTAACTCCTCTGGGCCTGCCAGTGAAGTAAACCTGAGTTCTCCAACCCTCCAAGTGCAGCTTGGTCTCTCGCCAGGATCCAGGTTGCTGTAACACTCTGCTGTAACACTCTGCTGTGACACTTTGCTGTAACAATCAGAGAAATGCAAATCAAAACTATGATGAGGTATCACCTCACACCAGTCAGAATGGCCATCATTAAAATGCCCACAAAGGATAAATACTGGAGAGGATGTGGATAAAAAGGAACCCTCTTACACTGTTGGTGGGAATGCAATTTGATGCAGCCATTGTGAAAAACAGTACGGAAAGTCCTTAAAAAACTAAAAATAGACTTACCATATGATACAGCATCCCACTCCTAGGCATATATCTGGAGGGAACTCTAATTTGAAAAGAGACATGCATCCCAGTGTTCATAGCAGCACTATTTAAGATAGCCAAGACATGGAAACAAACTAAATGTCCATTGACAGATGACTGGATAAAGAAGTGGTGGTATATTTATACAATGGAATACTACTCAGCCTAAAAAAGAATAAAATAATACCATTTGCAGCAACATGGATGGACCTGGAAGATAGTCATACTAAGGGAAGTCAAACAATGACAAATATCATATATCACTTATATGTGGAATCTAAAAAAAAATGACACAAACAAACTTATTTACAGAAGAGAAACAGACTCACAGACATAGAAAATGAACTTATGGTTGCCAAACGAGGAAGGAGAGGGAGGGATAAATTAGGAGTTTGGGATTAGCAGATACAAACTACTATATACAAAATAGGTAAACAACAAAGTCCTACTGTATAGCACAGGGAGCTAAAGTCAATATCTTGTAATAACCTATAATGAAAAAGAAAATGAAAAGAATATATATCTCTATATAACTAAATCACTATGCTGTACACTAGAAATTAACACAACATTGTAAATAAACTATACTTCAATAAAAAGAAAAAATATGTTATTTGTAACTTTTATTGTTGAGTTGTTGATTTATTTATGTATTATCAATACACATTCCCTATGACATAATGATTTGTAAATATTTTCTTACATTCTGTGGGTTGTCTTTTCAATTTCTTGATGGTATTATTTGATGGACAAAAGTTTTACATTTTTATGAAGTCTGATTTATCTTTTACCTTTTGCTTGTGCATTTGGTGTGATAGCTAACTCAAAGTAATGATTTGCTTTTTTATTTTCCTCTAACAATTTTAAAGTTTTGGCTCTTACTTGTAGTACTATGATCTATTTTAAGTTAATTTTTCTGCATGATGTAGATATTTATTTTTCCACACTGAAATCTCATTTATCTAAAACCATTTGTTAAGTTCTGCTTTTTTCCATTGAATTACTATACACCTTTGTAAAAGATCATTGACAAAACATGTATGGATCTATTTCTGTGCTCTCTATTTTGTTCTATTTATGGATCTGTTTTTTCATCAATACCAACTTTTTAAAAAATTTATTGTAGGTTTATATTCAATCTTGAATCATATTAGGTAAGTCCTTCAACTTTGTCCTTTTAAAGAAAGGTTTGGTTATTGTAAATGTTTCACATTTTCTTATACATTTCAGAAATGGCATATGAATTTCTAAAAAATAAGAAGCCTGTGAAATTTTTTATTGGGATTGCATTAAATTTATAGATTAATTTGAGATGACTTACTATCTTAACAATATTTAGTCTTCTAATCCATAAATATGACATAGCTTTCAAATTATTTACATCTTCAATTTATCTTGGCAATATTTTAAAGTTTCTACTGTACAGATCTTAGATATCTTTTGTTAAATTTGTTCCTAGCTATTTAATATTTTCTATATTTGCAGTTTGATAAAAATTTTCACTTTCAATTGCTAGAATATAGAATACAACTAATTTTTATATTAACCTTATATTCTATGACCTTATTAAGTTCATTTATTGTGAATTATTATTTTAATAGTTGCTTTGTGTTTGCTAGACATTTTCCAATCTTGTGGGTGTGTAACACTACCTCACTGAAGTTTTAATTTGCATTTTTTGATAATAAAGCTACATACTTTTAGAAGTTTACCTTTTTTTATTTGGATCTATTATGATTCATATTAATAACAAGCTTTTCTCCTTAGTTCTCTTGTCCAGATTTATTGACATGAAATTGACATAAATCACTGTACAAGTTTAAGGTGTAATCATAATGGTTTGACTTACATATACTGTGAAATGATTACTCCAATAAGTTTAGTTAGCATCCAATATCTCATATAGATGCAAAAAAGAGAAAAATTTTAAAAAAGTTTTTAATTTCCAATGTGAACAGCATGGAGATTCCTCAAAAGACTAGGAATAGACTTACCATATGATCCAGGAATCCCACTCCTGGGCATATATCCAGAAGGAACCCTACTTCAGGAAGACACCTGCACCCCAGTGTTCGTAGCAGCACTATTTACAATAGCCAAGACATGAAAACAGCCTAAATGTCCATCAACAGATGACTGGATAAAGAAGGGGTGGTATATTTATACTATGGAATACTATTCAGCCATAAAAAGACAACATAACACCATTTTCAGCCACAAGGATGTCCCTGACGTATGCCATTCTAAGTGAAGTAAGCCAGAAAGAGAAAGAAAAATACCATATAAGATTGCTCATATGTAGAATCAGAAGAAGAAGGAGGAGGAGGGGGAGGAGGAGGAGGAGGAGGAGGAGGAGGAGGAGGAGGAGGAGGAGGAGGAGGAGGAGGAGGAGGAGGAGGAGGAGGGAGAAGAAGAAGAAGAAGAAGAAGAAGAAGAAGAAGAAGAAGAAGAAGAAGAAGAAGAAGAAGAAGAAGAAGAAGAAGAAGAAGAAGAAGAAGAAGAAGAAGAAGAAGAAGAAGAAGAAGAAGAAGAAGAAGAAGAAGAAGAAGAAGAAGAAGAAGAAGAAGAAGAAGAAGACAAAACAGAAACAGACTCATAGACGTAGAATACAAACTTGTGGTTGCCAAGGTTTTGGGGGGTGGGAAGGGACAGACTGGGATTTCAAAATTTGTAGATAAAGACAGGCATATATCGAATAGATAAACAAGATTATACTGTATAGCACAGGGAAATATATACAAGATCTTGTGGTAGCTCATAGCGAAAAAGAATGTGACAATAAATATATGTATGTTCATGTATAACTGAAAAATTGTGCTCTACACTGGAATTTGATGCAACATTGTAAACTGACTATAACTCAATAAAAAAATACATACTAGAAAAAACATTTCCAATGTGATGAAAACTCTAAGGATTTACACTTTAAACAACTTTCATATATATCATACCGCAGTGTTAGTTATAGTCATGATCTTGTACGTTACATCCCATTCATGGATTTTTAAAAATTGAAGTGTAATTGGCATATAATGTCATGTTAGTTTCAGGTGTACAGCGTGGATATTAAATATTTATATACACTATGAGATGATCACCAGGATAAGCCTAATTACCATCTGTCAGCATTTAATATAATTAAAATATTGTTACCACTATATCCTATTCTGTATATTATATACCCATAACATTTATTTTATAACTGAAAGATTGTGTCTCTTAATTCCCTTCACCTATTTCACCAATCCTCCAACCACCCTCCTCTCTGGCACCCACTAGGTTGTTCCCTGAATCTATTAATATGTATCAGTTTGCTTTTGTTCATTAGTTTTGTTCTTCAAATTCCCAATATAAATGAAATCATGTGATATTTGTTTTTCTCTGTCTGACTTACTTCATTTAGCAAATAGGTACATCCATGTAGTTTCAAATGGCAAGATTTCATTCATTTTTGTAGCTGAGTAATAATGTAAGATATATATATATATGTATATAAACATATTCATCTTTATCTATATATTTATAGGCACTTTGTTTCCATGTCTTCCCTACTGTAAATAATGCTGCAATAAACAATGAACATAGGAGTGCATATACCTTTTGATTTAATGTTTTCACTTTCATTGGATAAACAAACAGAAGTGGAATTGCTAGATTATACTGTAGTTATATTTTTAATCATTTGAGGAACCTCCATACTGTTTTCCATAGCGGCTGCACCAATTTACATTCCACCAAGAGTAAACAAGAGTACCTTTTTCTTCACAGCCTTGTCAACATTTGTTATTTCTGTCTTATAGACAATTGCCATTCTGATAGGCAGGAGGTGATATCTCACTGTGATTTTGATTTGTATTTTGTTTCTTTTTTATTGAAGTACAGTTGATTTAAGTATTATATTGGTTTCAGGTATACAGCAAGCATAGTAAGTCAATATTCTTATAGATTATACTCCATTTTAAGTTATTACAAATTAATGGCTCTATATCCCTATCCTGTAAAATATATCTCTCTTGCTTATCTATTTTATACACTAGTTTGTCTCTCTTAATCCCATACTTCTATCTTGTCCTTCTCTCCTTCCCTCTCCCCACTGTTATCTACTAGTTGGTTTTCTATATCCATAAGTCAGTTTCTGTTTTGTTATATAATTTATTTGTATTTCTTATATTCCACATATAAGTTATAGCATGCAGTATTTGCCATCTTTTCTGATAGATTTCGCCAAGCTTAATACTCTCCAGGTCCATCCACTTTGTTGCAAATGTCAGAATATAATTCTTTTGTAGGTGAGTAATATTTCATTGTATAAATATACCACAAATTCTTTATCCAGTCATCTGTCGATGGACATTTAGGTTGTTACATACATGTAATTATAACATTTTCTTTATCCATTCATCCATTGAAAGATGTGTTGTTTCCATTACTTGACTATTGTAAATAATGCTGCAATGAATATAGAGATACATGTATCTTTTTAAATTAGTGTTTTTGTTTTCTTAAAATATATACTTAGGAGTGGAATTGCTGGATCATATGGTAGTCCTATTTTTAGTTTCTTTGAGGACCCTCCATACTATTTTCCATAGTGGCTACACCAGTTTACATTACCACCAACAGTGTACAAAGGTTCCCTTTTCTCCACATCCTATCCAACATTTGTTATTTGTAGGTTTTTTTGATTTTTAACACCTTTATTGTGGTGTGGTTCCTGTACAGTAAACTACACATATTTCAGATGTACAATTTGATGAATTTTGATAGATGTATGAACCAATGAAACCACTATCACAATCAAGACAGCTAACATTTCCATCACTCCCCAAGGGGTGCAATTTTCAAATTCCCAATTTATCTCTTCCTACCCTATCCCCTGGTAACCATACATCAGTTCTCTATGTCTGTTAGTCTGTTTCTGGTTTGCAAATAAAGTCATTTTTGTTCTTTTTTTTTAGATTCCACATATAAGCAACATCATATGGCATTTTTCTTTCTCTTTCTGGCTAACTTCACTTAGAATGACAATATCTAGGTCTATCCATGTTGCTGCAAATGGCATTATTTTATGAGTTTTTTTTTTTAGCTGAGTAGTATTCCATTGTATATATATACCACAACTTCTTTATCCAGTCACCTGTCGATGGACAATTGTGTTGTTTCCACGTCTTGGCTATTTCATCTATGTTGTCCAATTTATTGCCATATAACTGTTCATAGTATTTTCTTACAAATTTTCTCTCTCTGTGGTATCAGTGTTATTTGTCCTCTTTCATTTCTTATTTTATTTATTTGGTCATCTTTCTTTTCTTCTTCATAAGCCTGGCTAAAGTTTTATTATTTTGTTTATCTTTTCAAAACCTAGTTTTTTTAAAACATTTTTTATTGATTTATAATCATTTTACAATGTTGTGTCAAATTTCAGTGTAGAGCACGATTTTTCAGTTATACATGAACATATATATATATTCATTCTCACATTCCTTTCTCTGTGAGCTACCATAAGATCTTGTATATATTTCCCTGTGCTATACAATATAATCTTGTTTATCTATTCTACAATTTTGAAATCCCATCTATCCCTTCCCACCCTCTTCCCCCTTGGCAACCACAAGTTTGTATTCTATGTCTATGAGTCTCTTTCTGTTTTGTATTTATGCTTTGTTTTGTTTGTTTGTTTGGATTGTTTTGTTTTTAGATTCCACATATGAGTGATCTCATATGGTATTTTTCTTTCTCTTTCTGGCTTACTTCACTTAGAATGACATTCTCCAGGAGCATCCATGTTGCTGCAAATGGCATTATGTTGACAGGTTTTATGGCTGTGTAGTATTCCATAGTATAAATATGCCACCCCTTCTTTATCCAGTCATCTGTTGATGGACATTTAGGCTGTTTTCATGTCTTGGCTATTGTAAATAGTGCTGCTATGAACACTGGGGTGCAGGTGTCTTCCTGAAGTAGGGTTCCTTCTGGATATATGCCCAGGAGTGGGATTCCTGGATCATATGGTAAGTCTATTCCTAGTCTTTTGAGGAATCTCCATACTGTTTTCCACAGTGGCTGCACCAAACTGCATTCCCATCAGCAGTGTAGGTGGGGGTTCCCTTTTCTCTGCAGCCTATCCAGCATTTGTCATTTGTGGATTTTTGAATGATGGCCATTCTGGCTGTTGTGAGGTGATACTTATTGTAGTTTTGATAACTGATAATTAGTGATATTGAGCATTTTTTCATGTGCCTATTGATCATTTGTATGTCTTCCTTGGAGAATTGCTTGTTTAGGTATTTTGCCCATTTTTGGATTGGGTTGTTTGATTGTTTCTTATTAAAAACATACATGTAGACCAATGGAACAGAATAGAGAGTCCAGAAATGAACCCACAAACTTTTGGTCAACTCATCTTTGACAAAGAAGGCAAGAATATACAATGTAATAAAGACAGTCTCTTCAGCAAATGGTATTGGGAAAACTGGACAGCAGCATGTAAAGCAATGGAGCTAGAACACTCCTTACACCATACACAAAAATCAACTCAAAATGGATCAAAGACTTAAACATATGACAAGATACAATAAACCTCCTAGAAGAAAATATAGGCAAAACATTACCTGACATACATCTCTAAAGTGTTCTAGAACAGTCTACTCAAGCAATAGAAATAAAAGCAAGAATAAACAAATGGGATCTAATGAAACTTACAAGCTTCTGCACAGCAAAGGAAACCATAAGTAAAAGACAGCCTACAGAATTGGAGAAAATTTTTGCAAGTGAAACCGACAAACTTGATCTCCAGAATATATAAGTAGCTCATATGACTTAATAAAAAACTAGCTCTTGATTTCATTGATCTTTTCTATTTTGGGGGGTGTCTTTTTCCTCTATAATCTTTATTATTTCTTTCCTTCTGCTGATTTTGTGCTTTGTTTGTTTTTTTAATTCCCTTAGGTGGTAGATTACATTGTTTACTTGATGTTTTTCTTGTTTATTGAGGAATGAAGGACTGTATTGCTATCGATTTCCCTCTTAGAACTGCTTTTGCTGTATCCCATAAGATTTGGAATTTTGTGTCTCCATCTTCATTTGCCTTGAGGTACTTTGTGATTGCCTGTTTGATTTTTTTCATTAAGCCATTGGTTTTTTAGTAGTATTTTGTTTAGTCCCTGTATATTTGCACTTGCCCGTTTTCAGTCCTGTAATCAATTTCTTTTTTCATATTGTTGTGGTTGGAATACTTGATACAATTTTTATCACCTTAAAGTTGTTGAGTGTTATTTTGTGGCCTAGCAAGTGATCTATTCTGGAGAATATTACATGTATACTTGAAAAATATCTATTATGCTGTTTTGGGATAGTAGTTATGTAGATATCTATTAAGTCCAACTGGTCTATTGTGTCATTTAATATCACTGTTTCCTTATTGATCCTCTGGAAGATCTGTCAATTGATGTAAGTGAGGTGTTAAAGTCCTCTACTATTATTGTCAACTTCTCTCCTTAATTTTTTTTATTTTAGCGGGCTTTTTGTGGGGGGGATTAGGTTTATTTATTAATTTTTTTTTTGTTAATAGAGGTTTTGGGGATTGAACCCAGCACCTTGTGCATGCTGGGCACGCACTCTACAACTGAGCTATACATTCCCCACTCAACTTCTTTCTTCATATCCATTGATACTTGTTTTATATATTTTGGTGCTTTCTATATTGGTTGTGTATATGTTAATTCATATAATATCCTCTTCTGTTTTGATCCCTTTATCATTATATATTGTTCTTTTTGTCTTTTGTTTTAGACTTTGTTTTAAAGTCTATTTTTTAAAAGGTGAGTATTGATATCCTCATTCTCTTGTTGTTTATGTTTGCATGAAATATATTTTTTAATCCTCTCATTTTCAATCTGTGTGTGTCTTTTGCTCTGGAATGAGTCTCTTGTAAGCAGCATATGGATGGGTCTTGTTTTTTTAGCCAATCAGCCATCCTATGTCTTTTGACTGAAGTATTTAGTCCACTGACACAAAGTAATTATTGATAGGTATGTACTTATTTCTATTTTGTTACTAGTTTTCTGGTTGTTTTTGAAGTTTTCCTCTGTTCATTTCTTATTCTTTTAGTTTCTTCTCTTGTGGTTTGATTTTTTTTTCAGTAGTATCATTGTTTTCCTTTCTTTCTAGATTTTGTGTATCTGTTGTAGGTTTTTGATTTGTGCTTGCTATGCGGTTCATATATGTTGACCCATAACTATATCTACTAGTTTTAAACTGGTAGTCATTTATGTTCAAACACATTCTAGAAGATTTACATGTTTTTAATCCTGTTCAACGTTTTGTGTTTTTCATGTAATATTTTACATATTTATGTTTATCCCTTCACAGTTTATTCTAATTATAGTTGCATTTACAAATTATTGTCTTTTAATCTTTTTTAGTGATAGAAATGAAAAGTAATTGCTGTGTATATTATGATTTGCTATAACAAATTACAAAAACTTTGACTTAAAAAATCTCACAAATTCTTATCTTGCTTTTCTGTAATTTAGAGTCCTCCTGGGTCTCCATGAACTAACATCAAGGTATTGGTAAGATCTATTCCTTCCTGGAAGCTCTAGGGAAGAATCCATTTCCTTGCCTTTTCCAAATTCTAGAAGCTTCCTCCAGATTCATTGTCTATGTTCTCTTCCTCCATCTTCCAAACCAGCACCCTCAGACCCAGTTTTTCTCATGCTGCCATCTCTCTGTTTATCCACAGTTATATCTTCCTCTAATACTTTTAAGGACCCAGCTGGGAAGAGAGGTTGGGCAGGATGGATTTCCAGGTCTTCCAGCCTTGTCTGTCTCTTAATCTTTGTACTAACTTATTTAAGTGATTGATCCTCAGGCCTTACTTGCCTTTCCTAGTGGGATTTCCCTTATCCTATAAATTTTTACTTTGTTTTAGCCTTTTCTTTTCCACTTAAAGGAGATCTTTTAACATTTCTTTTGGCCTAGGTTTAGTATTGCTGAACTCTTTATTAGTTTTTGCTTGTCTTAGAAGCTCTTTATCTCTCTTCCTACTCCTCCTCCTTCCTCCTCCTCCTTCCTCCTCCTCCTTCCTCCTCCTCCTCCACCTCCTCCTCCTCCACCTCCTCCTCCTCCTACCCTCCTCCTCCTCCTCCTCATACTCCTCCTCCTCCTCCTCCTCCTCCTCCTCCTCCTCCTCCTCCTCCTCCTCCTCCTCCTCCTCCTCCTCCTCCTCCTCCTCCTCCTCCTTCTTCTTCTTCTACTGGGGATCCAACCCAGGATCTCATGCATGTTAAGCATGTACTCAGCTATATTTTCCCCACCTCTCCTTCAATTCTGAATGATAATCTTGGTGGACAGTGTATCCTAGTTTGCAGGTTTTTCCTTTTCAGTACTTTGAATATATCATGTTACTCCCTTCTGGCCTGAAAATTTTCTGCAGAAAAATCAGCACACAGTGTTATGGGTGTTCTCTTGGATATGAGAACAAACACCCATAAAAAACTCTGTTTTTCTCTTCCTGCCATTAGAATTCTATCTTTATCTTTAACTTTTCACATTTTAATTATGGCATATCTTGGTGTGAGTCTGTTTTGGTTCATCTTGTTTGGGACCTTTTGTGCTTCCTGTATCGGGGTATCTGTTTCCTTCTTCAGGTCTGGAAAAATTTAGCCTTAATTTAATCAAATGCATTTTTTACCTCCTTCTCTCCCACTTCTCATTCTGGGAACCCTATAGTGTGAATGTTTGTGTGCTTATTGTTATCCTACAGATTTCTTAAACTGATCTCATGTTTTAAAATTTGTTTTTCTTCTTGCTATTCTCATTGGGTGTTTCCCATTAATCTATCGTATACATCACTTATATCCTCTGTATCACTTAGTCTGCTATTAATTCCTTCTAGTATATTTTTCATTTCAGTTATTGTATTCTTCACTTCTGACTGTCTTCTTCTATTTTCTGTTTGCTTTAAAAATTCTCATGATATTCATCTATTTTTCCCCTAATTCAGTTATCATTTGCATTATTAATGCTTTGAATTCCTTATCTGGTAAAGTGTTTATTTCTATTTCATTATCTATGTTTTCAGGGTTTTTTCTCTTACTCTTTCAGTTGAGACCAGTTCCTCTGTCTTCTCATTTTGTTTAACTTTATCTGTCTCTGTGAATTTAGGTGAAATAGTTACCTATTATGGTCTTGAAGGTGTGTCTTTATGTGGGAGCATCCCTATACAGTCAGCTGGTGCCCAGTGCCTTTGGTGGAAGAGCTGGATTTGATATGAACACAAGTCACATCTTTTCTCATGGTGTGCTGGCAGCTATCACCTTAGTAGGATGTGGAGCTATAGATGGAGTGGCTTGTGTTGGAATCAGGTGTGAGGTGGGGCTTCTCCCTGCTCAATGGTTGTCACTGTCCTATCAGGGGTGGGGGTCAGATCCCAAGTCACTAGAGCAGAAGACCTGAGGGTTGTATTCATGCTGGCTCTGTTCTACTTTAGGTCTGTGCTCTCCCCTTTTGCAGAAGTGGCACCCTTTCCCCAGAGGGGAGCAGTACTGGAGCAAGAGGAGCCTGTGTGGGCTCTTGGCATGCTCTGTGACCAGACATCCACAGCCAGAGGTCCAAGCTGCAACTAATTTGCCACTAGTGCAAATGCCAGCAATGGCTGTGCCCACCTTGCTAAGACGTGGTTTGCCTCCCCTTAATCATAGTCCAGAAACCTACCTTTTTGCCACACCTAATAGCTTTTGGATTGAATTTTTCTGGAGGGAAAAAGAAAGGAAGAGAAGTGAAGAGGAAGCACTCCACTGTATTCTTAATCTCAGTTAACTTTAAGCTGTAGAATTTTGATTGGGTGTCTTTTCCCCAAATCTAGTATGTCCCTTTCTTTGATATTTAGTATGGAAAGTGTCTCAAATATGAAAGTAGACAAAAAAGTGCAATTAAACTCCACGTGCCCATTACCTAGTTTCAACAGTTATCAATTCATGGCCACTTTTGTTTAATCTATGCTTCTCAGTTCCTCTGACTTTGGTTATTTTGAACCAATCCTATACATAATATCTTTTTTTTTAATTTATTTTTCTTGGTAGTGGGAAGTAATTAGCTTTATTTATTTATTTATGTTTAGAGGACGTAGTGGGGATTGAACCTAGGACTTTGTGCATGCTAACCATGTGCTCTACCACTTGAGCTATACGTTTTCCCCTCACAATATCTTTTTAAAAATAAAGTTTCACTTTAAAAGTGTTTCAGATTTACAGAAAAAATTGAGAAACTATTACAGAGAGTTCTCATGTACACTGCACCCAATTTCCTCTATTATTAATGTCTTACATTTGTATGGTACATTTATCAAAATTAATGGACCAATACTGATATATTATTACTAACTAAAATCTATACTTTAGATTTCTTTAATTTTTTTTTTAGATTTCTTTAATTTTTATCTAATATCTTTTCTATATTCCAAGGTTCCATTCAGGATACCACAATACATTTTGTCATCATGTCTCCTTAGGCTCCTCTTGACTGTGATGGGTGACATTATATCTTTTTATCTATACATATTTCTGTATATATTTCAAAAATGCAAGGACTCCTTATAAAAAGCATAAACATAACATCTTAATTATCCTAACATGTTAAATAATAATTTCTTGATATAAAATATCAAGTTAATGTTTAAGTTTTTCTGATCATCTCAATTTTGTTTTTATACAGGAATACCTTGGAAATACTGAAGGTTTGGTTCCAGATCACCACAAGAAAGCAAATATTGCAATATAATGAGTCACACAAAATTTTTTGTTTCCCAGTGCATACAAAAGTTATGTTTACACTATACTATAGTCTGTTAAGTATGTAATAGCATTATGTCTAAAAAACAATGTAGATACCTTTATTTAAAAATACTTTATGACTAAAAATTGCTAAACATCATCTGAGCCTTCAGCAAGAGGTAAACTTTTTGCTCTGGAAAGTGCTGCCTCGATGTTAATGGCTGCTTACTGATCAGGGTGGTGGTTGCTGAAGGTTGGGGTGGCTGTGACAATTTCTTAAAATAAGACAACAGTGAAGTTTGCTGCACTGAATGGCTCTTCCTTTTAAAAATGATTTCTCTGTAGCATGCAATACTCTTTGATAGCATTTTTACCAAAAATAGAACTTCTTTCAAAATTGAAGTCAATCCCTAGGACATTATGCCGTACACCAGAAATTAACACATTGTCACTAAATATACTTCAATTTAAAAAAATTGAAGTCAATCCTCTCAAACCCTACTACTGCTTTATCAACTAAGCTGATGGAATATTTTAAACACTTTGTGGACATTTCAACTATCTTCATATCATCTTTACCAAGAGTAGATTCCATTTCAAGAAAACACTTTCTTTTCTCATCCATAAGAAGCAATTCCTCACCCTTTAAAGTTTTATCAGATTGTAGCAATTCAGCAGATGCAGGCTTCACTTCTAATTCTAGTTCTGTAACCAAGCTGGACCCTAAGGAGCCTTCCAGGGACAGACTCTGCCATGTCCTCCATCTGCCTCTTGTTTGTAGTAAAACTTTAGCCTCCTAGACTTTCCCCCAAGTTCAAAATAATAAATTTAATCATAGAATTTGGAAAATGTAGAAGCCAAGAACGCCAGACAAGCAAGACAAAATAATAATAGTTTAGCCTTTGAAAAAAAATCAAGAACCTTTAGTTCCTTCTCAAGGGCTATAGATAATATTCTGAGTGAAATATTTAGCACTAGTTTGCAGATGCTGAAACCCCCACTGTGGAAGAAATTAACTACATGCTGACCACAAGCACATAGACCACAGACTGATTGGAGCCAGAAAGTTGATGATGTTGGCTCCTTATTACCTCACCACAAACCAATCAGAAGATTGTCCACAAGCTGATCATGCACCCCACAACTCTTCTCTCTCACCTTATTTTTAAAAACCTTTCCCTAAAAGTCATCAGAGAGTTTGGGTCTTTTTCCTGGTCTCCTTGCTTGGTGCCCTGCAATAAACACTGCAGTTTCCTTCACTACATCCCAGTCTTAGTAGATTGTCTGTACTGGGAGCAGGCAGGCTGACTCAAGTTTGGTTTGGTAAGAAGTCTCTTGCTATTCACACCACATCTGCAGTTACTTCCTCCACTGAAGTCTTGAATCCTTCAAAGTCATTCATGAGGATTGGATCAATTTCTTCCACACTCCTGTTAATGTTGCTATTTTGACCTCTTCCCATGAATCATGAGTGTTCTTATTTCCATCTAGAATTGTAAATCGTTTCCAGAAGTTTTTCAATTTACTTTGCCCAGATCCATCAGAGGAATCACTATTCATGGCAGCTATAGACTTACAAAAGATATTTCTTAAATCTTAAGATCTGAAAGTTGAAATTACTCCTTGATCTATGGGCTGCAGAATGCATGTTGCATTACCAGACATAAAAACAGCATTAACCCTGTGATACATCTCCACCAGTGCTCTTGTTTGACCAGGTGCATTATCAATGAGCAGCAATGTTTTGAAAGGAATGTGTTTTTTCCCAGAGCAGTAGTTCTCAACAGTGGTCTTAAAATATTAAGTAAACTGTTGTGTAAACAGATGTGGTATCACCCAGACTTTGTTGTTCCATTTAGATAGCACAGGGAGAGTAGGTTTAACATAATTCTTAAGGAACCTAGGATTTTCAGAATGGTAAAATGAGCATTGGCTTCAACTTCAAGTCACCAACTGTGTTAGCCTCTAACAATGACTCAGCCTGTCCTTTGAAGCTTTGAAGCCAGGTAGTGACTTCTCTCTAACTATGAAAGCCTAGATGGCATCATCTTCTGATAGAAGGATGTTTTCACTACATTGAAAATCTGCTGTTTAAAGTGCAGCCATCTTCATTACTTATCTCAGCTAGATCTTCTGGATAACTTGCTGCAGCTTCTACATCAGCATTTACAGCTTCATTTTACCCTTTTATGTTATAGAGACGGCTTCTTTCCTTAAACCTCATGAACTAACCTCTACTAGCTTCAAACTTTTCTTCTGCAGCTTCCTCACTTCTCTTAGCCATAACAGAATTGAAGAGAGTTAAGATCTTGCTCTGGATTAGGCTTTAGCTTAAGAGAATGTTGTGGCTGTTTTGATCGTCTATCCAAGCCACTAAAACTTTCTCCACACCAACAATAAGGCTGTTTCACTTATCATTTGTTTGTTCACTGGAGTAGCACTTGTAATTTCCTTAAAAAAACTTTCTTGCATTCACCAACTGGTGAAAGAAGCCTAGTTTTCTGCCTATCTCAGCCTTTAACATGCTTTCCTCACTATGCTTAATTATTTTTAGCTTTTGATTTAAAGTGAGAAACTATAACTTTTCCTTTCACTTGAACATTTTGAGGCCATTATAGGGTTATTAACTGGCCTAATTTCAAAACAGCTGTGTCTCAGGAAAAAGGAAGGTCCAAGGAGAAGAAGAGAGATGGGGGAAATGGCTGGTCAGTGGAGCAGTAAGAACACAGACAACATTTATAGATTAAACTTGCTGTCTTATATGGGTGCAGTTTTTGGTGCCTGAAAACAATTACAATAGTAACAACAAAGATCACAGACAAAATCCAAAATAAACAAATGGGGCCTAATTAAACTTAAAACTTTTGCACAGTAAAGGAAACCATCAACAAAATGAAAAGACAACATACTGAATGGGACAAAGTATTTGCAAATGATATGACTGATAAGGGTTAATATCCAAAATATGTAAACAGCTCATACAACTTGATATCAAAAACACAAGCAACCTGATTTAAAAATAGGCAGAAGACCTAAATAGACATTTTCCTGAAGATATACAGAAGGCCAACAGACACATGAAAAGAGGCTTAATATTGCTAATTACCAGAGAAATGCAGGTCAAACCACAATGAGATATCATCTCAAACCTGTAAGAATGGCTATTGTCAAAAAGACAATAAATAATAAATGTTGGCTGGTATGTGGAGAAAAGGGAACACTTGTATATTGTTGATGGGAATGTAAATTGATGAAGCCACTATAGAAAACATTAAGGAGGTTCCTTAGAAAACTAAAAATAGAACTACCAAATGATCTAGCAATTCCACTCTTTGGGTATATATCTAAAGAAATTGAAAAAAAAAAAAAACTAGTTCAAAAAGATACATACACCCCCAATGTTCATAGTAGCATTGTTTCCAGTAGCTAAGATATGAAAGCAACCAGTGTCCATGAACAGATGAATGGATAAGGAAGATGTTGTACATATATAAAATTGAATATTACTCAACCATAAAAAGAATGAAACCCTGCCATTTGCAATAACATGGATGGACCTAGAGTTTAATATGCTTAGCAAAATAAGTCAGAGGAAGAAAAATAAGTATGTTATCACTTATATGTGGGATCTAAAAATAAAACTAATGAAAGTATATAAGAAAGCAGAAATAGAGTCACAGATATAGAGAATGACCTACTGTTCACCAGATGGGAGAGGGGTAGGGGTAGGTGATTAAGAGGCACAAACTACTATGTATAAAATAAATAAGCAACAAAGATATATTGTATAGTACAGGAAAATATAGCCGTTATTTTACAATAACTTTAAACGGACTATAATCTATAAAAATAATTGAACTGCTATGTTGTATACCTGAAACTAATATAATATTGTAAATCAACTATTCTTCAATAAAAAAATCACTCACTACAGATCAACATAACAAATATAATAATGATGAAAAAGTTTGAAATATTGCTAGAATGACCAGAATATGACACAAAGATTAGTGAGCAAATGCTGATGGAGAAATGGCACTGATAGACTTGCTTGACACAGAGTTACCACAAACCTTCAATAAAAAAAAAATCAATACCTGTGTAACACAGTAAAGTGCAATAAAATCAGATACACTTGTATAACAATATTATATGTATACTTTTTAATGTAAGCATTATATATAGATACATATAACTTTTTAATATTAAAATAGGTACGTATTTCCCCCAGTTTGGAGATTTAGCAGTAGTACTCTCTTTAAGGTGTTTTTGAAGAATGGAAGTTCCTGTTTTTAATGTAAATTAATTTATTTACCTTTTCTTAACATTACATTTTGTGGGTTTTGTTTAAGAAATCCTTCCCTATCCCAGAATTAGGAAGAAATTGACCTGTTATTTCTTATAAAATAATTAAAATTCTACTTTTATTATTTGAATTCTTAATCTATTTGGAGTTGATTTTTCTGTGTGGTATGAAGTAGAAATTCATTTTCCTTTTCTTCAACTCAGCCAATTTTTCAGCCTTATTTTTTGAACTATCCCCTAAATCCACTTTGTTTACCAGTGATCTACACAATTTTTGCGAATTATCAAAGTTCACTATAAAATGGGTATAAAGTGGATCTATTTCAGCATCTATCATCTGCTCCACTGATCAACTTATCTACCCTTGCTCTTGCTTATAACACTGTTCTGATAGCCAGAATTTTATTAGTAATCTTTATGTCTGTTAAAGCAAGTCTTCTCACTCTTGTCCAGCAGCATCTTGGCTATTCTCGGCTCTGTATTCCTTGTCTCCTTTCACATAATTTTAAAATCACTTTGCCAAGTTCCACAAAAATTCTGTTGGGATTACTCCTGGAGTTGCATTAAATTATTTATCAGTTGAGATCTTTATGACCAGTCTCTGTACTATGAATATGGCATATTTATCCACTTATTTAGATCTTCCATGTTCCTCAGTAAAGTTTAGATCATGCAAAATTTTTTTTTCTCTTGGAAATAGAACCTTTTAAAAATTTTATATCTTCAAATTTCTTTCACCAGTTTGTGAAAATTTACTTGATTTGAGTTTATATTGACACCTTACAAAATTCTCCTAGTATTTCTAATAATTAATCAGAAGATTTTCAAGGATTTTTTATATAGACAAATCATCTGCAAATAATGACAATTTTATTTATTCCTTTATAATCTTTAGGCAATTCACTAATTTTTCTTGTCTTCTTTTGCTAGTTAGGACTATGAATAAGAAGTGGTGATTGTGGGCCTCATTGGCATTTTTCTAATTTTAGAGGCAATACTCCCAACATTTCCCCATTTATGACACTATTTGTTGAATGATTTCTTTTGATTCCCTTTTTTCAGACTATGAAAGTTCCCTTCTATTATTTGTTTACTAAGAGTTTTTGATTTTAACAAAATGTGTTGAATTGTTATTCAAATATTCTTATATTTATGGAGATAATCTAACGACTTTTCTCATTTGCTCTAACAAATAGTAAGTGTCATTGAGAGATTTCCTACTATGAAATTATCCTTGCATTGCTGGAATAAACCCTACCTGATAATGGTATATTGTAGTTTTAGGCCCTGTAAGATTTAGTTTTCTAATGTTTGTTTAGGCTTAATGTATCTATATTCATAAGTTAAATGCTCTTGTTCTTTTCCCTTCTTGTACTGTTACATTGTGATTGTGATATCAAAACTATTCTAGTCTCATAAAATGAGAAACTGGAAGATTTTGCATAAAATTGGACTGATTTTTTCCATAAATGTTTGGAAGAACTTTCCTATAAAACTGGCTGGTTTTGTGTTTTCTTTGTGGAAAGATTTTAAATTCCTGCTTGAATTTTAAAATAGCTCTATAGGTGAAGTCAGAATTTCTATTTTTTTCCTAGAGTGAGTTTTAGTAATTTCTAAAAAATGTTCCATTTCATGTGAGATTCCAAATTTATCTTCACTTAATCCCCTTTCTCATCCATATTATTAGTTTTTAATGTGTTCTTTTTTTCTTTATTTTTCTAAAAGTTTGTATTCTTAATTTGTTTAAAAAATAAACTTTGGCTTTGTATTATTCTCTTTCATTCCTTGTTTGCTGACAGTTATTTAAATAATAAGTTACTCTAGAACTTTATCAAATTTATTATTAGCATCAGACGAGGTAACTTGTTTAGACTACTAATACGTTAAATTATGTACACAGGTTTCATGATATCAAACCATCCTTCTATTCCTGGAAAAACTCATAGTTGGTCATGATGAATGATTTTAAAATTATATACTCTGATTGGTTAACTAATAATTTACTTAAAATTTTTGCACCTGCAGTCAGTGAATTGGGCTTACACCTTTCCTTTATTCTGTTACTGTTTTATAATTTTAGAATAAATACTATTAGTGCCTTATAAAATTGACTGGTCAGATTCGTTCCTTTTTATTGGAATGACATATATAATAGGAATTTAGAGATCTATAAATCTTTGTAGAACTCACTTGTAAAAGTGTGGACCTGGAGATTTATGAGGGGGAAAGTCTTTGACTACCACTTCAGCTTTGTGTATCTAAGTTCTCTTTCTTTTTGTGCCACTTTTGGCTTTTTATGTATTTCTATGAGATTATCTATTTCATTTGTGTTCTCAAATTGATTAGCTTATACTTGTTCATAGTACATTTTTATTGTTTTTAATCTCTGTCATATCTTATTTAATCTTCATTTTATTTAGCTGCATCCTTATTCCTTAAAAAATTAGTTTTCCCAATTTCTATCTTACTAGTCTTTCTAAAGAATCAATTTTAATTTTGTAAATCTCTTTTGTTTTTCTCTTCTTTATTTCATTATTTTCTCTTATTCTTATTATTCCTTGTTTATATATGCTCTATGTACTTTTTCCAATTTATGAGTTGAATGTTCAACTTTAAAAATTATTTTTTTGTTTCCTGATCAACTTATTTAATGCAATAAAATTTGACCTATATTCCTATACAATTTTTAGGTATAGTGCCCCAATTTTGCATGTATAGTTTTATTATCATTCTATTCTAGCATTTCCTAATTTCCTTAAGTTTCCTTTCTAAACAATGATGCATGTAATTTCATTCTCAAATGGATGTGAAACTATTAGCCATCTTTTGTTATTAATTTCTGGTTTTATTGAATGAGTTTTCATAGCAGCATTATTCATAATAACCCAAATGACCATCAACTGATGAAAAGATAAATAAAATGTAATATATCTATACAATGGATTTTTATTTGGCAATAAAAAGGAATGATATGCTGATTCATAATGTAAAATGGATGGACCTTGAAAACATTATGCTAAGTGAAAGAAACCAGACACAAAATGTGACATGTTATATGATTTTGTTTATAAGCAATGTCCAGGATAGGCAAATCTATAGAGACAAGGTAGATTAGTTATTGACAGAGTTTGGGAGTTGGTGGGTTTGGAGGGAAAAGGAGAATGACTGCTAATGAGTACAGGTTTTGTTTTTTTTTTTTTTGAGGTGATGAAAAGATTCTAAAATTTATTGTGGTGATAGTTGCTCAATTTTGTGAATATACTAAAAAACATTGAATTGTACATGGTAAATGTATGATACGCGAGGTATATAACAAAGTTGTTACCAAAAAAAAGGTCTAGGATTGTTTCAGCAAAGTGTTGGTTAGACATGAGAGTGACAGAAGTTTTCAGTTCTCCCCAAATGATTATTTAAAGATCTAAAGAATGCAGTGTTTCATATCTGTTTAAAGTTTAAATTGTTCCAATTTACTGTTTATTGATAAAAGTAGAATAAAAACATGAATATTTTGTATTTTTCTCCTCAATGTTCTATTGATTTATTTTTGTTTTATTAATATACCTTAACAAGGCTGTTTTACATAAGCTCACATCAACCACAAAAAGTAAAAATTTTCTTAATCACATGATGTAAAATGTTAAATTTGGTTCCACATTAAATAGTCTAATGTAAAATGTCAAAATTGGTTCCACATCAAAGAGTCTAATGCCTCTTCCTAAATTTCCTGGTCAACCAAACTCTCCCCACATCTTTGGGTTCAGAGGGTTTTGTTTTTTTTTTAATGTTCTTGCCAGTTACAGGAATGCATGGCTTTGCTTTGCACAATCTCAAAATAAAGTAAATCAGGAAAATGAAAGCTATTGTGTGAATTGGGCAACAAATTGATTAAGTGAACTGATAGTACATTGTGAAGAAAAAGAAAAAAATTGTATTAAAATGAATGAGCGGTTGGGCAGGGTATATAGCTCAAGTGGTAGAGTGCATGCTTAACATGAATGGGTTCCTGGGTTCGATCTCCAGCACCCCCTCCAAAAATAAATAAATAAATCTAATTACCTCCCTCCCCCAACAAAAAATAAAACAAATAAATTTTAAAAAATGAATGAGCAAGAGAATCAACATTTTTTTTTAGTTCCCTAGTGAATTATATCAGTGTTTGTCAAACTATAGGCCTTAAATCAATAGAGGTTTGTTAAATTAAAAAATAAAGAGCAACAATTGAGTACTGAGTGGAAGTTTTCCTGCTAAAGAGGGAACACAATTCAGTATAGAGTCTAGGTAGGTTCTGGGATACAAAGCTGGGAATAAGAGGAATGGGATACATCTTTTAAAGTCAAAAGATCATAGACTGTGTCTGTCCTATTTTAGGAAAGCAAAGTCTCTAAGTGGCTTTGATTGGCTGGGAATATCTGGGTTTGCTGGTTAGGTAAGCACTGGGATGGCCAGAGATGGTCTGTATTGTAAGTTAGGCACCCACCTGGATTATAGTGTTTAGTTGGGCCTGCATCCATGGCAGCAGAACGAGTCAAGATTTACTTTGGGATATAAAATCATCTTAGTGAGTAGTGACCAAAGTTTTTTAAAAAATGAAATAGAGTAGACTATAAAATAGTAGAGCACATTCTATGTAGTATTTTGTGAAACTTGTTTTAGTTATTTATAGGCATGTTCTGGTCTATGATATGGTATATTTCTTACTATTGTGGATGAAAAATGTCACCTGCCATATCAGTAAACAAAGAATATTGAGGCCATAAAGCCATCAGCTATTGCAACCACCCTGACCGTGCATTCCTGAGGGGATTCAGGATGAAAAAAAACAAAAACAAAAACAGGATACTGGCTTCAGATAGTTAAGGTGCATATCTAAGGAATGATTTCAATGAGCCCAGACTCTTACATATTCCCTGATGTAGAAAACACTACATTTATTAACTTGAGATGTCTGTTTTTTCTTTAATTAACAGTAACCTTTTAATGTTCCAACTACCTGGTTTTTGTTGCAAAAATCTCCTATATATTCTGGCTCTTCCCCTACATATTTGGAGCAGTCCCTCCAAGCTAACTAAGTGGCTGTCTTCTGGGCTTAAATCCTCAGTTTTGTCCACTGACTAAAACATAATTCTCAACTTTTAGGTTGTGTAATTTTTTTTAGTCAAAACTATATTCATTGTCAAAAAAGTTCAAATGTACTGAATGAAATGATGCTCCTTGAATTTTTGTTTTTGTTTTTTGTCTTAATTTTGTTTTTAATAAGTATGCTCATAGTAAAAATTCAAACTGTTTAGAAGGGTGGAAAACAAAAAGTCTCCCCCTCTCTATCCCATTTCCACTCCCCCAAATCACCACCATTAAAATTATTTATGAATAAATACACATACACACGTACACAGTCCCACTTTTACTGATACAATTTATGTGTATTATAAATTATAATATATAATATAAAACACACAGAATGATCACACTCTAGATACTAATGTGAAACTAGTAATCAACTAGTTTTGTTCACTCACATACCTTAGACCTATTTTCATACTAAATCATTCTTTTTATGTGTGCATAACCTCTCGTTACATCATTTGTATATCCAGTCCCATAATGGTCACTTCAGGGATTTCCAGATTAACTACCACAAAACGCTATAGTAAATATACCTATCCCCATCTTTGCATGCTTCTGTGGTAAAATCTACAGCACACATTCCTAAAAGTAGATTTATTAAGTCAACATGAATATGCACTTAAAATTTTGGTAGATATTACCAAATTGCTCCCAAAACATTCACACCAGTTCACATTCCCACAGATCTGTCCTTGGGCGCTCCTGTCTCTCCTTGTCAACATCAGGTTTTAGCAAGCTTTTCAAATCTGCCCAAGGTGTTGGAAATGCTGTCTCAGCACAGAGGCAGGATAGCACAGTAGTTAAGGGTGAGGTCCTGTGGTCCCAGCAGCCAGATTTGATGCCCTGCTCAAATACTTCCAAGCTGTGTGACTTTGGATAAATTACTTCATCTTTCTAAGCTTCAGTTTTCTCATATGGAAAATGAGAATGACATTCTTATCTCAAAGGATGATTGTTGTTGTGAAGATTAAGAGCCTTGAACATTGTAAATGTTCATGTAAATGTCTTCTCTACCTTTCAGTATTTTTATTTTATTGAAGTATAGTCAGCTTATAATGTTGTGTCAATTTCTGGTGTACAGCATAATGTTTCAGTCATATATACACATATGTATATTTGTTTTCATATTCTTTTTCATTTTAGGTTACTACAAGGAATTGAATATAGTTCCCTGTGCTATACAGAAGAAACTTGGTGTTTATCTATTTTATATATAGTAGTTAGTATCTGCAAATCTTGAACTCCCAACTTATCCCTTCCTAACCCCTTTCTACCCTAATAACTATAAGTTTGTTTTCTATATCTGTGAGTCTGTTTCTGTTTTGTAAATAAGTTCATTTGTGTTTTTTTTTTGTAGGACAGGTGCATTTTATTTTATTTTAAAGGGAAATACTTTTTTTTTTAGATTCCACATATGAGTGATATCATATGGTATTTTTCTTTCTCTTTCTGGCTTACTTCACTTAGAATGAGGATCTCCAGCTCCATCCATGTTGCTGCAAACGACATTATCTACCTTTCAGTATTTAACATTATTAACTTAAAATTCAGAGTTGTTCTTTAGTCTCATAAGTAGATTAACATAGTGGCCTAATCAAGACTTTTTAAGGTTGAAATGTGAATTCACCCATAGTTCATTTTTAGTAAGTTTCTCAAACCAATTTCCTTCCTGTTGTAATGTCGGTTTAAGAAAGAGAGAAAAAGCATGACTGGCATGTACTGCATCTTCGGCCAGTATTGCCACCATACTATTGCCCTCTTTGGACAACCACCTCATTATCCATTGTGTGATGTGTCATTTATAAAATTACTAGCTTTAAATTATTGCTAATTTTGGAAAAAGCACAAATTTATATTGTTCTAGAATATTAAAATACTTTCATTTATATCTTAATTTTTTCGTTTTACTCTAAGCATGAATGCATATTCACTTGCGATCAAGGACATGTTATTCTGAACATTTGCCTACTGCCTCTTTTATTGTGGAAAAAATGAAGAGATTTAAAGATTGGAAAGAATTGCATGTTTTATCTCATGTTGTTTACTTAAAGAGAAACTAAAAAAACTTTGTAGGTTCAGTTGGCTGAAGGCTTCTTTATGGCTTATCACCTTCAGGGCCAGAAACCTGTTGAAAAACATTTTAGTTTTATTTTACTCAAGTTATCACTCTAGCAATTCTGTTAAAAAGTATGTAATGTGCTATGGGCTAGGAGTGAAAATGACCATATATGAAATACAAATGCCAGTTATTTAATCACTTAGCTTAGATTCAGATGTGAGATGAACCAATATGGAAGCTAGAATGCCTAACTGTTGCCAAAATGAGAAGTGGAAACTTCCACTCATGTTGTTAATCAAAGTCATTGTTGCTTAAGGATTTTCATATGTCAACCAGAGTTTTAATAGATAAGCCCCATATTAATGCATAAGATTGGATGACTGGATTGTGAACCCCCTTCATCAGAATCATGTGTGGTATTTGTTTAAAATTAAGATTTCCCTAAAATAATGCCACTTGCAACAACACAGATGGACCTGGAGATCATCATTCTAAGTGAAGTAAGCCAGAAAGAGAAAGAAAAATACCATATGATATCACTCATTTGTGGAATCTAAAAAAAAGACACAAATGAACTTATTTACAAAACAGAAACAGACTCACAGACATAGAAAACTACTACATATATATATAATAGAACAACAACAAGTTTCTACTATATAGCACAGGGAACTATATTTAATGTCTTATAGTAACCTATAATGAAAAAGTATATGAAAAAGAATATATGCATGTACATGTATGACTGAAACATTATGCTGTACACCAGAAATTCACACAACACTGTAAACCAACTATACTACAGTTTAAAAAATTAAAAAAATAAACTAAAATTAAGATTTCCCAAAGACTCACCTATGTTCCCCTCCCCACCCCAATTATCTTATTCCTTGTTATTTCTAGGCCTCAGTACATATTACCTGGCCTCAGCTCATACCTGAATCCATACCATATCATCAGACTTGCTTCAAGAGAGGGGTGTAGGAAAATCTACATTGTTCAACAAGCAACCTAGGTGATTCTTATGCAAACCAAAGTTCAAGAATCAATAGAACATTATAATTTAGGTTCTAATATTCAGCAGGAGCATCTAGGAACTGTTGGAAAGTTTCTGGCTCCTAAGAAGATCATATTACCTTCTAAGATGTTAGAAAATGGGACAGTGCAGCAGGCTATACTAGGATATTAGTATAAAAGTAGAAGTATAACAGTTTCTGGGAGTACAAAAGTAAACAGCCATTCTTTCATCACCCTTATAAAGTCTCTCAGAATTGAAATAGACTGGATTTTTTTTTTAACTATAGCTAATTGGGAATCAAAAGGGACACAGAAAATGGTCATAAGGAAAATATCCCCAGGTTCTTACCAATAGACAACTTTGATTTGAAAGTGTGACAAAAACTGTGAATCCTATGAATAAATATTTTGGTGGATAATTACATGGATTAGAATAGATTACATTGTTAAAACTGAAATGGATGGCTTTTCTTACCATGAAACATTGTAAGGGGAGACCTGAAGAGGGAGGGTAAGTGGAAAGTTGGATGGACAAAAAAACTGTGGAAAAGGATTTTCCCTTCCTTGAACCATTTGCGCTTACAGCTCTTAAAATCTTGGCTTAGGCTAAGGAAAGAAACCAGGCCAAGTCCAGTCAAAGCAGAGAATGGGCCAGAGCCAAGACTTGGGCTGGGAATGGGGCCAATAGTAGTACAGGATTTAGGCTAGGCTAGAACCAGGGGCAAAGCTAGTCATGTTCTGGGGTTGAGGGGAGCTGATATGCACGTTGTCTTCTGGTCTATGCAGTGCAAGTCTGGAAATTCTAGAGGGTTGGGCA
This sequence comes from Camelus bactrianus, assembly GCF_048773025.1. NCBI lineage: Eukaryota > Metazoa > Chordata > Mammalia > Artiodactyla > Camelidae > Camelus > Camelus bactrianus. The sequence goes on from NC_133575.1 coordinate 43,985,798, forward strand.
TATGTAGCATGAGAGCCAGAGCTGTCAGCTAGCTCTTCAGAGAAGTTCAACATACTGCCCATGTTAATACTAAACATGCAATCATTTTAAATCATTTGGGGCAATGATCAATAAATAGCCGTGAAGTATTTTTTTTTCCATATTGTAGTACTCAGTATATCTGGTCATATCAGCAGGAGGGAATGGAGATTAGATATTGATGTATCAGGTTGAAAGACATTATAATACAACAGCAAAAATGGCTTCAGATTCAGACCTGGATTTAAATATCTGGTGCATCATTTATTTTCTGGGTGATTTTGGCCAAATAGCTTAACTTCTCTTAGTTGCAACTGTTTCATCTGTAAAATGCAGGTAACAACAGAACCTTCCTCACTGAGTTGTTATGCAAAGTAAACAAGATCATTTAAGTAAGTACCTGTCTTAAGACAGGTCATCAATCCATGCTGCCCTCTCTCCCTCTACTTCTCACTCCTATTTCCCCTCAGTTTCTCTCCTTCTTTCTGATACAGACCAATTAACTTTTGTATCTGCTCTACCTTTCTGTGAAAGAGATATTGTAACATTTTAGGACAAATACTTTTAGGAGTTGTTATAGGAAGCACAGGGATTATGAAATATTACTTTATAACTTTAGGATAAAACTCTTTTTTAATTTTATGTTTTTTATTTTGGGGGGAGGTAATTAGGTTAATTTTTTTAATGGAGGTGCCGAGGATTAAACACAGGACTTCATGCATGCTAAGCACGTGTTCCATCATTGAGCTATGCCCCTCCCCTCCCAGGATAAAGCTCTTTCAATTTGAAACACATCTTATAAATTACCGAAGCCTAAAAAATGTCATTTGGAAAATTACCTTTCTTGCAGGCTCCCAGACTCTTTTTAAAAAGAATGCCTAACATTTTTCACATGTGGAGAAGAGCAAATGATTAACAAGTGTCGTAAAGAAATAATTTAATGAATGTGGTGCCGCATGGGAGAGATGAAACAGAAGCTGGCATATTAATGTAATATTGGATATTTATTTGGTTTTCTTGGACAGGTACATTGCCTTTCCTAAAAATCTACAACATCTGGTTTCTTCACTTTTCCACACTTTATATCTTTCAAGTTGTGAAAGTACTTTGAAATTTATAGGAGGCCGATCTGCTTTATGAGGTTAAAGGATTATGGTTCTGATTTCAGTGTGAAGAACAGACAGACAGACACATCAAGCTGATAAGCTCCTATCCTGGGCTGAACAGTGTTGAGATGTACAGCTGTCCTGCAACTCCACCTTGGAGTAACCCACTAAAATGATTAACTCTAGGCTTTCAGGTGCTGGTTCTGAAATCCTGGAAGAGAGTCTTGGACATGTTGCAATGCTGCAGACCCTGTAATTGTCCTGAAAGTTGAGACACCACACCAACTACCCCACAAACCAGGCTAGAGTTTCTATGTGAGTTGAAATGTTAATTACTCTGAGCATGGCTTTTTATTGTTCTCTGATGATAATGAACAGGGATCAAGTTGTATTATTATATAAACAGTAATATTTTTCTAGGAATATCCTTGTGAGCAATCTGATGCCTCTCTGCCTTTGGTGCAGTCCATCAGAACAGGAACAGTGAAAAAGCATTGGATTCAACCAACATTTGTTGAGGAGTTATTATGCATCAGGCACTTCCACTTATATTATCTGTAGTTAATCCTTAGAAAAATTTGTGAAGAAGATACTATTCTATGGAGAGTTGACATGACTTGCTCAAGGTCACAAAGCTTATAAAGAGTGGCACTCAACTTCAGGTCTGTAGCACCTGTATTTCTCTAAACTCAGTATTCTTTCTGTAGCATCATCGCTGAAATAGAGTGATTGCTTAGGAAGGAGATACTGTCTTGTATTAAGACTGTAGAGGTTGAAACTGACAAGGGCTTGATTTTCAGAATATGTAAGCAGCTCACATGACTTAATAAGAAAAAAAAACAAACAACCCAATCCAAAAATGGGCAGAAGATCTAAACAAGCAATTCTCCAAGGAAGAAATACAAATGATCAATAGGCACATGAAAAAATGCTCAATTTCAGTAATTATCAGAGAAATGCAAATCAAAACTATGATGAGGTATCACCTCACACCAGTCAGATTACCCATCATTCAAAAGTCCACAAATGACAAATTCTGGAGAAGGTGTGGAGAAAAGGGAACCCTCTTACACTGTTGGTGGGAATGTGTTTTGGTGCCGCCATTGTGGAAAACAGTATGGAGATTCCTCAAAAGACTGAAACTAGACTTACCATATGACCCAGCAATCCCACTCCTGGGCATATATCCAGAGGGAAACTTAATTCAAAAAGACACCTGCACCCCAATGTTCATAGCAGCACTATTTACAGTAGCCAAGACATGGAAACAACCTAAATGTCCATTGACAGATGACTGAATAAAGAAGTTGTGGTATATTTATAGAATGGACTACTACTCAGCCATAAAAATGATAAAATAATGCCATTTGCAGCAACATGGGTGCTCCTGGAGAATGTCATTCTAAGTGAAGTAAGCCAGAAAGAGAAAGAAAAATACCATATGACATCACTCATATGTGGAATCTAAAAAAAAATGTCAAATGAACTTATATATAAAACAGAAACAGAGTCACAAACATAGAATACAGACTTGTGGTTGCCAGGGGGATTGGGGTGGGAAAGGATAAACTGGGAATTCAAGATTTGCAGATACTGACTGGCATATATAAAGTAGATAAGCAAGTTTATACTGTATAGCACAGAGAAATATATTCAGTATCTTGTAGTAGCTTACAGTGAAAAAGAATATGAAAATGAATATATGTATATTCATGTATGACTGAATAATTGTGCTGTACACTAGAAATTGACACAACATTGTAAACTGACTATACCTCGATTAAAAAAAAAGCGTGGAGGTGGTATTACCCTAACATTCAGGAAACAGGCAAAATGGAATTTGTTTACTCCTTCAAAATTTTAAAGACTTTACTTTTAAAGCAGTTTTAGGGTTACAAAAATTGAGAGGGAGTACAGAGCTTTCCCATATACCCCTGGTTCCAACACATGCATAACTTCCCCTCATTATCAACATCCCCCTCCAGAGAGGCACATTTGATGAACCTACATTGAACCTACAACACAATCACTCAAAGTCCATAGTTTGCATTAGGATTCACTCTTGGTGTCTTACATTCTACGGGTTTGGACAAATGTATAATAAAAAGTATCCACCATTATGATATCACACAGGGCATTTTCACTGTTCTAAAATCGTCTGGTACTCTACTTATTCAACTCCTTCTCCCCTCTCCACATCCTCTGGCAACCACTGATCTTTTTACTGTCTTCATAGTTTTGCTTTTTCCACAATATCACATAGCTGGCATCATATATTATGTAGTCTTTTCAGATTGGCTTCTTTCACTTAATAATATGTGCCTTTAAGTTTCCTCTGTGTCTTCTCACGTCTTGATAGCTCATTTCTTTTTAGCACTGAATGATATTCCCTTGTATGCATGCACCACAGTTTATTTATCCATTCACCTATTGAAGGACATCTTGGTTCCTTCCAAGTTTTGGTAATCATGAATAAAGCTGAAAGGGAGCCAATTTCCAAATCATCAACTTCTTTTAGTACTGTTTCTTAAAAACAATTTGCCTGAGAACCACCTCCTATTTGTGTTTCCCACATCTTTCCCCCAGTCTCTTAAAAGGAAAGCACACTTTTCAAAGGTCAGAAATCTTACTGTGGTACTTCAAACCAGGCTGTAAAAACTTTTGGGGCTAAAAAAAGCAACAATTTCAAATACTGATGTACAGGACTCTTCTTTAACTCAAGTCCCTATAACCTACCCCTTCCTTACCTATCTCACTAATAGATGCATTTCCAATAAAAATTGTATGTTTTTATGTTTAATAATAATCACAATGTATAATAGAAGTATCTTCATGCTACTTTGATCTACTATGTATGCAGAATAATTGCGATTATAACTCAAACTGGAAGACTTTTTATGCTTGGAGACTTATGGTCACAAGGAAATAAGAATAATTAAATTTCTATTTATGGACATATTTTTGTTGCAGAGAAATTCAAAATGGAGATCAATAGAGGACTTTCAAGTATGACAATATATTATAATAGAATACAATTTTGTAGGAAGAATGCAATGGATATTTGATTTCAAGGAGAAAAAAATAATGTGTATTTTCTGAAAGTTAAAGACAGGTTTACACCTTTGTTTCATGTTTAATGTTTGATGGTGGGCATCAAATTGCCCTGGTTTTTAGAATTCAATGAATATCTTTAAACATGTAATATAACAGTTTTCTTTTGCATTGTCAATATGTATAGTATGCTAGAAATTATACCTTTTGCAACTATTTAAACATGAGGAAAAAATTTAGATGTCAACCTAAAAATATGTGAGGGAGTACACAAGTCCTCAAAAAGTTTTAGGGGTTATGTGAATAAAAATTTGAAGACTCAATCCTATAAGGGTGTTGTAAGGGTAGGTACAATGTGTGCAAAGCATCTAGGATAATGCTCAATTAATGCTGCTATTATCTGAAGGACTGAGTTTTAATTTTAACTCTCTTTCTTCCTTGGTACTTGGACCAGGAAGGGCATTTGTTTTCCTCTGCACTTTAGTTTCATTGTATAGATAAAAGATAACACAGATGACTGTAAAACACTTTGAGTGTAGGAAGTTAGACAATACCTAACATCAATAATGTCAATGGATATGTTCATCATGATGAAAATATAGGTATAGGCTCTACAAGTCAAGGCATACAGCAGATGTTCAATAAGTGTTTGCTGAATTAGTTACTGAATACTGTAGGCAACCTTGCTAGAATGAAAGACCGTGTACCCATTCATTGGGCATCTTCCCTTAGTACCTGCATTGGTGTTTATAAAGAAAATGGGCATTTTCTCATAAAGATAAAAAGAATAGGAAATTAAGATAAAATAGGATAAATAAAGATAAAAAGATAACTATTAAAGAATTAGGAAATAAAATCCTTCCCTGGGACTTGGGATGTGGCTACCTATTAATTCTCAGTGTTTCCTTTGGATTTCTCACCATTACTGCAATATAATGTAGCAGTTAAGAGCAGAGTAGGCTCAAGTTCAAGATCTGCCACTTAAGTAGCTGTGTGTCCTTAGACAAGTCACTTAACCTCTCTTCAACTTAGCTATCTCATCTTTAAATGGGTATAATAATAATAGCAACCCCATAAGTTTGTTTTGAGGATTAGTGACATGTGTTATAGATGATTATGGATTGTGTGGAAGGTAGAAGAATGTTTCCCCCATAGATGCCCATGTCCTAATCCTTGGAACCTGTGAATATGTTATCTTACATGGCAAAAGTGTAACAGAGCAGGACCCTGTGGGGCCTCCCAGAGTCAGACCCCCTCCCCCTTATCCTCTGCTGTAGATCCTCTCTGAAGGACCCAGATAATAGTATCTCATGTATATTTCCTAAATGTTTTAGTGGCTTAAGACCACCACCAAAGGGAAGAAATTAACTACTTGATGCTCAAGAGCACGTGGCTCCCAGACCTTCTGGTGCCCAAGGGTTGATAGTGTTGATTACCCTGTTACCTCCACATCAGTCAATCAGAGAATTGTGCACGAGCTGATCATGTACCCTGTGAAGCTCTCCCTTCCCCTGACATGGCTTTTAACATGCTTTGCTGAAACTCTTTGGGGGAGGCTGGGGTTTTCTTGGGCATGAGCCACCCCATCCTCCTTACTCGGCCCTGCAATAAACTTTTCTCTGCTCCAAACTCCGATGTTTCAGTTTGTTTGGCCTCATGGTGCAGTGGGCACACGAACTTGGATTTGGCAACAAAAGGACTTTGCAGATGTGATTTAAGTTAAAAGTTTTGAGATGGGGAGATTATACTAGGTTATTCGGTGGGTCCTTATAAGACAAAAAGGGAGGCAGGAGAGTCAGTGTCAGAGTAATGCAGTGGGAGAGAGACTTGATTAGCCATTGCTGGCTTTGAAGATGGAGGAAGGGGGCTATAAGCCAAGGGATGTGGACAGCTTCTAAAAGCTGGAAAAGGCAACAACATGGAATCTACCCTAAAGCCTCCAGAAAAGAATACAGCCCTTTTGACATCTTGATTTTTGCTGAGAGAGGTCTATTTTTATTTTCTGACTCCCAGAACTGTAAGATAATAAAGTTGTGTTGTTTCAAGTCATCAAGGTTATGGTAATTTGTTACAGTAGCAGTAGAACACTAATACAGGTGGTTTAACCCTTATTAGTCTATTTACTATCCCCTTCAGTTCTGGCTTTTCTTGGCTTTCTTCCGAGGGCAATGTAATCTAAACACTTCTCCAAAATTAAAATGACTCTTTTTGCCCATGTTCATACTATTTTCCAGCCCCTAGCTATTCTTAATCTCAAGGCAGCCACCTGTAGAGCAGCCCCAGTTGTCCTACAACAGACAATGGACAAGAGGCCTCTCAGGGAAGCTGCAAGACAATTTATAACAGCCTCTTCTTAGGTTTTCCACTTACACATGGAAAATCACGGGCTTTAATCAGTGGATGCATTGAGTTGGGTCACAAAAACCATGCTTTGAGATCCGATTCAAGGGAAAAATGAACTCCTAATTCCGGCCTCCCGTTTTCTTGGCAAGGGGTTCTGAGCTTAATTACAGGATCCAAGAGCAGGAGTCAACCCTTCAGGTAGAAGGCCCATGAGACTTCGAGCTCTAGCACCAGTAGAAATGGGAAAGGGAAGAGGAGGAAAAGAAGTTGGTCAGTTAGAGGGAGGCAGGAAAGAGAGGAAGGAAAAAGAATAAACAATCCAGCCAGATAATGGGAAGTGAGAGAGAGAGAGAGCGCGCCTCCCACAAACGATCCCTCCTGGGTTCTTGCTCGCTCCGGTTTCAGAAACTTTCCACATCGACCCTAGTGCGGCGCACCTGCCCCTCGAGGCTGGGCCGGGAGGGCTAGCCTGGGGCAGGCTGGGAATGCCTTTCCGCGAGAGCGGCCGCCCTGGCGGGGTGGTGGGGAGATAGCAGGGAGGAGTCACCCGGGCGTGAAACGGAAAGACTACATCTCCCAGGCCGCCATGCTTTCCAGCTGGAGTCTAGGGCGCTGACTGTTCCCCAGTTTCCGTAGGGAAGCGCCAGGCTACCGCAGCTATTGTGCGACGCGCTGCTGCCCTCCCCTTCCCGCTAGGGCGTCTATGGAGGAAGGCTACGTTTCATCGCCGCCCCGGCTTAACCCTTCCGGCGCTTAACAGGCCGGCAGGCCAGCTCTCTGGGACCAGGAAGAACTTTCGGGAGCCAGGGGACTCTGGTAACCCTAGGGTGCAAGTCAGACCGTTGAAGAAAGAGCCCGAGTGCCCTGGTTCGGTACGGGGGCTTCGCTGGGGCAGGGCGGAGGCGCTGGCTTTAAGAAGGGGGAGGGGACAGTGCAATCAGGGTTGCCCGCGGAGTTCGGCAAAGGAAATCTTCAGCTGGCTTGGCAGCAGGGAGCCGGGAGAGGCAGCTCCCACCCTCAGCGCTCACCCCCGCCTACACCTTGGGCGGGCCGAAGTGTCACGTTAGCAATTGCTCAGGAAGGATCCTGCCGAGCTGCAGTTTCTGCTGCCTGTCTGGGGAGCGATGCCTAAGCGGCATGCTGCTTGCTAGTCAGCACCCCGCCAGGATCCGACTGCGTTAGTTAGCCCTCCGGGTCACCTGAAGCAATCGCCAGGCCGCCCGCTTCCGGTACAGACCAGCCAGCTGTCTCCAGAAATCTCATCAGAACAGGTACCTGTCCTCCAAAGAGAGGGAGGCGACAGCTTCCTAACCGGGTCCCTCACTCGGTGCACCCCATCTACTCCCCGAACTGTGCCACTGATGCTCTTGGTCTTTGTGTCTTTCCTCTCTCCTTCCAACCCCCGCCATCAGAACCATGGGGCATCCTCCGCTGGAGTTCAGTGACTGCTACCTGGACAGCCCCGATTTCCGCGAGAGGCTCAAGTGTTATGAGCAGGAACTGGAGAGGACCAATAAATTCATCAAAGACGTAATCAAAGACGGCAACGCGCTTATCAGCGCAATGAGAAGTAAGTGGAAGGCTTCCATCAGCAGTTTCCTTGAGCGGGTGGCTCTGGCCTGCTCTTTCCACGCCTCAGGGGAAGGGAGGATTCAGGGTGATTCCCAGACCAGGTCTCTGAGGCTAGTGGGTTTCCAGACACTTTGGCAGCGGGGTCAGTAGAAGTGAAAGTTGGTGGCTACAACTAGAATTTGGGGCCTTTCTCTTTAGTGGCCTTGACCTTATAAGACAGAATCTGGCTGTCCCAGGGACCCTTTTGTTCTGCAACTATCCTTTCTCGACAGACTATTGTTCCGAAGGGACGGTCTGCTCGTACTATCAGACATGTTTAGTACCCATGTGTGGGGCAAAGGGACAGCCAAACTGACCAAGGAACTGTCCCAACACCTCCTAAAGTGTTGCAAATTCAGGCCAGTAGCTTGAGTCACGGTTGGTTTTGTTCCTGTCTGGTGCATGGTTGCTACAGATAAGAATGGGGGCAGTAAAAAACTTCCGATGGCAAGTTATTTTCTAAGGAAAGTACCTTTGCCCCAGTAATTTTTTTCTGTTTTTCTTTAGTTACTGAGCTGTGGTTTAAGTCAAGGTTGGTCTAAGTTCAGAGTTATTCAGTGACCTCACCTGCCACTGAATTCTGCTCGAGGGTGGAACAAAGACCTGCCTAGTCTCTGAAACAAGGAGCCCAGCCTCCAGGGGACTTAGCAGAGAACACAGGTTTGGAGTCAGTGGGCTGAAGGAGCCTTACCTAGGTGGGCTTTCCCAGTGTTCACAGCTGACAGCTGTGGGACCCTCCCCCCCCCACTGTGTGTGGAGTTTTTATTTCTGCTAGTTGGCAGAAGGCTTGGAGTCAGAGGAAGAAGAATAAACGTCACCGACAAGAGTGCAGGCAAACTAATCATTTGTGTCAAAGTATATACCCAGAAGAATGGAGGCTAGTGAATGGGTGGTCATAATTCATTTTTTTCTCTTCTTGGCTGAAAGATGGTTATGAAAAATAAAGGCAACATCACTGGTAGATATGCACTGTATGGCTTGTAACTTTGTTTTGAGGAGATTTATCCCCCAAACACTGTGTCTAGGTCAGTATGGGGACCGTCTTAAGACAGATGCAGCCAACCAAAAGCAGAGAGGAAGGCTTGAGAGCTGCAGTGCAGTGGTGGTGTTTGTGGTGCTGTTTATGGTGCCTCCTGGAGTCTGTGCTTTCCCCCACACCTGTTGTCTGCCCACTTTGGTCAGAATGTAAATTTTCCAAGTTCCTGCTGATCATTTGATTGACTTGGATCATTTAATGGTTTTGTCCTATTGTAGCCTAAACAAGAGTAGGTTCTTGGAAGCACCTGAAAGATTAGGGTTTTAAATTTATTTTTTATTTTTAACACCTTTATAGTGGTATGATTCCTGTACAGTAGACTACACATATTTCACATGTACAATTTGGTGAATTTTGATAGCTGTGTACACCAATGAAACCACCACCACAATCAAAATGTGAACGTTTCCATCACTCCAAGATTTGGGGGTTTTGATTGAAATGCAGATCCTTAGAGACTTAGAGGCCAGGCTCTGGGATGTGTCACACTTAATAGAGTTCATTGAGAGGGTTAAAGATATGCAGGTTGTGTCATACAAGTAGTTACAAAGGTGAGGATTCCTGAAAGGAAAAGGCCAGGGGATTGTTTGGATTTTCTTTTTATTTACTTGTTAGCCTACACTACTTGGTGTAGTATTCATAGTCAAATGAAGCTCATTTAACCTCTCCTGGAAAGGAGTGGCTTTGTGAAGTGGAGGGTAAGCTGAAAACTTTTGTGCTGAAAAATGACCAGCTAAGGCGTATAGGAGAGGTGATGGTTCCTAAGAAAAAATAAACCATTCAGTGAAACGTTTGAAGAAGAGCAAAAGTTTTCTGAGCTTGGGACAAGTTGCGGTTTTTATACTTTCCATCTTTTCTGAGACTGAAAGCAGCAGGAGTCAACAATGATGCAGGCCTAAACCTTTGTATAAGGGCAAAAGATCCAATGGATATTTTGGTTCAAGGGGCTGGTTGATATTTATGGTGGTTTTCTATTGCTGAGTATACGTAAAAGCCAAAAATAGGACAGTTAGTAAATAAAACCCAGCAGCTAACCCACACTCCATTTCTTTCCTTTAAGTTGCAGGAGGCAACTAGAGGCAAAGGCGGGATGTTTCCCACCAATTTGACCACAGTGATGTTTATACTCCCACGTTCCTTCCTCACACTGTTCTAGCTGGGCAACTTTTTGAGAAAATGTGGGATAGAAGCAAAACAAAGGTATTCTCTGGCTTTGTGTGAAGGAAAAAGGAAAAGAAACCACTGGAATGAGAGTTAGAAGACCTGGGTTGCAATCTTGGCTTCACCATCTTGGGAGAAGAAGGCATAAATCATTTACTTCATATGTAAAATGGGGGTTAATTATCCGCATCTCACAGAGTTGTTGTGATGCTCCAAGGAGTTAATGGATTATGAAACTGCTTTGTGAATGGAAATGGCTAAACATTATAAGTTGTTGATAATACAGCTTCAGATCAATAATATATCTGCTGGTGAGTGTGTGCTTTTTAGTGGGTTTCTGAAGGGAAATGCATAAGCAGAAGTAGTTGGAAATACATTTTTGCCGTCATCTTTTTGGAAAATGTCATTCCCTATGTTGGCATGTCTCAGCACCTAATTTTGTATACATGTGTTTGGATTCATTTTGTCATTTGGAGTCTGGCATTAGAAGTAAGGAAGAATGATGGGCACCTTTTTATTTAACTTGTGAAATTGACCATCAAGTAGAATGCCTAGTGTTTTTAGGAACCAGTGAAGCCTGAGGCATCATGCTATACAAAGCAGTTGCAGTTTTTGATAAAGTTATTAAGCCAGGTGGAACCTGATTTCCTGCCTGGGTCTGATTTTGTACAGAGCTCACGATAAGGTTTTAGTCACAGCTGTGTGTGTGGTGATTAATTTATTACATGTAAGTCCTGTTTGAATATTTAGATTTTCTTAGATCTGTGCTCATATGTGATCGATGCTATGAGTGACATTCAATGTCTTCCTTGGAGAAGTGGTCGATTTCCCTCCACCCTTAAGTGTGATCTACCCATAACTGTTGGAGTACAAGATGCTGATTATAACTTAAACTAATGAAAAATAAAAACGCTGGCAACCTGGGAGGAGGGCATAGCTCAGTGTTAGAATATGTGCTTAGCATGCACGAGGTTCTGGGTTCAATTCCCAGTACCTCCATCAATAAATAAATAAACCTAATTACCTTCCCCCCCAAAACAAAACAAAACAAAACAAAACAAGAAAACACAGGCACCGTGCAAAGTGAATACATTGCCCACTTTTCTGTTTGTTCTTTGTCTTTATGTTGGCAATTTTGGTCCCTGATGGTGTTTGAATTTTTCTACACACTTAGGCTGGATATGATTTAGAAAAAATGATGTAGCCCCTGCTTATAGCCCAATATAACATGTTACACCTAACAAATGATATATATATTTTCAGTGAACATATGTCATTCTTTCCATAAATACTTGCGCACCTACTAAAGTCAAGCCCTTGTTCTCAGGGCTGTCACACATGTGACAGAATAAGCCCCAGGTGGATTCTGCCCTTAAGGGGTTCCCAGACTATTAGAGGAGATAAGACATGCATAGAGATCACTGTCATATAAAATAGTAGATATGGGTCAGAGCCATAGAGTGCGGCAGGTGGATACCATGGTATGTGACATTAGAGGGAGAGCTCATTTCCATGTGGAAGGAGAAGGAAAAGAAAGCAAAGGAGGAAGCAGCACTGTGACTGGGCAGAATTAATAACACTTCCCACTTGTTTAGCTCTTCCTATATGCCAGGAGTTAAAATCTTGTAATAGTTTTATTAGGCAAGGCTTCTTATTCTCATTTTATAGATGAGAAAACTAAAGTTCAGAAATGTTTAGTAACTTTCTCAACGAATAAGGGCAAGAGACTGTATTAGATTCCAGACCAGACTCTAAAGGCCCTGCTTATTTTACCATATGGCACTGTATTCAGGACTGGGCGTTTCATGTAGTAGGAATGACCCAGAGAATGTAAAGGGATAGCAAATAATTCAAGTCATCTGGAATATAGGATGCAGGAAGAGAAGTGTGGGAGATGAGGTTGGAATGGAAGGTTGAGGTCTTGACCGTGCTGGACCTGTTAAGTACTTTACTTTAGACTTTTTTTTCTAGATAGTGTTAAAAACGTTTTTGGTGGGAAAGAGGCATGATCTGAGCTGGGTTTTAGGAAAATGCATTGGGGAGTGATGTGTAAGCTGTTAGAATCCTACACAAATATTCATGACTTTCCAGCAGTTTACTAGCAAGTTTACATTTTCTTTGATATAGCTCAGGAGTCAGCAGATCTCTTCTGTGAAGGGCAATATTTTAGGCTTTGAGGGCCATGCAGTCTCTGTGGCAATTATTTAACTGCCATTGTTGCAAGAAAGCAGTCATAGATAATACGTACATGGCATGAGAGTGGCTGTATTCTTATGAGACTTTATTCATTGACATTGAAAAGTGAATTTTGCAGAATTTTCATGTGTCACAAAATAGTATTCTTTATTTGAATATTTTCAACTGCTTAAACATATAAAAACCATTCTCAGCTCAGCTGAGGGAGGGCATACAAAAATGGGTATGGGTTGGGTTTTATTCACTGGTCGTACGTAGTTTGTAAACCTCTGATATTACTAGTTAACCTAAATTGATTTTTACTGGTAAGGCAGTGATTATCGTTATTGGTAAAAACATAATACCATATATCACATTTTCCATCAACTAGTTTACTATGGTGTGCTGTTAATTATGCCTGCTCTGGATTCAGGGTTTGCAGACTCATAGGCTGTCAGAGGCCAAGGAGAAAACAGATAAGTATGAAGATGTTGGAAGTGAGTTACCAGAGTTAGAGTGATTGGGGTAAAATATGGCAGACTCATGCCATTTAAAAGACCTTTACTTAAAAATTGTTTTTTTCTTAAGGGGGAGGTAATTAGGTTTATTTGTTTGTTTGTTTGTTTGTTTATTTTAATGGAGGTACTGGGGATTGAACCCAGGACCTCGTGCATGCTAAGTACATGCTCAATCACTGAGCTGAGCTATACCCTTGCCCAAAAAGCCTTTACTTTTTTTAAAAAATGTGGTAGCTAAATAAAATATATTCACAGCTTAGGTTCAATTAAGTTATAACTCCTGAGCTAGGTGATCTACTTCTAATAGGCTAGGAGTCTTGGACTCAAATGGGCTAGGAAAATGGAAGATGATAGTTTCCAGGTAGAGGTTTCTCTGGAGAAGCACTACTAGACACTGTTTACAAATGAGCAGAAGCAGAATGATGGTATAATGGGAACAAAAACCTAGACATGATGTCTAGATACCTGGGTATGGTGCTGGTTCTGCTACTAATGGGGTCTGTGACCTTGGTAAGTCATTTTGCTGGGGCTCTAGGTCTGCAGCTTTACAAAGGTGAGCTTGGGTAGGGGATCTATAAGCCCACTTTGAGCTCTAACATTCCATGACTTTATTTTTTTTTTGCATTGTATATTATAGTTTAATCATTTAGGAAAGGAATGACCCACCCAATTATAGGATCTTATTTTATGCCTGCATACATTTTCACATTATTTTAGTGGACATGACAGTTCTTAGTTAAATGTAAAAAAATTAAACAAAAAATTTAAATAGCCTTTTAAAAACCGTGGATAGCATACTTATATATGTATGTATGTTTGTATATATAAAACAGATGTCAGAAAAAAGAATTATATCATTAAGCCCACACATATACATGTACAACCACAAATATGTAGGGTGTCTTGGACTAATGAAAACTTATACTTTAAAAGAATACAAAAATGTCACTTTCTTACATTCTGTACTTTTCAAGACAAGAGTTTTAGATGTTTACATTAAGGTGACCTTTTGAGGTGCCTGTTCAGCTCTTGCTTTGGCAACTGGGGTACATATCTGGTAAGTAATTGCTTTCCTGAAATCATGGGTCAGTTTCATCTTTGACACAAATTTGATACTGAATACACTTAGTGGAGCTTTGCACACAGAGAACCTAGTTGAGTGCTAGTTCCAACTCTGCCACCAGCTAGTTGTATGACGCTAAGTAAGACTTTAATTGCATGAACCCGAGTTTTGCCATTTCTAAAACTAGAGGTTTCATCAGTGATCTTTGGGGTTCCTTCTAGCTTTCTCATTCTCTGGTTCCTGGCTGCCACTGTCTTGCACAAATAGTCAAGCAACCTAAATTGACTCATAAACTTTAGAGCCAATTCATCTTTACTCTGGGAGAGTGGGAGAGTGGAAAATCTAACTGATATGTCCAGTGTGAGTGAATGATTTGAATCATGCTAGCCCATCTGATTATCCTCTTGACGAATGGTTCTTGAGAGGTGCCAATCTGATGCCCTTCAGTTCTTCCTGAATAGCTCTATAATGAGGGAGACCGAAGCTTTTAATCTCTTTGGAGTGGGTGTAGTACCATGGTGTGCAGGGAAGAGTTGGTGATGTAATATACATTCTCAGCAGATATCCTATCATTATCCAGGTGATATTTAATCAGTGCCTTGGGGCATATGGAGTTATAGTTGGCTCTCTGTATCTGGTGGGTTCTGCATGTGTGGATTCAACCAACCAACTGGGGATCAAAAAAAACTCCAGAAAATTCCCAAACGTAAAACTTGAATTTGCCATGTGTTGGCAACTATTTACATATCATTTACATTGTATATACAACTATTTACATAACATTTACATTATATTAGGTATTATAAGTAATGAGAGGATGTGTGTAGGTTATATGCAAATGCTACACCATTTTATATAAGGGACTTTAGCATCTGTGGATTTTGGTATCTGCAGGGGTCCTGGAACTAAACCCCAACAAATAATGAGGGACAACTGTATTTTAGATGTTCTCTAGAGTAGCTCAGATCAATGCAATGAGTATGTCGTATGGTAGTAGATATGAAGCAGTGTCAAATGGAATTTGATAAAGGCAATATTGCCATATTGCCATGTTCATTGAAAGTCCTCAGAAGACCAGATTAGAAGATTCCAAAGTAGCTGGACTGGAGTGCTGTGCTATGGGGACTAGGGTGGAAAAGTGAGCCAAACCAGCCTTTCAGAGCAACCATTTATAAGAAGCTGAGTTTTTTTTTTCTTTTTATGATGAATGGTATTGAGGTGGGATAGGGAAGATTGTGGCTTAATCTGCTTTAAAAAAAGTTTTTCAGAGTTAAGAGTGATGAAGGAAATATACTTTTCAGCTTCATTTTTATAGCCTCATTTTTTAAAGCATAGCCAAAAATTTTTCTTTAATCTGGTATTTGTTTCTCTAACCAGTTCCTACAGAAATTTCCTAAAACCCAATGATGATCTGGAAGGATACATGTTTTTCCAGGGGAGTACCCTGGAAATCTTGAACTGATTTTTTTTCTAGTAGAGTAGCGGGCCCTCATGATGCTTTTTTGGGCTTGCATCAAGTGCTAAAGCCTTACACAATGTAAAGGCAATTCAATTTAACTCAACAAGATTTACTAATCACCTGCTATGTGTCAGGCAACTGGGAAACTGAGACTAGAATGGTGAATAAGACTACTGTGGGGTCTGCCCTCTTGGAGCATACATTAAATATCTGAGTACCCACCTACATAATTTAATTACAGTTGTGAGAGGACTTATGAAGAATGATGTATATTCTATCACATGTTACAAACTGGGTCTTTGTGGTGGAGGGATGAGCTAGACAATGGGGATGCAACTCTCCATAGTAAAAATAATAAACTGAGGAGGAATAGCTAAGTCAAAGCTATCTGTTTTACTACCTTATAGTTAATGATCCTGGTAATGAGCAAGACTGTTTAAGTGAATGGAGAGTTTGTCAGAAACAGGGTGCAGTGTATCTCATGGGGTCTTCAGGGAAAACCTAAAGTACCTACTGCCTCCTTTTTCTTTCATAAGTATATTAAAATGTTCTTTTTTGGGGGGTAAGTAACACATGAACATGATACAAAATTCAAAAGGTACAAAAGGGTAAACTTTTTCCCTCCTGTGCCCCAGATCCCCAGTTCCTTACCCTAGAGGCAGCAACCGGCAACTGTTTGTATACCCTTTAAAAATATTTTTCCTGGTGCTTCTTTCAACTTCTGATTCCTCAGGAACGTGTTCATTGTAGGCAAATTCCAAACCACACTGGGGCAAGATTTCTTTAAGACTGTACTTGCAGGGAATGGAAGATTAAAGACCTCATAAAATCAACTCCTCCATAAAAGCAAGAAGGACGCTGCCAGAAATTGTCTAAATTGACTTTCTCAGAACTCTGAATTAATCAAAAGGCTTGCAACAACCTGAAGAATGTTTATTGATGGAAACATGTTGAACCTCCATAGCAGTAGGTTTTGTGGTGTTTTAACTTACCCTGCCTCCCATTCCCTTCACCAGAGCTTTGTGGTAGCCTTGAAAACCAATAGCCTTAAAACCATAGTAGCTGTGGAAGCCAGTAGACTTTGAGCACCTGGTTGGGGGTGGGGGGTAGGAGGTTGGGAGACTTGGCTTGTAGTTGCTCAGAAACTCACATACCTAGAGTTTTGTCACTATTTAACCTATCTCAAAGCTACCTAGAAAAGCCTCATTCACATGGCTTCACATTATTTCACCTGACTTAGAGCTAGCTCAGTGGGAAAATTTCCATCCTCAAGATGTTTTAACATCGCAGCTGCATTAGATTGACTGAGACCAGACAGGGAAAGCAAAACCCTGGCCAAAAACATGAACAGGGAATGAAATATTCATGGGGGCACTTTGAAAAGCTCTGACATATTGCTGGGGATCTAGAAGAACATGTGCATGCCCAGGGATGTGCATGTGTCTAGAAAAGACCTGAGAGGGCCCCAATTTCTCTCCTATGGCTGAACGTGAGGCAGAGTTGTAAACTACGTGTCTGAGTGTTGAAGGAATGCCTCAATGTGCACACAGAGCCCCTTGGAAAAAGTTGGAAGACTTAATGGTTCGAGGCTTTTAAAGAGATCTCTGAACAATTATTAGCTGGCTACTAAACTAACCAAACAGAGACTTCAGGAGCCACACACTTCAGGGAGTACAAACATTACAGAATTCGTCTAAGAAATATACTAAACAAACAAACAGCAGCAAAAACAATGACAAAAACAACAATAGCAAAATCTTGGGGTTAGGATTTGATTTCCAGAAGTACTACAATACATTGTCTAAAATGTCCAGTTTTCTACAAAAAAAAAAATGATCAGACATACAGAGAAATAGAAAAGTATGGTCTCTTCACAGGAAAAAAGCTGTCACTAGAAGCTGTCCCTGATGGGGCCTAAATGTTATAGTTTAGACAAAGATTAAATCAGCTAATATAAATATATTCACAGAACTAAAGGAAACTGTGTCTAAAGATTTAAAGGTAACATTGAGAACACTTTTTCACTAAAGAGACAATATAAAGATGAACCAGATAGAAGTTCTAGAGTTGAAAAATAAAATAACTGAAATGGAAAATCTATTAGAGAGGTTTAACAGCAGATTTGAACTAGCAGAAGAAAGAGTCATAGAACTTGAAGATAATCCAATCTGAGCAAAAAAGGCAAAAAAAAAAAAAAAAAAAAAGAAGAAAAAGAACAGAGCCCAGAAACTGTGCAACACCTTCAAGTGTATCAACATATGTATAATGAAAGTCCCAGAAGGAGAAGATAGTATAAAGTAAAAAGAATATTTGAAGAAGTAATGGCTATAAACTCCCCAAATTTGATGAACAACACTAACCTCCAGATCCAAGAAGCTCAAAAACTTCAAGTAGGATAAACTCAAGAAGATCCATACCTAGATAAATTATAGTCAAATTGATGAAAACCAAGGCAGAGAATTTTGAAAGAATCAAGAGAAAAATAACTCATCAGGGAACACGAGTCTCAATAGCTAAAGAGCTGACTTTTCATCACAAACCATTCAGACTAGAAGGCAGTGGGCTGACATACTCAAAAGTGCTGAAAGAGAAAGAATGTCAGCCAAGAATTCTTTATTCATCAAAACTTCTTCAAAAGCGAGGGATAATTAAGACATTTTCAGATAAACAAAACAAAAACTGAGAATTTGTCATCTGCACAAAATATTAAGAGCACCAGTAAATGTACCTAAATGGGTATATATAAAAGACAGAAGTACTGTATTATTTTTTGGTAACCCTTTTCTGCCCTATCTGGTTTAAATGACAACTGCATTGTGCAATAGTTTTATTTTATTTATTTATTTATTTATTTATTTATTTATTTATTTATTTATTTTTAAACATTTTTTTTTGATTTATAATCATTTTATAATGTGTCAAATTGCAGTGTAGAGCACAATTTTTCAGCTATACATGAACATATATATATATTCATTGTCACATTTTTTCCTCTGTGAGCTACCATAAGATCTTGTATATATTTCTCTGTGCTATACAGTATAATCTTGTTTATCTATTCTACAATTCTGAAATCCCAGTCTATCTCTTCCCACCCCCCCACCCCCTTGGCAACCACAAGTTTGTATTCTATGTCTGTGAGTCTATTTCTGTTTTGTATTTATGCTTTTTGTTTTTTAGATTCCACATATGAGTGATCTCATATGGTATTTTTCTTTCTTTCTGGCTTACTTCACTTAGAATGACATTCTCCAGGCGTATCCATGTTGCTGCAAATGGCATTATGTTGTCAGGTTTTATGGCTGAGTAGTATTCCATTGTATAAATACACCACCACTTCTTTATCCAGTCATCTGTTGGACATTTAGGCTGTTTCCATGTCTTGGCTATTGTAAATAATGCTGCTATGAACATTGGGGTGCAGGTGTCATCCTGAAGTAGGGTTCCTTCTGGATATATGCCCAGGAGCGGGATTTCTGGGTCATATGGTGAGTCTATTCCTAGTCTTTTGAGGAATCTCCATACTGTTTTCCACAGTGGCTGCACCAAACTGCATTCCCACCAGCAGTGAAGGAGGGTTCCCTTTTCTCCACACAGAGTGGCAAAACTGATGGGATGCAGCAAAAGCAGTACTTAGGGGAACATTTATAAATTAAAACACCTACATTAGCAAAGAAGAAAGATCACAATTCAATAACCTAACCTTACACATGAAGAATCTAGAAAACAAAGAACAAACAAATCCTAAAGCAGGTTGAAGGAGAGAAATGATAAAATTAGAGTGGAGCTAAATAGCATAAAGAACAGGATATTTAAAATAGAGAAAATTAAAAAAATCAAGAGTTGGTTTTTAAAAATAATGAGATTGAGAAAGCACTGAGGCTGCCAAAGACAAAAGAGAAAAGGCTCCAGTTATTAAAAGCATGAATTAAGGAGGGGGCACTAATACCAAACTTAAAAAATAAAGAAAGAATAAATGGGAATACTATGAATAACTGTATGTTGATAAATTATATAATTTAGATGAAATGGACAAATTTATAGAAAGACACAAACTACCAAAATTGACTCTACAGTAAATGGAAAGTCTGTGTAGACCTAACAAATAAAGGCATTGAATTACTAATCAAAATATTAACCACAAAGAAAAGCCCAGGCCCAGATGGCTTCCCTGGTGATTCTTCCAACCATTTAAAGAAAAATTAATAGCCATCCTTCTCAAATTTCCAAAAATTAGAAAAGAAAACTTAACACATTCTCTGAGACCAAAGGCATCACAAGTAAACTATAGACCAAATTTCCTTACGAATATAGATGCAAAAGTCCTCAACAAAATACTAGCAAACCAAATACAGAAGTATAAAAAGTATTATGCACCATAACCAAGTGGAATTAAATCCAGAAATGCAAAGTTAATTTAACATCTGAAAATCTGTCAATGTAATAGTGAAATACACCAAATAATTAGAATAAGGGGAAAAACATTATCTCAATAGATGCAGATATTTTTAAAAGGCCACTACTTTGTTATACTAAAAACATGTAATTAGGTATATCAGGTTAATGGTTGTCTAGGGCTGGGGAAGAGGTTTGGGATGTGTTGTGACTATTAATGGGTGAAAGATTTCTTTTTGGGGTTGTGAAGTTTTTCTGAAATTAGATTGTGATGATAGTACTCTGTGAGTATACCAAAAACTACTTAACTATACAATTTAATAAGTTAATTTTATATGTGAATTATATCTCAAAGACTTTTTGTTTTAAAAGATTATACACTTGGAGAAACAAAGGTGCTTGGCTTATATACCTGCATCTCCCTTTGGCTCTTCCTTATAGAACAATTGAACTGGAAGGTTGTTTAGAAAGCCTCACATCCACACTGTTGGGTTTATATCCAGGGAAAAGGAAGCTGAGAGAGAACTGACTCTCCCAGGGACCTAGAGCTACAGTGAATTGGGACCAGAATCAGATTTTCTGGTTTCCCATTCCAAGGCTCTTTCTGTACTCTAGAGCAGGTACCTTGCATTAACACTGTTTGGATCATCTTTATTGGGGCTGGGGGTGCTTTTGTTTAAAGTGACCCAGTTGGCAGTGAAGAACTATGCTAGTGGAAAGTTTCCTTTCATTCTCTTTCCCCCATTATCATAGCTGGGATCAGGTGGTTTCCCTGTTGAGCAATCTAGCTCCAATTTAATTGGGGCCTGGTTGTGTTTTCTTTCCTTTGTCACAGAATTACATCTTGGTGGCGTGCCACTTGTCCTCTTTGTTTCTCTCTCCAAGACCCTACACCAGCTGGTTGGGTAGTTCCAGAGACCTCCCCTCTTCTCTGCTCATCTGTTGACTTCTTACGGCAAGTGCAGCTGCTTTTCATGTAGTGGATAGTGTATATTGGGAAATGTGTGGCGTTACTAAAGGGTGACAAAATCCTCCCCCATATTATTTTTATCAAGACAGTGTGGAATTTCTCACAAGTGGCAAGCAGTAGGCCCAGTACCATATTAGGAACTTCAAGGCAGTTCTTTGTGAAAGGTTTTCATTAAGGATTTCCCAGAAGCAGGAGGGCCACATTGCAGCTTCCAACTCTCTTAACAGAGCCAGACTCTCGTGGAAAAGCCTTTCCCTGTGATTGGAAAAATCTGTATTATGCATGTGGCCATTGACAGCTGCAGACTAATCTTGAATTCATCCATCCTGAATTCATTAGGTGGGGGAAGGAGGGTGGGTTTCAAGGTATTTTATAGCTGCCCCTTACAACTTTTGCTTAGCACAGGAGAAAACACTGAAAAGAGAGTTCTGAAGAGAAGATCTCTGTACCATCATCACCATGCCATGGGAAATATTGATATCTTTCCATTTTTGATTTATGGAGTCATTTGTCTTCCAGAATCCATACCCAGTGTTTCAGGGTTTATGGAAGTGATGAGTTTGTGATGGTACTAAATGGGAAAGCAGAGGGTACTGGTGTGTTAATTGGGTAACAGCTCAGCCAGGGTCTGTGTGGCTGCACTAGTAGAATGGGAGGGGAAGGCCAGCTGGGGTTTCCTGGCATTTTGTTTGCATTTTCTTTGTGAAAATCAGATGCTATTTAACGGTTCCTTTTTCTTTTTGATTAATAGGCAGTATCTTGCTTAAAATGGACTCAGAGTTCTAAGGGCCCTTAAGAGAAATTTTGTTTAATGCTTTAATATTTCAGATGAGGAAACAAACCTAAGAGGAGATATTCCTTGTCCGAGGTCACTGAGCCAGTTAATCACAGAGTCAGTCTGGGGACCCAATAATCAGTCCATTCTTGGGCTCTGTGCAGTGTCACTGGGCCTTATGAAAGCAGTCTCTACCTTTCATTGACCTCTTTTTGCTGAGTCTATGATTGTTTTCAGCATCACTTTCAGCTTTTGAAAGAAGATTATTGTTTTCACTGCCTGTTGCCAAGAATGCACCTCCAGTGTTTGTCTGAAGGCAGCTAAGGGGTTCACAGACCTGCAGGAATAGAGTCAAGGAAGGTCAGGTAATACTTTTTCTGGTTGTCCATGGCCTAGTAGGAACTTGATGAAATAGAAGATCAAGAGACAGACCTCCTTGAGGGGAGGGTATAGCTCAAGTGGTAGAGTGCATGCTTAGTATACACAAGGTCCTGGGTTCATTCCCCAGTACTTCCTCTAAAAATAATTAAGTAAACTTTACTACCCCCTCCACAAAAAATTTAAAAAAAAAAGAGACAGACCTTCTCTAATAGAACCCCTACCCCAAGATGTATGGAATTTAGATAATCCAATTATGAATGAGGAGGAAACAGCTCAAATCCCAACTGAGTTGGGATATAGGGTTGTTTATATTTGCTCTGGGTAGCAGCAAAGCTGGGATCTGTGAATGTGATCTCACTCAGGTTCTCCAGTGACCTGGATGTGGACACAGATACAGATACCAATATTAACTAACATTTGCAGAGCACTTTATAATATACAAGGCACTTTCACATACATGATGTAACTTAACCTGGGAAGAAAAGTGTTATTATCTCCATTTTACAGACGAGGAAACCAAGGCTTACAGGGTTTTAGTACTTTCACGCTGCTGATCAGGAGTAGAGCTCAGACTTAGATTTTCTGAGTATTTCCACTGTTACACGTGGATTTTCTTCCCATCAGTGATGAAAGAGAATATAAGTGCTGTTCCAAGGAAGAGGTAGTTCAGAAAGTAGAATTTTGAGAAAGAGAGATGGGGTCTTCTGTAGAGAAATGGGAGCAGCTATTAGCACATCTCCACGGGAAGTGGCCATTAGGAAAAGTTTGAAAACTGGAGGACAACAGTAGAGAAGAGGTTTGCTGACAGGGCTGATAGACCAGAGCTTGTAATAGAGTTTCTGGCACCATCAACCATGGGGCTATTGTGTTAAAGGCTCCTGTGGAGAAGACAGTCCAGACCAAAGTAGAAGCCTTTAAAGGAGAATTCTCTGAAGCCAGTAGAGGTGGTTGAAAGCAATTATGGAAGCTTCATATTAGTCATGAGGGAGGGGGTGACCTGGCCTTTTTGATTACCTTTTTAGGATAGAAAATAAAATTAAAAATTGTAAATTTGTTAACAAGGAAGAAAAACAGGGGCATATTTGAATAGGCCACTCAGTTTTCTATTATAAAACTTTCATAGGTGATACAGACATTATTTAGCCCAAGTTATCTGTCACTGTTGAGCTTTGGAGCTATTACACATTTTGTTTTAAACCAGTTTCATTCATAGATGGAGTTAACATGCATTGATACCATACATAATAATGCTTCATAAAAATCATGAGCATATAACATCTTTTGTATTTTTCAGTTCACCAGTTTGACCTATGACCTCAATTTGATCTTTACAACAACCTCTGAGCCAATCAGGCAGACTATTAGTGCTTCTCTTATATAGGTGATGTAACCAATGGCAGATAATGGTCTCACAGCTTTACAGAATGGGGAATTGAAATTCAGAGAAGTTAAGTGATTTACTCAGAGTTACTCAGCAATATTTGGCAAATTGGGGTCCAAACCCATATCTTCTGGCCCCTAAAGGCTGCACATTCTCTACTGTATTCTCATGTGTGCTCTGTTGAAGGGGGTCAGTGCTTATGCCTTGCACGGTGAGTATGGGAAGTCTGTGTCTCTGGGCTTTCCTGTATGGTCCCTGGCCGTGTAGTTATCTGATTCATCCTGATGTCTGTCTCATCTGGCCTGGCTTTGTACTTAGCCCTCTTCTGTTCTTTGAGCCTTTCCTCCTAACATCATCTCCTATGCAGCTCACTCTGTAAAATCCTATCATTCACTCTCCTCAGTGTTGTCTGTTGCCAGCTGCTATCTTCTTCTCCCTCCAGGACCCTGGGAAGCCCTCTCAGAGACTTTGCCTTAATGTGCCTTGTTTTTATGCCTAGTCACCTGCTCTGATGACTCACCTGCCACCCTCCAGATTGGATTTAAATTCTTTTGCCATGTGTTAGGCAGCCTCCATTCACAGGAGTTCATAAATCTAGGTGTGCCATGGTGATATTTAGGACCAATCCTTCTGCCTTTCTCTTACTCCTGTGCCTTTAATCAGCTTCTTCTCCCCTGGCACTGTGGGGATAATTGGCATGTTTCTTGAGCAGAGCCCCTTATATAGATTTCCCTTACAGCAGGCACTTTTCCCCTGGTTCATGTCTGGCACTATTATCAAAGCTATCACTGTTGTTTTGTCAGGTCTAACAAGTCCAGCAGGATCTGGCTGACTGAAGCATTGAACAAATCACTGGGGAAGGAGGCACTTGCTTAGCAGGTTTTCTCTCCACAGAAAATTCTTTTCTTTTGGTAGTAGGCTCACCCTCAAGGAGTTAGTAGTCTCCTTTGGGACAGGCTTTCCCAAAGTGTTGCCCTCCAAGAGCTACTGGGTGTTCTGAAGGCTGCTGGCCAATTGTGGCTTTGATGTTTCTTATGGGATACTGTCTGAGTTTCTGCACCAGGCAGGAATTAATAACACAGTGCTTAATAAAAAAACACGTGCCATCCCATTGGCACACCAGGGAAGGTAGCTCTGGTTGCTCCATCGGACCCACAAAGACTTATTTTGTAATGGTGACAAGTAGAAGTAAGCAGAATGGCTACTCTCAGGCCTTGTTTACTTTAAAGTATTTTGTAGCCTGTAACTTGGAGAATAAGTGATTGAAGGAAGCTTTCTAGCCTTGCACCTTTGCTATTTGCTTCTTGGGAGTCCTGGGTGGAAGGCAAGGGGATAAGGAATAGTAACTTGATTCTCAAAGAGGTCTCCTTGCTCTGTATGCACTAACGCTGGGCTCAGCATACTCTGGCCCATGGACCAAATCCTGCCCACCACCTGTTTCTGTAAATAATGCTTGTTTTTGTAAATAACATTCTATCAGCACATAGCCACACTGACTTGTTTACCTATTGTCGACAGCTGCTTTTGCTTTTATTTATTTATTTTCTCTTTTTTTCTTATGTTAAACATTTTTTTTATTGAGTTACAGTCATTTTACAATGTTGTGTCAAATTCCAGTGTAGAGCACAATTTTTCAGTTATACATGAAAATACATATATTCATTGTCACATTCTTTTTCACTGTGGCCACCACAAGATCCTGTGTATATTTCCCTGTACTACACAGTACAATCTTGTTTTATCTATTCTATGTTTTGAAATCCCAGTCTGCCCCTCCCACCCCCCACCCCCCTGGCAACCACAAGTTTGTATTCTATGTCTATGAGTCTGTTTCTGTTTTGTATTTATGTTTTTTGTTTTTTTTTTTTTTAGATTCTGCATATGAACAAACTCATATGGTATCTTTCTTTATCTTTCTGGCTTACTTCACTTAGAATGACATTCTCCAGGCCCATCCATGTTGCTGCAAATGGCATTATGTTGTCAGGTTTTATGGCTGAGTAGTATTCCATTGTATAAATACGCCACCACTTCTTTATCCAGTCATCTGTTGATGGACATTTAGGCTGTTTCCATGTCTTGGCTATTGTAAATAGTGCTGCTATGAACATTGGGGTGCAGGTGTCATTTTGAAGTAGGGTTCCTTCTGGATATATGCCCAGGATGAGCATCCTGGGCATATATCCAGGGATTCCTGGGTCATATGGGAAGTCTATTCCTGGTCTTTTGAGGAATCTCCATACTGTTTTCCACAGTGGCTGTACCAAACTGCATTCCCAGCAGCAGTGTAGGGGGGTTCCCTTTTCTCCATAGCTTCTCCAGCATTTGTCATTTGTGGACTTTTGAATGATGCCATTCTGACTGGTGTGAGGTGATACCTCGTTGTAATTTTGATTTGCATTTCTCTGATAATTAGTGATATTGAGCATTTTTTCATGTGCCTATTGATCATTTGTATTTCTTCCTTGGAGAATTGCTTGTTTAGGTCTTCTGCCCATTTTTGGATTGGGTTCTTTGTTTTTTTCTTATTAAATCATGTGAGCTGCTTCTATATTCTGGAGATCAAGCCTTTGTCAGTTTCATTTGCAAAATTTTCTCCCATTCCATTGGTTGTTGTTTTGTTTTACTTATGGTTTCCTTTGCTGTGCAGAAGCTTGTAAGTTTCACTAGAGGAATAACTCTCCCAGACTTCAGACAATACTATAGAGCTACAGGCATCAAGACAGCATGGTATTGGTACAAAAACAGACATATGGACCAATAGAACAGAATAGATAGCCCAGACATGAACCCACAAACTTTTGGTCAACTAATCTTTGACAAAGGAAGCAAGAATATACAATGGAATAAAGACAGTCTCTTCAGCAAATGGTGTTGGGAAAACTGGACAGCAGCATATAAATCAATGAAGCTAGAACACTCCCTTACACCATACACAAAAAACAACTCAAAATGGATCAAAGACTTAAACATAAGACAAGATACAATAAACCTCCTAGAAGAAAATACGGGCAAAACATTCTCTGACATACATCTCAAAAATGTTCTCCTAGCGCAGTCTACCCAAGCAATGCTTTTGCCTTTACATGGCAGAGTTGAGTAGTTTCCACAGAGATAGTACAGCCCTCACAGACTAAATTAGGCTGTGCAACATTAATTGGCTGTTGTTGGGTAAGGCAGGGCATTGAGTTCATTGAGTGTTTCTTGAACCTTCTTGTTGTTGTCCAGCTGCAGCTGAGTCTGTGTCATGGAAGGAAGTGATTTTGGAAATAGCCTACTTCCTCTTACATAATGAAGATTTTAGAATCCATATGGTACTACTTGGTGCTTTCTGGTTTGAATGGGCAATGTCTCCATTATCAGGGATGCATCCCTAGTGCCTACCCCAGGGCCTCACACATGCTCAGCTCTGGTATCAAGAAACTGTCATCCAGGGGTTCTGCTTTCCCCAGTGACTAAGAAGAAACATATTGCTTCTTTAGTGCAGAAAGTTTGCCCTTTGTGATTGTCTTTTGGTATTTGATCATGAACCTCTCTTTCTTTCCCATTATAGACAGTCATTGGGATTTTTTTTTACAGGGTCCCTGAATAGTTTGTAGGCATCTACTGATTTTGAATTTGGAACTGGTATATGAAGCCCTAAGGTGTAGGGTACAACTAAGTGCTACGTAAGTAACTTGTGTCTCTGATGGAAGGGAAACCCATGATTTCTGATGTTTTATTTATCATAAGATAACATGTCTCTCTGGCAGATTTGGGAACTTCTGTTTCACTAAAGGGACTAGATAACATTTCCCTTTACAGTTAGCAATGATGTAATATACCAAGTAGTGAAGATGACAGGACAGGAACCACAAAAGTCACAACAGGGCATGTTGCCAAGTCAGGCTTTCTCTAGCCAGTCAGATGATATTTCACAGAAATCTAAAGAAGTGAAATATTATGAACAGAAGTATCTCTCTCAGCTTCCCTGCTTCTCATTAATTCCTTATGATTGATTGGTATGATTTTGGTATTTTGCTATGATTATTTTGATATGATTTAATAGGAATTTTAAAAGTATGACAGTTGCTAGATGCAATTTCATGTTATTTGTGGTACTTTTACTAAAATGGATCAATTTGGCATCTGAAACCTAGATTTATAGAATAACCACAGGTTCTCCTATGTAAGTAGGGCAAACAGAATCAGAATTATAGTGTTAGAGGGGGTCTGGGAGGTCATGGAGTCAACTGCTTTGTTTTCCAGCCATCCAAATCAGCCAAGATAGGTAAGAGCTAGAGAAGGTCGGAATTAGATTGCTGCCTTGGGGATGTTTTTCTTCATTAACTTCTGTCCTTTGGGAGTGCCAGAAACTAGTTTGTTAGGGAAAATATAACTTTTGGACCCCAGGGCTCTAATTAAGTCTTCTACTTTTTTTTTTTGATCTTAATGACACTTCAGACTAAGTGGTTAAAGATACAGTCTTGGCTGAAGTTATGTTACTTCATTTAGGTTTCAGCATATTCGCTATCTAGAAAATAGAGCTCATCAGCACAGAGACATCTGGTGAGACTTAGCACAGTGGTTGATGTTGTGGAAATGATACTTGACATTGAAAGAACACAGACCTGGGTTCGAATTCCATATTTGCCATTGACTAGTTGAGTGACATTTGGCAAGCTACCAGCCTCTTAAAGTCTTAGTTTCCTCAGCTATAAATGGAGACATTAATATCAACATTGGTCATTGAGTGTATTAATAAAAGAGCGTATTTAAAAGTAACATGCCTTTAATAAATGCCAGTCTTTGTTGTCTAAGAATTAAAAAAAAAACTTATTTATAGCAATCGTTGTGCCACAAATGAACTTAAATTATAGGAATTGACAGCTTGATTAGAGTTTGGATATAGGTCATTCCTTCAGAATTCATGAATATGCTTTATAAAGAGAAGATCAAAAGAATGAGTCACCACTACAGAAAACAGTATGATCCAGCAATCCCTCTCCTGGGCATATATCTGAAGGTAACTCCAATTCAAAAAGATAGATGCACCCCAGTGATCATAGCAGCACTATTTACAATAGCCAGGACATGGGAGCAACTGAAATGTCCATCGACAGATGACTGGATAAAGAATCAGTGGTATATTTATACAATGGAATACTACTCAGTCATAAAAAAGAATAAAACAATGCCATTTGCAGCAACATGGATGGACCTAGAGGTTATCATACTAAGGGAAGTAAGTCAAAGAAAGACATATATCATATGATATCACTTACATGTGGAATCTTAAAAAGTGACACAAATGAACTTATTTATAAAACAGAAAGTGACTCACAGACATAGAAAGCAAACTTATGGTTACCAAAGGGGGAAGGGAGGGATAAATTAGGAGTTTGAGATTAGCAAACACAAACTACTATATGTAAAATAAACAAAAAGGTCCTACTGTATAGCACAGGGAACTATATTCAATATCTGGTAATAACATGTAAGTAAAAAGAATATATATATGTATATGTATAGCTGAATCACTTTGCTATACATTAGAAACTAACACAATATTGTAAAGCAACTATACTTCAGTGGAAAAAAAAGAATATGAGGCACATTGCTTTCTGTCATACAGCTCTGCAGATATTCTGATGAGAATAAAGTAGGGACTGATCAGAAAGCCTTCTGAGCTGGCATATAAAAGTACTTCACTTGCAAAGAAAGTATCAGTGTGCCTGGACTTGGTCTCTTTTTCTATATTAGCCATTTGAGAAAGATTAGCATTGTTATCTGTAGTGCCCTTGAGTGTGATGTTCTATCTTTGCTGTGGTTCCACTCTTTAGGTCTGGCCAAAGTGCCTAGCATACTGCCTGGCACTCAGTATTCTCCAAGTATTTTATTTGAGTGAATAATGAGACCCTATTTTACAGCAGATGAATTGAGACATAGAACAGTTAAGTAGCTTATCCAAGGATTAACACAGAGAGACTGTGGCCTTGTCCATATGGGACCTGGTCTTCTGCCTTCGTCTCTTAACACAAATCCTTCCCTTATTAGCCTGTCTTTCCTCTTTCCCCAAGCATATTGTGCAGTGTAATGTAAAGAGACTGCCTTCGCCCTTATCAGCTGGTGATTTGCTTCTATCTAATTTAGGAGAGTGGGTTAAAAATGCAACGAAAGTGCACAAGAAGGCACTAATGAACTCATCTGCAAAACAGAAACAGACTCGCAGACATAGTAAACAATCTTATGGTTACTAGGGGAAAGGGGGTGGGAAGGGATAAATTTGGGAGTTCGAGATTTTCAAATATTAACTACTATATATAAAAATAGATGAAAAACAAATTTATTCTGTGTAACACAGGGAACTATATTCAATATCTTATAATAACCTTTAATGAAAAAGAATGTGAAAATGAATATGTATATATATATATATATATGACTGGGACACTATGCTGTACACCAGGAATTGTCACGTTGTAACTGACTATACTTAAATTAAAAACAAAACAAAGCAAAATACAAAGAGAGTGCCATATGGCAAGTCAAAATTCAGTGTTTTATCTTGGATTTCATAGTTGTTGAAATTACAACAAATATGGAGGACTCTTTTTGTCTGTTGCATCAGAGCTGAGATTGAACAAAGGGGCTTGGGAGGGAGTGTGGGAAAGATGGATGCTCATGGCATAGATTTTTATAGGCAGATGGTGTTTGTTTGGAAGAGAAACACAGTAACAATGGTGTGTGAAAGGGTATAGAGGGTCTACCTTTCTCTGTAGCCCGGATCTTTGAATTTGACTCCATTCCCCAGAGACTTTGCATTGATTAACTTAAAGTCGGTTATTCTGATAGACAAAGTTATGGGGCAGGACTAATGTACATTAATGGAGCTGTGTGTAGAAATCTTTTCCCTGAATATACAGACATCCTCTGTGTCTAGAAAGCTGCCTCTGTTTGAACTTCTCACTATGCCCCAGTTGTTGCATAAGTAATTTAGAAACCCCAGAAGAAGTACATAAACAAGGTCTGTTACACACTGGGCTTAAACAAGTTGGAGAGGAATAATTTCACATTTGATGGCAGGCTATTTGGCTTGTTTGTCTTTCCTCTCCCTTTACTTCCTGTGTGGTGTTGAGTCACTGCAGCAGCCCTTTCTGACTGTGGGGAGACTTGGCCGAGGTGGGAATGGAATCCAGGAATTCATTTTTTTTGACATATATAGAAAGATGATTTATTAAAAAAAAAAAAAGAAGCCCAACAAGCCCAGGGAAAGGACGTGAAGAGAAAGTTCACAAAAAACAGTACAAACCATCCTTAAAGAATATGAAAAAAAATGTATATGTATAACTGAATCACTATGCTGCACACCAGAAACTAAAGCAACATTGTAAATCAACCATACATCAATTAACAAAAAAGATTCAGTTAAACCACACAGATTGTATTGGCAAAAATCCAAAAGCTTAGTGAAGCGAGCTGTGGCCGAGACTGTTGGGGAAAAGGTGGCCTCATAGATTGTTAGTGGACGTGAACCATGGTCAGACTCCACAGAAGGAAATCTATCAGTGACCATCAAAACTACAGGTGTATTTATACTTTAAACCACTACCTGTTTGGGAATCTATCTCATACGTGCACATTAATAAGGTAAAACACTCACTAACACACACAGACACACACACACACTCACACCCAAACTAATTTGAGTGGCATTCTAATAGCAGAAGATGGAAATAGATTTTAACTGACATATCTGTGAATAAGACACTAGTTAGACAAACTATGAAACGTGTGACTACAAAAGAATACAATGTGGCTATGAAAATGTGTCAGGTATATTTTTGTTATTTTTGTTGGTCTTTTTTTTTTATTGAGTTACAGTCAGTTTACAATGTTGTGTCAATTTCCAGTGTAGAGCACAATTTTACAGTTATACATGAACATACATATATTCATTGTTGCATTATGTTTCACTGTGAGCTACCACAAGATCTTGTATATATTTCCCTGTGCTATACAGTATAATCTTGTTTATCTATTCTACATATACCTGTCAGTATCTACATATTTTGAAATCCCAGTCTATCTCATCCCACTGCCCTCCCCCTTGGCAACCACAAGTTTGTATTTTATGTCTATGAGTCTGTTTCTGTTTTGTATTTATGTTTTTTTTCTTTTCTTTTCTTTTTTTTTAGATTGCACTTATGAGCGATCTCATATGGTATTTTTCTTTCTCTTTCTGGCTTACTTCAGTTAGAATGACATTCTCCAGGAACATACATGTTGCTGCAAATGACGTTATCTTGGTGTTTTTTTTATGGCTAAATACTATTCCATTGTATAAATATACAACCACTTCTTTATCCAGTCATCTGTCAATGGACATTTAGGCTGTTTCCATGTCTTGGCTATTGTAAATAGTGTTGCTATGAACATTAGGGTGCAGGTGTCTTTCTGAAGTAGAGTTCCTTCTGGATATATGCCCAGGAGAATGATTACTGGGTCATATGGTAAGCCTATTCCTAGTCTTTTGAGGGATCTACATAATATTTTCCATAGTGGCTGCACCAAACTGCATTCCCACCAGCAGTGAAGGAGTTTTTCCTTTTCTCCACAGCCTCTCCAGCATTTGTCTTTTGTGAACTTTTGAATGATGGCCATTCTGACTGGTGTGAGGTGATACCTCATTGTAATTTTGATTTGCATTTCTCTGATAATTAGTGATATTGAGCATTTTTTCATGTGCCTATTGATCATTTATTTGTTTTTTTTCTTATTATGTCATATGAGCTGCTTATATATCCTGGAGATCAAGCCTTTGCCAGTTTCATCTTTTGCAAAAATTTTCTCCCATTCCGTAGGTTGTCGTTTTGTTTTAGTTATGGTTTCCTCTGCTGTGCAGAAGCTTGTAAGTTTCATTAGGTCCCATTTGTTTATTCTTGCTTTTATTTCTATTGCTTGGGTAGATTACCCTAGGAGAACATTTTTGAGATGTATGTGAGATAATGTTTTACCTATATTTTCTTCCAGGAGGTTTATTGTATCTTGTCTTATGTTTAAGTCTTTGATCCATTTTGAGTTTATTTTTGTGTATGGTGTAAGGGAGTGTTCTAGCTTCACCGATTTACATGCTGCTGTCCAGTTTTGCCACCATTTGCTGAAGAGACTGTCTTTATTCCATTGTATATTCTTGCCTCCTTTGTCAAAGATTAGTTGACCAAAAGTTTGTGGGTTCATGTCTGGGCTCTCTATTCTGTTCTATTGGTCCATATGTCTGTTTTTCCACCAATACCATGCTGTCTTGGTTACTGTAGCTCTGTAGTATTGTCTGAAGTCTGGGAGTGTTATTCCTCCAGCCTCTTTCTTTTTCTTCAGTAATGCTTTGGCAATTCTAGGTCTTTGGTGGTTCCATATAAATTTTGTTATGATTTGTACTAGTTCTGTGAAATATATCCTGGGTTATTTGATAGGGATTGCATTCAATCTGTAGATTGCCTTGGGCAGTGTGACCATTTTAACAATATTGATTCTTCCAATCCAGGAGCATGGGGTATCTTTCCATTTTTTTAAGTCTTCTTTAATTTCCTTCATCAATAGTTCTCCATATATAAGTCTTTCACCTCCTTGGTTAGATTTATTCCTAGATATTTTATTACTTTGGGTGCTATTTTAATGGGGATTGTTTCTTTACTTTCTTTTCCTATTGATTCGTCATTTGTGTAGAAAAAATGCAACTGATTTTTGTACATTAATCTTGTAACCTGCTACCTTGCTGAATTCTTGGATTAGTCTAAAGAAGTTTTTGTGTGGACCTTTTAGGGTTTTTTATATATAGTATCATGTCCTCGGCATATAGTGACACTTTTACTTCTTCTTTTCCAACTTGGATCCCTTTTATTTCTCTCTCTTGCCTGATTGCTGTGGCTAGGACTTCCAAGGCTATGTTGAATAGGAGTGATGATAGTGTGCAGCCCTGTCTTGTCCCAGATTTTAGTGGGAAGCTTTTGAGTTTTTCACCATTGAGTACTGTGCTGGCTATTGGTTTGTCATATATAGCTTTTATTATGTTGAGATAATGTTCCCTCTATACACACTTTGGTGAGAGTTTTTATAATAAATGGGTGTTGAATTTTATCAAATGCTTTTCCTACATCTATTAAGATGATCATGTGGTTTTTGTCCTTTCTCTTGTTGATGTGATGTATTACATTGATTGATTTGCGTTTGCTGAACCATCCTTGTGTCCCTGGGATGAACCCCACTTGATCATGATGTATAATCTTTTTTATGTGCTGTTGGAGTCTATTTGCTAATATTTTGGTGAGGATTTTTGCATCAATGTTCATCAGTGATATTGGTCTGTAATTCTCTTTTTTGGTTGTGTCTTTTCTTGGTTTTGGTATCAGGGTGATGGTGGCTTCATAGATGAGTTTGGGAGTATTCCCTCCTTTTCTATCTTCTGAAAGAGTTTGAGAAGGACTGGTATGAGTTCTTTGTATGTTTGGTAGAATTCCCTGGTGAAGCCATCTGGTCATGGACTTTTATTTGTAGGGAGGTTTTTTTTAATTGCCAATTTCATTTCATTTCTAGTGATCAGATTGTTCAAATGATCAGTTTCTTCTTGATTCAATCTTGGTGGAGTGTATGTTTCCAGAAACTTGTCCATCTCCTCTAGGTTTTCCATTTTGCTTCCATATCGTTTTCCTTAATATTCTCATATGATATTCAGTATTTCTATGCTATTTGTTGTAATTTCTCCATTTTCCTTTCTTATTTTGCTGTTTTGTGTTCTCTCTTTTTTCTTCTTGTGAGTTTGGCCAGAGGTTTGTCAATTTTATTTACTCTTTCAAAAAACCAGCTTTTGGTTTGATAGATTTTTTCTATTGTCTTTTAGTCTCTATTTTACTCATTTCTTCCCTGATCTTTAGTATTTCCTTCCTTCTGCTGACTTTTGGGGTTTTTGCACTTCTTTTTCTAATTCCTTTAGCTGTTAGGCTAGATTGTTTATTTGAGTTTGTTCTCCTTTTTTGGGGAAGGCTGGTATCGGTATAAACTTCCCTCTTAGCACTGTTTTCTGCATCCCATAAATTTTGTGTGGTTGTGTTTTCATTTTCATTTCTCTGAAGGTGCTTTTTAATTTCAACTTTGATTTCATCATTGACCCATTGGTTTTTTAATAGCACAATGTTTAATTCCATGCTTTCCTTTTTTTCTCCTTTGTTTTTATGTAGTGGATTTCTACTTTCATGGCATTGTGGTCAGTAAAGATGCTTGAGATAATTTCTATTTTCTCAAAATTGTTGAGGCTTCTTTTGTGCCCAAGTACATGTGGAGTCCTAGAAAATGTTCCATGTGCACTTGAAAAGAATGTATAGCCTATTTTGGGGGGGGTGTAATGCCCTGAAAATATCCACCAAATCTAATTTTTCTATTGTATTATTTAATTTCTCTGTTGCCTTATTTATTTTTTGTCTGGAAGATCTGGCTAGTGATGTTAATGCGGTGTTAAAATCTCCAACAATGATTGTATTCCCATCAATTTCCCCCTTTATCTCTGTTAGTAATTGCTTTATGTACTTAGGTGCTTCTATATTGGGTGCATATATATTAATGAGTGTAATATCCTCATCTTGTATTACTCCTTTAATCATTATAAAATGTCCTTCTTTATCTTTCTTTATGACCTTTGTTTTAAAGTTATTTTGTCTGAAGTCAGTATTGCTACACGTGCTTTCTAGGCTTTTCCATCTGCATGGAATATTCTTTTCCATCCTTTCACTGTCAATCTATATGTGTCCTTCTCCCTAAAGTGAGTCTCTTGTATGTAACATATTGAAGGTTATTGCTTCATTATCCAATCTGCCCTCTATGCTTTTTGATTGGAATATTTAGTCCTTTGATATTTTCAATAATTAATGATAGGTGTGTGTTTATTGCCATTTTGAATTTGTCTTTGCAGTTGATTTGGTATTTCCTCTTTGTTCTTTTCTTCTTCCTTTTGTGTTTTGATAATTGTCCTGGGTATTATCTTTGATTTTATTTAGTTTTTGTGACTCACTTGTAAGCTTTTGTCTTGTGGTTACCTTTTTTTTTGTAAGTCTATTAACCCATTACTATATCGTTTGTATTAAACAGATAGTAATATAAGCTCAAACCCATCCTACTGGAACAAAAAAATTAAAAAAGAAAAGAAACTCTATGTTTTCTTGCTTCCCTCTCCCAGTCTTAATGATTTAGATGTCTCTTTTGCAATTTCATATTTATTTTATTTGTAATGCTTGGTAGTTATCATGTTTCCAGTTGTGATTTTCTTGTTTTTGCTGCTTTGTGCTTCTTTTCTATTTAGAGTATAGCTTTCAGTATTTCTTTTACCATGGGTTTAGTGTTGTTAAACTCTTCTTGTTTTTGCTTATCTGTGAAGTTTTTTTATCTCTCCTTATATTCTAAAGGATAACCTTCCTGGATAAAGTATCCTTGGCTGCATCTATTTTTCATTCAGGACTTTGAATGTATCTTGTCACCCTCTTATGGCCTGTAGTGTTTGTGTAGAGAAATCGGCTGAGAGCCTTATGGGGGTTCCCTTGTAACTCTCTCCCTTTCTTTTTTTTTTCTCTTTCTGCCTTAAGATCATTTCTTTATACTTCCTTGACTCTGGCCATCTTGATTATGATATGTCTTGGTGTGGGTTTGTTTGGGTTCTTCCTGGTTCAGAACCTCTGAGCTTTCTGTACTTGGATATCTGATTCCTTCTTTATGTTTGGGAAGTTTTCAGTCATGATTTTTTCAAATACCTTTTCTATCCCCTTTGTTCTTTCTTCCCCTTCTGGAACCCCTATTATGCATAGATTGGCATGCTTTATATTATCCTATAGGTCCCTTATATTATTTTCATTGTTTTTTATTTATTTTTCTCTCAGCTGTTCTGATTGAGTGCTTTCTGTTGTCCTGTCTTTTAGGTCACTTATTCGTTCCTCTGCATTATCTAGTCTGCTTTGTACAGCCTTTAGATCAGCTCTCATCTCAGCAAATGAGTTTACCAATTCTACTTGTCTCTTCTTTTTCGCTTCTGTTTCATTTTTGACATATTTTATAACTCTAAACACTATTTCTTTTAGTTCCTTCAGTACTTTGATCACTCCTTATTTGAAATCTTGATCTAGTAGGCCATCAGTGTCTATATCATTGATCGTTCTTTCAGGGGATTTCTCTTGCTCTTTTAATTGGGATTGGTTCCTCTGGTTCTTCATCTTGCTCATATCTCTCTGACACTGTGGCTTATGGAGTATCAGTTATCAATTGTGGTCCTTAAGGTGTTTATTTTTTATGTATCTGAAGCATAAGCAGGAATGAAACAAAAAATAGAGAGAATTTTAAAAGAAGGGAAGAAAACAAAGGTTTGAAAACAGCGTATAATCAATAACAGAAGAACAAGATGAATCAAGATAAGAATCGAGTTGAGATGTCTTTTAAAAACCTTGAGAAAGGAGAAAAGAACAAAAAAATTTTGCAAGCTGAGTATAATCAATAACAGGAGATCAAAACCAAGAGAAAAAAGAATGAAATTGAGGTGAATTTTAAAAAAGAATAATAATAAAAAATATTTTAAATGAAAAATTTAAAAGGGATTAAAACTGGAGATGTACACAATTGTTTAAAAAGTAAATACTTAAAAAGTAATCGAAAATAGAACAGAAAAAAAAGAAAAAATATATGGTTGTGTTCTCGTGTAGACTGTGTGCTCTTAATGATTTTACTGAGAGGTCTTTTGGTCCTTGACCTGCTGCATGAACTCACCTCACTGCTTCCAGAGGCCCTTTGTTGGCATACCTGGTCTGTGTCACTCTCAGTGGTTGTCAGCAAGCAGATCGCGCCCCTTCCCAACACTGCGGTCAGGTGTTGTGCTCTTACAAGTTGGGCAGGCTGTTCACGCCCCCTCCTGATACAGTGTTCAGATGCTGTGCTCATGCAAGTTAGGAGGGCAGGTCGTGCACCCTCCCTGCACTGTGGTCAGGTGCTGTGCTCCTGCAGGGAAAGCGGGTGGCCACTCACCCTCTCCCAGTGTCGGTTGCTCCCCTGCTCTGTGCAGCTTCCTGGTCTGCCTTGTGTTGTGCTCTGTAGGCGGGCTCCGGGAGATGGTGGAGCAGCCCTGCCCCTGCTCTGTGCCAAAACTCAGCTCATTGTTTGTCTTGGAGGCACGAGTTCTCAGAGGTACCAGGGTAGATCCATCCTACCTGCCTTGAGCTGTAAACAAGTCTTTGTCTTTGAGGCTGCTAAGCCCTTAGGTTTGGATTTAGGTTTTGACCCCGCCCCTGCCTGGGTACTAAGCACCTGAGGATATGGTGGCTGTGGCTGAGCCCTGTCTCTATTCTCTCAAACCCAGGAATTCTGATTCCTGATCTGAAATCTGGACCTCCTTCAGAATGCTTCTGGAATCTATATAAATAAAGAAATGCTTTAAGAAATTAATACTAGAGAAAAAAAGTAAACACTTCCATATGAAAAGCCAGCCTTAGTTGCTTAGTTGCTTTCTTCCCTTTTTAGGTCCCAAGTGCACAGCTACGATTGGCCTGTTATCTTTTTTTCTATGTACTCTTTTAGACAAGTTCTCAAATTTTCTTTTGATTCTCAACAATTTATGGGATCAGGAAAGAGGTGTGTTTAATAGAGTCTGATAAATAATTTAAACATTTTTAGTTGTGATAAAATATATATAACATAAACTACACCATTGTAATCATTTTTAAGGGTACAGTTCAGTATTAACTACATTCACATTCTTGTGCAACCATCACCACAATCCATCTCCAGAACTCTTGTCACCTTGCAAAACTGAAACTCCATACATGTTAAATGATAACTCCCATTCTCCTTCACCTCAGCCCCTGGTAACTACCATTCTACTTTCTGTCTCTGTTTTTGACTATTCTAGGTACTTCATATAATGGACTATGCAATACTTGTCTTTTTGTGACTGCCTTATTTCACTTAGCATAATGTCCTTAAGGTTTATTTGTGTTTAAACAAGTTTTGGAATTCCATTTTTTTTTATTGGAGTATGATTGACTTACAATATTATATTAGTTTTAGGTGTACAGCAGAGTGATTTGTCATTTTTACACATTACAAAATGATTACCATGATAAGTCTAGTTGCATCTGTCACTGTGTCAAGTTATTACAATGTTACTGACTGTATTCCCTATGTCGTACATTAATTACATTTCTGTGGCTTTTTTGTTTGTTTGTTTATTTATTTATTTATTTAATGGAGGTACTGGGGATTGAACTCAGGACCTCAAGCATGCTAAGCATGTGCTCTGCCACTGAGCTATACCCACCCCTCTATGACTTATTTATTTTATACCTGGAAGTTTTTGCTTCTTAATTTCCCTCACCTATTTCACTCTTCCTCCCACCCCACTCTCCTCTGGCAGCCAGTAGCTTGTTCCATGTATCTATGAGTCTTTTGTTTTGTTTTGTTTAATTATGTTCATTAGTTTTGTTTTTTAGATTTCACATGTAAGTAAAATCATATGGTATTTGTCTTTCTCTGCCTGACTTGCTCTATTTAGCATAATACATTTTAGTTCCATCCATGTTGTTGCAAATGGCAAGATTTCATTCATTTTTATGGTTGAGTAATATTCCTATGTGTATATATATATGTACACATCTTTATTCATTTATCTGTTGATGGGTACTTAGGTTCCTTACACATTTTGTCTATTTTAAATAATGCTGCAACAAACATAGTGGTACATATACCTTTTGAAATTAGTGTTTTGTTCTCTTTGGAAAAATACTCAGAAGTGGAATTGCTGGATAATATGGTAGTACATCTTAAATTTTTTGAGGAACCTCCATATTTCTTTCCACAGTGGCTGCACCAATTTTCATTCCCACCAGAAGTGCACAAGGGTTCCTTTTCTCCACATTCTCACTACACTTGTTATTTTGTTGTCTTTTGATGATAGCCATTCTGACAGGTGTGAGGTGGTGTCTCATTGTGGTTTTGATTTCCATTTCCCTGATGATTAATGATGTTGAGTATCTTTTCATTTGTCTGTTGGCAATCTGTATGACTTCTTGAGAAAAAATGTCTCTTCAGGTTCTCTGCCCATTTTTTAATGGGACTGTAGTTTTGATTAATCGATTATAGTAGTTGAGTTGTATGAGTTTTTGTATATTTTGTATGTTAACCCCTTATCAGATATATTGTTTGTAAATATCTTCTCCCATTCAGTAGGTAGCGTTTTCATTTTGTTGATTGTTTCCTTCACTGTGTAAAAGCTTTTCAGTTTAATCTAGTCCCATTTGTTTATTTTTGACTTTTCCCCTTGCCTGAGGAGACAGATCTAATAAAATATTACTAAGACTGATGTCAGAAAGCTGTCTGCCTATACTTTCTTCTAGGAGTTTTATGGTTTCAGGTCTTATATTTTTAATCCATTTGGAGTCTATTTGTATAAAGTTTTATTTTGTGTATGGTGTTAGATAGTGGTCCAGATTCATTCTTTTGCATGCAGCTATCCATTTTCCCAACACCATTTGTTGAAGGGACTGCCTTCTCCATTGTGTATTCTTGCTTCCTTTGGCATAGATTTGTGTGTAGGTGTATTTCTGAGTTCTCTGTTCTGTTTTATTGATCTATGTATCTATTTTTGTGCCAATACCATACTGTTTTCATTATCATGAATTTGTAGTATAGTTTGAACTCAGGTAGTGTGATTCCTCCAGTTTTGTTCTTTTTTTCTCAAGATTACATTGGCTATTCAGATTTTTTGTGGTTCCACATAAATTTTAGGATTATTTGTTCTCATTCTGTGAAAAATGCTATTTGTATTTTGATGGGAATTGAATCAAATCTGTAGATTGTTTTGGGTAGTATGGACATATTAACAGTATTAATTCTTCTGATCCATGTTCATGGGATGTCTTTCTGTATCTTCATATCTTCTTTAATTTCTTTCATCAATATCTTATAGTTTTCAGAGCACAGGTCTTTTCTTCCTTGGTTAATTTGGATTCCTTTATCTTGTGTGACTGCTGTGTCTGATTGATAGAGCTTATAGAACTATGTTGAATTAAAAAAAAGTGGTGAGAGTGGGCATCTTTGCCTTGTTCTTGATCCTAGAGGAGGACATACTTTCAGCTTTTCACCATTGAGTATGTTGTTGACTGTAAGTTTCTCATATATGGCCTTTATTATGTTAAGATGTTCTTCTTCTATACCAAATTTGTTAAGAGCATTTATTATGAAAGAGTGTTAAATTTTGTCAACTGTTTTATTATGCATCTATCAATAGGTTTTTCTGATTTTTATCTCTTATTCTATTAATGTTGTATATTAGGTTCATTGATTTGCAGGTGTTGAACCAGTCTTACATCTCTGGAATAAATCCCACTTGATCATGGTTTATGATCCTTGCAATGTATTGTTGAATTCAGTCTTCTAATGTTTTGCTGAGGAATTTTGCCCCTATTTTCATCAATGATATTGGTTTATAATTTTCTTACAGTAATTCACCTGTGCTCTCCTTGTCTGGTTTTGTTATCAGGGTAATGCTGGCCTCATAAAATGAGTTTGGAAGTGTCCTCTTCTCTCCAATTTCTTGGAAGAGTTTGAGAAGGACTGGTTTTATTTTTTTCTTTAAATGTTTGGTAGAATTCACTTGAAGCTGTCTAGTCTTGCACTTTTTTTTGTTGTTTTTGGAAGGTTTTTGATTGTTAATTCAATCTCCTTATTAGCAATCAATCTATTTAGATTTTTCTGTTTTTTCAAGATTCAATCCTGGGAGGCCATATGTGTCTAGGAACTTAGCCCACTTTCTTTGGGTTGTCCAATTTTTTGATGTATAATTGTTCATAGTAGTCTCTTATGATCCTCTGTATCAGTATCAGTTTTAATGTCTCCTCTTTCATGTCTGATTTTATGGGCCTCTTTTTTTCTTAGTAAGTCTAGACAAAAATTTGTCAGTTTTGTTCATGTTTTCAGGTCTTAGTTTTATTGATATTTTCTGTTGTCCTTTTAGTCTGTATTTCATTTATTTCCATTCTATTCTTTGTTATTACCTTACTTCTACTAACGAGGGGCTTTGTTCTTCTTTTTCTAATTACTTATGGTGTAGAGTTAGACTGTGTATTTGAGATTTTTTCTTATTTCTTGAGGTGGAAATGCATTGTTATGAACTTCTTTCTTAGAACTGCTTTTGTTCCATCCCACAAAATTTGGTATATTGTATTTCCATTTTCATTACTCTCAAGGTATTTTTTTATTTCCTTGCTGACCCATTGGTTGTTTAG
Source organism: Camelus bactrianus (assembly GCF_048773025.1). Taxonomy (NCBI): domain Eukaryota; kingdom Metazoa; phylum Chordata; class Mammalia; order Artiodactyla; family Camelidae; genus Camelus; species Camelus bactrianus. The sequence continues at coordinate 44,027,525 of NC_133575.1, forward strand.
TAACATTTTGTTTAGCTCCACATGTTGTATTTTTTTTCCATTTGTCTTCTTGTAGTTGATTTCTAGTTTCATACTGTTGTGGTTGAAAAAGATGCTTCGTATGATTTCACTCTTTTAAAATTTTATTGAGACTTGTTTTATGGCTTAGCATGTGATCTATCTTGGAGGTGCATTTGAAAAGAATGTGTATTCTGATATTTTTGGATAGAATGCACTGTACATATCTATTAGGTCCATGTGATTAATATTTAGATGTTTAAGGCCAGTGTTTCCTTATTGATTTTATGTCTGGATGATCTACCAGTTGATGTAAGTGGAGTATTAAAGTCCCCTACTATTATTGTGTTACTGTCTATTTCTCCCTTTAGGTCTGCTCTTATTTGTTTTATATATTTATGTGTTCCTATGTTGGGTGCATATGTATTTACAATTGTTATATCTTCCTCTTGGATTGATCCTTTTATCACTATGAAGTGTCCCTCCTTGTCTCTTATTACAATCTTTGTTTTGAAGTCTATTTTTCTGATGTAAGTATAGTGACCCCAGCTTTCTTTTGGTTTCCATTTGCATGGAATATCTTTTTCCATCCCTTTGCTTCAGTCTATGTAGGTCCTTACATCTGAAGTAAGTCTCTTATTAGTAGCATATAGGTGTCTCTGTTTTTTTTTTTTTTAAATCCATTCAGCCACTCTTATGTCTCTTGATTGAAGGATTTAGTCCATTTACATTTAAAGTGATTATTGATAGGTATGCATTTTGTTTATTTTTCCTAGCTGTTTTGTAGTTCCTTTCTTTTCTTCTCTTGCTTTCTTTCTTTGTGGTTTGATGACATTTTTAGTGCTATGCTTAGATTCCTTTCTCATATTTTGTATCTACTACAGGTTTTTGCTTGTGTTTAACATGAGGCCTACATTTAGCAGTCTGTTTTTATAACAGACTATTTTAAGTTGATAACATTGTTTGAACATGTTCTAAACCTACATTTTTGCTCCCCCCAACATTTTATGTTTTTGAGGTCACATTTTTACATCTTTTTATCTTGTGTATGCTTTAACTATTTATTGTACCTATAGTTATTTTTACTACTTTTGTCCTTTTACCTTCATACTAGCTTTATACCTGATTAATCCGCTACCATCACTGTTTTTACCTTTACCAGGGAGATTTATACTTTCATATATTTTCTTGTTAGTAATTAACACCTCTGCATTTCAGCTTAAAAGGGTCCCTTTAATATTTCTTGTAAAGCCAGTTTAGTGGTGTTGAACTTCCTTAGCTTGTTTCTACCTTTTGACTATTGTTAGCACTGCTATGAACATGGTTATACAAATATCTCTTTGAGACTCTACTTTCAGTTCTTTTGAATATATACCCCAAAGTGGGATTTCAGAATTACATGGTAATTCTGTTTTTAAGTTTTTGAGGAACTTGATAAATACTTCTAAAGTTTTCTTCAGGATCCACAATATTTGCATGAACCAAGTCATAAAAGCATTAGATTAGCTACTTTGATTTGGACCCATGATCCATTCAGCCAGAGGTTTTGTTTTGGACATCAGACATTTGTTTTGGGCAATAAGAGATAGTTTATGGGAGGAATGACATCAACTCACAGAGTTATTAGATACTAAAAAAAAAAAAATCTAAATTCTCTATGTCTTTATCACATAATCATTTTCCTTATAATTCCATTCTGCATACCTTGGAGTAAAGAGTTCCCTAAATGTATCACTTGAAAATATGACATTCATTAATGTGTCCTTAAAGTGATTATTTGAAACTCCAAGAGGATACCTCCTTATGTTTTGGTTTTGTAGACTTGCTAAAAAAATGTATTAACATTTCCTTAGCTTGTATGACTCTAAATATTTCTATTTTCAGCCATCAGCTCTCATCTTTTCATACAAGAGAATTGTAATTTTTCCATTAGCACCTCATTTTAAAACACATCAGTTGTGTGGTCAGTTTTTTGTCCTCTTTTTCTGGATCATATCCATCTGTCATATGATGTTCTAAACATTGTCCTCGGCATTCCAGGGCATTGCTAAAGCCTAGGGAAGAGATTTTGGTCTGCAAAGTTTATAATCCTCTGTCTGCTTGGTGATGATCACCATTTTGGTTGGCTTTTCTTTTTTTTTTTTTTGTAAACAGTCTATACCTCCTCCCCTCCAGGATTGTAGAGTACTGTACTTAACTCCAGTGCATTCATGAGGGTCAGTGTGGTCCAGCCACATGAGCACTAGCCTGGGATTCCTAGAACCAGGATTCAAGTCCCAAATCTTTACTAACCAGATCTTAGGTACAATTCATCTTTTAGGGCCTCAGTTTCCTTATATGTGAAATAGGGTTAAGAACACTTGCACTGTTCACCTCGCAAGATTATTCTGAGAATCAAATGAGATCATAGATGTTAAAATATTTTCTTATTAAGTGCTATACGCCTGTAGGAAATGTTGATTATTTGAGACTTAAATACTGTAGGGTATATCAAATCATTTTGCCTCTCTGGCTTAATTTATTTTTATTTATAAGCCTATGGATCAATTGCTAATTAGAATAACTAATTATCATGCATAACACTGCTCTAATTGCTTCATTACAGTATATATTTGAAAGTCATTTTTCTAATCTCAACATCCAGAATGTAACTGGGAATCTAGAGGTTGGATAGAAAAGGTCTGAGATAGCTAAAGTGGTTTTCAATGGGTACTCTACTCTGTGGTAGAGGAAGTAGTTTCCTACCTCTCAGAAATTTAGAAGCAGAAATTAGGGGTGTGAAGATGAAGTGGGAAGAAGTCTAGAAACAGAACTTTGATATGAAGAATGAGTGACAATTTAAATGAAGTTAGGCAGGAGATTAAAAATACCTGAAAAACATATAAAGTCCATAAAGCATTTTGCCTTGGGCCCATTTTGTGTAAGAGGCAGTAGTTCTACATACCTAAACATTCAATAAGTATATGACAAACTCAGGTTAACTGATGGTGTTGTGATGATGAAATTGAATTATCCAAAATCATTTAAGAAGGTAGGAAATTATTAAGTGTTACTGTTCTACTAAGATGGTTAAAATAAAAGAAAAAATTCTCAGTGCTTCAAGGGGTAAGCTTTATTTAAATTGAAAATTAACTTTCTTTAGTGGTTTATTATCTCATAATGCTGAATCAATACAACATCATTGTATTAATATTTTATTGACCATGATATTATAAAAGTAGTTTTATTTCTTGAAGTTGGATAGTTTTGTATTATTATACCTAATGTATAGGTAGAAGTTATTGACAAGGTACTGTTATGCCAAATTTATAGCATCATTTGGAGAGGAACACATGGTTCTTATCTTTTCTGGTATGTTTCCAAGCTCTATAAATTGCATAAGGCTCTCCGATACATACACATAGTCTAATTTTACCTCCACAGCGATCCATTGAGGTACCTATTGTTGCTCCCACTTTACAAATGGGAATATTGAGGCTTAAGATAGTGTGAATGCAATCTGATCATATAAGTGGGTAAATAGTGGATCTAAATCTTGTCTTTTGACTCTATAGCTTTTGTTTTTATGAAGTGTTCCACATGGGTATTATCTTTATGCATTATGTTTTAGAACACTTCTGGAAAGGAAGTAGGACATATAAACATTATTACTCTCATTTTACCATCCAAGGAGATTGAACAGAAAGATGCCAGGTGAATTGCTCAAGGGTCATGTGATGGCTATTAAAAAAATAGTTTATTTTACATTACTTTCAAACTTACAGGGAGGTTTCAGAATAGTACAAAGTACTTCCATATATCATTCACTCAGATTCACTGATTGCTAACATGTTGCTACTTCTGTCTCTGATTATTTGTATATTATTTTTTTCTGAACCATTTGAGAGTAAGTTGCATACGTCACGACCCTTTCCCTTGAATCCTTCAGTGTGTATTTCCTAATAACAAGGACCTTTATTACATACCCACAGTATACCTATTAAAATCAGGATATTTAACACTGATATAACACTGTGCTCTAATATAAAGTCCATATTGAAATTTCTCCATTTGTTCTAATAACATCCTTTATGGCTATGTGTTTTCTGGTCTAGGACCTAGTCCAGGATTATGAATTGCATTTAGTTATCACTGGATCATTACTCTTTATGTAGTATCTTGTTGCTTCCCTTAGCCTACTATGTCCAAAAAAATTAGGAAAAATTTCACATATGAAAAGGACAAAAATAGGAATGTGGGTACTCTTCCCTTTGCACTCACCTCAGGTTGCTTGTATCCTCTGTGAAACCTCACCTAGCACCTAGACCTGATGAAGATAAAGATCACTTATTTACAGCATCCTCTGTTTCTAACAAGGTGGAGATTTGGGCCTCTCCCAGCTCTTCTGCTGACATCTAGGAAATCCCAGGCAGGTACAGGTCTGAGGTCTGATCTCAGCTATAATGCAGGAGTGTGGCTGTGCCAAGATAGAGAAGAAAAAAAATAATCTCAGAGACTGTAATGAGTGGAATAGAGGGGTAGATAAGCAAATGTTGTACATTTATATAGGACTTCATTATTTCAAAGTAAATCATATGCATCACTTTTATCATCATGTTTGCATCTCATACCAGTTCTTTGAAATGGGTAGAGTTGTTCTCATTAACCCTGTTGTACAGATAAAAGAAGCCAAATGACTAAAATATACAAAGTTACCCAGGGATGGAGCTGAGACTTAAATCCAGATCTTCTTACTTTGCAGTCAGCGTCTCATTTTCTCCTTTATTAGTCCTCAGCTGTACCATCCCTCCAGAACTCCTGAGATGTGATTGTGGCACTTCTCTTTTAGAATTTTCTTTGAGCCTATATGGTACAATTGTACCCTTTGCTCAAGAAATTCCTCACCCATCAGGCACTGTGTCTGGTACAGTTCCTGACTTCTTAGAGGTCAGAATGCTGTCTCAGTTGAGACTCACCACTACTCCTTTGCCTTGTGCTTTTGGGCCTGGGATTGGACACAGAGCATATATAGGAAAGCAGGCAATTGGCACAGCTCTTTCAGTGATAGGGGATTTTCCTTTTGAGAACTGAAAGGCATAGTTGGTCTTTGATTTAGCTGCTGAACACTGAGTCTCCTCTTAGAGATCTGCAGATTTAAAGTAGATATAATTTCAACATAAATTCCTCCAAAAATTGCACATGCCTGCACACATGCAAAATGATTGCTGATCTGTAGGGAAGAGTGACAATTCAAACAAAAGCAAATGTTTTTATATTTCAGTTGTAATAAACACTACTCTTCTGTCTTGGAATGCTTCCTATCAAGAGTTTTGTCTCCCTGACTTGAATATTTTTAGATTTGGTTTTCAACTTATTTGGTGCCTTTTTCTCCTTCTATAAGGATCATTTCAGGAATCAATTTTGCTAAAGTTAAAGGCATTTGACACTGGTTCTATATCTGGCTCAGAGGCAGTGGTGTGAAAGCTTCTAAGACAAGCCCTCAAAGCCATAGATTGATGAATAAAGTATCCTACTGGAGTCTGCAGACTTGAAACATTTGGCGGCTGTGCTCCTTTTCATATTTAGCACACAGGAACAGTTGGCAGCTGGAACCATATCTTAATTCTCTGTCTTAGGCTTTGTTTTCTTCATCATTTTCCTACCTCACCTGCTTGTGATTTCATGCTTGCCTGTTCAAGTCCATCTTCTAGGAAACTCATTTTTCTAGGCAGGCTATCAAAATGGTGAATCTTTACTTCAAATACATGTGTGTAATTATTACTCTCTATAGAGTTTTATAGAAATTCCCCCCCCCACCCACCCAGTTTCATATTTTAATATGTATGTGCTAACATATGTTTTTCTCAGGGAGTGATTCCATAGTGTTCAGTCAATTTCCAAAGTTTTAAAACTACTTGCTGTATCCAGAAAGGAGTAGCATATGTTTAAAGTGATGAGAGGAAAAAACCTACCACCAAGAATACTGCACCTGGCAAGGCTGTCATTCACATTTGAAAGTGAGATCAGTAGTTTTACAGACTAGCAAAAAATTAAAAGAAGTCAGCATCACAAAACCAGTTTTATTAGAAATATCTCTAAGTGGAAATGAAGAGGACACAGCTAGAAATATTAAAATTATGAAGGGAAAAAATCTCATTGATAGAGGCAAATATACAGTAAAGGTAGTACATCAACCACATATAAAGCTAGTAGGAAATTTAAAAGACAAAAGTGGTAAAATAATCTATATCCACGATAAGTAGTTAAGGGATACACAGAGCAAAAGATATAAAATATATCAAGAACATTAAACATGGAGGGGGAATAAAAATACAGGGTTGTTAAAACGCATTCAAACTTAATAGATCAGCAACTGAAAACAAATATATATATACACACACACACACACACACACACCTCATGGTAACCACAAACCAAAAATACATAATAGATACACACACACAAGAGTAAGGATTCCAAACATAACACTAAAGATAATGATAAAGTCACAAGGGAAGAGAGTGAAAGAGGAAGAAAGGAACAAAAAAGAACTACAAAATAACCCCCAAACAATTAACAAAATGGTAGTAAGTACATACTTATCAATAATTCCTTTAAATGTAAATGGACCGAATGCTCCCATCAAAAGGTAGAATGGCTGAATGGATATAAAAGCAAGACCCACCTATATACTGTCTACAAGAGACTCACTTCAGAGCTAAAGACACACACAGACTGAAGTAAAGTGATGGGAAAGAAAAGATATTCCATGCAAATGCAAACAATAAGAAAGCTGGGGTAGCAATACTTATATTAGACAATATAGACTTTAAAACCAAGGCTGTAATAGCAGATAAAGAGGGATCAATGACAAAAGGATCAAGCCAAGAAGAAGATAATAATAAAAAGTACATATGCGCCCAATGTAATAGCACCTAAATTCATAAAGCAAATATTAACAAACATAAAGGGAGAAATTGACAGTAACATAATAATAGTATGGGACTTTAACATACCACTTACATCAATGGACAGATCAGGCAGAAAATCAATAAGGAAATATTGGCCTTAAATGATACATTAAATGGATCGATCTATCTATCTATCTATCTATCTATCTATCTATCTATCTATCTATCTATCTATCTATCTCTCTATCTATCTGACATTCCATCCCAAAGCAGGAGAATACACATTTTTTTTCAAGTGCACATGGAACTTTCTCTGGTTTAGATTGCATACTAGGCCACAAAACAAAGCTTAGTAAATTTGAAAGATTGAAATCATATCAAGCATCTTTTCTGACCACAGTGTTATGAGACTGGAAATCAACTACAAGGAAAAAAATGTAAAAAACAAACATGTGAAGGCTAAATGGTATGCTATTTAACATCCAATGAGTCACTGAAGAAATCAAAGAAGAAATAAAAAAAATACCTGGAGACAAATGAAAATGAAAACACAATGATCCAATGTGTATGGGACACAGCAAAACAGTTCTAAGAGGGAAGTTTATAGCGATACAAGCCTAACTCAGAAAACAAGGAAAATTTCAAATAAATAACCTAAACTTACACCTAAAGACCTAGAAAAAGAACAAATAAAACCCAAAGTTAGTAGAAGGAAAGAAATAATAAGATCACAGCAGAAATAAATGAAATAGAGACAAAAAAAAGTAGTAAAGATCAATGAAGTTAAGATCTTGCTCTTTGAAAGATAAACAAAATGAAGATCTTTAGCCAGACTCATCAAGGAAAAAAGGAGAGAGGACCTAAATCATAAAATGAGAAATTAAATAGAAGTTACAACTGATACCACAGAAATACAAAAGATCATAAAAGATTACTATGAGTAATTATATGCCAGTAAAATGTACAGTGTAGAAGAAATGGACAAATTCCTGTAAATGTACAATCTCCCAAGACTAAGCCAGGAAGAAATATAAAATATGAACACCTAAATTATTAGTATGAAATTGATTCATTAGTAAAAACAACCCCCAAAAGAAATGCTGAGAACTTGATGGCTTCACACGTGAATTTAGAGAAGAGTTAGCACCTGTCTTTCTGAAACTATTGCAAAAACTTGCAGAGGAAGTAGTGCTTCTGAACTCATTCTGTGAGGCCAGCATTAACCCTAATACTCAAATGAGACAAATATGTCACAAAAAAGAAAACTACAGACCAATATCACTTATGAACATAGATGCAAAAATCTCTAACAAAATATTAGCAAGCCAAATCAACAGTACATTAAAGGGATCATACACCATGATCAAATGGGATTTATACCAGGGATACAAGGAATGTTTCATTATATGCAAATCAATGTGATACACCACATCAACAAACTGAAGAACAAAAATCATATGATCATCTCAATAGATGCAGAAAAATCTTATGAGAAAATTCAACATCTCTTTATGCTAAAAACTCTCACAAAGTTGGTATAGAGGGAACATACCTGAACATAATAAAGGCCATATATGACAAGCCCATAGCTAACATCATATTCAATTGTAAAAAGCTGAAAGCATTTCCTCTAAGATAAGGAACAAGTCAAGGATGCCTTCTCTAGCCATTTTTATTCAACATGTTATTGGAAGTCCTAGCCCCAGCAGTCAGAAAAGAAAGACATAAAAGAAATACAAATTAGAAAGGAAGAAGTAAAATTGTCACTGTTTCCAGATTACACCACACTATATATAGAAAATCCTAAAGATACCATCAAAAAATTACTAGAAATCATCAATGAATTTGGTAAAGTTGCAGAAATCTGTTAAGTTTCTATACACTAACAATGAAGTAACAGAAAAAGAAATTAAGAAAACAATCTCATTTGCAATTATATTAAAAAGAGTAAAATACCTAGGAATAAGTCTAAGGAGGTAAAAGACCCATACTTGGATTGCTGTAAGACACTGATGAAAGAAGTTGAAGGTAACACAAATAGAAGTGTCATGTTCATGAATTGTAAGAATTAGTATTAAAATGACTATACTACCCAAGAGAATCTACAGGTTCAATGCAGTCCCTACCTAAATACCAATGGCATTTTTCACAGAGCTAGGACAAATAATTCTAAGATTTGTGTGGAAACACAAAAGACCCTAAATAACCAAGACAATCTTGAGAAAAATGAACAGAGCTGGAGGTTCATGTGCCCAGATTTCAAACTACATTACAAAGCTACAGTAATCAAAACAGTATGGCACTAGGGCAGTAACAGACACATAGATGAATGGAACAGAATAGAGAGCCCAGAAATGAACCCACAACTTTATGGGCAATTAATCTACAGTGAAGTCAGCAAGAATATACAATGGGGAAAAGACAGCCTCTTCAATAAATGGTATTGGGAAAACTGGACAGCTACATGCAAAGGAATGGATCTGGACCACTATCTTAAACTATATACAAAAATAAACTCAAAATGGATTAAAAACTTGAATGTAATATCTGAAACCATAAAACTCCTAGAAGAAAGCATAGACAGTCAGCTTTTTGAAATCAGTCTTTGCAGTGTATTTTTAGATATGTCTCCTCAGGTAAGGGCAACAAAAGCAAAAATAAGCAAATGAGACTACATTAAACTAAAAAGCTTTTGCATAGCAAAGGAAAAAACCAACAAAACAAAAAGACTCCCCACTGAATGGGAGAAGATACTTTCAAACGAGATATCTGATACTGTGTTAACATCCAAAATATACCAAAAACTCATGTCCTCAATATCAAAAGACAAACAGCACAATTAAAAATGGGCAGAGGACTTGGATAGACATTTTCCCATTGGATACATACAGATTGTCAACAAACAAACAAAAAGATGCTTAACATAAATCATCAAGGAAATGCAAATCAACACCACAATGAAATATAACCTCACATCTGTCAGAATGGCTATCATTAAAAAGAAAACAGAAAACGCATTGGCAAGGATGTAGCAAAAAGAGAACCTTCATGATCTTTTGGTGGGAGTGTAAAGTATAACAAGTATAGAAAATAGTAGGAAGATTCATCAAAAAATTGAAAATGAACTACTAACTATCTAGCAATTCCATTTCTGGATAGTTTTCCAAAGAAAGCAAAAGTACTAATTGGGAAAGAAACATGCACCCCTATGTTCATTGCAGCATTGTTTTCAATAGCCAAGATATGGAAGCAATCTAAGTGCCCATCAGTAGACAAATGGATAAAGAAGATATAAAATGCATACAATGGAGTATTACCCAGCCATGAAAAGAATGGAATCTTCCTATTTGTGACAACATGGGTGGATCTAGAGGGAATTATGCTAAGTGAAGTAAGTCAGAGAAAGAAAGACAGATACCATATGCTTTCACTTATATGGGAAATTAAAAAAAACAAAACAAATGAATAAACATAACAAAACAGAAACAGAATTGTAGATACAGAGAAAAACTGGTGGTTGCCAGAGGGGAGCCATATGGGGAAGGAGAGAAGTGGGTGAGGGAGGTTAAGAGGTACATACCTGCTTTTACAAAATAAATGAGCCATGGGTATGAAATATACAGCATAGAGAATATACTCAATAATAATTTTAGTATCTTTGTATGGTGACAGATTATAACTAGACTTATCGTGGTGACCATTTTGAAATGTATAGAAATATCAAATCATAATGTTGTGCACCGAGAACTAACCTGGTGTTGTAGGTCATTTATACTGCAAAAACAGATAAACTCATAGAAAAAGAGATCACATTTGTGGTTACCAGAGGTGAGGGGTTGGAGGAGAGAGAATTGGATGAATTGAAGGCCGTGAAAAGGTACAAACTTCCAGTTATAAAAAAAAAAGTACTTGAGAGGTAATGTAGAACATGAGAAATATAGTTAACAGTGTTGTGTATTATATATGAAAATTGTTGACAGGTAAATCCTAATAGCTCTCATCACAAGATGATGGATAGTCATTAAAATTGTTACGGTTATCCTTTCATGATGTATAGGTCAAATCATTATGCTGTACACTTTAACTTATATAGTGCTTTACATCAATTACATCCTAATAAAACTGGAGGAAAAACATAATACTAAAGAAAAAAACCTATTGGCTTTATGCAGATCCTATCTTGGTCCTTTTCTGTATGAAAATGTGTAGAATTATTTGCAAACCTGATCTTCTAAGAACACATTTGAATATCTTATCATGGCTTATTTTTTTTAGTTTCTAGTCTTTGTGTAGCACTATTTATAACCTATACTGGGCTGTTTGAAGAGAACAGATCATGATGCCTGTCAACATAACATTATGCAACAGGATTTATTTATACCTGGGTTTTAATGTCTTGATTTACAGTGACATTTAGTCTTCATTTACTTTATCTTTGTTTTGAGTCAAAACTCAGCTATGCATTTCCCCCACATCCTCCTGACTTCTTTATTTTTTAAAAAGCATATTAGAATTGTTTGAGACTTTTTTTGTGTGTTTTTTAAGAAATCTTATTTGTTTATTTTTTGGGAGGGGGAGGTAATTAGGTTTATTCATTTATTTACTTAATGGAGGTACTAGGGATTGAACCCGGGACCTGGTGCATGCTAAGCACATACTCTACCACTGAGCTATGCCCTTCCCCCTGACTTCCTTATTTTGGTTCATGGTATCCCCAGTCCTGCCTGTTAGCCAGACTTGAAACCTCAGAGATAACTTCTCTTGCTTTGTTTCTCCCATGAACCTCACATTCAATAAATGGCAACGTCTGGGAGGTTTACTTCTAACAATGTCTTTTGCAGTTATCTCCACCTTTCTCTTGCCCTTCCCTTCCCTCCACAGCTTTTCAAACCCTTTTTACTTTTTGCCTGAGCAAAAACTGGTCCCCAACTATTTCTTTTTTTCCTTTAGTTCATCCCATATCAGTTCCAGATGAACTATTCCAAACCAAAATATCCTTCATACCACTTCCTGTTCAGATACATTAAGTAGTTTCTCATACAGTTAACTCCTTAAAAAAAAAAAGAATATTCAGCCTGAACTTCAAGGTTTTCCAGATTATGAACCCAACTGTCTTCTTCAACCTCAACTTCTGCTACTTCCATTGATATCCTTTGCTTTAAAGCTAACTTGGACTCCTCAGTGTTCTCCAAATCTATGCTCAGCTCTCTTCCACCTCAGTTCTTTTTACTCAGGCCAACCATTCTTTTTTTCCTGGAATGCTGTTGCCTCCTCCATCTCTGTTTGTTACTGTACTCCTTCCATCTTGCAAGGCCCATATCAAATCTCACCTTCACCTTGCCTTCCTCCCAGATACTCCTGATTGAATGTGATTTATTCCTCATTTGAATTCTTATGGGACTATCTACGTCACATGATGCTTATGTGATCCTTGATGTTATAGATATTAATATACTCACCTTCACTACTACAGTGGAGCCTGTCCTTGGAAGCTGAGAGTTCTTTCTTTCTTTCTTTTTTTTCTTAACTTTTTTTTGAGTTACAGTCATTTTACAATCTGAGAGCTATTTCTTATTAATTGTTAATCTTTGTATTGACTGAACAATATTAGGCCTAGAACCTTGAATATATCTGCTTTTCAGAAATTATTTGTGCAACTGGGTACAGTTTTCCTTAGTTTTCTTTATTGCTCCAGTAGTCTATCTGGAGTCTTTCAAGACCAGGCCTAAATACCACCTTCTGAGTTAGAATTACCATTCCCCCCTTGATGGTCACTTATATATTATTGATACAGCCATCTGTCTTGTTAGCTACACTTGTGAATATCTTCCCTACCTTCCTGAGAGAGGGATTCGTTCTGATTAATCTTTGTATATCTCATGCCACTTATCATGGTACCTGGCTCATAGAAAACATTCAGTGACTATTAGTTGAGTTGAGTAATTCTTTCAATATAATTATCTGAAAGTTTCTATTTTGTTCTCATCGTTTTTTCAAGATAGGTATTTCAGTGACTGATGAACTTAAGTGAAAAGGTTATTTATTGTGGTCTTGATGGTTTGTCCATATGTTGGAGCATCAGTATGTAGACTGTGTGTGCTCAGGGCCTTTGGTGGGAGAACTGGATTTGACGTGAACATAATTCACGTCTTTCCCCAGGGTGTGCTAGCATCTATCACCTTGGTAGAGGGTGTGGCTGGAGATGGAGGGGCTAAGGCCAGAGCCAAGTGTGAGGTGGGACTTCCCCTCTGCTCAGTGACTGTCACTGCCCTATAGGGGGCAGAATCTGATATCAAATTGCTGAAGGAGAAGTCCTGAGGGTCCAGCCTGAGCTGGCTCTGTTCCTTTTAAATGTGTGTTTTCGCCTTTCCCAGCACTGGGACTTTTGCCCCTACTGGGGTGAGTGCTAAAGCAGGGGAGCCCATGTGGGCTGTCAGCTTATCTTGGCCACAAACAGAGTTCAGAACTGTCTCTGATGTGCTGCCTATGCAGGGGCCAGCAGTTGTTTACCTTGCTCTGTTTAGACACAGCCTTGGGTCCAAGTCCTCTTTGTCCCTCACAGGCAGTCACACCCCTGTCCCCCAGCCTTGGCTGCTCCTGCCCTGTTTTGGAGCCACACTATAGGATGGGGTTGGAGAGCCCACATGGCCTTTTGGTATCTAACTGATAATGAGCTGTGGTGACTGGCCACCATCAGTGTTCTTGGCTGCTTCTGATGCACTGCTTGAGTATATGCCAACAATGGCTGCTGCCTCCCTAACCAGATGCCACCCCAGGACTGAGTCACTTCTGCATCCCATAGCTGAGCTTTTTCCCTGGTCATGGCAGTCCTAGATCCACTGCTGCACTGTGTCATTATGTAGTGGGGCTGTAGTGTTTTCTCATTTCCTGCTGGGGCGTGCACAGAGGCGGTCATGGGAACCCTGGCAGTCACTAGGGCAGTCTTCAGTCTGCTCTCTCCAACCTGCTTTGGGGGAAAGGTAGCCCATGCATGCCCCTCACAAGTGGAGGCCAGCCTTCCAAAGCCCTTCTGGTAGTCCCAGTGGCCCACCAACCAGTCAAGGGGGTTCATCTCCCCTGTGTAGGACCACAGCACTGGGGTGCCCAGTCTGTGGCTTGAATCACTTACATTTCACATCTTGTCTCTGCCTGTGTAATCTCCCTTTTCCCCTGAAGCCCCTCCCAAGGTCACAGGTGCTGACCTGATTTCTTTTCTTCTCTTCCTACCCAATTATGTGTGGATATTTCTTATAGCTTTGGTTATATAGTACTCTTTCTGCCAGTTTCCAGTTAGTTTTCAGTGAGAATTTTTCCACATGATGTATTTTTGATGTGTTGGTGGGGGGAGGTGAATTTCACATCTTCTTTATCCACCATCTTGGATCAACCCAAAGGTTTATTATTTTTTTTAATCATTCTGCATTTCCTTGGCAGTTTGGCTAGGCACTCTTCTTATAGATTTTCAGGGACTGAGGCTGATGGAGGTCCATTTTCATACCTGCTTTCATGATCAGTGGGGCAGGGGAAAAAGAACATGGGAGTTTGCTTTGTGGCTCTTAAAGCTTCTACTAGAAATGACATATATCACTTCTTCTCATATTACTTTTGGTCCAAGTAAGTCACATGGCCATAGCTGCCTTCATAAGAGATGGAGAAGTACAACTTTAGCAGATGCCTTGAGGGAGAGATCAGCAATATTTGGTGAACAGCAGTAATATCTACCACACAGGAAGTACCTTCATGAAAGGAATATCACAAAAACCTAATTCAGGATGTTCAGGGGAGAGGGATAAGGAAGTGTTCACCTCAGTCACAACTTAAGTCCTGAAGAAGTACTGATCGAGCTCCTTTTATATACTGGGCACTAAGATAGTGTAGTGAACAAGCTTAACATGGTCTCTGCCTTCAGGGAATGTATATTCTAGAGGCAGGCGAACAACAAGTAAGCAGACATAAAATAATGGTAAGTTGTGATAAAATTGTGTGGCCAATAAACAAAGCCTGGGAATAACAGAGTGAGGCTTTCTTTTGGTAGCGTGGTCAGGGAAGGCTTCTTAGAAGTGGTGACATTTAATTTGAGAGCTGAATGATAAGAAGGCATCAACTGCACAAGGATCTGGGTGGGGAATTAGGAATAACATTCCAGGCGGAGGGAACAGTGTATGCAAAGACTCTGAGGTTGCAAAAAGCTTGCTGTTTTCCCTCCTTCAAGATACTAAAAGAAGAATAGTGCAGTTGGAAGATATTGAGTAGTTGCCTGATCTCTCAGGGCCTGTAGGCCAGGTAGTGAGATATCATGTGAACCCATCAGAGGGTTTAAAGCAGGAATATTTAAGTGATGGGATTTATATTTTGAGGTTACTCTGGCTGTACTGTGGAGAATGATTTCAAGATGGGCAAGAATGGGTGAGGGGAGACTGATTAGGTGGTCGTTGCAATAGTACATATGAGAGATGGTTATGGCTTAGATTCGGGTGGTAATGGAGAACAATATTTTTGAGACATATTTAGGAGTTTAAATCAGTGGGATTTGGTGATGAATTTGATATGAAAGGTGAAGGAGAGAGAGCAAGATCATGGTTGACCACCTGGTTTCTAGACGGATGGTAGGGCCATTCTATGAGATGGGGAATCCTGGATAGGACCAGTTTTGTCAGGAAGATTGGACATTTGCTTTTATATATATTGAGCAGTCTTCTCAACTCAGTCTGAGGCAGCACACTGCCTCTTGGTTAGCATCTTAGTTCTCTGATACTGTGTAAATATTATCCTCATTCAAGGCAGGGGTTTGAGAGCAAGTGACTTCTTTACAAGCCTGATAGCCCTATGTTCCTGTGTGGTTTCTTCTTTTTTTTTTTATTGAAGTATAGTCAGTTACAATGTGTCAATTTCTGGTGTACAACATAATATTTAAATCATACATATGCTTACATATATTCATTTTCCTATTCTTTTTCAGTATAGGTTATTTTGGATATTGAATATAGTTCCCTGTGCTATACAGAAGAAAAAATTTATATCTATTTTATATCTGTGTGGTTTCTTTTCTACAATTAAATACATCATGTTCACAGGAATGAAACCATAGACAGAATTGGAGAACATTTTTGTGGGTTTGAAAATTTCAAGTGCAAAATGTTTTGGCTTGAAATCTTTGCAAACCATTCCATGGGGTTTTAGGGCTGCAGCTGAAATCAATTAATGGAGGAGCAGATGAAAATCTAAAACATCCAAAGATAATTCAAGCAGTAGGGCACTGTTGAAGAGGGTGATCTGGAGGTGGACATTTCTCCCACTGGATAGGGCATAAGTTGAGGAAAATGTATGCACATGCAGTCATGAGCAACTATAAAAGTGTCTCCTAAAAATAATAGCAAACACAAGCTACTAATTGGAGGTGGAGAGAAAAGGCAGGAGTCAACATAAGATCAAAATCAGCTCCAGTTTCTTTGCAGTAGTTTGTGCCCCAATCTGGTAATTTTCCTGCACATGATGTTGCTTCTCAGTCTTTCTTAGAATCCCACCCTTTCCCCACTTCACAAGCCCTAGCAAGTATCATTAAGTTGTCCTTTTGTTAGTGTTACAGGATGGAAGGAGATTGATCTGAAAACAAGAAAAAAAGTAGCAAGGAAGAGCAATGTTAGATATGACAGTGCTGAAAGGAAGATGGTGGTGACAAAGAAAAAAAAAAGACTTGGGAATTAAGAAAGGGTTAACTAGTTAACCTAACATACAAAAATAAGAAGCGAAAAGAAACAGGCTCTCTCTCAGGCTGTGTTGAGGCCACAGTGTGGAATTGGGTCCAGCTACCTGAAAAACTGCAGGTTTGCAGTGAAATGGAACTGGCTTCACTGATAAGAGGCCTGGGCACTGGGGGAAGCCTGTTTTGTAAACTTGCTGGGTCTCTAGTTTAAGCCAATTAGAAGTTAGAAGCAAAAAACAAAACAAAACAAAACAAAAAAAACCCAAAAAACAAAAAAGGAAAAATTTGTTAACCTTGCTGTGAGTTTATCTAAAGAAAACTTATATTACAGGCTGAGAGAAGATTAAAGAAATCTGAGTGAAGTCTACTGGAGGCTGTTCCAACAAAGCTCTTGCTAGGCAATCTTTGGATTGCTCCCAAGGCAAGAGATGCTCACCATGGGAAGATAGTTTTCACTAGCCACACAGAGAAGATTAACCACAGGATCCAGTTATTTGCAGTTTCCATGAGCCCTTCAGTCCAGAGACAGTCACATGCCTCTGGGGGCAAGTTCTCCTGAGAAGGCGGGGAGTGATGGGTAACCTTCTAGCCACTTACTACTGACCAGGGGCTCAACCTGCAAGACAAGGGTATTCATTAGTATTCAGAGTCAGGAACTCCCTGGTGGTTCCTCACACAAAATCTCAAGCCCTAGACATGAGAGAGAAGGCATGTGTATTTACCTAGCCTCCCCAGCCTTGAGGCTTATTGGCTGTATAAGGAAGTACTGCCTTGTTCTGTCTCGGGGAGGAATGGCCAAGTGTCCTACCAGCCAACTTCCACCCTCAGTCATCTCTTGATCTGAATCCTTGATATGCCTTCAAAGAAGGACCCAGATTCTTCAGGTATCCTGACATCATACTGAAATTGCCTTCATATAAAGTAGTAACAATCAGAACATATAATGGAAGGAAAGACCCCACTTAATTAACAACAGAAAAGAGAAAATACTTAAGAATAAACTTAACAAACCATAGGCAAGTTCAACATGAAAGAAAACAATAAATATTACTTAGGAACACAAAAGAAAACTTAGACTAATAGAAAGACACATCATATTCTTAAATGGAAACATAAAAAAGTTTCAATTTAAATAGTAGGATAAATTGAACTCAGTTCAAATAAAGATACATATTTGTTAAGCTGGTTGTAAAATGCATATATAAAAACAAGCAAGCATGAAGACCCAGATAAATTAGGAAGAGGAGTAGTTAGGGGTAACTAGTTCTATCAAAGATTAAAAATAAAGTGTCATTAAGCTACAATAGTTAAAACAGGGTAGTACTGTTTCATTGATTTTAAGGACAAATCAATGAAATGAACCACAAAATCTAGGAATAGATTGAAATCAGAGAAAAATTTCACATCTGATAGAGATGACATTTCAGATTAGTGGGGAAAACAAATTATTTAACAAAGGTTGTTGGATCACCTGGGTAGCCATTTGGGAAAAAGAGTTGCTTCCATACTTCATACTTAACTCCCAAGTAAGTTGCAGATAAATCAAATAATTAAATGTAAGATAGAGGACCTTACAACTTCTAAGAAAAATGGGAGTGTTGAAAAATTAATTTTAGAGTGGGGAAGAATTTTTAAAATATGGTATAAAATTGGGAAGCAGTAAAAGGAAAAGATGATATCTTTGAGAGCATAAAACTCAAACTTCTGTATGGAAAAAGAACATCATAAATAAAGTCAAAAGTCAAATGGGTGACACTCACACATTGCTGCAGTAGAAATTGGCACAACCTCTGTGGAGGGAGTTTGGCTATTTAAATCAAATTTTAAAATGCATGTAGTTTAACCCAAGAATTCCACTTTGATTTTATTCTACAGATATACCCAATATATCCATACATGTACAAAAAGATTTATGTACAAAGGTGATCTACATTGCCACTGTAACAAATTACCACAAATTTAGTGGCTTAAAACAACACAAGTTTATTCTCTTACAGTTCTGGAGGTCATAAGTCCAAAATCTGTTTCACTTGGCTAAAGTCCAAGGCATGAGCAGGGCTGATTCCTCCTGGAGAGTCTGAGGGGAGAATCGGTTTCCTTGCCTTTCTCAGCTCCTAATGGCTGCCTATAATCTTTGGCTTGTGGGTTCTGCCTCCATCTTCAAATAGCATCACTCCAGTTTCTGCTTCTGTTATCACATTGCTGCCTTCTCTACCATTAACCCTCCTGTCTCCCTCTTATAAGGACCCTTGTGATTATATTGGGCTCATCCAGAAAATCAGTGTTAAATGCTCTATCCCAAGATCATTGAATTAGTCATGTCTGTAAAGTCCATTTTGATACATAAGGTAGTATATTAATAGGTCTGGGGAATAGGAAATGAACATGTTGGGGGAACATTATTCAGCCTACCATAGACATGTTCTTGCATACCCTATCTCTGGAAGTAGAAGAAATTGGTAATGATAATTGCCTTTTGGAAAGAGGAACCTGGGGGCTGAGGGACAAGGGTGAGACAAAGACAATTTACTGCATACTCCCTGGACTTTTTGTGTTTGTCTATCTGTATTCTCTTCTTTTGAAAAAGTAACATATGCTCATTGTAGAAATTTTAGAAATTGCAAAAATGAGAAAGATATAAAAATGTTAATCATAATCCAACCATGCAGACTCAACAACTGTTAATATTTTTAATATTATTTCCTTCTGTGTTTTTTTTTTATTCATAGTTGTCTATGGTAAACAGAATAATTGCCTCCCAAAGATGTCCAAGCCCTAATCTCCAGAAACTGTGAATATGCTTTCACACATGGCAAAAAGGACTTCATAGATATAATTAAGGATTATGAGATGGGGAGATAACCCTGGATTATTGGAGTAGGCTCAATGTAATCCCAAGGATCCTTATAAGAGGGGGAGGCAGGAGGGTGAGAGAGGGAGAGAAAGTGACATGTGAAGGGAACGAGTGGTCCAGAAATGCATCCAGGAGCCAAGGAATGTGCACAGCCTTTAGTAGCTGGAAAAGGGAAGGACTGAATTCTTGAATTTCTGACTTCTAGAACTGTAAGAGAATAAATTTGTGTCATTTGAAAATACTGACTTTGGGGTCATTTGTTCCAGTGGCATTAGGAACTAATGCAATGTCTTTAAATGGTAAATACTTTAACATTTCTTTATGAACACTATAATGCCTCCTTACTTTAATGTTGTTACTTGTTTATTTATTTGCCTTCTTTTCTAGACTATAAGTTACATGAGGGCAGGGTCCACTTATGTCTTTACCCCCAGATTTATTGGGATATCACTGACACATATGTATGGTTATTGACACATATGTATGGTTAAGATGTACAATGTGATGGTTTGATACATGTATATATTGTGAAATTATTACCATGATAAGGTTAGTTAACACCTCCATCTTCTCACATATTTTATGTTTTGGTGTATGGTGATAACATTTAAGATCTATTCTCTTAGCTTTCAAGTACATAATACAGTACTGTTACTTATAGTCACCATACTGTATATTTGATCCCCATAATTTATTCATCTTCTATCTAGAAGTTTGTAGTATTTGACCAACCAGTCCTCACTTCTCCCAACTCCCAACCCCTGGTGACCTCCAATCTACTCTCTATTCCTTTTTAAAAAGTGATACATCCGGCTATATGTAGTAAGTCAGTAACAGGTGAATTCATATTCTGATACTTTTTTTAATACCTAGTAGTTTGTACCTTTTAATCCCCTTTGCCTCTCTTGTTCCTCCCCTCACACCTAAACCTACTTGGTGACTACTAGCTTGTTTTCTAGATCTGTGAGTGTGTGTCTGTTTTGTTATATTCATTTATTTGTTTTATTTTTTAGATTCCACACATAAGTGAAAACACAGTATTTGTCTTTGTTGTTGTTGTTGTTGTTTTTTTAACATTTTTTATTGAGTTATAGTCCTTTTACAATGTTGTGTCATATCCCAGTGTAGAGCACAATTTTTCAGTTATACATGAACATACATATATTCATTGTCACATTTTTTTTCGCTGTGAGCTACCACGAGTACTTGTATATATTTCCCTGTGCTATACAGTATAATCTTGTTTATCTATTCTACATTTTGAAATCCCAGTCTGTCCCTTCCCACCCACCTCCCCCTTGGCAACCATGAGTTTGTATTCTATGTCTATGAGTCTGTTTCTGTTTTGTATTTATGTTTTTTTTTTTTTTTGGATTCCACATATGAGTGATGTCATATAGTATTTTTCTTTCTCTTTCTGGCTTACTTCACTTAGAATGACATTCTCCAGGAACATCCATGTTGCTGCAAATGGTGGTTTTTATGGCTGAATAGCATTCCATTGTATAGATATACTACATCTTCTTTATCCAGTCAGTATTTGTCTTTATCAGACTTACTTCACTAAGCATAATACCCTCCAGGTCCATCCATGTTCTTGCAAATGGCGAAGTTTTATTCTTTTTTATGGCTGAGTAATGTTCCATTGTGTGTGTGTGTGTGTGTGTGTGTGTGTGTGTGTGTGTGTGTGTGTGTGTGTATACCACATCTTATTTATCTATTTGTTTGTTGATAGACACTTAGGTTGCTTCCATATCTTGGCAATTGTAAATAATGCTGCCATTAACATTGGGGTGCATGTATCTTTTCAAAATTACATTTTCAGTTTTTTGGATATATACCTGGGAGTGGAATTGCTGTATTATATGGTATTTTTAGATTTTTGAGGAACCTCCATACTGTTTTTCACAGTGACTGTACCAATGTATAGTTCCATCAACAGTGTACTAGGGTTCCCTTTTCTCCACATTCTTGCCAATATCTGTTATTTGTTGTGTTTTTGAAAATAGCCATTCTGACAGGTGTGAGGTGGTATCTCATTGTGGTTTTGATTTGCATTTCCCTGATTCTTAATGATGTTGGGTATCTTTTGATGTGCCTATTGGCCATCTGTATGTCCTCTTCAGAAAAATGTCTATTTAGGTCCTTTGCCTATTTATTTTAAATTGAAGTATAGTCAGTTTACAATGTTGTATCAATTTCTGATGTACAGCATAATACTTCAGTCATATAGGAACATGCAAATACTCGTTTTCATATTCTTTTTTCACCATAGGTTACTACAAGATATTGAATATAGTTCCCTGTACTACACAGTATAAACTTGTTGTTTATCTATTTTATGTATATTAGTATCTGAAAATGTTGAACTCCCAATTTATCCATTCCCATCCCCTTCCCCACCCCCGGTAACTATGTTTGTTTTCTATGTCCATGAGTCTGTTTCTGTTTTGTAAATAAATTCATTTGTCTTTTTTTTTTTTTTTTGATTCCATGTGTAAGTGATATCATATGGTATTTTTCTGGTTTGATAATTTTCTTTTGTATTAGCTTGGTTTCTTTTTGTTTTTTATGACTCTATTGTGTGCTTTTGATTTTTGGTTACCTTGTTTTTCAAGTATGTTAACCCCTTACTATATCTGCTTTAGACTGGTAGTCATGTAGACTCAAACACATAGTAAAAAGAATGAAGAAAAAAAAGAAAGAAAAAGAAGAGGAATAAAAAAAAAATCTGTATTTTCTTGCTCCCATCTCCCACCTTTTATGGTTTTGATGTCCTTTTTTTAAACATCTTTGTGATTATTCTCTTGCAACTTAATGTAGTTATCATATTTCCAGTTATGGTTTTCTTATTTCTGTAGCTTCCTGCTTCTTTTCTATTTAGAGTAGACCTTTCAATATATCTTTTAGCATAGGTTTAGTATTGCTGAACCTTTTTAGTTTTTGCTTGTGTGTGAAATTCTTTCTCTCTCCTTCTACTCTAAAGAATAGTCTTGCTGTATAGAGTATCCTAGGCTGCAGCTTTTTCTCATTCAGGACATTGAATATATCTTGCCACTCCCTTCTGGCCAGCAGTGTTTGTGTAGAGAAATCAGCTGAAAGCCTTATGGGGGTTCCCTTGTAACTAACTCTTTGTTTTTCTCTTGCTGCCTTTAGAATCCTTTCTTTAACTTTGGTCATCTTAATGATAATATGTCTTGGTGTATGTCTGTTATGTCTGTTAGGGTTTTTTTTTTTTTTTTTTTTTTTTTTTTTTTTTTTTTTTTTTTTGGCAGGGGGCACCCTCTGTGCTTCCTGTACTTGGGTACCTATTTCCTTCTTTAGGTTTGGAAAGTTTTTAGTGATGATTTCTTCAAATACCTTTTCAATCCCCATTTATTTCTCTTTCTTCTCATTCTGGGACCCCTATTATGTATAGGTTGGCACACTTTATATTATCCCATAGGTCCCTTATATTGCTTTCATTGGTTTTTACTTGCTTTTCTGTCTGTTGTTCTGATTGGGTTACTTCTTTTATCCTGTCTTTTAAGTCACTTATTTGTTCCTCTGCATTATCTGGTCTGCTTTTGACTGCCTTTAGCTTGGCTCTTATCTCAGCAATTGAGTTTTCTGTTTTTAAATTGGCTTCTCTTTATACTTTCTATTTCCCTTTTACAGTATTTTCTTTCTATTCATAGTCTCTCTTATTTCCTTCAGTGCTTTTATCATCCCCTTTTTGAAGTCATGATCTAGTAGTTTGTCAAGGTCTATCTCATTGTTCATTCTTTCAGGGGACTTCTCTTGTTCTTTTAATTGAGAGTGGTTCCTCTGCTTCTTCATCTTTCCCACATCTCTCTGGCTGTATGGATTTAGGAGTATCAGTTATCTACTGTAGTCTTGAAAGGCTGTTTTATTTTTTGTTTTTATTTAAAGCAGGAGCATTCCTGTGTAGACTGTGTGCATCTAACAGTTTTGTCATGAGGGCTGTTCTTAGTATGGATGGTTGCCATGTCTTTCTTCTGTGTGTGTTGGCTGTTATCCCTTTGATTGGGGGTGTGGTTGGTGTTGTGGTGATCACAGTCTGCCCGGATTGTTGTTGCTGAAGTTGTCACCGGCTTGACAGGGGCCTGATCTGCTCCCTTGTTACTGGAATAGAAGCTTCTAGACCAATTTCTGAGGTGTGGTGTGTGGTAGGCAGGGTTGGAGCACTTCAGCTGGGAAGAGGGTCACTGAGTGTACCTTTACAGATGTCCACTGGAAAGTGCTGTCTGTGGTGTTGTCTGTCACTTGTTTTGCGGGCTTACAAAGTACTCTTTGTTGACACTGCCTTCGTCCCCACCTTAGCTGCAGGAATGTCAGTCACCCACTATGGTGTCCCCCCGGTTCTGGACCCTAGGAACCACCAGGGCAGATCCGCCAATGTCAGGTGCTAGGGCCCGCTGTAGTGAGTGTGCAGTCAGACACTTCAATTTGTGGTGCACCACAGAGTCAGCACAGACCTCAGCCCTGTTTCCATGTATTGTATGGTATGGTTCGCTGACCTGTTGTAAATACCTGTACTCGCTCCCTGCTGTGCACCAGAAATCCAGTCATCCACCCCAAAGGTGCAGGTCCACAAAGGGTCCACAGAGGGCAAATCCACCCTCTCTGCCTGGGGCTGTAAACAAATCTCAGTCCTGCCTGTGAAGTTGCAGGAATGCTGGCTATGAATTCAGCTTTCAGCTCTGCCTCTGTGCAGCAAGGATGGCTATGACCCAGCCCCACCTCTCTTCTCACGGGAACACTCAAACAGTGGAACCAAGCAGTGACACGGGCTATGGCGGGGCTGCGTTGCACCCCTCTCCCACATACACACCACTAGTGGTGCTTTTTTGTGGGGGTCCTAGGCTGTTCTGCTCCACACACCTCCCCAGCCAGAGCTCAGACCACCCTCCAGTCCCCTGATGCTGCCTCCATGCAGTGGGCCCCAGCCCTCTCCCTGGGCTGATCACCGATCTCTAGCAGCCAGTCATGGTTTGTCCCTGACAGCTTGTGCCTAGGGCTAGGGATGGCAGGGACCCTCTGTGCCAGTTTATCTTAGTTCTGTCTACCAAGTGGCTGCCAATTTCTCATCTGAGCCTCAGAAGCTCCATTTCTGTCCCCACTGACCTCCCAGCTGGAGAGGGGGTGTCCAGGTGTGAAAGTGCCTTTCTTTGCCTCTCCCTCCCTCAAGGACTGGTCCTACACCAATTTTTTCTTTTTTCTTTTTCTTTGTTTTTTTCTCTTACCAGATTTTTTGAGAATTCTCCTGTATTTCAAAGTGAGAGACACTCTGCCAGAGTTCAGAAGTTGTTCTGGGCAATTCAATTGGTTTGTAGATGTAATTTTTGGTATTTGTTGGAGAGGGCGAGCTGTGAGTCTCTCTACTCTGCCATCTTGGCCTGCTCTCTATTTTATTTATTTCCTCCCTGGTCTTTATTATTTCTTTCCTTCTATCCCTTAACTTTTATTGTAGTTGTAATTGATTTTACAATTTTTGTATTTTAACCTTTGTACTAGCTTATTTAAGTGGTTAATCCACAGCCTTTACTATATATTTGCTTTTGACTGCAGGTTTTTTCCTTCTGTATAATTTATTTCTCATAGCCATTTCTTTTTCACTTAAAGAAGACCCTTTAACACTTCTTGTATGGTGGTTTAATATTGATGACTCTTTTTGTTCTTGCTGTTCTGAGAAGCTCTTTATCTCTCCTTCAATTCTGAATGATATCCTTGCTGCGTAGACTATCCCAGGTTGTAGGTTTTTCGTCTTCAGCTCTTTAAATATATCATGTACTCCCTTCTGGCCTTTGAAGTTTCTGCAGAAAATTCAGCCGATAGTCATATGGGGGTTCCTTTGTATGTGACCCTTTTTTCCTGTTGCTGCCTTTAAATTTCTCTCTTTATCTTTATCTTTTGCCATTTAAATTATGATATGTCATGGTGTGGATTTGTTTTGATTTATTTTGTTTGGGAGCCTTTGTGCTTCCTGTACCTAGAGGTCTGTTTCCTTTTTCATGTTTGCGAAGTGTCCAGCTATAATTTCATTAAGTACATTTTCTACCCCTTTCTCTCTTCTCCTCCTCTGACCCCTATAATATGAATGTTAATATGGTTGTTGTTGTCCCAGAGTTCCCTTAAAGTATCATTTTTCAAAAATTTATTTTTCTTTTTGCTGTTTTGATTGGGTGATTTCCACTATTCTGTCTTCCAGATCACTTTGCATTGTCCTGTATCACCTAATCTGCTGTTATTTCCTTCTAGTGTATTTTTCATTGCAGTTATTTTGTTCTTCAGCCATGACTGGTTCTTTTTTATATTTTCTAGTTCTTTGTTAAAAATCTCACTGTCTTCATCTGTTCTTTTCCTAGCTCAGTTACCATTGTTATTACTATTGCTTTGAACTCTTTATCAGGTGGATTATTTATCTCTGTTTCATTACAGTTTTTTTTTTTCAAGATTTTTCCTTGTTCTTTCTTTTGAAACATATCCCTCTGCCTTCTCATTTTGTTTGGCTTTCTTTGTCTCTATGATATTAGGTGAAACAGTTACCCATCTTAGCCTTGAAGGTTGTTCTTGTGTAGGAATGTCCCTATGCAGTCTGTGTGTGTCCAGTGGCTTTGGTGGGAGAGTTGGATCTTAAGTGGGCATGGGTTGCATCTTTTCCTAGGGTATGCTGGCAGCCACCATCTTGGTGGGAGGTAGGGATGGATTTGGAAGTCAGAGACAGAGCCAGAGCTAGGTGCAAACTGAGGCCTCTTCCATTCTCAGTAGCCATTATTGCCCTATTTGGTACAGTGGCAGGGCCTGAGAGGCTGTAACAGGAGCCCTGAGGGAGTTGAGTTTCTCTCAGGTGTGGTTGGGGTCCTGGTTGGGGCTTGAAGGTTTGGGGCTGCACTTCTGTGCTGATTTCGCTTTTCCCCTTGTGTGTACACCTTGGTTAGAGATGTGGTTAGGGCCAGAGGTGTTGGTGCCACAGTAATGAGCTGGTTTCACTCCTGCTGGACAGGGCAGTACCTGCCCTGGAGTGAGGTTTGCTCCTCCCAAATGTGAGCAGGGACACTTATGCTGACAGTGGCTGCCTCTGTCCTGGTTAGAGGCAAGGCTGGGGTCTGAGCTGGCTCCGTTCCCGCTGTGTGCACACTCATTGGCAATGGCAGCTTCTGCCTTAGTGGGCAGCAGCACCAGAGCAAGAGGGGCTGGAGCAGGATCCCAGTGCAAGCTGAGGGGTGCAGTGGGGCAATCCTAGTAAGCTGGCCAGAGCCCCATGCAGTTGTCAATCTGCTGCTTCTGTGCTGTGCTCATGTTCTTCAAGAGTGGAGTCTCGGTTTCTTACAGCCCTTTGGTAAGCCTCACTTTTTCAAACCAGCTAAGGGGGCTTATCTTCCTTGTGTTGGATGCCAGGGCTGAGGTGCCTAGTATTTGTCGCAAAGTTCTCATTCCCCAGGGAGGATCCCATGGTCCAGGATATCCCTTTCCTCTTGTAGGTCTTCCATCAGGGGTGCATGTCCTGAGCAGATAACTTTTCTTCCCTTCCTCCTCGACTCTGTGTGGATCTTCCTTTACAGTCTTGGTTGTAGAAGAGCCATTTTGCCAGTACCCTAGTCAGTTTTACAGGTAGTTTTATTTTTGATGTGTTTGTGAGGGGAAGTGAACTCAGCCATCTTGATCTTTTGCCCCTACTCTCTATTGCTGAGTTCAGCCTTTTTAGATTCCATGTATAAGTGGGAATATACAGTATTTGTCTTTCTCCCTCTGATTTATTTCACTTAGCGTAATGCCTTCAAGGTCCACCCATATTGTTGCAAAAGGAGGCATTTCATTCTTTTTATGGCTGATTAATATTACATTAGCTTTATCCAGGCAATATTTAGTTGTTTCTGTGTCTTGGCTATTGTGAATGCAGTGAACACTGGATTGGGTGGCAGTTCTATTTTTAATTTTTTGAGGAACCTCAGTGCTGTTTTCCTTAGTGGCTGTGTATCAATTTACATTCCTACTAACAGTGCACAGGTGATTCCTTTTTCTCCATATCCTCTCCAACACTTGTTATATTTTGTCTTTTTGATAGTAGTCATTCTAACAGGTATAAGGTGATGCTGTATTGGGGTTTTATTGCATTCCATGATGATTAGTAATATTAAACTTTTTTCATTAACATGTTTGGCATTTACATATCTTTTTCTTTGTGAAAATATCTTTTCTGGTCCCTTGCTAATTTTTAAGCAGGTTACTTTTTTTGTCTGTTGAGTTGCTTGAATTCACTATATTTTTTGTATATTAATTTAGCAGATGTATAGTTTGCAGGTATTTTCTCCAGTTCTGTAGGTTGTCTCTTCACTCTTGATTATTTCCTTTGCTGTGCAAAACCTTTTTAGTTTGATTCAGTCACATTTGTCTCTTGTACTTTTGTTGCTTTCACTTCTATTGTCATATCCAAAAATTATTTCTAATACCAATGTCAAGGAGCTTTTTCCCTTCTATTTACTTCTAGTAGTTTAATAGTTTTGGGTCTTAAATTCAAGTCGTTAGTACATTTTCAGTTAATCTTTGTGAATGGTGTAAGATAGGAGTCCAATTTCCTTCCATTGCATTTGTATATCCAGATTTTTCAGCACCATCTTTTGAAAAGACTATGCTTTCCCCATTGAGTATTCTTGGCTCCTTTGTCAAATATTAGTTGGCCATATATATACATGGCCTTATTTCTGGGCTTTCAGTTTGGTTTTATTGGTCTCTGTGTCTATTTCTATGCCTGTACAATTCTGTTTTGACTACTGAAGCTTTGTAATAAAGTTTGAAGTCAGGCATTGTGATGCCTCCAGCTTTTTTCTTTTATCTCAGGATTGTTTTGGCTATTGGGGGTCTTTTGTTGTTCCATGTGAATTTTAGGCTTTTTTGTCTATTTTTGTTAAAATGCCATTGGAGTTTTGATAGAGATTGCATTGATTCTATTTATGGCTTTGGGTAGTATGGCCATTTTAATAATATTAATTCAATCCATGAATATAGGATCTTTTCATTTATTTGTGTTTGTCAGTTTTTTCATCAATGTTTATAATTTTCAGTGTATGGATCTTTCATCTTCTTGGTTAAATTTATTCCTCAGTGTTTCATTCCTTTTGATGCTATTGTAATGCGATTGTTTTGTTTACTTCATTCTTTTTTTTTTTCCCTCTTCCCTTAATGGAGGCACTGGGGATTGAACCCAGGACCTCATGCACACCAAGCATGGGCTCTACCACTGAGCTGTACCTCCTGCCCCCTACTTCTTTTTTCAGTAGTTCATCGTCAGTGTATTGAGATACAACTGTTTTTTGTTTAGTGGTCAACATAGTTGCCTTCTATTTATATCTAGATCAGCATTATATTTCCACAGTGGCCCTTAATTGCTATTCATTTAATAAGTCAATGAATTTATCATAACTTATCTTACCATTATTTTAGATATTAAGATTTTTTTCCAATGTTTTGCTTTTTTAAATAGCTCTAGCCATGTATAGCTGTTCCTCCTCCTCCTCTTTTAAGTACTTTACATACATTATTTCAATCTAATCTTTACAAAAACCTCATGGGGTAGATGCTGTTATTATACCCCTTGTCCCAGGTCACACAGTCAGTAAGTGACAGAAACCTAGATCTGTCAAACTTCAGATGCTCCATTCTACAGCCTGCTCAAAAATTGGATCATACAGTATATGCTGACTTGGATAACTTGCTTTTTTTTTTCTTTTTTTAGTAAATTGCACATCATAAACATCTCCCATATCATTACAGATTTTTTACTATCATTTAAAAATGTTGCTTAATATTCCATTATATATATCTATAGGACCAAGATCTTATTACTAAATATTTTAGATGATTTCCTTTGTAAATGTAATTAATTTTGTTTCCAGTTTTAACATGGAAAACTTTAAGTATATACAAAAGTAAAGAGGGTAGTATAAAGAAAATCACCCACCTTCAACAATGATTAACATATGGCCTGTTTAATCTATAACCCTCACCCAATACTTTCCCCCTGGGCCTGGATTAATTTGAATCAAGTTTGCAGACTATCATTTCATCTGTAAATACTTTAGCATTAACAAAGTTTTTTTTTTTAAATTGAACTATAGTCAGTTACAATGTGTTAATTTCTGATGTACAGCATAATGTTTCAGTCATGCATATAGATACATATATTCATTTCCATATTCTTTTTCCTTATAAGTTACTACAAGATACTGAATATAGTTCCCTGTGCTCTACAGAAGAAATTTGTTTTTTAAATCTATCTTTATATATAGTAGTTAATATTTGCGAATCTCGAACTCCCAATTTATTCCTTCCTCTCCCTTTCCCTCCAGTAACCATAAGATTGCTTACTATATCTGTGAGTCTTAAACATAGATTTTTATATTGTACAATTATAGTAATAGCATCCTAGTAGCTTGCTAATTCAAGTTACTCTAGAAATGAGTATTCAGAGACAACCTGGAAAGTGGGTAGAGCTAATGATCTCACTTAGGTTGGGAAAAGCACAGTTGGATGTCCATCATCAGTGATCTGCAGATGATAATTCCACATATTTCAAGAAGGGGAAAAGTCCAGATATATGGTTCTTAATCTTGGGTGAACATTGGAAATACCTGAGGTACTTTAAAGATGCTGATGCCTAGGCCACTCCCAGAGATGCTGATGTAATTGCTCTGTGATAGGTGTCTGGCACTGAGAATTTTTTCTTTATTTTGATAAAATATGCATAACATAATATTTATCATTTTCACCATATTTAAGGATACAACTCAGTGGCACTTAGTACATTCAGAATGTCACACAACTCTACACTTCTGGAACTTTTCATTATCTCAAACAAACTGTGTACCCATTAAATAATAGCTCCCTGTTTTCCTGTCCCCTCAGCCCCTGGAAATCACTACACTACTTTTTGCCTCTATGAATTTGCCTGTTCTAGGTATCTGATATAAAGTGGGATTATACAGTATTTGTCCATTTGTGTCAAGCTTATTTCACTTACCATAATATTTTCAAGGTTCATCCACATTGTAGCATGTATCAGAATTTCATTCCTTTTTTATTGACGTATAGTCACTTTACAATGTTGTGTCAATTTCTGGGATACAGTTTCTGGGAATAATATTTAAGTCATACATATACATACATATATTCATTTTCAAATTATTTTGCTTATAGGTTACTACAAGATATTGAATATAGTTCCCCATGCTATACAGTAGAAACTTGTTGTTTATCTATTGTATATATAGTAGTTAGTATCTGCAAATCTCGAACTCCCAATTTAATCCTTATCACACCCTTAACCCCGCATAACTATAAGTTTGTTTTCTATGTCTGTGAGTCTGTTTATGTTTTGTAAATAAGTTCATTTGTGTCTTTTTTTTTAGATCCACATATAAGTGATATCATATGGTATTTTTCTTGTTTTTCTTTCTCTTTCTTGCTTACTTGACTTAGAATGATGATCTCCAGGTCCATCCATGTTTCATTCTTTTTTATGGCTGAGTAGTATTCCATTGTATAAATATACCACCACTTCTTTATCCAGTCATCTGTCAATGGACATTTAGGTTGTTTCCATGTTTTGGCTATTGTAAATAGTGCTTCTATGAACATTGAGGTGCAGGTGTCTTTTTAAATTAGGGTTCCTTCTGGATATATGCCCAGGAGTGGGATTATTGGGTCATATGGTAAGTCTATTTTTAGTCTTTTGAGGAATCCCCATACTGTTTTCCACAGTGGCTACACCAAACTACATTTCCAGCCACAGTGTAGGAGGGTTCCCTTTTCTCCACACCCTCTCCAGCATTTAATGTTTGTGGTCTTTTAAATGGTGGACATTCTGACTGGTATGAAGTGATACCTCATTGTAGTTTTGATTTGCATTTCTCTGATAATTAGTGATATTCAGCATTTTTTTCATGTGCCTGTTGGCCATTTGTATGTCTTTATTGGAGAATTGCTTGTGTAGGTCTTCTGCCTATTTTTGGATTCATTCCTTTTTAAAGTTGAATAATATTTCATTGTATGTATTACCACATTTTGTATGTATATTCATCTGCTGATGGACATTTGGCTATTTTCTGCCTTTTGGCTGTTGTGAATAATGCTGCTATGAAAACTGATGTACAATTATCTGCTTAAATCCCTGCTTTCAATTCTTATAAATAGAAACCCAGAGTGAAATTGCTGGAACATATGGTAATTCTATGTTTAGTTTTTTGAAGAACAACCATACCGTTTTCTATAGTGTCTGCACCATTCAATTGTCCAGCCAGCAATACACAAGGGTTCCAATTTCTTCTAGTAGCCATATTAATTGGGTGTCCGGTGGTATCTCATGGTTTTGATTTGTATTTCCCTAAATGGCTAGTGATATTCAGAGTCTTTTCTTATGGTTATTGGCTATTTCTATATCATTTTTGGAGAAATATCTATTC
The DNA here is from genome assembly GCF_048773025.1 of Camelus bactrianus. Classification (NCBI taxonomy): domain Eukaryota; kingdom Metazoa; phylum Chordata; class Mammalia; order Artiodactyla; family Camelidae; genus Camelus; species Camelus bactrianus. The sequence continues at coordinate 44,059,430 of NC_133575.1, forward strand.
AATTCCTGTGCCCATTTTTTGAATTGGATCTTTGTGGGATTTTTTTTTCTTGGTTGTTGTTAAGTAGTAGGAGCTCTTTATTCTGAATATTAATCACTTATCAGATATATAACTTACAGATAGTTTCTTTCATTATGTGCTTTGCCTTTTCAATCTCTTGTTAGTGTCTTTTAGTGTACAAAAGCTTTAGATTTTGATGAAATCTGTTTTATCTATTTTTTCTCTTGTTCCTGTACTTTCAGTGTCATATCCAGGAAATCATTTCCAAAACCAATATCATAATGATTTCTCCCTATCTCTTCTTCCAGTAATTTTACTGTTTAAGTTCTTATTTAGGTCTTTGATCCATTTTTATTTAATTTTTATATATTATATAAGGTAAAGGTCCATCTTCATTTTTTTGTATGTGGATATCCAGTTTACCCAAGACCACTTGTTGAAAAGATTGTTCTTTCCCCATTGAATGGTCTTGGTATTTCTATTGAAAATCTATTGACTATATATGCAGAGGTTTATTTCTGGGATCTCTATTGTATTCCAGTGGTCTATATGTCTGCCCTTATGCCAGTACCACATGATTTTGATTAGTATACCTTTGAAATAAGTTTTGAAACTAGGAATTGAGTCCTCCATCTTTGTTCTTTTTCAAGATTGCTTTGGCCATTTGGGGGTCCAAACTGAGGCCATTCAGATCCTTATGGATTTAGGATTGTTTTTTTCTGTTTCTGCAAAAAATTCTGCTGGGATTTTGATAGGGCTTGCATTGAATCTGTACGTTGCTTTGGATAGTATTGTCATGTTAGCAGTATTAAGTCTTTCATTCAATGAACACAGTATATCTTTCCACTTACTGGTCTTCTGTAATTTTTTCAGCAGTTTTTTTTTTATAGTTTTCAGTATAGAAATCTTTTACCTCCTTGATCAGGTTTATTTCTAAGTATTTTATTCTTTTTGATGCTATTGTAAATGGAATTCTTAATTTCCTTTTTGTTTTGTTCATCATTAGTTTTTAGAAATGTAAGTGATTTGTGAGTGTAAGTTTTGTGTCCTGCAACTTTGATGAATTTGTTTATTAGAGCTAATATTTTCTTGTGTGGAATTTTTAGGATTTTCTAGATATAAGATCATGTCATCTGTGAACAAAGATAATTTTACTTCTTTTCCAATTTGGATGATTTTACTTTCTTTTTATTCCCTTGTTGCTCTGACTAGAACTTCCAGTATATGTTGAATGGAAGTGGTGAAAGCAGATCTCCTGGTTCCTGGTTCCTGATCTTAGAGGAAAAGCTTTCAGTGTTTCACCATTGAGTGTGATGTTAGCTGTGGGCTTGTTATATATGCCCTTAATCATGCCAAGGAAGTTTTTTTCTACTCCTAGTTCATTGAATATTTTTACCATGAAAGGGTGTTGAATTTTGTCAATTTTTTTTTTGCATTGGTTGAGATGATCATGTATTTATTTCTTCATCCTATTAATGTGCTGCATTGCATTGATTGATTTTTGTGTGTGTGTATGTAGACATCCTTGTATTTCAGGAATAAAACCTATCTGGTCATGTTGTGTAATCCTTTTAATATGCTGTTGAATTTGGTTTGCTTGTATTTTGTTGAGAATTTTTGCATAAATATTCATAAATGATACTGGCTTATACTTTTCTTTTCCTGTAGTGTTTCTATCTGGGTTTAGTATCAGGGTAATGTTGGCCTCATAGAATCAGTTAGGAAGTGTTATCTCCTTTTCTATTTTTTGAAGGGCTGAAAAAGGATTGGTTAATGAGAATTTTAAAAGCTCCCCAAGGTGGTTTGACTAGGCACCTAGGGTTGATAACCAGTGCTTAGCAAAGTATGGTCCTTGTGCCAGCTAATTGGCATCACATGGGAGCTTGTTAAAAGTGTAGACTCTTGGGTCCCACCCCACACCTACTGAATCAGAATCAACATTTTAAACAAGATCTTCAGGATCTTAAATCTTAAAGTTTGGGACATGCTGTTCTATATTAGGCTCATAACAGGTGTCCCAGATTGTCTGTGAGACTCATTTGGGGTAATTGTTTCCCAGACCCCACTAAGACCCACTGAATCAGACTCTGGAGGGGAAGAGCCTCCTGAGCTCTCTTTTAAAAATGTTTAAACAGTAACCCAGGCAATTTTTAATTTCTGTGAAATTTTGGAAAAGCTGTCTAGGTGATGGAGCTTAGTAGTGCAGTGATCCTCACCCTTGGGTATTCTGGAGCAGAGAGACCTAGTTGGGGTCAGGATGGTGGGAAGCAATGGGGGAGTGGTTGTAGTTGTTGGTGCAGGAGGTGGGAAGAGAGACATGCTTTTAACTCATACCCTTCTGTACAGGTTTGAGTATTTTTTCCCCATGAACATGTATTGCTTTCAAAGTAAAACAAAAACAAAAAGATGGGATTTTGATTTACATTCTGGGAGTTCTGATGTGGGGCTGGGAACCTATGGTGTTCAAAAATATCTCCCAGCTGAATTGGTAGCAGCTTTCCAATTGTTCTGCTTGCCACCAGTTTCTTACCCACTTCAGTGCAATCTTGTCCCTGTTGCGTGGGATATCTTCCTAAAAAACAAATCTGATCGGACACTCAATAGATATTTGTTGAATGTATTAATCCCTTTTACTCCTTGCTTGCAGTTGACTCCCCACTGTCTAAAAGAATTAATACCAAACTTCTTTTTTACTGAAGTATAGTCGATTTACAATGTTGTATTAATTTTTGGTGTACAGCATAGTGAGTCAATTTTACACACACAGATATATATATATATACCTTTTCATATTCTTTTTCATTATAGGCCATTACAAGGTATTGGATATAGTTCCCTGTGCAATACAGTAGGACCTTGTTGCTTTATCTATTTTATATGTAGTAGTTAGTATCTGCAAATCCCGATCTCCCAATTTATCCCTTCCCACCCCCTTTCCTCCCTGGTAACCATAACTTCTAAACTTCTTAATAAGGCATGTAAGACCCTTTATAATCTTGACTGCAGCCCACCAGCCCTCTTCAAGCTTCCTTTCCTATCCTTTAATTAACCCACCAGACTACTTACTGCTTCCTGAACATATTCAGCATTCTTGTGCCTCATATACTATCTTTAAGATTCTGTTCTTTGCCTGTGCTGTTCTCTTTGCCCGTCATGCCCATTATACATTTTCTCAGACTGGAAAATGTGCTCATTCTTCAAGTTCTAGATCAAAATTATTCTCTTCTTTGTAGCTTTCTGCATCTCACCCAAAGACAGTCAGGTGACCCCTCTTATATTCTTCCAGTGATTTATACTTTTATTGTTGCATTCACACCATTCTGTTGTAATTATCTAATGTCTATGTCCCTCCTATGAGCTCCTCCAGGTCAGGGACCATGTCTTCTTTGTCTCCATCACACATAGCACCTAGCAAAGTTTTGTCAGATAAGTGCTCACTGCAAGTTTATAGCCCAATCATTTATTCATTCTGCAAATACTTCTTTTTTTTTTTTTTGACTGGCGGTACTGGGGATTGAACCCAGGACCTTGTGCATGCTAATCATGCATTCTACCACTGAGCTATACCCACCCACCTACGGATATGTATGGAACATTTTCTGAATGCCAGGCACTCTTCTGTGTGTTGCTGATACAGTAGTGAAAGTGGCAGACCAAGTCCTTTTTCTATGGAACTTGGATTTTAATGGGGAGACATACAAGATACACTAGTAGACACTCAAGATATTTTCTGATAGTTGTTAGTTGCCTGAAGAAAATGCAACAGGGTAATGGGATAGACAATATTATATGTTTTATATTAAAAAGATACTTCTGGCTTCTGGGAGTGGAATGAATTATGGGACACAAGTGGAAGCAGGGAAATCAGTTCCAAGGCTATTGCAATAATCTGGGCAAAAGATGATGGAGCCTGAACTAAAGTGGTGGTGGAGGTGGTGAGAAGCACCTAGGGATTCAGGACATTACTTAGAAAGTGGAGCCATAATTGCTTATTACATAATTGCTTATTAAATGAGACGGAGAAGGGGAGGAGGAGGCGGAAAAGGATCAAGGTTGATCCTTAAGTTTTTTTGGCTTGAGAACCTGTGTGGTGCGTGCATGCATGCATGTGTGCATGTGTGTGCATTCATGCGTGAGAAAGAGCAAGAGGAGATACTGAGAGTTTCGCTGGGCATAATATTTGACACGCCTAGTTGAATTGAATAAAACAAGGTTAGCTTTTGTCAGTCTAAAATTTTTATCAGCTATGTAGCATGAGCAAACCTTCATTCCACTTTTGCTCGTTGGTCTCTAATTTGTGAGAGCAGAAGGGAGAGAAGTAAGCATCTTGACAGTTAAAAATCACTTTGCTGAGGCATTAAAGTTGCTAACATTTACCTAGGTTTTTCTTATAGCCTAATCTTTGCAAATGTTAGATGGAGACAAGATGTTGTTTGCCCCTCCCTGTCCTTACTCAGTTTACAGAATAACCTGACCCATACAGCTGGCCTTTAATGAGGGCTGTGTAGGTTAATAACAGTTGTGGATAGATTGGCTACAAAAGGTTAACTGGTGGGTGGCAGGGAAAATAGCTGAGCTGTCAGAGCCAAATATGGGTGTTAGTTCCCCCAGTATCGATGATAATTTGCTGGTAGCAAACTATTCTTAGAAATAAGACACTGCTAAACAGTAAGGATGATTGTTCAGTATTGGGTTTGGCCTTATTTGAAACATTAGACCCTAGCGTTTGGATACCAGCCTACTGAGGCCACAGGAAAAACTACTAGCACAGACTCAAGATTTTTAAATTTCTGGAACTCGATGCTATATTCTAGGAGACTGCTGCCAAGGTGGGGCTGGCCACAGAGGTCTGCTTTTTCTGCCACAGAAAATAACTGCTCTTGGAAATACATCCTTAAAAAGGAAAGGGTTTATTCACTATAATCTCTTGGCTAGTTTCAGGAAGGGGTTTAATTTGTCTTTGATAAGCAATGAGTTTGGATGGAGTTATTACAATTTGTGTCCAGGAAAATCAGAAAAGCTATTTTTTTCCCCTCAGTGCGTCTTCTCAAAAGTTTCTGTTTAGCAGTTGGCCCTTCTGTTTGGGTGCTAGAGGCTTTGGTTTCTCTCTCTAGCTGCTCATATTGTATTAATGAATTAGGATCCAGGAATTAGAATTTTTATTCCAACTGATTTACTTTCAGGTTGATAAGTAACAGACACAAAGAGTTCATTGTTTCTGATCCATAAGGTAGAGTACATCATGCAGACTTGTGGGAAGAATTTCACAGTAGGCATTAAAAATAATAAATTATATTAATAAGCACAGTCTCTTCAATTCCACCTTCTTGATTCTTGAGATGCAGCTGATAAACAACCACTCATTTTTTGTTGTTGTTGTTGTACTGAAACACGTGGATCCAACAGAGCAAACATTTTGATGTTTTATGAATACTTTTCCAAACTTTTCTTACTTGCCCCTAACTCAGACTCACTTGGCTTTCAAATATGAACAACAGAGTCTAATGGAATTTACTGTTTGTGTGTTTTTTTTTTTTTAAATGAATGGTTGTTAAGGAACATCTGGTTACAGTTAATGAAGTTCTGTGTGTGTGTGTGTGTGTGTGTGTGTGTCTAATATGTCTCCTGTTGCAAGGTTCATTTCATTGCCAGATTCAGATCATCTTATTATTGCTCTGGACTCTAGAGAAGGTTTTATTAATTACACATTTTAGAGTATGATGAAATGTAGTGTACATTTTTCTTTTTCTTTTTCTTTTTCTTTTTCTTTTTCTTTTTCTTTTTCTTTTCTTCTCATTTACCAAGCAAAAGATAACTGATCTTTTCCCACTGTTCTAACTTAATAGGACAGTTGCAGTGTAGCAGTCTTATTTGTTACATTGGCCTATGGAGCAAAAACTTTCAGGGGTTGATGAGATCTTAATTATTTTATCCAGTTATTTCTGGGAGGGGTGAGTAATATACTATTGGAATTTTGGACAGCAAAGTTCTTCATTGTGTTAGTCTATGTTCTGGGCACTGCTAGCTGTCTAGTATCCTAGCTGTCCCTCCTTCCCTCCCCTGCAAAAAAAAGCTAGTAGTGTTCTCCGAGTCATTGTGCCAACCAGAATCACCTCCACACCTTTCCAGGTGCCCCTGGGGAGTAATACTGCCTTGAGATTGAGAATTACTGATCTACTTTAAATCCCTTATATTTCAGAGGAGGAGACTAAGGATCAGAGAGACCTGCTCAAGGTATACAACTATTGACAAAATTGGACTGAAACCCAACTGTCCTGAATTCTGGCCTACTGCCCTTTCTTGCAATATATATTGAAGGGCTCGTTTAAACACTTTTATGCTGATGCCTTTAGTGCTTTTAGGGATTTTTGACTGCTGGTAACATATTCCTAAGCATCCATATGATCAAAAGGTAGTAAAAGCTGGAATTTAATTAAATAGTATACTCTAATTTTATTCATCCTAGAAACTTACTGCATGTCTGTTGTGTGGCAGTTTGGAAAAATGGTACCTCTTATAAGCCTCTACTTGAAAAACAAATGGGAAGGGGAGGTGATATGAAGGAAGTTGTTTAAGCATCTAGAGCATTATCTTTTTTAAGCTGATATGTAATGAATGAAATACTTACAGTCTTTTCTTTCCTTGCATGTCTCCTTTCCAGTACTCACTAGGAATCAAATATTAATCACCAGCGTCATTTTCTTTTTCCTTCAGTAACCCCTCCCCTATAAGTTGTAGGTGATGGACAGATTTCTCCTCATTTTCTAGTTATTAAGTCCAGGTCAGAGTGTGGACTGATCAGGTGCCTAGCTAAGGTTCCTGCTTGGGGAAATGATTCTGAACTCACTCCCAGGTCAAGTAGTGGCTTCTGGGTCTTGGCTTTGTCACCAGTAAAACTGAGTCAAAGATGTAAACAGAGAACAGTCTTCTCTGTCATGGGGTTTCTGCTTAAAATTACCAAATGTGATTAGATCTCTCATGGATGAGAGAAAGAATTGAAAGTACAAGTTGGAGCTTTCTGAGGATCCCTGGGGTTTTTACTCTTTTGGACAGCCTGTTGTTTTCCATTTGTTTTTCCCTTGTTTTCCATGTTGAGCTTCTCATTGGATGATTTTCCTCCAGAACCTCCTGTTTAATTGTTTTTTGATGATGCCAAAACATTTTCTGAGTGGACTTAGGCAGTCTGCATTTGTTCTGAGATGAGGGGTGATCTGTGTTTTTTCTTATTCATCTTTGGTCCCATTGAGGAGCATTTTCTTTTTTTTTTTTAATTCATTTTTAAAAATTGAAATATAGTCAATTTGCAATGCTATGTTAATTTCTGATGTACAGCATAGTGATTCAGTTATATATATATATATATATTCCTTTTCATATTCTTTTCCCTTATAGGCAATTACAAGGTATTGAATATAGTTCCTTGTGCTATGCAGTAAGACTTTGTTGTTTATCTATTATATATCTAGTAGTTTGTATCTGCTAGTCCCAAACTCTGTATTTATCCCTTGCCCCTTCCCCTCTGGTAACTGTAAGTTTGTTTACTATGTCTGTGAGTCTATTTCTGTTTTGTAAATAAGTTCATTTGTGTCATTTTTTAAGATTCTATATATAAGTGATATATGATATTTGTCTTTCTCTGTCTGATTTACTTCACTTAGTATGACAGTCTCCAGGTCCATCCATGTTGCTGCAAATGACAGTAGTTCATTATTTTTTTATAGCTGAGTATTATTCCATTGTGTGTGTGTGTGTGTGTGTGGGTGTGGGTGTGTGGGTGTATGTGTGTGTGTATCACAACTTCTTTGTCCAGTCACCTGTCATTGGACATTTAGGTTGCTTCTATGTCTTGGCTATTGTAAATAATGCTGCTGTGAACATTGGGGTGCACGTGTCTTTTTGAATTATAGTTCTCTCTGGATATATGCCTAGGAGTGGTATTGCTGGATCATACGGTAATTCTACTTTTAGTATTTTTCAGGACCCTCCATACTGTCCTTCACAGTGGCTGCACCAAGTTATATTCCCTTCTCCAGCATTTATTCCTATTCATAGACTTTTTATTTTTTTATTTTTTAACATTTTTTATTGAGTTATAATCATTTTGTAATGTTGTGTCAAATTCTAGTGTAGAGCACAATTTTTCAGTTATACATGAACATATGCATATTCATTGTCACATTTTTTTCTCTGTGAGCTACCACAAGATCTTGTATGTATTTCCCTGTGCTATACAGTATAATCTTGTTTTATCTATTCTACATTTTGAAATCCCAGTCTGTCCCTTCCCACCCTCTGCCCCCTTGGCAACCACAAGTTTGTATTCTATGTCTATGAGTCTGTTTCTGTTTTGTATTTATGCTTTTTTTTTTAGATTCCACATATGACATTCTCCAGGAACATCCATGTACCTGTAAATGGCCTTATGTTGTCAGTTTTTATGGCTGAATAGAATTCCATTGTATAAATATACCATTTCTTCTTTATCCAGTCATCTGTTGATGGACATTTAGGCTGTTTCCATGTCTTGGCTACTATAAATAGTGCTGATATGAACATTGGGGTGTCATTTTGAAGTAGGGTTCCTTCTGGACATATGCCCAGGAGCAGGATTCCTGGGCCATATGATAAGTATATTCCTAGTCTTTTGAGGAATCTCCATACTGTTTTCCACAGTGGCTGTACCAGACTGCATTCCCACCAGCAGTGTAGGAGGGTTCCCTTTTCTCCACAGCCTCTCCAGCGTTTATCATTTGTGGACTTTTGAATGATGGCCATTCTGACTGGTGTGAGGTGATACCACATTGTAGTTTTGATTTTTGTTTCTCTGATAATTAGCAATATTGAGCATCTTTTTATGTGCATGTTGGCCATCTGTTTGTCTTCTTTGGAGAAATATATATTTAGGTCTTCTGCTCATTTTTTGATTTTTTTTTGATGTTAAGCTGTATGAGCTATTTGTATATTTTGGAAATTAGTCCCTTGTCAGTTACATCATTTGGAAATATTTTCTCCCATTCTGTAGGTTGTGTTTGTTTATAGTTTTCTTTGCTGTGCAAAAGCTTTTACGTTTAATTAAGTCCCATTTGTTCATTTTTTGCTTTTATTTCCATTATTCTAGGAGCTGGTTTGAAAAAATATTGCTGTAGTTTATGTCAAAGAGTGTTCTGCCTGTATTTTCTTCTAGGAGTTTTATAGTAGTATTTGGTCTTACATTTAGGCCTTTAATCCAATTTGAGTTTATTTTTGTATATGGTGTTAGCGAATGACAAATACTCTTAATTTTTTTCTTTTACAGATAGCTGTCCAGTTTTCCCAGCACCACTTATTGAAGACTGTCTTTTCCCTGTTGTATATTCTTGCCTACTTTGTCATAGATTAATTGACCATAAGTGTGTGGATTTATTTTTGGGCTTTCTATCTTGTTTCATTAATCTTTGTGTCTGTTTTTGTGCCAGTACCATACTGCTTTGATAACTGTAGCTCTGTAGCATTGTCTGAAGTCAGGGAGCATGATTCCCTTTGCCCTGTTCTTCTTTCTCAAGATTGTTTTGGCTATTTGGGGTCTTTTGTATTTCCATACAAATTAAAATTTTTTCCCAGTTCTGTGAAAAATGTCATTGGTAATTTGATAGGGATTGTATTGAATCTGTATATTGCCTTGGGTAGTATGGCCATTTTAACAATACTGATTATTCCAATCCAAGAACATGGTATATTTTTCCATCTGTTTGTATCATCTTCAATTTCATCAGTGTCTTATAGTTTTCAGAGTACAGGTCCTTTGCTTCCTTAAGTAGGTTTATTCCTAGGTATTTTATTCTTTTTGATGTGATGGTAAATGGGATTGTTTCCTTAATTTCGTTTTCTGTTATTTCATTGTTAGTGTATAGAAATGCAACTGATTTCTGTATGTTAATTTTGTATCCTGTATCTTTATCAAATTCATTGATGAGTTCTAATAGTTTTCTGATAGCTTCTTTAGGACTTTCTATGTATAGTATCATGTCATCTGAAAACAGTGACAGTTTCATTTTTTCTTTTCCAATTTGGATTCCTTTTATTTCTTTTTCTACTTTGTATGTTGTGGCTAGGACTTCCAAAACTGTTGAATAAGTGACGAGAGTGGACATCCTTGTCTTATTCTTGATCTTAGAGGAAATGCTTTCAGCTTTTCACCATTAAGTATGGTACTAGCTGTGGGTTTGTCATTTATGGTCTTTATTATGGTGAGGTATGTTCCCTCTGTGCCCACTTGCTAGAGAGTTTTTATCATAAATGAATGTTGAACTTTATAAAAAGCTTTTTCTGCACCTATTGAAATGATCATACAGTTTTTATTGTTCAACTTGTTAATGTGGTGTATCACATGATTTGCAGATATTGAAAAATCCTTGCTTCCCTGTGATAAATCCCACTTGATCATGGTGTATAATCCTTTTAATACATTGTTGGAGTCGATTTGTTAGTATTTTGTTGAGGATTTTTGCATTTATATTCATGAGTGATATTGGCCTATAATTGATATCTTTGTCTGCTTTTGGTATCAGGGTGATGGTGACCCCATGGAATGAGATTGGAAGTATTCCTTCCTCTGCATTTTTTTTTTTTGGAATATTTTCAGAAGAATAGATGTTAATGCTTTTCTAAATGTTTGGTAGAATTTGCTTATGAAGCCATCTAGTCCTGGACTTTTGTTTGGAGTTTTTAAAATTACTGATTCAATTGCAGTGCTGGTAATTGGTCTGCTTTTATTTTCTATTTCTTCATGGTTCAATCTTAGGAGATTGTACCTTTCTAAGAATTTGTCCATGTCTTCTAGATTGTCCATTTTATTGGCATATAGTTGCTCATAGTAGCAGCATGGGAAGACATTGTGACTTCTTTTTCATTTCTGATTTTATTGATTAGGGCTCTCTCCTTTATTTTCTTGATGAGTCTGGCTAAAGATTTATCAATTTTATTTATATTTTCAGAGAACCAGCTTTTAGTTTCATTGATCTTTTCTATTATTTTTAAAGTTTCCATTTAATTTATTTCTGCTCTAATCATTATGATTTCTTTCCTTCCATTAACTTTGGGCTTTGTTTGTTCTTCTTTCTCTAATTGCTTTAGGTGTAAGTTTAGGTTGTTTATTTGAGATTTTTCTTGTTTCCTGAGGTAAGCTGGTATCACTACAAATTTTCCTCTTGGAACTGCTTTTGCTGTGTCCAATAGATTTGGGATCACTATGTGTTCCTTTTCATTTATGTAGAGGTATTTTAATTTCTTCTTTGATTTTTCCAGTTATCTTTTATTTGTTTAGTAGCATATTGTTTAGCCTCGACATGTTTGTGATTTTTGCAGTTTTTTCTTGTGGTAAAAATCTAGTCTCATAGGTTTGTGGTCAAAAGATGCTTGATATGATTTCAACTTTCTTAAATTTACTGAAACTTTATTTATTTATTTATTTATTTATTTATTTATTTATTTATTTATTTATTTATTTATTTATTTATTTATTTATTGGCCTAGCATGTGATCTGTCCTGGAGAATGTTACACGTTCATGTGAAAAGAATGTATAATCTACTGATTTTGTATGGAAAGTTCTCTATATATTTATTAAATATATTTGATTTAATGTGTTGTTTAAGGCCAGAGTTTTGTTGATTTTCTGTCTGGGTGATCTATCTATTGATGTGAGTGGTTTTTAAAGTCTCTTACTATTATTGTGAGAAACTATCAGTTTCTCTTTTATTATCTCCAATGTTAGCTTCATGCATTTAGGTGCTCCTGTGTTGTGCATATATATTTACAGATTTTATACCCTCTTGGATTAATCCCTTGATCATTGTGTAATGTCCCTCTTTTTCTCTTGTTCCAGTCTTTGTTTTACAGTCTGTTTTCTTTCATGTAACTATTGCAATCTTGGCTTTCTTTTTCTTTTTCCATTTGCATGGAATATTTTTACATCCTCACACTGTCATTCTATGTGTGTCTTTAGATCTAACGTGAGTCTCTTATAGGCAGCATATAGATGGGTCTTGATTTTGTATCTGTTTATCCACTCTGTGTCTTTTAATTGGAGCATTTAGTACATTTAAATTTAAAGTAATTATTGATAAGTGTGAACTTTTTGCCACTTTGTTAATTGGTTTTGGGTTGTTTTTGTAGTTCTTTTTTGTTCCTTTTGTTCTCTTCCCTTGTGATTTGATGACTGCCTTTAGTGTTATGTTTGGGTTCTCTTTTTTTGTGTGTATATCTATTGTAGATTTGGTTTGTGGTTACTATAAACTTTATATATACGAATATATATATATATGATTATTTTAAGTTGTTGAGCTCTTAATTTCAAATGCATTTTAACAACACTCCATTTTTCTCTCCTCCTCTCTTGATTAGTGACTTTTATGTCATATTTTACATATAATTGTTTTTTAGTATCCCTTAACTTCTTATTGTGACTATAGATGATTTTACTACTTTTGTCTTTTAACCTTTCTACTAGCTTTCTAAGTGGTTGATGGAGATGGAGGGGTAGGGCCAGCACCAGGTGTGACGTGGGGCTTCCCTTCTGCTTAGTGGCCTTCACCACCCTATTAGGGCTGTGGTCAGGTCTCACGTTGTTGGAGCAGAAGCCCTAAGGGTCTGATCTTAGCTGGCTTAGTTTCCTTTAAGTGTGTGCTGTTTTGTCTCCCAGCTTTGGCACCCTTGTCCCAGATGGGAGCAGTGCTGGAGCAAGAGGGGCTGGTGTGGGTATTTGCCATGGGTTGGGCTACATGCTGTGACAGTCTGGCCACACTCAGAGATCCCTGGTCTGCCTCCATTGTGCTGCCTCCTACCTGTTCAGATACCACTTAGGGTTTGAGCCCCCACAGTATCTCACGGTTGAGCTTTTTTCTTGGTCATGGCAGCCCTTGCCTCTAGTGTAGGGCTGGGATGTGAGGCAAGTGATGTTTGTCCATTTGGTTGGCTCAGGCTGTGGTGCACACTGGCATGGTTGCAGGAAACCAGTCAGCCACCTATGTGATTTCAGTCCACCCTCTGCCTTGCTTTGGGAGGAAGCGGCTATTTATACACTCTTCAGAAGCAGAGTCTGGGCTTTTCATAGCCCTCCTGTTAGTCCCACCAGCCCTCCAAGCAGCCAAGGAGGCTTACCTTCCCTTTGTTGGGAAGGTCTCCACCTGTGAAACCTCTCCTTTCCTCTGAGTCCCCTCCAAGGGGAACAAGTCCCAACCTGGTCATTTCTCTTCCCTTCCTACCTGATTCTGTGTGGATATTTCTTACAGCCTTGGCTGTACAGGAGTCTTTTCATTAGTCTCTAGGTAATTTTCAGTGAGAATTGTTCCACATATAGGAAACATTTTTGATGTGTTCATGGAGGGAGGTGAGTTCCCTCTCTGCCATCTTGATTCTTGTCCTCCTCTTCTCTTGAGGTTTGATATGTTTGTAGTGTTGTTTTAGGATTAGTTTCTCTTTGTTTTTTTGTGAATCTATTTTTCATTTTGTCATTACCAAGAGATTTGTATAAATATAGACATACATATGCCATATTGTTGAGCTGTCAGTTGCTTATGTTTGAATGAATTCTAAAAGCACTGCATTTTTAACACCACTAGACATTTTATGTTTTTGACATCATATTTTACATCTTTTTACTTTGTGTATCCCTTAACTACTTATTGTAGTTATAGTGGATTTTACGATTTTTGCCTTTATCACTCATACTAGCTTTTAAATGTCTGGTTCACTGCTTTCATTATAGGTTTGCCTTTGTCAGTGAGAATTTTTCTTTCATATATTTTCTTATTTCTACTATGGCTTTTTCTCCTCTGCCCAAAGAAAGTCCTTTTACATTTTTTCTAAGGCTAGGTTAGTGGTGATAAATTCTTTTAGTATTTTCTTGTCAGTAAACTCTTTATCTCTCCTTTAATTCTGAATGATAACCTTGATGATTGCAGTATTGTTGTTTGTAATCTTTTTTCCATTCAGCACTTTAATTATATTATGCCACATTCTTCTGGCCTGCAAAGTTTCTGATGAAATATCAGCTGATAGCTGTATGGGGATTCCCTTGTATGTGACTAGTTGTTTTTCTCTTGTTGCCTTTAGAATTCTCTTTAACTTTTGCCATTTTAATTATGATATGACTTGGCTTGGATCTCTTTGAGTTCATGTTGTTTTGGATTCCCTTTGCTTCCTGGACAGGGATATGTGTTTCTTTCTCCAGGTTAGGGAAATTGTCAGCTATAACTTCATGACATATATTTTCTATCCCTTTCTTTCTTCTCCTTCTGGGACCCCTATAATACAAATGTTAATACATTTGATATTGTTCTAGAAGTCCCTTAAAGTACCCTCATTTTAAAAATTACTTTTTTCTTTTTTTCTGTTTAGCTTAGGTGATTTGCACTACCCTATCTTCCAGATGGCTTATTCACTCTTCTGTATCATCTAATCTACCTTTGATTCTCCCTAGTTTATTTTCAGTTCTTGTATTCTTCAGCTCTGGTTCTTCTTTATGTATTATAATGCATTGTTGAAGTTTTCCTTGTGTTCATGCATTGTTCTCCTGAATTTGGTGAGCATCTTTATGTTCATTATCTTCAACTTTTTATGTGATAAATTTACTTTCTTCAATTCATTTAGATCTTTTCCTAAGGTTTTGTCTAGTTCTTTCATTTGAAACATATTCCTCTGTCTTCTAATTTTGCCTGATTCTCTGTGTTTATTTCTATGGATTAGGCAGGCATGTTACATCTCTTGATCTTGTAGAAGTGACCTTCTGTAAGTGATGTCATGTGGGGCCCAACAGCATACTCCCTTCTGGCTACCAGAGCCATGTCCTTTATGTTGGCTGTGTGTGCCTGTCTGTTGTGGTGAAGCTGACTGCTGGCAGCTGTGCTCATAGGTGGGGCTAATAGTAGGTCCTAACTCCTAAGGTTGAAGTGAGGATTCTAGACTCTATGTTTAAATGCCTAGTACACAGTTGATAGTAGTAGCCACTATTGTTACTTATTTTATAGAGTTTTAAATTTGGAGATTTTTCTTAACAATTTAAAAAATGTGAGAACATATAACACATCCCCTTTAATCCTTTCCAAGAATGTTAGGGTGCATGGGTCAGTGCTGAGGTGGGGTCCTGGAAGATGGGATCTATTGAGGTGATGACTAAAATTACTTATAGTCAGAAAGTGAGAGCAATTTCCAGTTGGGGGTAGGGGAGCTGAGCCCAAAGCGAGTTCAATATTAGGTGAGAGTGTAACAGGAAATGAAGAATGAACTGAGATGTTGTGGAAGTCAGAAGGAATTCAAGAAATTCTTCCTGAGTAAATGGATAAGAGCAAAGGAGTTCTGCACCATGAGTGTGAATAAAGCAGGATGTTGAGGTACCCTCTTAGAGAGTGCTTGCTTCATAAGTTTGTTTAAAAGTATTGGCTTTGGTTTTCACTTCAGGATGGCCCTCACTAGTTGTGGAGGGAACATTTGGCCCTCTGTTCTCCAAACGAATCTAGTCCAAGACGGTGTTTTGTTGTGAGCACTGCTGCTTCCGTGCCAATAGCCTGGTGATGTGCCAGGTGTCCCCTTTGGGTAGTCTTTCTAAAACGTACTGTTCAGTAGAGCTGAAAAGGCTGAAGAACCCTCTCAGGAAGCTGATTGTGCCTGTGGTAGGTCTTGGTCTGGGATTCATTTCAAAAGTTGGACACCACTGCCACTTTATTGATCCTCCCTCTGCTCGTTGGCACTGTACAGTGTTGGCTCCGCAGGAAGTCTCCTGAGGCTCCCTAAGAAAGCAAGCTAGCAGCTTCAGTGTCTTTCTTCTTCTTCTTTTTGTGTGTGTGTATTTGTATTTTACTTCCTCAGTGAATTAACCTTTTGTGACAAGTCAGTTCAAGATACCCTGAGAGGAAGTATGCTCCTAAATTGAAAAGTAGTTATAGCCAGTCTGACCAGAGACTCTATCAGTCTGGTTAAAGTGTAAAATTGAAGAGAATGGAGGAATGTCACTGGAAACTGACGGTGCTATTGAAAATGCCTCTGAGCTGCAAGGATATGACAAAAGACATATGTTTTTTGAATTAGAGTTCCTCCTGGATATTTGCCCAGTGTGATTGCTGGATCATATAGTAAGTTTATTTTTAGTTTTTTGAGGAATCTCCATACTGTTTTCCATAGTGGCTGCACCAAACTGCATTCTCACAAACAGTATAGGAGAGTTCCCTTTTCTCCACACACTCTTCAGCATTTATTGTTTGGGGACTTTTTAATGATGGCCATTCTTTTTTTTTAATCACTGTATCTTTTATTAATTAAGATAGCATATAATCATCACAAGAATATAAATACATTCAATTTTAATAGACTGAAATCACTTTAATTGTATTTATTACTGGAATAATAATTAATATTATGAATTATTTTTAATATATTTTAAAAAATATAGTCAGTTTACAATGTGTCAATTTCTGTGTACAGCACAATACTTCAGTCATATAGGAACTTACTTTCACCAGAAGTTACTCCAAGATATTGAATATAGTTCACTGTGCTATACAGTATAAACTTGTTGTTTATCTATTTTATATATAGTAGTTACTGTCTGCAAATCTCAAACTCCCAATTTATCCCTTCTCACCCCATTCCCCACCTGGTAATCATAAGTTTGTTTTCTTTGTCTGAGTCTGTTTCTGTTTTGTAAATAAGTTCGTTTCTCTCTCTCTTTTTTTTAGATTCCACATGTAAGTGATATCGTACGGTATTTTTCTTTCTCTTTCTGGCTTACTTCACTTAGAATTACATTCTCCAGGCCCATCCATGTTGCTGCAAATGGCATTATTTTATTATTTTTTGTAGCCGAGTAGTATTCCATTGTACAAATATACAACAGCTTCTTTATCTAGTTATCTGTTGATGGACATTTAGGTTGCTTCCGTGTCTTGGCTATTGTAAATAGTGCTGCTATGAACATTGGGGTGCAGGTGTCTTTTCAAATTAAGGTTCCCTCTGGATATATGCCCAGGAATGGGATTGCTGTAACATATGGTAAGCCTATTTTTAGTTTTTTTGAGGAATATCCATACAGTTTTACATAAAGGCTGCATGAAACTACATTCCCACCAGCAGCATAGGAGGGTTCCCTTTTCACCACACTCTCTCCAGCATTTATCGTTTGTGGACTTTTGAATGATTACCATTCTGACTGGTGTGAGGTGATACCTCATTGTAGTTTTGATCTGCATTTCTCTGATAATTAGCAATACTGAGCATTTTTTAAGTGCCTTTTGGTCATTTGTATGTCTTAAATGGAGAATTGCTTGTTTAGGTCTTCTGCCCATTTATGGATTGGGTTGTTTATTTTTTCCTTATTAAGTTGCATGAGCTATTTATATACTCTGGAGATTAAGCCCTTGTTAGTCTTATCTGATGCAAATATTTTCTCCCATTCTGTAGGTTGTCTTTTTTTGTTTGTTTATTTTGCTTATGGTTTCCTTTGCTGTGCAAAAGCTTATAAGTTTAATTAGGTCCCATTTGTTTATTTTTGCTCTTATTTCTATTGCCTGGGTAGACTGCCCTAGGAGAACATTGCTGAGATTTATGTCAGATATTGTTTTGCCTATGTTTTCTTCTAAGATGTTTATAGTATCCTGTCTTATGTTTAGGTCTTTAAGCCATTTTGAGTTTATTTTTGTGTATGGTGTGAGGGAGTATTCTAACTTCATTGATTTACATGCAGCTGTCCAGTTTTCCCAACACCATTTGCTGAATAGACTGTCTTTACACATTGTATCTTCTTGCCTCCTTTGTCAAAGATTAATTGACCAAAAGTTTGTGGGTTTATTTTGGGTTCTCTGTTCTGTTCCATTGATCCATGTGTCTGTTTTTGTACCAATACCATGCCGTATTGATTACTGTAGCTCTGTAGTGTTATCTGAAGTCTGGGAGGGTTATTGCTCCAGCTTCATTCTTTTTCTTCAGTAATGCTTTGGCAATTCTGGGTCTTTTGTGATTCCATATAAATTTTATAATTATTTGTTCTAGTTCTGAGAAAAATGTCCTGGATAATTTCATAGGGCTTATTTTAAATCTGTAAATTGCTTTGGATAGTATGACCATTTTAATGATATTAATTCTTCCAATCCAAGAACATGGGATATATTTTCATTTCTTTAAGTCAACTTTAATTTCCTTAATCAGTGTTTTGTAGTTGTCTGCATATAAATAAGTCTTTCACTTCCTTGGTCAGATTTATTCCTAAATATTTTACTTTTTGGATGAAATTTTAAAAGTGATTATTTCTTTACTTTCATTTTCTGATATTTCATTGTTAGTGTAAAGTAATGATGCTGATTTCTGTATGATAATCTTGTATCCTGCTATCTTGCAGAATTATTTTATCAGCTCTAGTAGTTTTTGTGTGGCTCCTTTAGGATTTTCTACATATGGTATCATGTCATCCACATAGAATTAACTGTTCTCTTCCAATTTGGATCCCTTTTATTTCTTTTTCTTGTCTGATTGCTATGGCTAGGACTTCCAATACTGTATTGAATAGAAGTGGTGAGCGTGGGCATCCTTGTCTTGTTCCAGATTTTAGCAGAAAGCCTTTCAGCTTATCCCCTTTGAGTATTATGCTGGCTGTAGGTTTGTCATAAATAGCTTTTATTATGTTGAGATATGTTCCCTCTATACACACTTTGGTAAGAGTTTTTTTTTTAAAATCACAAATAGGTGTTAAATTTTATCAAATGCTTTTCTGCATCTTTTGAGATGATCATGTGATATTTGTCCTTTCTCTTGTTGATGTGGTGTATCATGTTGATTAATTTGCATATGTTGAAACATCCTTGTGTCCCTGGGATGACTCCAACTTGATCATGGTGTATCTTTTTTATGTGTTGTTGGCTTCTGTTTGCTAATATTTTGTTGAGGATTTTTGTATCTATGTTCATCAAGATATTGGGCTATAGCTTTCTTTTTTTGTAGTGGTTTTGTTATCAGGGTGATAGTGGCTTCATAGAATGACTTTGGGAGTATTCCCTCCTCTTCAATCTTTTGGAAGAGTTTGGAAGAATTGGTATTAGCTCTTCTTTGTATGTTTGTTAGAATTTCCCAGTGAAGCTGCCCAGTCATGGACTTTTATTTTTAGGGAGGTTTTTTGTTTTTTATTGCCAATTTCATTTCATTTCTAGTGATCAGATTGTTCAAATGATCAGTTTCTTCTTGATTCAGTTTTGGTGGACTGTATCTTTCTAGAAACTTGTCCATTTCTTCTACATTGTCCAATTTATTGCCATATAGTTGTTAATAGTATTCTGTTACAATTTTTTGTATTTTTGTGGTGTTGGTTATAATATCTCCACTTTCATTTCTTATTTTGTTTATTTCTGTGTTCTCTCTTTTCTTCTTGGTAGGTGTGGCCAGAGGTTTGTCAATTTTGTTTACTCTTTCAGAAAACTAGCTCTTGGGTTGATTGACTATTTTCTATTTTTTTAATCCCTATTTTATTTATTTCTTCCCTGAACTTAATTATTTATTTCCTTTTGCTGACTTTAGGTTTTGTTTATTTTTCTTTTCTATTTTTTATGTGATTGGTTAGGTTGTTTATTTGAAGTTTTTCTTCTTTTTTGAGGAAGGTCTGTATTGCTATGAACTTCCCTCTCACGACAGCTTTTGCTGCATCCCATAGATTTTGTGTGGTTTTATTGTCATTGTTGTTTATCTCAAGGTATTTTTAAATTTCTTTTTTGATTTCATCATTGACCCATTGGTTTTTTTAGTAGCATGTTGATTCATCTTCATGCTTTTTTTTTTTTTCTCATTTGTTTTTCTGTGGTTGATTTCTGGTTTCATATCATTATGTTCAGAGAAGGTGCATGGAATAATTTCTATCCTATTAAATTTGTTGAGTCTTCTTTTGTGCCTGAGTATGTGATATATCCTAAAGTAGGTTCCATGCACACTTGAAAAGAATGCAATTCTGTTATTTGGGGATGTAATGTCCTAAAAATATCAACCAAGTTCAACTGTTCTGTTGTGTCATTTAGTCTCTCTTTTGCCTCACTGATTTTCTGTCTGGAAGACCTGTCCAATGATGTTAGTGGGATGTTAATGTCTCCAACTATTACTGTATTCTTATCAATTTCTCCCTTTATGTCTGTTAGTATTTGTTTTATATATTTAGGTGCTCCTATATTGGGTGCATTTATGTTAATGAGTGTAATGTCTTCATCTTGTATTGCTTCTTTGATTATCATATGGTGTCCTTTAACATGCTTTATGGCCTTTGGTTTAAAATCTATTTTTTTCTGATATGAGTGTTACTACTCCTGCTTTCTTGTCATTTCCATTTGCATGAAATATCTTTCCTTCCTCTCACTCTTAATCGTTGTATGTCCTTTACAGTGGCTCTCTTGTAGGCAACATATTGTAGGCTTTTGTTTTATTATCCAATTTGCACTCTATGTCTTTGGATTGGAGCATTTAGTCCATTGATATTTATAGTAATTATTGATAGATTTGTGTTTATTGTCATTTTGAACTTTGTTTTCCAGTTGATTTGGTATTTCTTCTTTGTTCCTTTCTTTTCCTTTTGGTTTTCTTTTTGTGGTTTGATAATTTTCTTTTGTATTAACTTCATTTTTTTTTTTTTGGTGACTCTTGTGTACTTTTGATTTGTGGTTACCTTGTTTTCAAGTATGTTCACCCCTTACTATATCTGTCTGCTTTAAACTGGTTGTCTTGTAGGCTCAAACACATTCTAAAAAGAACTAAAAAAAAAAGAGAGAGAAAAAAATCTATATTTTCTTGCTCCCCTCTCTCACCTTTATGATTTATATATTCTTTATTTATTTAAAAATGTTGTTTCATCTTCAAGTTTATTGTCTTGCAACTCACTGTAGTTATCACATTTCCAATTATGTTTTTCTCATTTCTGTAGCTTCCTGCTTCTTTTCTATTTACAGCATGCTTTTCAATATTTCTTTTATGATAGGTTTAGTACTGCTGAATTCTTTCAGTTTTCACTTGTCTGTGAAATTCTTTATTTCTCCTTCTACTCTAATTGATAGTCTTACTGATAGAGTATCCTAGGTTGGAGCTTTTTCTCATTCAGGACTTTGAATGTATCTTGCCACTTCCTTCTCTCCAGCAGTGTTTGTGTAAAGAAATCAGCTGAAAGCATTATGGAGGTTCCCTTGTAACTCACTCTTTGTTTCTCTCTTGCTGCCTTTAGAATCCTTTCTTTATCTTTAACTTTGGCCATCTTAATGATAATGTGTTTTGGTGTAGTTCTCTTTGGATTCTTCTTGTTTGGGACCCTCTGTGTCTCCTGTACTCGGACATCTGTTTCCTTCTTTATGTTTGGAATGTTTTCAGTCATGATTTCCTCAAATACCCTTTTAATCTCCTTTTCTTTTCCTTCTCATTCTGGGACCTCTATTATGTGTAGGTTGGTATGTTTTATATTATCCCATAGGTCCCTTATATTGCTTTCATTGGTTTTTACTTGTTTTTCTGTCTGCTGTTCTGATAGGGTGACTTCTGTTATCCTGTCTTCTAAGTCACTTCTTTATTCTTCTATATTATCTAGTCTGCTTTTGACTGCCTTTAGCTTGGCTCGTATCTCAGCAGTTGAGTTTTTTTGTGTTTAATTGGCTATTTATAGTTTCAATTTCCTTTTTAAAATATTCTCTGTCTATTACTTATAGTCTCCTTTAGTTCCTTCAATGCTTTGGTTTTTCCATTTTTGAATGCACATTCTAGTAGACTATCAAGGTCTATTTCATTGATTATTGTTTCAGGGATTTTCTCTTGTTCTCATAATTGGGTATAGTTCCTCTGCTTCTTCATTTTACTTATATTTCTCTGGCTCTGTGGATTTAGGAGTATCAGTTATATGCTGTGGTCTTGAAGGGCTGTTTTATGTTTCACTTGTTTGTTTTTATTTAAAGTGGGAGCATTCCTGTGTAGACTATGTGCATCTAATAGTTTTGTTGCAATACCTGTTCTTAGTATGGATGGTTGCCATGTCTTTCTTCCATGTGTGTTGGCTATTAACCCTTTGATTGATGGTGTGGTTGGTGTTGTTTTGTTCAGAGCCTGCCCTGATTGTTGTTGTTGAGTGGCACCTCCTTTTTAGATCTGTGATTTTTACATCCTTGACAGGGGCCTGGTCTGCTTCCCTGTTGTTTGAATAGTGGCTTCTATACCCATTTCTGAACTGTGGCGTGTGGTAGGCATGGTTGGAGCATTTTAGCTGGGAAGAAGAGTAGGCAGGAGATGTCCCCTGGGAAGTGCCCTCTGTGGTGTTGTCTGTCACTTGTTATGCAGGCTTTCAAAGTACTCTTTGTTGATGCCACCTTTGTCACCACCTTAGCTGTAGGAATGTCAGCCACCTGCTCTTCTGTCTTCCTAGTTCTGAGCCCCTGGAACCACCAGTGCAGATCCACCAATGTCAGGTGCTAGGACCCACCATAAGAAGTGTGCTGTCACACATTTGAGTCTCTCATGCATCACAGGGTCAGCACAGACACTAGCCCAGCCTTCATGTACATTCCAGTACATTGACCTGTTGTAAATACCTGTAGTTGCCCCTGGAGTTTGCCAGATCTCTGCTTACTGCCTGTTCGTTCCAGAGGCATGGGTCCACAAAGCATCCAGAGAGAGCAAATCTGCCCTTTCTGCTTGACACTGTAAACAAATCTCAGTCTGGTCTGTGAAATTACAGGGCCACGGGGTATGGAATCAGCTATTAGCCCTGCCTCTGTGCAGTACTGATGACTGACTAAGCCCTACCTCTCTTCTTGTGAGAACACACCAACAATGGAGCCAAGAGGAGGAAGTAGCAATGGTGTAGCTACATTGTGCCCCTGCCCCCAATACCAACAGTGTTGCTTTTTTATGGGGATCCCAGGCTGTTCTGTTCCACACACACCCTCCAGCCAGAGCTCAGACTGTCCTTCAGTTTCCTGAGGCTGTCTCTGTGAAGTGGGCCCCAGTCGTCTGCCTGGGCTCCCCACCTATCTGCAGTGGCAAGTCCCAGCTCATCCCTGCCAGGGACCACAGGGACCTTCCATGTCAGTTTCCCTTAGTTCTGTCTGCCAAGCAGTTGCCACTTTCTCCTCAGAGACTCAGAAGGTCTGCTTCTGTCCCCGCTGACCTCCTGGCTGGAGAGAGGGCATCCCAGCATGAAGGTTCCTTTCTTCCTATGCCTCTTGCTCCCTGCAGGACTGTCCTGCAGTGACTTTTCTTTTTTCTTACCAGATTTTGTGAGAATCCTTCTGTATTTTGAAGCAAGAGACACTGCCAGAATTCAGTATATGTTCTGTGTGATTCAGTGGGTTTGTAGATGTAATTCTTGGTATATTTGTGTGAGAGGGTGAGCTGTGAATCTCTGTACTCTACCATCTTAGCTCAACCCTCCATTTTTGTTTTTGATTTTTAGCATTCCTTTTTGATTCTTTCTGTAGTTTATAGCTCTTTGGCTACATTACTTCTCTGGTTTTGCATGTGGTTCACTTTACCATTAGAGTTCTTAGCATACTAACTATACTTTTTAAAATTCCTTGTTTAGTGATTCTAATATCTCTGCAATTTCTGAATTTGTTTCTGATGCTTGCTGTGTCTCTTCAACCTGTGTAGTTTTTATTTTGTCTTTTAGTATGGCTTGTAATTTTTTTCTGAAAGTTAGGCATGATGTAGTGTATAAAAAGAACTGTACAAAACATACCTTTAGTGTGAGGTATTATGTTTACCTGGCTAGGAGTTAGTCTGTATCATTGTTTGTTGTTGCTGTAGGTCAGATGCTAAATTTCCTCTGGTGTCCTTGTTTTTGTCTCCTCTTTTATATTTCTTTTTTTTTTTTTTAACATTTTTTATTGATTTATAATCATTTTACAATGTTGTGTCAAATTCCAGTGTTCAGCACAATTTTTCAGTTATTCATGGACATATACACACTCATTGTCACATTTTTTTCTCTGTGAGTTATCATAACATTTTGTGTATATTTCCCTGTGCTATACAGTGTAGTCTATTCTACAATTTTGAAATCCCAGTCTAACCCTTCCCACCCTCCACCCCCCTGGTACCCACAAGTCTGTATTCTCTGTCTGTGAGTCTATTTCTGTCCTTTATTTACGCTTTGTTTTTTTTTTTTCTTTTTTCTTTTTTTTTAGATTCCACATATGAGCAATCTCATATGGTATTTTTCTTTCTCTTTCTGGCTTACTTCACTTAGAATGACATTCTCCAGGAGCATCCATGTTGCTGCAAATGGCATTATGTTGTCGGTTTTTATGGCTGAGTAGTATTCCATTGTATAAATATACCACCACTTCTTTATCCAGTCACCTGTTGATGGACATTTAGGCTGTTTCCATGTTTTGGCTATTGTGTATAGTGCTGCTATGAACATTGGGGTGCAGGTGTCATCCTGAAGTAGATTTCCTTCCGGATACAAGCCCAGGAGTGGGATTCCTGGGTCATATGGTAAGTCTATTCCTAGTCTTTTGAGGAATCTCCACACTGTTTTCCATAGTGGCTGCACCAAACTGCATTCCCACCAGCAGTGTAGGAGGGTTCCCCTTTCTCCACAGCCTCTCCAGCATTTGTCATTTGTGGATTTTTGAATGACGGCCATTCTGACTGGTGTGAGGTGATACCTCATTGTAGTTTTGAATTGCATTTCTCTGATAATTCGTGATATTGAGCATTTTTTCATGTGCTTTTTGATCATTTGTATGTCTTCCTTGGAGAATTGCTTGTTTAGGTCTTCTGCCCATTTTTGGATTGGGTTGTTTATTTTTCTCTTATTGAGTCGTATGAGCTGCTTATATATTCTGGAGATCAAGCCTTTGTCGGTTTCACTTGCAAAAATTTTCTCCCATTCCGTAGGTTTTCTTCTTGTTTTATTTCTGGTTTCCTTTGCTGTGAAGAAGCTTGTAAATTTCATTAGGTCCCATTTGTTTATTCTTGCTTTTATTTCTTCTAGGAGAAAATTTTTGAAATGTATGTCAGATAATGTTTTGCCTATGTTTTCCTCTAGGAGGTTTATTGTATCTTGTCTTATGTTTAAGTCTTTAATCCATTTTGAGTTGATTTTTGTATATGGTGTAAGGGAGTGTTCTAGCTTCATTGTTTTACATGCTGCTGTCCAGTTTTCCCAACACCATTTGCTGAAGAGACTGTCTTTATTCCAATGTATATTCTTGCCTCCTTTGTCAAAGATGAGTTGACCAAAAGTTTGTGGGTTCATTTCTGGGCTCTCTATTCTGTTCCATTGGTCTATATGTCTGTTTTGGTACCAATACCATGCTGTCTTGATGACTGTAGCTCTATAGTATTGTCTGAAGTCTGGGAGAGTTATTCCTCCAGCCTCTTTCTTTCTCTTCAGTAATGCTTTGGC
The DNA here is from genome assembly GCF_048773025.1 of Camelus bactrianus. Lineage (NCBI taxonomy): Eukaryota > Metazoa > Chordata > Mammalia > Artiodactyla > Camelidae > Camelus > Camelus bactrianus. The sequence continues at coordinate 44,084,813 of NC_133575.1, forward strand.
AATTCTAGGTCTTTGATGGTTCCATATGAATTTTATTATGATTTTTTCTAGTTCTGTGAAATATGTCCTGGGTAATTGGATAAGGATTGCATTAAATCTGTAGATTGCCTTGGGCAGTGTGACCATTTTAACAATATTGATTCTTCCAATCCAAGAGCATGGAATATCTTTCCATTTTTTTAAAGTCTTCTTTAATTCCCTTCATCAATGGTTTATAGTTTTCTGTGTATAATTCTTTCACCTCCTTGGTTAGATTTATTCCCAGATATTTTATTACTTTGGGTGCTATTTTTAAGGGGATTGTTTCTTTACTTTCTTCTTCTGTTGATTTATCGTTAGGGTAAAGAAATGCAACTGATTTTTGAACGTTAATTTTGTAACCTGCTACCTTGCTGAATTCTTCAATCAGCTGTAGTAGCTTTTGTGTGGACCTTTTAGGGTTTTCTATATATAGTAACATGTCATCAGCATATATTTCAATTTCTTTAGAGACTACTTCTTAAATTAGGTTTGAAAGGTTCAGTAATTTCAGTTTTATTTTCCTGGTATTATAAATGAGCTCTGTTGAAGTGGTGCTAAGTTTTGAGGGGAGGGGAAACTGAGAAGCACTAAATAGTCATATAATTAGGTCTTAGTGTTAATGAGCCTTTGTTCCTGGGTTGTGACCTTTGTAAGTGCTTCTCAGTTCCTCTACCTTAGTTTATACAGGAAAGGTAGTAGTGCCTGGAGTTGAATATTTCCATTCCCCCATGTGGGATGCTAAAGGGGGCTGGAGTGAGGGAATTTTCTTTTCACCACATTGGTTAAGCTTGCTAAAACCCTAGTTAGTTAGGCTCTGATAAAATAGCTTCCTTTGAATACTGGTCATATTAAGAAAACAGGGTGTTCTGGGTGTATTTCAAACTGGCTGTTTTCCCCTTTTTCCCCTCTTCCTGCTGGATTCATGATGAGTGTTTTCTTTGATCTTCACTTTGAGAACCTGGTAGGTCCCCTGGTGGTAAAAGTCACAGATGTTTTGGGGGCCTCTCTAAGACAGCCCCCTAGAGGTTTTAAATCTCTAACTTGTTCACACTGATCCTCCAGAAATTCATCAAGTATAATTTTAAGTTTTCTTACTCTGGTATTGGCTCCAATAAGGGTTTGTGCTCCTGAGTGTGTGCTCCACTAAGATATGATTCTCTGTATTCACCTGCCTGTCTCTCCAAATCTGGGGCTACAGTTTGCTCTGTGACCTCAATTTTCTAATGAATCTAATGAGAACTATTGAGTTCAATTGGTTCAGCTGTAATCTTATGAGAACTGTAGTAATGACTTCCAAGCTTCTCATATGCCTTATTGGAATCTAGGAAGTTGTCTCAAATTGTCTTTTAATAGCTCAAGACACTCATTTTAAGAGATGTGAGATGCTTTACTTGTATCACCCAAGTAATTTGTAAATTATAAGCCTTTATTACATTCCAGGCACTGTTCTCTCAGCACTTTACACATATTAACTCATTTAATACTCACCGGAAAGCCTATAAGTTTAATGCTAACATGATGCTCATTTTACAAAGGAGAAAACCGAGGAACAGAGAAATTAAGCAACTTGCTAAGGCCACAGAGCTATTACCTTTCAGAGTAAACATTTGAATTTAGGCATTCTGGCTCTATTTCTCTTCTAGATTATTCCTAGTCAGTGGTAAGGTATTATAATTGAATGGAGGATGGGGGTGGACATGCCATTTCTTGGACCTATCTGTAAATTGTTCCAGGAGGCTCAAGCCTTAAGGGAATTTACTTCCCAGTCATGTTTTATATTTTCCTTCTAGGATCTCATGTGCTTCCTTACGAAAATAGAAGGCTACTCATTTCCCCTTCCAGCCACCCTGTTTCTAAAAAGCCTCAAGACCTATGGGTGTGAGAGCCCTGGATGCTCTCATTTATGGTAAATCATCTACAAATCCCTATGTCCTCCAAACTGTATCTGCAGAAAAATAGTGTGAACACTATTTTAAAAGTTTATATAAATAATAAAATAACAGTGTATTTCCAATTTATTAGTTGGCGGATATTATAATTACAACTGCAATCACGTGAGAGGGTCCAAAATTTGGGCAGCATCAAAAATGGTTTCTTATATTTACAGGGGGTTAACCACTGCTGAAAAGAAGGTGAGTATGAATGAAATAATAAAGCAGAAATACTTAGAAAACAAAACCTTTGTGAAAAAAAGGAAACCCTAGCCCCATTGGCTCTTCCAGATGAGAAAACCTTTTCTAAACTGTAGACCAGAGCTGCCATTTAGGGGAACTAGAGAAAGACAGATGTGTGGTGGTAATCAAAGTGCTAACCCTGGAGTTTTCTGGCATCCATATTCTTGGATTTGAATCACATTTTCACTGCTTAATACTTGTATGATTTGGAACAAGTTACTCAATCTGAGTCTCAGCTTCCATACCTGAAAAATGTAATTCTTTTTTTTTTCTTTTAATGGAGGTACTGGGGATTGAACCCAGGACCTTGCACATGCTAAGCATGTGCCCTACCACTGAGCATGTGCTATACCCACTCCCCCCTGAAAAAATGTAATTCTTAACTTACAAGGTAAATCACAAAATAGACAAGGCAGCAAATAAAGTGACTTAAAAATCAGGTTTTGATAGCATGAAATCAGATGGATGGGGATTCAGATCCTGGCTCTACCACTTACCATTTGTTTGACCTTACATATGTGCTTACTTAACCTCTCTGACCCTCAGTTTCCTCAAACATAGGTAACAGTGGCTCCTATAACAAGGTGGTTGAGAAGTCACATTGAGAATCTCTGTAAGCCACATAGCTTAGTACTTCATACATAATAAGAGCTCAGGAAAATGATGGCTGTAGTCTTGATGATAATTATTATATTATTAACATGGATCAAACCTGCCTAACATATATTTGTAATTCAGTAAATATGTGTTTAAAGTTGAGGAAAGATGGTTGTTTGTGGTTTCTTTGTAAACAATTTATTTCTAAACTTCTGCACCTAAATCATGACCTGCTTTGACTCTGGGCTACATCCAACATGGGTTTTGGACTCCTTTTTGCTTTTACTTCTGCCCTAGGATTGGATGTTGGAGAGTACCACTTGTTATCACTAAACTCTCCCTATAGCAAACCCTTTGTTTAGGGTCATACCATAGAAGACATATGTTTTTCTCTTCAACTGATCTCCCTGTCAAGGAAGACAGCTGTTTGAGAAAGCCTCCTGAAAGCAGTAGTCCTTAATGTTGGTTGTACATTGAAATCACTGAAAGAATTTAAAAAATACTGATGCCAGGCTCCAGAACGAGAAATTCTGACTTAATTAGTCAGGAGTACAGCTTGGGCGTTGGATATTTTAAAGCTCCCCAAGTGATTCTAACATGCAGCCAGGGTTGAGAACCATGGCCCTAAAGCATCCTTCTCCTCTGTCAAAACCTTCAGTGACTCCCTTCATACTCAGTAAATATGGATACTTGAGGCTGTTGTTGAAGCACTGCCATGAACTTAGCTTGTCCTGGTCATCTTTTCTGACTGTTATCTTCACTTACTCCCTAACACTAGCATCCTCTTGTTAATCTTGAAGACTCATTACTCTTTGAAAATTGTGCTTTCCCACATTCCATTCTTTGGCTAATATATTTCCCTCTGGTGGGAACAGCCTCCCCATTCTTTAGCTGTTGAAATTCTGCAGATATTTAAAGCGCATCTCAAAAATCACCTCCTCCAAGAAGCCTCTTGTGATTACCCTAATAGAAACAGTCCCTCCTTTCTATGCTTATACTTTGGCAGCATGCATATGCACGTACCCCATACTGCCTTGTATTTTAGATTAAATTTAATAGAATTTTGCAATAAAAATATGTAACATAATGCAATCTAGTTTAGTTCATAAGACTTAGAAAGTATAGAATAATAATATTAGTAATAATTATAATAACAACTCAATATGTATTAGGTGCTAAGGTTGCATTCTAGGTACTATATAAGGCCTGTCTATAATATTAACTTATCTAATCCTCAAAATAATTGTATCAAGTAGATATAATTATTCCCACTTTAAAGATGAGGAAACAGGCAAAGAGAAGTTAAAGAGCTTGCTTTGAAGTCAAAATGCCTGTAATGGGTAGAGATGGAAACTAGGCAGCCTGTTTTTAGACTCCATGCTATTAAGCACTACTCTATATTACCTGTTTAAAGAGATGGCTTAATAGTAGTCCACTAAGTGGTGATTCTGTCTTTGGCATAAGTAGTAGAGTAGGATTTACATCCAGGCAGTCCTGCACAGTATTCTATGTCTAGACCTACCCTGTGTACTATGGTAGCCACTGGCCACATGTGGTTGTTGAGCAGTTGAAATGTGACTAGTCTGAATTGAGATGTGTTATAAGCATTAAATACACTGGCTTTCATAGACTTAGTATAATAAAATTAAAATAGAATATCTCATTTTTACACTTACAGATTATCACTCTTTAATATTGATTACATGTTGAAATAATATTTTGGATATATTGGATTATGATAGGATGTATTCAATTTAATTTACCTGTTTCTTTTTACTTTTTAATGTGGCTACTTGAAATTTAAAAATTACATATATATCTTGCATTTGTAGCACACATTATGTTCATATTGGACAGCACTGATCTAGAAAGTGTTTTCATGACAGAGCTAATTTGAATCCTTAGGAAAGAATCATAAAGCAACAAGTTAGATGCTTTTATCCTGATTTAATTTTTCTTGTAGATGAGAAAACTGAAGCATATAAGAATTAATGATTTTCCTAAGGTTACACATATGGAAGTTGCTGGTGATGGGACTTGAATGCACGTCATTTCTCCAATCCTAGGCACACTAAATGATGTTTGAATTTCATTTTGTATTTCATATTTTTATCTATGTAATTCTTTAGTGTATTATGGGATATATACATTTGGATCTTGTGAACTTCATTCCTGATCTCAATTTTAAATGGCTTTCAACTAACAAATTACTGTTGTATTTGGGAGACAGAGATGTTTTAACATGCAGTTTTAGTCTTTCTCTTGTGTCTGTACTATATTATCAAACCAGATTTTCATTGAGAATAAGTTTTCCATATCTATTTTTTATTGAGTCCAACACATCAATGAAGTTCTAGTATAAAATTGAATGCAGACCTTTGCTGTGTGTGAACTTTATTCCAGTGATGAGAACTCATGTTTGAGCCTCAGTTTCCTCACTTGTTAAATAGGATATAAACTTCTACATAGGATTGTTAGGATGACATGAGATGATGATATTGCCACCGAGTCCAAAATCCTTCTGCTGGGCACATGACAGGCCAATAAATCACAAGACAAGGTATTGGGGCAGAGAATAAAGACTGTATTTAGAAAGCCCACAGACCAAAAAGATGGCAGGCTAATGACCTGGGAGCCATCTTCCCCAAGTCACAATTCAGGCTCCTTTTATACAAAAAGGGGAGGGAGTATGCTTGGTTGTTGCAAATTTCTTTTTTTTTTTAACTTCTTTAATTGAATAATAGTCATTTTACAATGTTGTGTCAAATTCCAGTGTAGAGCACAATTTTTCAGTTACACATGAACATACATATATTCATTGTCACATTATTTTTCTGCTGTGAGCTACCACAGATCTTGTATATATTTCCCTGTGCTATACAGTATAATCTTGTTTATCTATTCTACATTTTGAAATCTGAATCTGTCCCTTCCCACCCTCTGCCCCCTTGGCAACCACAAGCTTGTATTCTATGTGTAGGAGTCTGTTTCTGTTTTGTGTTTATTTTTTATTTATTTATTTTTTTTAGATTCCACATATGAGTGATGTCATATGGTATTTTTCTTTCTCTTTCTGGCTTACTTCACTTAGAATGACATTCTTCAGGAACATCCGTGTTGCTGCAAATGGCGTTATGTTTTTGGTTTTTATGGCTGAATAGTATTCCATTGTATAAATATACCACCACTTCTTTATGCAGTCATCTGTTGATGGACATTTAGGCTGTTTCCATGTCAAATCAGTGAAGCTAGAACACTTCCTTACACCATACACAAAAGTAAACTCAAAAGGATCAAAGACTTAAACATAAGATAAGATACAGTAAACCTCCTAGAAGAAAATACAGGCAAAACATTATCTCACATACATCTCAAAAATGTTCTCGTAGGACAGTCTACCCAAGCAAAAGAAATAAAAGCAAGAATAAACAAATGGGACCTAATGAAACTTACAAGCTTCTGCACGGCAAAGGAAACCATAAGTAAAACAAAACGACAACCTATGGAATGGGAGAAAATTTTTGCAAATGAAACCGACAAAGGCTTAATCTCCGGAATATATAAGCAGCTCATACGACTTAATAAGAAAAAACCAAACAACCCAATCCAAAAATGGGCAGAAGACCTAAACAAGCAATTCTCCAAGGAAGAAATACAAATTATCAATAGGCACATGAAAAAATGCTCAGTATCACTGATTATCAGAGAAATTAAATGCAAATCAGAAGTACAATGAGGTATCACCTCACACCAGTCAGAATGGCCATCATTCAAAAGTCCACAAATGACAAATGCTGGAGAGGCTGTGGAGAAAGGGGAACCCTCCTACACTGCTGGTGGGAATGCAGTTTGGTGCAGCCACTGTGGAAAACAGTATGGAGATTCCTCAAAAGACCAGGAATAGACTTACCATATGACCCAGGAATCCTGCTTCTGGGCATATATCCAGAAAGAACTCTATTTCAGAATGACACCTGCACCCCAATGTTTATAGCAGTACTATTTACAATAGCCAAGACATGTTGCAAACTTTTGGTGTCTGAATTCTTTGTTCTTGGAGCACTTTGTTCTTGTAGCTATCCAGGTAGGTCAGATCATGGTGTTCTTGTAAATCAACAGAACAAATGTTATTTTCTATTCTGCAACTTGTTATCTTTATATGAATGGAGAAGTGTAATACCTTTGAAGGTCAGAGCCTTGAGAATAGGCTATCCTGTATATTTCAGGCTGTAGGCAACATTCTTTTACAAAAGGTGCAGAACCAGCAAGACTAAGCCTAGCAAACAGAGCACAGGGTTAAAGCCAAAGGAACAGATCTAATATGGAGTCAAATTTGTTCTTTTCTATTACAATATAAAGTACCTAGGATGGGACCTAATATACAATAGGAAATTAGTTAATGATAGATTCTTTCCTCCCTATTAATGGGTCACCTCCAAACAGGAAGCTTTTCATGAGCTTCCCCAGCCAAGTTCATTGTTCCTTCCTAGGTGCTACTAAAAAACAACTGTCTGCAGCCCTGATTTCATTCAGAATGGTGGTGGTTTCTACTTTACTCCATTGTCTGTATTTCCTAGTGGCCAGAATCTCACTTTATTCATCTTTTATCATTACATCTCTGGTGCTGTGTAATGCCCAGGGTAGGTGCTCATAACCAACCTAGAAGTTAGGCATGGAGCTTATGACTTGGTGATTAGAATGGGGATCTAGGGTGACTCTTAGTCTGTGTTGATTATCATAGATACCTGCTTGAAAATAAAAATGTCAAAATATTTATCATATATAAAGTCCCCCAAAGATTATGAAACACTTAAAATGCAAATATTAAATATATAGTTATATGTTATAATATTTATATATTATTTTACATATATTATTGGAGACTTCCCCTTCTGGAAAGATGGAATACATGCACTTTTCCCTATTCCTTCTGCTAAGTATGACTAAGAACCCTGCACATTATACATAAAACAAATCTAAGATGACTCTGATAAGTGGAGACAAGTAGGCAGACTGACTAGGAACCTTGACCTGAGGAACTACATGGTGGTGACTTCCCTGTGTGGTCTCCTGGGGTCATATAGCTCAGTCTGGGAGCTGTAGAAGCTCACAACCCGATAATACCAATGGGCACAAATAAACAAAAAAGCGCCCCCCCACTTAAAGTCTGCTCTCTCTATGGGCAGCCTAGCCAGACAGAAAACCTTTAACTCTTCTACTCAAGTCAAACACCTCAGAAAAAAGCAATATGTCTTTCTCCATCACTGCCAGCAATAGCCAAGTAGGGAATTTAGACAGATCCTAGAATCTAGAACCTTGCCAGTATATAATGAACAAAGTACCCCAGCTGCTTCTTCCAGCTCTGGTGGTGTCAGTGGAGGTCTAACGAGGCTCTGGGGAACCTGAACACTCAGCTGTCTGTAGCAATAAGGAAGAACCCTTCCAGGTGTCAATGAAGGCTGATTAGGGATCCTTAATTCTCCCTGACACTCTTCAGTAATGGCACTTCCCTTCACCCATCCGACAAATGTCAGAGGAGTTCTGCTAAAACGCAAATTTTAAATGGGATCAAGGGTCTCGTAACAGAATACCCAAATTTCCAGGATATAGTAGAAAATCATCTGTTGAGAATCATTAAAATCTGGTTTCAACTTGCTAGGATAGTCATAACAAAATACCACAGAATGGATGGCTTAAACCATTGATTGATTTTCTCAATATTCTGGAGGCTGGAAGTCTAAGAGCAAGGTGTCAGGTTTCTCTGAAGTCTCTCCTTGGTTTGTACACCTTCTTGCTGTATCCTCATCTATTCTTTCCTCTGTTATACACAATTCTTTTGTCTCTCTGTATGTCCTAATCTCCTCTTGTAAGGACACAAATCAAATTGGAATAGCGTATCCTAATGGCCTTTTTTAACATTATTGCCTCTTCAAATACCCTGTATCCAGTTTAGAGCTTCAACATGTGAGTTTTGGGGGAATATAGTTCAATTCATAACAAATCTCAACTTACTAAATGAGAAAAGACAACAGATAACACCACCAAGATGAGATACTGGTATTATCTGAAAAGGACTTTAGGACATCCTTGTAAAAATGTTATAATAAGTAATTATTAATTTACTTGAAACAAATGAAAAATAGAAATTCTAGTAAAAAGTAGACAATATAATGAAACATCAAGTGGAAATTATAAAATTGGAAAATCAAATAACTGATATTAAACACTCAATATGTAGAGCCAACAACAGAATGGGGAACACAGGGGAAAGAATCTGTGAATTTGAAAGAATAACATAGAAGTTAGCCAATCTGAATAAAAGTGACAAAAAATAGACTGATAAAAAGGAACTGAGCTTGAGAGCCCTTTGTGATTATAACAAAATGTTTAATATTTGTGTTAGTAGAGTAGAGGGGAAAAAAAAGGAGAAAGAAAGTGGAGCTACAAAATGGAATGTAGACCAGTGAAACCTGAACATAGTCCTGTGATTTGAGTAATTGAGTTTCCAGCTGATAAATGTGGCTTATTTTATTCCTTCCATTTAGCATAATGTTTTCAAGGTTCATCCATGTTATGGAGCCTATTCTTTTATTTTTTCTTCAGTTTTATTAGGTAGAATTGTTACAGTTTGACTACATGTATACAGTGTATTTCATATAAATGCATATACACAATATACTGCACATATTTTTAAAATTTACACAGATGTATTGTTCATTGTTTCTAAGAACGTTTAGAGCTTTAGCTTTTTAAATGTACATAGTTATCAAAGGAATAAAGCCAACCGCACAATAATGATTAATTAAAAAAGATGCATACACCCTGCTATTAACAGCAACATTATTTATAATTGCCAAGATATGGGAGCATCATAAGTGCACCTCAACAGATGAATGGATAAAGAAGATGCAGCACATATATGTAATGGAATAATACAACTCACCCATAAGAAAGAAAGATACTTTGCCATTTGCAGCCCTTTATTCACTTTTTTTTCCACTTCAAAGATCAGAATTTTATAACTGGCATAAACATTTCCATTGCATCAAAAAGAACAAAATACCTAGAAATACACTGAACCAATGAGGTTACATAAATTCTGAAAACTGTAAAATATCAGTGAGGGAAATTGAAAATGATACAAAGAAATGGAAAGATGCCTTGTGCTCTTGGGTTGGAAGAGTGAACCTTATCAAAATGGTAGTACTACCCAAAGCAATCTACAGATCCAATGCAACCACTGTCAAAGCACTCATAACATTTTTCACAGAACTAGAACAAACAATTCCAAAATTTGTATGGAACCATAAAAGACCCTGAAATGCCAAAGCAATCTTTTGTAGGTCTTTTTTCCCCCTCTTCTTTTTACTCTCTTTTCTTATGGTTTGATGACAACAGAAGTTCCTTTAACATTTGTTGTAAAGCTAGTTTGGTGGTGCTGAGTTCTTCTAGCTTTTATTTATCTGTGAAGCTTTTGACAGCTGCATCAAATCTGAATGATAGCCTTGCTGGATAGAGTGTTCTTGGTTGTAGGTTTTTCCCTTTCATCAGTTTAAATGTGTTTCACCACTCCCTTCTGGCCTGTAGAGTTTCTGCTGAAAAATCTGCTAACCTTATGGGAGTTCCCTTGTATGTAATTTGTTGGTTTACTCTTGCTAATTTTAATATTTTCTCCTTATCTTTAGTTGTTGTCAATTTGATGACTATGTGCCTTGATGTGTCCCTCTTTGGGTTGATCCTGTGTGGAACTCTCTGCACTTCTTGGACTTGGGTGACTGTTTCCTTTCCCAAGTTGGGGAAATTTTCAGTTATTATCTCTCCAAAAGTTTTCTCAGGACCTTTCTCTCTCTCCTCTCTTTCTGGGACTGCTATAATGCAAATATTAGTATGCTTCATGTTGTCTCAGAGTTCTCTTAAACTATCCCTGTTTCTTTTCATTCTTTTTTCTTTTTTCTGTTCTGCAGTAGTGATTTCCACTAATCTGTCTTCTAGCTCACTTGTCCATTCTTCTGCCCTATTTAGTCTATTCTTGGTTCCTTCTAGTGTGTTATTCATTTCAGTGATTTTATTTTTCAACTCTGTTTGGGTATTCTTTATATTTTCCAACTCTTTGCTAAAAACTCCACTCTGTGCATCTATACTCCTCTTGAATTTTGTGAACATCTTCACTATCATTACTTTAAACCCTTTCTCAAATAAATTTCCTATCTCCTCATCACTTATTTCTTCTTCTGGGATTTTATCTTGTGCCTTGGCCTGGGAGATATTCCTCTGCTGCCTTATATTGTTTATCTTTCTATTTGTATTTTTAGGTAGGTTAATTATGTTTCTCAACCTTGGAGAGATGGCCCTTTGTGGGAAATGTCCCATGTGTCCCAGCAGTACACTCCTCTCTTGTCACACAAGGACTAGTGTCCAGCTGGTCCTAATGTAGAGTCTGGCTTGTGTTTGTGGATTCCTTCCACAGACTTTAGGATTGTTGTTTTCTTATTTCTAGTATCTTCCCCTGGTGGATGCGGCTGGACTAGAGGCTTATGCAGGTTTCCTGGCAGGAGGAGCCAGTGCCTGCCCACTGCTGGTTGAAACTTGGTCCTGGACCTCTGGTGGGTAGGACCATGTCTAGAGGCCTTTGTGGTTTAGGAAGTCTGCTGAAGGGTGGGGCTTTGTTCCCACCCTGTATGTTATTTTGCCTGAGGCTTCCCTACAGGCTGTTGGGTGGGGCTAGGTCTTGGTGCTAATGATGCAATCAGGTTGTCAGCCTCCAGGAAAGCTCATGTAGATTAACACTCCTGGATTGCCTGCCACCAGCTTTTATGTCCCCTGGCTGAGCTGCAGCCATCCCCTATGTCCCAGGAGACCTTCCAAAATCAGCAGGCAGGCCTGGCCCAGGCTCCTATGAAATTACTGCCTCTGCTTTTGGACCTGGTGCACTCAAGATTCTGTGTATGCATCCCAAGAGATTGAAGTCTTTTTTCCCCCCAATCCTGTGGGGCTCCTGGAGCTAGGCCCCACTGGCCTTCAAAATCAGGTTTCCTAGGGTCTCCTCCTTCACCCAATGCTGGAACTCTGGGCTGGGGAGCCTGACATGGTGCTCAGAACTCTCACTCCTGTGGGAGGGCCTGTGTGACTTAGTTATTCTTCAGCTTGTGGGTCACCCACCTCAGGGGGTATGGGACCCAATTATATCATGAGCACACCCCTCCTACCATCCTGCTGTGGTTCCCTATTTATGTTTTCAGTAGAAGGTGATTTTCTTTGCTAGGTTCCAGTCTTTTTTTTTTTTTTTCCTTGATGGTTATCTAGCAGTCAGTTGTGGTTCGGTTGTACTCAAGAGGAGAGGTGAGCTTGTGGTCCTACCACTCTGCCATCTTGACTGGAAATTATAGAACCTGTTCTTAAAACTTCTGCATTTGGAGGTGAGACCTTGGTGCACTAATAGGGATTCTCCTGATAAACAGAACCAATAGGTAGAATGTGTATATCTGTTGAAAGAAACTTATAACTAACTTCTCTGAGAAAGAATGTGACTTTTGAAATGACCCAGGAAGAAAAATATTGATCTTACACTGTAGCCTCAAAGCTCAACTATGAAAAGAGTTTTTTTTTCCTCCTATCTTTGAAAGAGGAAAATGTTTCATCTTGAAAACATCTGGGCCTTTCTTCCTGTAATAGATAGCCTACTTCTAAATAAAACTGGAGAGGGAGAAATTAAGCCACATTTACTAGCCAGAAACTCAAATTATCAAGTGTCAGGACCATGTTCAGATTTTATTGGTCTATCTTCCACAGCAGACATTAATCTTCCCTGTTGGACAGATGTAATATTTTATGTACTTTTGTATTTTGTCCCTGCCTTTGTCTTATGCAGTTTCCTTTATTGGTTTATTTAAATGAATCAGTTTTCTTGCAGATTCTAGATGTAGTTACCAGGGTTTCTGATACAGCTAACGATTTTCCTTTGTCTTTGCATTTCAAATGGAAGCTTCTGTGGTTACAGTCATGTAAAATGTGAAACTCTTCAGGGTCTACAAATAAAGGAATTCTGTGGCACTTTAATAAATATAGGCTTAAAAATTTTTAAAGAAACTAGTATACCCTGCAAATCTCTAGTCTGATGCTACTGACTTAGGAGTACACCACTGGGCCCAACAGTTTTGTATGTGGAGAAATGCTTTGGTTATCCATGCCAAGGCCCAGTAATGTGCCTAGAATATATGTGCCCATGGCATTTGAGAAAATGCTTTGCCTAGAGGTAGGGAATATTACAGATGAGGACAGCCTTAAGGTCACACATACGGTAAGAGATATGGCCAGAATTTGAAACACAAAGCCAGGGTTCTTTTTACCTTGTCATGGCTTTTCAAACACTGCTCAATAATGCCTTGTTCAGAGACATTATTAATGGCTAAGATTATTGCAATGTTGTTTTGTCAAAATAGATACACTGTATAAATAATTGTGGATTCAAAATGTGTATCTGTGAATCAGAAGTCTCATTCTTTGAAGTAATTTACTTTCTGTAAATTTTTGTATTTGAACATCCATTTTGCTGATTCTTCATCTCTATGATCTGAGATGTTGCATTGATGGCATTGAAAATTCTGGCTGCCTATTTTACTTTTAGAGCTGACTTTTAACAATATTGTATTTTAAGAAGGAAAAAAAAGACTTGCTGCATGCCTTGTGGTATAGCTCTGTTGAGTGTATTTGAAAACAATTATGAACTGAATTGCTTTGCTGTATGCCTGAAACTAACATTGTCAATTGACTGCACTTCAATAAAAATAAGAATAAAAAAACAAAAAATTATGGACATTGTATTGAAGAAAATTTACAATGAAAATTATTAGAGTAGAATAGAATCTCATAAATAATTTAGTTGGGGAGATTTATGAGTAATTGTCATTTTTGATGTTATTTGATTATGTCATGATTTAATGTGCCCTCCAAATTGTGTAATTTTAAGTAGGAAACAAAAACAGCATAAATTAACTTTTTACATTTTAATTGGGTGAATTTGATTATATGTGAAGTATATCTCAATAGAGGTGTTTAAAAAAACTTACATTTAATCTTCCTGTTATTCTTATTTTTCTTTATATGCCTTTCTAATGCAGAAAGTTTTCTTTCCCTCTATCAGTAACCTTCTCTGACCTTCTCCCAAAGCACTGAGAAAGTCCTGCATATGGGTGATGCTCTTTCCTATCACTAGTTTTAAAACATACTTTCTCTCTAATTTGTTTTAAAATCCTGCCTACTTCTGACATTGAAAGGACTTTATGAAGGATTTTGTGCTATAATTTCATCAAAATCCCCCAATGAACCTTATGTTGCTTTCCATTCTAGGCCTTGTGTTTATTTTAATAACTGTTTTCCCATAGCTGGGGGAAGTGTCTAGAACTTGTCCTTGTCTTTCTGCCAGTAAATACTCAAAATTGTAATTGTAGCCCTGGTGAATATTATTTCCTTACATAGAGGTTAAAGCTTATTAGAAATTCATGCATAGAAAATTATTGGGCTTTGCTGATAATCTAGTTTCTATCAAATGAACATTGAACTATCCTTGCATCCCTGGAATAAATCCCACTTGATGTTGGTGTATGATCCTTTTTATATATTGTGGAATTTGATTTGCTAATATTTTGATGAAGATTTTTATGTCTATATTTATCAGAGATATTGACCTGTAATTTTCTTTTTTGGTAGTTTCTTTGGTTTTGGTGTCAGGGTAATCGTGGCCTCATAGAATGAATTTGGGAGTAATCCTTTTGGAAATGTTTGAGAAGGGTAGGTATAAATTCTTCTTTGTATGTTTGGTAGAATTCTCCAGTGAAGCCATCTGGTCCTGGACCTTTGTTTGCAGGGAGGTTTTTGTGGTTTTTTTTTTTTTTTTGCGGATTGTATTTCACTTGTAGTGGTCGACCTGTTCAAATTATCTGTTTCTTCTTGACTCAGTTTTGGCACACTGTATGTTTCTAGAAATGTTTCCGTTTCTTCTGGTTGTTAAATTTGTTGGCATATAGCTGTTCATATTATTTCTTATGATTTTTTTGTATTTCTTTAGGGGGTGGAATAATTGATGCTGTTTCATATTTTCTGGGACATACAGTATTATATACAGATAAATTAGAATTCTGAAATTTATTTTGAGAGTACCCCTGAACTTATAGTCAGTGGTGAGAAAATGAGAAATAATGCTGCAGACTTCTAGCCTCTATCTGACATATTCATGTGGTTGAAATCTAGTTGAGGAAACACCATAAGCATCTCTAATAAAGAAGTCACTAAAAGATAATATGTGGGCTAAGGGATATGAAAATATGACACAGGCAAACTTACATCTTAACGCTTGGCATGTTAAAGGCCCTTCCTACCATGAAAATATGATTCAGTTATTCTTTGGTTCATAAATGCTTCTGTAGGTTGAAACTTAAATTTCTTTGCATGGTGTTCAAGGGTCTTCAGTTTTTCTTCTACTTCTAATACTTCTCCAGTTTTATTTACTCTTCCTCTTCCCCACAATCCCTACTTGCCAACTGTGTGAGGTCCTCAGAATCTTTTTAATTTTTTTCTTACAGATTCATTGTCTCTTTATTTGCTATCTTCTCTGTCTGGACTTCTTAGCTGGATGCATGTCTCTATCTTTGAACCTGCAGCCAAATATATATCCCTCTTTGTGAAGTCTTTTTTATGCCAAAACAGTTGCCATCTTGTTTGTCTTTAGCCCTATTACCTGTCACAGTTCCTGACACAAATAGGTGCTAAGTAAATAAACATTTTACATAAGGTTTATTCTTTTCCCCCACTGTAATAATAATAGGTCATTAAGAGAATTTCAAAATAAAGAAGACTATAAGTAGGAAAGTAAGAATCATGGACAGTCCTAGTAAAAACCACTTTTTTGACTTAAAGTCTTTTTCTCTAAACATATCAGATATTTTGTAGATTGGTGGGTTATTTTGGTAAATGTTTAATAAAGTGATTCCTCTATTATTTCTTTTTAGTCTCATATTTCGTTATTCCCCAATGGGTTTCTTCCTCTGGTCATGTTCATAAAGCTACTATCTTTCTCTCCTTTCCATCTTCCACTTTCCCATGTGCTAGTTCCTTCCTCAAAGCTTAATTTGATACTCTTCTCTCTGCCAGCTATGCTCTGCACTTTCACTAAACTTATTTTTCTTTAAAACCTTTATAAAACCAACATTGAGAATAAGTTTTACATGATTGAATTTATCTGTTCTCTACCTTGTTCCTCAAATACTGATGGTGATTAAATTTGGATATATAAGCTGGAAGAAATCTTGGGGAAAATAGTCCTTCACTGTCATTTTCAGATAACTCATGTGTCTGGCACATAGTAAATGCTCAGTGAATGTTAGTATCCTTCCTAATTCTAGCCTCTTGTTCCTATTAAGGTCACACAGCTGATAATTGGCAGCCTCAGGACTAGATTCCAGGTTTGCTGATTTCCAGGCCAACACGTATTTCTTGACAGGTTACACTATCACAGTGTTCTTTGGTTGTTGAAGGTATGTTTTATCTCCAAAATCCATGTCTTCTCTCTCACCAAAATTTCTTGCAAAATTAGTATTCCCCACATCTTAGGTTTACTGACCAACTGATCCAGGGTGGAATGGCTCCTTCCTTTGGGACTTCCCCAGGATCATCCAGAGAACTTCTTAGCAGAGCTAGTAGTTGAATTCATAACTTTGGACTCCTAGATTTTGAATTTAGGCCATGAGGGCCAGCTGGATTCTCTGAAGAGAGTTCCTAATTTTCTCATAAAGAAATACACATTTGAATATGGAGATGTTGATAGTTTGATTATGGGAATGTTAATTTAGTGTTCACAGAATCATAGAATGTTAGAACTGGGAGAGACCTTTGAAGTCATCTACTACAGCCTCCATTTCTACTGATGAAAGAAATGGGGCATGAGGTTACTTAGTTGTAAACGGCAAAGACAGTAATAGGAACTCAGACTTCCTGACATTTATACTAAAAGACACTAGAGAATATGTATAGGTAGGAGCCAGTGGATAGGTGAAGGATATGTGTGAAGGAGATGAGCTTTGGATATGTGTCCTTCCTCTGACATATTATAGCAACTTTCATATTTAGAAATGTAAAGTGGTCCAGAAAACTGCATTTGTTTCTTATACTCTAGTCCTATCTTGTATATATGTGGGAGATTATTGCAAGGAAGTTAAGGAAACTGGATTGTCTTCCCCAAAGAATTTTCTAGAGAGGAATTGAGATTATGTTGCCAGATTTTTTACAGTGAACACAATTGGAAGTAGAATGGTTTGGGAGAGTTAGATTCCCCTCATAAAAATAGTAAAATTCTCAGCATACAGCACTTTGGGGAAAGCAGTTGGTGTTTGTGGGAAGAGTTCTGGCCTGGTATTAAGTCTTAGAACTCATTAAGCCAGAACTCATTGTGGACTTATTATAAGGTCCTTTCTCCTCTCTGGGCTTTGATTACCCCTTATATATAATCAGAGGTTATATTGGTTCCTCTCATGAGTCTTCCTAAGTTCTAAGGGCATTTTTAGCATTCTGCTGAAGCAATCACTCATCCCAGACACCTGCTGCATTCCAGGAAAGGCTTCCATTCTCTCTTCATTGCCTAATTAGGTTGTTTCATGCTACAGACTAATGGACATATTGTGCTTGTCATTTCTGCAGATCCCTTTCTTTTCTCTTGAATTTCACAGTTGTTTCTTTGCTTGTTCATTTCTCATCAGACTCTATTGTACTCCAGTTAATAAGGGTTTGTCTTCTTGGTCACCTCCCTCTTCAGCTCATCAGTTCTGAGAATTATCCCTTTCATTCAGTGTTCAGGGACTCCACTCATTTTTCATTTTAGCTGGAATGCCTCCAAATGTAACAGTATGTGTATTCAAGGCCATTTTGCATCTCTGCTGATAATAGTCTCTGTGGTTTCTTTAAAAAGAGTATTTATTTGCTTACTGTTAAAATACTATTGAGGTAACATTGAAAAATATTTTTACACATAAGCTTAGCTTTTTAATTTTTGTTCTTATATGATTTTATTCATATGTGTCTTATTTATTTGTTTTTGAGTGCTTTTTTTTCCAAAATAAGGTAATATATCTACATAAAAATCCTTGAAAGATAATAAGAAGAAACAAATAACCTCAGAATACCACTACTCTAATTTAAGCACTATTAATATGGTATACGCAGTGAATCAATAAGATTAAAAATGGGAAGAGGATAGACATTTTTCCAAGGAGGACATACAAATGGCCAACAGTTACATGAAAAGATGTACACCATTTCTAATCATCAGAGAAATGCAAATCAAAACCATAATAAGACATTACCTCATGTCTCTTAGAGTCACTATCATAAAAAAGACAAGAGATAAATGCTGCTGAGGATGTGAAGGGAACCCTTGTGTGCTGTTGGTAGAAATATAAATTGGTACAGCCACTATACAAAACATTATAGAGGTTCCTAAAAAATTTAAAAATAGAACTGCTGTTTGATTTGGCAATCCCACATCTGAGTATTTATCTGAAGAAAATGAAATCACTATCTCAAAGAGATAGCTACACTCCCATGTTCATAGCAGCATTATTTACAATAGTCCAGACATGGAAACAAACTAAGTGTTCACTGGCAGATGAATAGATACGGAAGTGTGGTGTATATATACAACTGAATATTATTCAGCTGTAAAAAAGAAGGAAATCCTTATAGCGATTGGCCAAGAGAAGAAAGACCCTGAGCTCACCTCTTCTCATGGGCACACCAAAAATCACAACTATCTGTAGAACAACCATCAATGAAAAACACTGGAAGCTACAAAAAAAGATCTTCTACAACTAAAGACATAAAGAAGGAGCCACAATGAGATGGGTAGGAAGGATGGTCTTGTGATATAGTCAAGTCCCATACCTCTGAGCGTGTGACCCACAAACTGAATAATAATTGCAGGACAGAGGTTCTCCAGAAGAAGTGAGAGGTCTGATCACCACATCAGGCTCATCATCCCAGGGTTCCTGCACCAGGAGTATAAGCCTCCAGAGCATTTGACTTTGAAGGCCAGTGGGGCTTAAATTCAGGAGTCTCAAAGGACAAAGGGGAATAGACATTTCACCCTTAAAGGGCACACACAAAATCTCACATGCTCTGAGACCCAGGGCAGAAGTAGTAATTTGAGAGGAGCCTGGGTCAGATCTACCTGCTGATCTTGGAGAGTCTCTCATAGAAGCAGGAGACAACTACAACTCACCCTGGGAACTTAGACAGTGGTGGTAACAATTTTTCGATGCTCCTTCTTCCTTGTGGACACTGGGGCTGGCAAGCACTATTGTGGAATCCTCCCTCTAGCTCATTAGTGCCAAGACCTGGCCCCACCCAACAGCCTGTAGGTGCCAGGGTTGGGATGCCTCAGGCCAAGCAGCTAAATGGGCATGGATACAGCCCCATCCATCAGCAGACAAGCTGCCTTAAGGCCCTCTGTGCTCACAGCTGCTTCTAGACTCAGGCCTGCCCACCAGAAGGCCCAGAACCCAGCTCCACCAACCAGTGGGCAGACAGAATCCCTTGGGTCCTGGCCCTGCCCTCTAGGGAGCCTGCTCTACCCACTCTCTGGACCAGCCTCATCCACCAGGGGGCAGACAACAGACTCAAGAAAACCACAGTCCCACAACCTGGAGACCCAGGCTGCATATCAGCAGGCCAGACCCTTCCTTGGGACCAGCTAGGCCCCAGGCCTGCCCAATATCAGGCAACAAAAGCTTCAGGAGACCCTGGACTCTGTACCCAACTGTGTCAAGAATCAGCCCCCATAGCAGCAATCCAACACTAGCTCTGTGACCCCTGGATTTTGGAACCAGATTTCCAGACCTGGCTCTGCTTGCCAATAGGACAGCACTAACTCTAGGACTTGGCTTCACCCACCTGAGGGAAGGCAACAGCCCTGGAGTCTTTGGGATTGTGACTCTGCCCACCAGTGAGCCAGCAGAGGCCCTGGGGCCCCCTCAGATTACACAGTCAGCTGCTTCATGATTGGTCCCATCACCAGTGGCTAGCAGCCTCTGCAGAAGTTGAAGCTTGATCAGGGGCCAATGAAGCCTACCAGACCACCCATATAGTCAATCCACCACAACAGAATGACCCAGGCAGTCATCATAGTGGGCAATCCCTAGAGCATATAGCATGGGTGATGAATGGGGAGTATGCTGCTGGGATGCATAGGATGTCTCCTACAAAAGGCCACTTCTCCAAAGTTGGGAAATGTAACCAACCTACCAGATACATAAAAAGAAAAACAATAACTTAGGCAAAATGAGGCAACAAAGGAAAATATTCCAGGCAAAGGAACAAGATAAAATCCCAGAACTAAGTGAAGAGAAGATAGGCAGTCTACTGGAGAAGAAGTTCAGGATAGTGATCATAAAAATGATCAAAGGATTTGGGGTAAGAATGGGTGCACAGAGTGAGAAGTTAGAAGTTTTAATCAAAAAGTTAGACAGTATAAAGAACAACAAAAGACAGGTGACAAATACAATAACTGAAATAAAAAATACACTAGAAGGAATTAACAGTAGACTAAAGGATACAGAGGGACGAATCAGTGAGCTGGAAGACAGAGTGTCAGAAATCACTGATGCTGAACAGAAAAAGAATGAAATGAGGACAGTTTAAGAGACCTCTGGGATAACATCAAGTGCCCTAATATATTTGCATTTTAGGGGTCCCAGAGAAGAGAGAGAAAGGGGATGAGAACATATTTGAAGATATAATAGCTGAAAACTTCCCTAACCCAGGAAAGGAAACAAATATCCAAGTTTAGGAGACACAGAGAGTCCCATACAGGATTAACCCAAAGAGGACCACACCAAGACACAATGTAATTAAAATGACAAAAATTAAAGTGAAAGAGAGGCTATTAAAAACAGCAAGGGAAAAACAACAAGTAACAAAGATGGGTACTCTCATAAAGCTATCAGCTGACTTTCCAGCAGAAACCCTGGGGCCAGAAGGGAGTGCACAATATATTGAAAGTGACAAAAGGGAAAAATCTACAACTAAAAATACTCCACCCAACAAGGCTTTCATTCAGATTTGATGGAGAGATCAAAAACTTTACAGGCAAGCAAAAGCTAAGAGTTCAGCACCACAAAACTGTTTCTACAAGAAATGTTAAAGAAACTTCTCTAAAGTGAAAAAGAAAAGGCCATAACTAAAAACATGAAAATTACAAAATGCAAAAGCTCATTGATAAAGGCAAATATATTGTAAAGGTAGGAAATCATCCATGCACAAAACTATTGGGAAAGTTGAAGGACAAAAATAGTAAAATCATCTATATCTACAATAAGCAGTTAAGGGATACACAAAATGACTAGATGTGAAATACGATTTTGAAAACAGTAACCACGAGGGGAAGATAGTACATATGCAGGATTGTTAAAATACATTTGAAAGTAAAAGATCAGCATGTTAAAACAATCATATATATTAAATAGGTATATTATACATATTATACATATATATATAAAATGACATGGTAACCACAAACCAAAAATCTATAATAAATACACACACACAAAAGAAAATGGAATACAAACATAACACCAAAGACAGTCATCAAATTATAAGAGAAATGAACAAAAGAAGAAAAGAACAAAAAATACCTATGAGAACATCCACAAAACAATGAACAAAATGGCAATAGAACATAGATATCAATAATTATTGTAAATTTAAACACACTAAATGCTTGAAATAACAGACTGGCTGAATGGATACCAAAAAACACCTATGTATATGATGCCTATCAGAGACTTACTTCTAATCTAAAGACACCCACACAGACTGAATGTGAGGGGATGGAAAAAGGTAACCCATGCTAATAGAAATCAAAAGAAAGCTGAGGTAGCAATACTTATTTCTGACAAAATAGACTTTAAAGTAAATATTGTTAAAATAGACAAAGGAGAACATTATATAATGATCAAAGGATCAATCCAAGGAGAAGATAGACCAATTGCTAATATATATGCACCCAACAAAGGAGCACCTAAATATATACGGCAAATATTAACAGATAAAAAGGGAGAAATTGACAGTAACACAGTAGTAGTAGGGGACTTTAACATTCCACTTGTATCAGTGGACAGTCATCTAGACAGAAAATAAATAAGGAAATGCTGACCTTTAATGACACATTAGACCTGAAGGACTTCTGTAAAATTCCATTGAAAGCAGCAGAATACACATTCTTGTCAAGTGAACATGGAACATTCTCCAAGATAGATCACATGTTAGGTTGCTGAACAGTGCTCAATAAATTTAAGAGATTCAAGTCATATCAAGCATCATTTCTAACCACAGCATTATGAAATGGGTGAAGGTGGCCAAAGGTACAAACGAAATATATTTTAACTGACTGTACTTCAAATTAAAAAATTAAAAATAAATAAAAAAGGAAATTAAAAAACGTGGTATATTTAATTTCTAGTTTTTAGAAAATAATACATCCATTGTATAAATACAACATTGAGATTTTTCATTGACATAACATTTTTAAAAAGTTACAGATTTATAGAATAGTTGAAAAAGTTGGACAAATATTTTCTATATAAATTTGATACTCTTCAGCTAGGTTCTTCAAATGTTCACATTTTGCACACTTTTGAAAAGTCATTCTCTCTTCTCTGAAACACTTGAGAGTAAGTTGCAGATGCGATATGCCCCTTTACCTCTAAATACTTAAGTGTGTGTGTCCTAAAAACAATGACATTTTCTTACATAACCACAGTACAGTTATCAAAATCAGGAAATGAACACTGATACAGTACTATTATCATATATATAGTTTTTATTCAGAGTTTCCCAATTTTGATTTTTTAAAACAAATTAATCTCATTTGGAAAAACCTGTCTCCACTTAGATTTTTCATGAATTAATTCACCTCTATTTTTGGACATTTAGATTGGTTTCACTTTTCACTTTGGTATTATGAGTAATGCTATGAGCATTTTTGAATATATAGATGTATAATCTCTTTTCCAATTTCTTTAGGATACAAGTTCCCACTGAGGGTTATTGGGCCAAAGGATGTAGACATTGTGAAGGTGTTTGCTAAGCTGAGTATCACTGTCTTGAGAGGCAATTTTCATAGTGGTTGGAAGCAGGATATGGTAGTGAGACATACCTGGTTTTGAGTCTTGGCTGTACCATTTACTAGCTTTGGGACTTCTGTCAAGTGTTTTCCCTTTCTGAGTCGTACTTTCTAAATATTTAATGAATGAATGAATTTCAGAAGTTATAATTTATAGTGCCAGCAGTGTTTTTATTTTATTTTTTTAGTTTTAGTGTTAACAGTTTGTGATTTTCAAAGAATTTGTGTTTCATGAAATTTATCTAACTTGTGGCATACAGTTATTCATAGTATTTCTTAATAATTATTTTTATTTACACTAGATTGTAGCAGTTTTCTTTCTTTTATCCTTATTTTGGTTATATGAGCTTTCTTTTCCCTTGGTTAATTTAGCTAAAGGTTTGTCAGTTTATTTCTTCTAAAAACTAACTTTTGGTTTGTTTTTCTCAATACTTTTCTCTTTCTTTATTTCATTAATTTGTGCTCTAATTTATAATATTTCCTTACTTGTACTTGCTTTAGGTTTATTTTTTTCTTCTCCTTCCAGAGGGAAGCTTAGCCAAAGAATTTGAGATCTTTCTTTTTCAGTATAAGCAATTTTTTTTTACCATAAATTTTATGGTAAGCACTACTTTAGCTACATGCTCTAAGATTTTGTATGTTTTGTTTTTATTTCTATTCATCTCAAAGTATTTTCTAATTTCCCTTGTGATTTATTATTTTATCCATTTACTACTTAGTAGTGTGTTGTTTATTTTCCACATACTTATAAATTTCTCAACTTTACTTACATAATTAATTTATAATATTATTCCCTGTGGTCATAGACATGATTCCTGTGTTTTCAGTTCTTTCAGGTCTATTGAGGATAGTTTTATGGACTACCGTATAGTTTTTGTGGGAGGATATTATATGTACAATTGAGAAAGATGTGTATTCTGCTGTTGTTGAATGGAGTATTCTATCGATGTATGTTAGGTGTAATTTAGTTTATTATGTTGTCCAAGTCCTATATTTAACTATTGACTTTCTATGTATTTCTAACCATTACTGAAAGTGAATTATTGAATTCCCCAACTATTACTGCTGAATTTTTTTTTTCTTTCTCCTTCAATTTTGTCATTATTTGCTCCTTGTACTTTGAGGGCTCTATTGCTAGGTACATCTAGGTTTAAATTTTATACCTTCATGATAGATTGGCCCTTCCTTCATTATAAAATGTCCTTCTTTATTTCCAGTGTTATTATTTTTTTTTGCTTTGAAATCTATTTTATCTGATGCTAATAAATCCACTAAAGTGTTCTCATATCTATTTCTTTTTTTTACTTTTGACTTATTTGAATCTTTGAATATAATATGTGTCTCCTGTAAATAGCATACAGTTGGGTTAAAAAAAATTCTAGTTTGTCACTATTTTTTGATTTGGTTATTTAAAGAGTTCACATTTAATGTTATTTTTGATATAATTGGATTTATATCTACCATTTTCCTTTTTTATATATCTCATGTCTTTTTGTTCATATATTCCTTATTTACTGCTTTCTTTTATATTAAATGATAGTATTGATATTATAGTTATACATGGTACATCTGTATATTTACAAAACTAACAATACCTTGTTATAATAATACTTATAAAATTTAATGTCTTGAAGAAGTTGAGAGGAGAAATGAGAATAGGCATACATTTGTGGAGTTTGTTTTATTAACATTCTTGGGTGCCATTTCTGTTTCTCATCTCTCTTTTTTTTTTTTTTGGATTTAAGTTACCATTTTGTGTCACTTACTGTATTAAAGCTTTGCTTTCGACCTCCTTTGTGATTTTCATTTGTTTATAACCTTCTATAATTACATAGTTACTATTGCAAAAGAACTCAGTTTTTCATGTGAATTTGAATTACTGTTAAGGTCCACTGTGTTTATTTTTTAATTTTTAATTTTTAAAATTCATCTGAGGATATTATAAATATATTTTCTTCCAGTTTCATTGACATATAATGGACATACAACATTGTGTAAGTTTAAGGTGTACAACATAATGATTTCACTTATATAATGAAGTGATTATCACAGTAAGTTTAGTGAATATCGTATCATATGATACAAACTTAATGAAATAGAAAATAAAAACTATTTTCCTTGTGATAAAAACTCAATTTGCTCTCAATAACTTTCACATGTAACATACAGCAGTGCTAGTTATATTTATCATGTTGTACATTACATTCCTAGTACTTATTAATCTTATTACTGAAATTTATATCTTATTACTGAAATTTATAACTTGTGACTGCCTTTCCACAACTCCCTTTACCCCACCCTCCACATCTGGTAACCACAAATATGATATGTGTTTATATGTTTGTTTTTGAAGCAAGTTGACCTACAATACTCTGTTAGCTCCTGTTATAGAAAATAGTGATTAGATATTTATGTATATTTCAAAATGATCACCATAATAATTCTATTTATGATCTATCATCATATTAATATATTACCAAGTTATTGACTATCTTCACCACATTGGTCATTACATAGCTGTGGCTAGTTTTTTTTGAAAATGGAAATTTGTATTTCTTAATCTCCCTCACTTATTTATTCCTGCCCCATTCCCCTCCCCACTGTCAATCACCTTTTTGTTCTCTGAATCTTTGAGTCTGTTTCTGCTTTGTTCTGATTGTTCATTTGCTTTGTTTTGTAGATTTCACATATAAGTGAAATCATGCAGTATTTATCTTTCTTTGTATGACCTGTTTAACAGCATAATACCATAAGGTGCATCCATGTTCTTGCAAATTTTATTCTTCTTTTGTGACTGAATAATATTCCACTGGATATGTATACCACATCTTGTTTATCTATTCAGGTATTGATGGGCACTTAAGTTGCTTCAATATCTGGACTATGGTAAATATGCTGCTATGAACATAGGAGTGCATATATCTTTACAAATTAGTGTTGTTTTGTTTTCTTCAGATAAATACCCAGGAGTGAAATTGCTGGATTATATGGAAGTTCTATTTCTAATTTTTTCCCCAAATCTCCATACTGTTTTCCATAGTGGCTGCACCAATTTACATTCCCAACAAAAGTGCGTGAGGGTCCCATTTTCTCAAAGAATGTGTATTCTACTGCTTTTGAATGGAATGTTCTAAATGTGTCTATTTTCTCCATATCTTTGGAAACACTTGTTACTTGTTATCTTTTTGAAAATGTCCATTCTCACTTTGGTTTTGAATTGAATTTCCATGAAGATTAGTGATGTTGAGCATCTTTTCATGTGCTTATAGGCTATTCTGTGTGTCTTTGAAAAAAATGTCTCCTTAGACCTTCTGCCTGTTTTTAAAATATTTTTGATATTGAGTTGTATACTTTGGATATTAACTCCAAAACAGGTGAAGTCGGCATCCTTATTTTATTCTTGATCCTAGAAGAAATGCTTTCAGCTTTCCACCATTCAGTGTGATGTTGTCTGTGCACTTATCATGTGTGGCTTTTATTATGTTGAGGTATGTTCCTTCTATACCCACTTTTTTTGTTTTTGTTTTTTTTTTTTTTTTACATAGAAAACAGTTACTTTTTTAATTGAAATGTAGTCAGTTTACACTCCTGTGCCAGTTTCTGGTTTACAGCATAATGTTTCAGTCATACATATACATACATATGTTCCTTTTCATATTCTTTTTCATTATATTCAAGATATTGAATATAGTTCCCTGTGCTAGACAGAAGAAACTTGCTGTTTATCTATTTTATATATAGTAGTATCTGCAAATCTCCAACTCCCAATATATTCTTTCCCACCCCCATTTCCCCCTGGTAAACACAAGTTTGTTTCCTATGTCTGTGAGGTAAATGTACCTATTTAAAAAATACTTCTTGGCCTGCACTGTAATCCTAGTTCTCATAGAATGGAATCAACTCATTTATTTTGGTTCTAATGTTCTTAAATTTACTGAGACTTATTTTTGGCTTCACATGTGCTCTGTCCTAGAGAATGTTCCATGTGTACTTAAAAAGAATGTGTATTCTGTGGCTTTTGAATGGAATGTTCTATATGTGTCTGTTAAGTCCATTGGTCTAATGTGTTTTTAAGGCCAGTGTTTCCTTGTTCATTTTTTGTCTAGATGATCTGTCCATTGATGTAAAGTTTCCTATTATTATCGTGCTACTGTCAATTTCTCCCTTAATGTCTGTTAATATTTGCTTTGTATATTTAGTTGCTCATATGTTGGGTGCATTATATTTACAATTGTTATATTTTTTCCTGTATTGATCCTTTGATTATTATGTAATGTCCTTTTTGTCTCTTGCTACAGTCTTTACTGTTGTTGTTGTTGTTGTTGTTGTTGTTGTTGTTGTTGTTGTTGTTTCTGTTGATATAAGTTTTGCTACCCTGGCTTTCTTTTTATTTCTGTTTGTGTGGAATTTCTTTTTCCATCCCCTCACTTTCAGTCTGTGTGTATCTTTAGATCTGAAGTGAGTCTGTTTTAGGCAGCATATAGATGGGCCTTGTTTTTGTTTTCATTCAGGTACTTTATGTCTTTTGTTTGGACCATTAATCCAGCTACATTTATAGTAATTATTGATATATGTGTTCTTATTGTCATTTTGTTCATTGTTTTGGGATTATTTTTGAATTTCTTTTTTTTTTTCATTTTTTCCTTCTTTCACTATCTCCCTTTGTGTTTTGATGATTGTCTTTAGTGTTATGTTTGGGTTCCTTTCTTTCATTTGTGCATGTATCTAATATGGATTTTTGGCTTGTGGTTATCATGTTTATATATAGACAAAAATGTGTGTATATATATATATATACATATATGATTATTATCATATATATATATGATTATTATCATATATATATATATGATTATTTTAAGTTGCTGATCTTTTAAGTTCAAGTTTATTTTAACAACCCTGCAGTTTTTGCTTCTCCCATCCCATTAACTGTTTTTGACATCTTAATTTACATCTTTTTTTGTGTGTATTCCTTACCTAGTTATTGTGGATATAGATGATTTTACTACTTTTGTCTTGTAATCTTCCTGCTAACTTTATATGTGGTTGATTTACAACCTTTACTGTATATTTGCCTTTACCAATGATATTTTTTCTTTAATCATTTTTAGGAGACTTCTTATGTATCCTAGCAGTGTATTCCCCTCTGGTCATCAGAGCTATATGTTCTAGTGATGACTTCTATGTGGCCTGCATGGGTTCTTCTGTTGAGGCAGGCTGACTACTGTGGGTGGTCTAGTAGGTGTGGCTGGCCCTGGTACAGTTGATGTCAGGGTCTGCCTTGTGTGAAGGCTGCTGGCCACTGGTTGGTGGAACAGGTCATGAGGTGGCTGGTTGTGGTGCCCTTTGGGGTCCCAGTGCTAGTGCTGGCCCATTGTTGTGTTGAGCTGGGTTCTGGGATGTGTGGTTATGGAATGACAGTTAGTGGATCTAGTGTCAGCCTGGTGGGTGAGTCAGTGTTTACTGCTACAGTTATACTGATGGCTGTGGAGTCCAATATATTCTATAGCTTGTGAGGGTTACTAGATCCAGGGACAGCTGAATGATGGTTTCAAGGTGTCTTAGCTGGTGTCAGCCTGCTGGTATGTAGCCTAGGGCATGGGGTGTTCCTATGCTGGTGTTGACCAGATATTGGGCAGTGCTTGTTCTGGGACCACAAGCTGCAGGGCCCACAGTGTCCCAAGGCTGGTATTTGCCTGCTTATGGGTGGAGCATGGGTTCCGTGAGTCCCTGTGTTGATGCCTGCCTGCTGGTGGCTGAAGACACAACTCAGTGGATCCCAGTGCTTTTGTCTTCCTAGTGGTATGTGAAGCTGGTCCTATGGCTAATACCAGTCCACTGGTGGACGGAGTTATGTCTTGGGTTGTCTGCCTGCAGGACCCTTGGTGTCCCAAAGTTGTTTTCATTCCAGTTGTGGGCAGGAGTGAGTCCCAAAACTTGACTGTAGTGCCCAGGTGGCCCTAGGGCTATTGCTGAAGCACTGCTGTGTGGGGCCAGGTCCTGTGTCCTCTGGTTGACAGTGCTGGCTCCTGGTGCAACTGTGAGCTGTAAATGTCTTAAGGTTGCTGAACTGCTAATGGTTTGTGTTGTGTCCCCTGTCTGGATAGCTGCTTGGCCTGACGTGGCCCCATACACATGTTGATACAGTGGTGGGTGGAGCCTTTTTCTCCAGTAATAAGGTAGAGGGAGGATTCCGAAATGGCCCTTGCCGGCACTAGTGTCCACGTGGTAGAACAAGCTTTACAAAATGGCTGCCTCCAGTGTCTGTGTCCCCAGGGTGAGCTCCAGTTGCCTCCTGCTTGTCTAGGATGCTCTCTGAGATCAAATTACTGCTTTTGCCCTGGGTCCCTGATTGTGTGAGATTTTGTGTACACCCTAGAATTAGTGATTATTAAAAGCCATAAGAACTACTTTCCTAGTGAACTTCAAGAATTAGAGAAGCAGCTGTTTCTGGATTGGATTAACTATCAGCATCAGTATCAAGTTTAGATTGACTGGATCATATTGGACTGCAGTAGAAAATGCCATTTGAATTAGACAAAATTTCCCTGACTTTATTGGTCCTTGAGAGTGTGATTAGAGGCTCATAAGAGTCAGAGAAGGGGGGTTGTCTCAAATTAATGATACTTGTTTTCTGATAGAGTTCTGATAGAGAATTCACTTATTGTGAATTTATTGTCATTGTGAAGTTACTCATTTTATATATTTTATCACACCTTTTCACATAGATTTGAGAGTGTGTTTATGTGTGTGTGTACATGTGTGTATATGCTTTGAAGTACCTGTCAACCCAAATAAAATGCACAACCTAGAAGTTGAGAGTTATGTTTTATTTGGTGGACATCTTGAAGACTCGAGCCTGGGATGACAGCCTCTCAGATCACTCTGAGGGACTGCTCTGAAGAGATAGGGGAGGAGCCAGGGTATAGAGGAGTTTTTATAATAAAGACCAGGTAGTTGGAACATCAAAAGTTTACAGTTAATTGAAGAAAATCAGACATTTTAAGTTAAATAATTTAGTGCTTCTCTGTATATGGGAAGGTGCAAAGATCCGGACTCACTGGAATCAATCCTTTGATGTTCATCTGGCTACCTAGGGCCAGTATCCTGTTCTTTCACATCCTGAGTTCCCTCAGGGGCACCATTGGGGGTGGCTGCAGAGGCAGGGCTGTCTGCTTGTCTGCATTCTGAGTTCCCTCCACTCACTGTAAGGAGTGGTGGTAGCAGCTGATGACTTGATGGTCACAGCATCCTTTGTTTACTGATAGGGCTGGCAATAATTTTCATTCACATACCAGTCTTATTGGCTGCATATTATTAAATTATATGTACTTATATGCGTTTATCAGCCACCATTATATGTAATGTAATTGTGATTTAACAGGGGCTAAAATGTGAACTTGAAATTGCTGCATTTTGGTTACTTTCTCTGTAAGTTTGAATGGACTGGAAAGCAACTGATGATGGAGTAGTCAGTCCCTGAAGAATATTGTCTTCCTGTGCTAAAGAAACAAATTTGTCTCCAAGGGATATTTGCTTTCGTTTCTGCATCCAGGCAGCAGAATCTGTTCACTTTACTTCCTGTAGGTCAGTATACAAGCATAGCAGAAGCCTATGTTCTTATGATTTGAAGGCTTTAATTACTCTCCTTTTAAAAACATTTTTCTACAAAGGACCAATTAGAGTAGGAGAAATGGTGAGGTGGTTATAAAGATTTTCCTTCTGTCCTTTTTGGCCCAGAAGTCTCTTGCTTTGTTTTCTCAAAAGCTAAGTCTTTTGCTTTGCCAGGGAGAATTGGAATTTTCCCTTGGGAATCAGAAAAAGCCTCAGTACTCAGTAAATCTGAAAAAAGACAAGCTTTTCAAATGTTAATAAGCCTGAGCAGGACCCAGGAAGCTCTATAGTCTAGGGGTGCAGATTAAATATACAAGCAGTGTAACCTTTTCCTGGCCTGGAGCCAGGTTCTCTGTAGTGTTGATAATAACTGTAAGAAAGGATCACAAAGGTAGAATTTCCTCAGAGGGAATCACTCTAAACTTGGGATTCAGTACAACTCCCAAAAATCACAGCAAGCAAGAAAAAGCACTGACAACACCGGGCACCTATTTGGGTGCCAGGTTTTCATATTTTCTTTGAGATTCTCTGTGTCCCTAACCTTGGCTGCTAGTGAGTACTGAATTGCAAGTTGCTGCCACAAATATGTAGGAAAACTGGGGGGAAAAGCTCTCTGCTTTGGAAAGAGCACATGAGCCACAGGGAAAAGCCAATTACTTATTTTTATTATTATAATCACTACTTCTATTATTACTGCAAATTTAAAAATACAGAGAGTACTGTAAAGGACATCATTGGTTGTACCCCTAAAGGTGAGCATTTTGTCATCTTTGCTTCATTGCTCTTGTCGACTGAAATAAATGCACAGCGTAAAAGTTGAGTTGTTTTATTTGGCGGGAGGAATCGAGCCAGGATGACAGCGTCTCAGATCACTCTGAGGGACTTCTCCGAAGAGATAGGGGAGGAGCTAGGATATATAGGAGCTTTACAACAAACACCAGGTAGTTGGAACAATAAAATATTGCTTGTTATCTAAAGAAAATCAGGCATCTTAAGTTAAAGAATTTAGTGCTTTTGTATATGTATGGGAGGAAGCAAACATTGGGTACACTGAATTCATTCCTTTGACAAGCACCTGCCTCTCTAGGGCCAGTATCCTGTCCTTTCTTATTCTGAGTCCCCTCAGAGTGCACCATTGTGAATTACTGCAGAGGCTGGGCTGCAGGCCTGTCCTCACTAGGGGGTGGCAGCAGCCACTGATGACTTGGTTTTTAGCATTCTTTGTTTACTGATATGGTTGCAGTATTTTCATTCACATTGCAGTATTTTCATTCACACTCTCTTTCTCTGAATAAAACATTACAGGGATAGTAAACTCTGCTTTAACTTTCCCTCCAGTCTCCAACAGATGCAACCACCATCCTGCTTTGGATATGTATCCTTCTTGGTCATGTTCTAGGAGATGTGTGTGTGTGTGTTTATATACATTTATATATTTATATATATTTTATAAATATGTTTATATATATATAGTTCTAGGATACACATACACACATATCTCCTAGAATTGTTTATGTATTTAGATCTTTTTCACAAGTGATCTCCTAGAATTGTTTATATATCTAGATCTTTTGCACATGTACTGTTGAACTTACTTTTTTGACTCTGCATTATTCCTTTTAGCTATTTGGATGTTTCCACATGATATATACTGATGTAATTCATTCACTTTTAATACTGAATAGTATACTTCCGTTATGAATATTTTTAGGGAAACGTAAAAATAAAATTTCCTGCTAACCCAGGAAATCATTTTCATAAATATAGAAAAGAAAGAAAACCATTTTATCGTTGAATAAACATTAAACCAAACTAGGATGTAAGCGACAGTCAG
Source organism: Camelus bactrianus (assembly GCF_048773025.1). Taxonomy (NCBI): domain Eukaryota; kingdom Metazoa; phylum Chordata; class Mammalia; order Artiodactyla; family Camelidae; genus Camelus; species Camelus bactrianus. The sequence continues at coordinate 44,117,217 of NC_133575.1, forward strand.
TCCACTGAGATTGGAAAGACAGCTATCTCACCCTTTTATATAGCTAAGCAGATATAATCCATTCTGTCCACATTCCAAAATGAACCATAATTTGTCCTCAAGTAAAATGACTTGACAGCACTATTTGCTATACCTAGTTTATCTAAAATGCACCCGACAATTGAGGTGGCCATGCATTAGTTAGTTGCCTTTGTCCAAAGTTAAAAATAAAGCTTTTCTTATCTCTATGACAAGCAGGCAGTTAAGACATACCTGGGGGGCTAGGCTAAACTTCCAGGGTAACAGGGAAATGGGACCTACCTTCCTTTATGTTAATATTTCAAAGAGATTGCTCCCAGGCTGTTATGGAAATGACTGGCCTGCCAAGAAACAAGAACCACTCCGAGGGTTCGAGTACTCAGATGTATTCCGCTGGCGGGCTCAGAGGGGCTTCTGCTCCGAAGCTCTGAGCACCTCCAAGACATGCACGTGAGGTTTTATAGGGTAATGTACAAGTTTGGGGTATTCGGCCAATAGGCATGGAACAGCTTTAGCAGCATCATTATCACAAAAATGGAGGCAGGAAGGCAGCAAACCAACATTCCAAAGCCAGATATATATCTTTGAAAATCCAGCTGGCTAGCAAAAAAACATGAACAGCAAACCAACACTAATTAACCTAGATTTACAAGTTAGTCTAGCAGAACTCAGATCAGTATTTCAATACTTAGATTTGTGAGTTATCTTGTTAGACCAGCCCAGCTTTTCCTTCACATTCCCCCCTCTTGATGCTTTCACAACCCTAGTTGGAATAAGCACCATCACTTATGTGTTGCAGGGGCTCATAATTGTAGGCTAACATCTGAAGTTTTATAGCCTCTATCAGCTCACTGACAAAGTGGGTCAGGAAGTTTAGGACACAGGGCCCAAACAGCAGAACTGCAAAAATCAGGAGCAAGGGACCTATGAACAGTGCCAGCCAGGAGGTACAGCCCCAGGGACCTGTCCATGGGCTCTTATCTAAAATATGTTTTCTCATTTTTACTTGGTCTTGTAACTCGTGAACCATCCCTCTGATAATTCCTGATTGACTGGCATAAAAACAGCACTCTTCATTTAGGAAGAGGCATAGTCCCCCCTGTTTGGCCATGAGTAGGTCCAGACCCCCTCCTGTTTTGTAAGACCACCTGTCACGTGGTTCCGTGCAGGTGCATTGTACAGCCAAGGAGAGTGAGGGCATTAGTGTCAGTAACATCAGCCTTATGATTATCTTAGACATGATGCTGTAGTGATGACACTAATTATGACAAGGTATAAAATAGCTATCAGGATTTTATGGCCTATGTTCCAGTCAAGTGGGGTGGCGCTAGCTAGCCCCACTGCTAATATGCAGACTAGTATAGCAAACAAGGAAAGAGGCAAGGGATCACAAAAGAAATACATTTAACAGCTTTGTTGAGCTTTCCTCAAGCTTTGGCCATGCGTTGACTAGCCAGCTTCCGGGTGTGGCTAGAGCAGGGCTCGTCGATCCTTTTCTGGCCCCTTTTGATCTTGATCTTGAGCGGGTCTCCCAGGACACTCAATTTTCCAGGGACCCTTTTTCTGAGGTGAAGTCGCTCTCTTAACCCTGGAGTGGTGGATCCAAGGGATGATTCCTGCAACTCTCGGGTTGCTGTTACAGCGTAACCTGCTCGCCGTTGTCCATCCTGTGTGTAACGGCTGCCGTCTGTGAAAAGTTCCAGGCCTGGCTTTTGCAGGGGCTTGTCGGCTAGATCAGGCCTGCTCGCATACACCTCTTCGATGGTTTCTTCGCAGTTGTGGTCAGGCTGCCCTTCCCCCTCAGGCAAATATGTGGCTGGGTTTAAGGTTCACACAGTTTTTTGACAGACTCTTGGATTATCACATAGAAGCCCCTGGTAGTGGGTCATCCTTTTGTTATCCATTTGTAACTTGGGCTGTTCATCAGGGCCACCACAGAATGGGGCACTTTTTCATTTAAAGTGTGTCTCAGTGTGAGTTTGTCTTCCTCGTTGACCAGGAGGGCTGTAGCAGTGAGGGCCCATAAACAGGATGGCCATCCTGATGCTACAGGGTCCAGTCTTTTAGATAAATAGGCCACAGGGCCCTGCCATGGCCCCACATTCTGAGTTAGGACTCCAAGAGCGGTTTGGTCTCTTTCATGTACAAACAGGTTAAACTCTTGTGTTACATCTGGTAAGCCTAGTGCTGGGGCTTGGGTTAGTATTTTTGTTAATTGCCTAAAGGCATTTTCTTGTTCAGTTTCCCATTTGAGGGCTTCCTTTCCTGATCCAGCAGTTGCTTCATAGAGGGGCTTGGCTATTCTTGAAAACCCAGGGATCCAGATCCAGCAAAACCCAGCTGTGCCCAGGAACTCTCGCAGTTTTCTTTTTGTTTCCGTTCTGGGTATGGTGCAAATAACTTGTTTTTGTTCTGGTCCTAGGGCTCGGTGTCCCTCTGAGATAATAAATCCCAGGTATTTGACTGTCTTTTTGCAGATCTGGTCATTTTTCCATGAGACCTTGTACCCAGTTGTTTGGAGTAACCCTAGGAGGGCTCGAGTTCCTCTCCAACAGCCCTCTTCACTGGGGCTGGCTAACAGCAAGTCATCCACATACTGGAGCACAGTACAGTTCAATGTCTCCCCAGGGAATTTTACAAGGTCTGCGGCTAGTGCTTCTCCGAAAAAGGTGGGCGAGTTTTTAAAGCCTTGGGGGAGACATGTCCATGTCAGTTGAGTTTTTCCTCCTGTATGGGGATTCTCCCATTCAAATGTGAATATGGGCTGGCTCACAGGTGAGAGTCAAAGACAGAAGAAAGAGTGTTTACAATCTAGGCGTGTAAACCATTTGGCATCTGCCGGAATGAGGCCTAGAAGGGTGTATGGACTTGGTACTGCTGGATGTATTGTGGTGACTACTTCATTCACTTTTCATAAGTCCTGCACTGGCCTATAGTCTGTTCCTTCTGCTTTCTTCACCGGGAGCAACGGTGTGTTCCAAGGAGATCTGCACTCAGGATTCCCTTGTCGGAGGCGCTGTATATGCTTCTGGATTCCTTCTGGCCTCTTGAGGCATGAGATATTGCTTCTGTCTGACCGGGCTGGCTCCAGGTTTGAGGTCAATCACCAGTGGTGCCTGATTATGTGCCAAGCCTGGCGATCCATTTTTAGCCCAAACGGAAACTCTTCCAGGAGTTTGCTTGGATTTTTCTGGAGTTCTCTGCTCTCATACAGACACCACACTTCTTCTCGGGAAACTGAGATGGCTAGAATCATAGACTCTCCTTGTAGGGTCAGATGTGCCTGTTTTCTGGGGACGAAGGTAATCTGTGCCCCCAATTTAGATAGAAGGTCTCTTCTGAGCAATGGTATCGGGCATTCAGGCAAATATAAAAATTCATGTGTCACTAGATGGCTCCCTACTTGACAGGATCATGGCTGGCAGAAATGGTTGGCAGTTGAGTCCCCACTAGCCCCTATAATAGTCACCTTTTTTTTGGTCAGGGGGCTACAGGTTGGCTCACCACAGAATACTCTGCTCCTGTGTCTACCATAAAAGTCATTGTTTGGCCCCCTATGAACATCTTGACCTTGGGCTCCCAGGGGCCCAGGGGCAGGGAGCCCAGTCGCTCCTATTCTGAGTCGACCCCAGCCAGTCCGATGTGATTACTGGCTGGTGGCTCCAGCTGATAAGTAGGCCTTTTGGGGGGTGCTCTCTTTCCATCCTTTCTGTTTGGGTGCTTGTTCTTCCAGTGTCCTGTCTCCCGGCAGTATCCGCACTGGTCTCGGCCCAGGGGCACCCATGGTTGGGGTCCCCTCTTCCGGGGTGGTGCAGGATTCTGGCTGAAGCTTGCTTTCCCCAGGGATGCTGCAAGGAGTGCGGCTTTCTGCTTCATTCGCTGGTCTGCTTCTCGTTGGGCTTCCCGTTCTCGGTTTACAAAAACTTTGCTACTTCCAGCAGCTGTGTAGCGTTCATCCCTGCAAATCCATCCAGTTTTTGGAGTTTCCGGTGTATATCTGGGTATGATTGGGCTACGAAGAAAGTGTTGACCATCCGCTGGTCTTCTTGGGCTTCAGGATCAAAAGGAGTGTAGACTCGGAATGTTTCACATAGTCTCTCATAGAAGTCAGTGGGGGTTTCGTATGGCCTCTGGGTCATCGTGGTCGTTTTAGACATGTTAGTTTGCTTCTTGGCTCCCGCTCTTAGCCCTTGTAGGATGGCCTCCCTGTACTCACTCAGTGCTTCTCTTCCTTCTTGGGTGTTAAAAGTCCCAATCTGGTCTGGTGTCAGGGGCATGTGTCATGGCCCACCCCTCAACATCCTTTGTGTCCCCAGGGGCTCGGCCCTGCAGCCATTTTCGTGCTTGAGTTTTTCCTCCTGTATGGGGATTCTGAATGCGTCTCCTGAATGCGTCTCCTCTCCTCCATATTGGAGAGTCAGAAGCAGCTGGCGGACATCTTCCCAGGTGGGCCGGTGAGAATGGAAGATAGACTCTACGAGGTCAATCATAGCCTACAGCTTTTCAGAGTAGGAAGGAGTATTATGGCACCAATTGAGAAGGTCTGTGGTGCTAAAGGGTTGGTAGTAGAGTACGGGATGCCTGGGCTGAATAGTCCCATCTTCCTCAACTTGCTGCGGCCCTTGTGTCTCCCGCAGTGGCATTTGGAGGGCCGGTGGTGCTGGCTTCCCAGCTTGTGCTGAACGTAGTCTCCTTCCTACCGGCTCAGTCTGGGGGCTGGGCTCTGCCTCTGGGTCCTGAGGTTGGGGAGGTGGTGACACAGAGGGTGGTGGTGTCTCCAGTGGGACTGGAGTTGTCTGTGGCCCAGGGGCATATGGAGCGGGTAGGCATATCTTGTCTTCTGCGTCTCCCTGGAAAATAGGCTTTTTTTCTGTCTGTCTTTTTGGCCTGTACCGGCTGAGGTGCTAATATCTTGCATTGTCCAGGTCCATTTGAGCAGAACCGAATCCATGGGGGTAGAGTCTGGGCAATATTCAGCCAGGAGTCAATGTAAGGGAATTGGTCTGGGTAGCCTGGGGTTCCAGTGATTATTTGATAGACTTCTCACACTGTTGCTAGGTCCAGAGTTCCTCCTGAGGGCCACCCGACTCCAAAGGCCAGCCATTCAAGCTCACACAAAGTGCGGAGCCTGCCAGGGGTCATTCGAATTCCATAGTCTCCTGAGAACCCCTTTTTGAAATTCTTAATCATGCAGTCTAGAGTGGTGGGTTTCTACTTAGAGCCTCCCATTCTTTTTAATGTTTAAGGATAATAGATCTGTTGCTTTAGATGTTTGGGAAGGTAGCCTTTATACCTTTTCCTTCTACTCTTCAAAACACCAGAGTTCCCAGAGAGACTGCTCTCTTCCTGGGTCTATGAGTTGTTTGAAGGCTAATTTGGTCAGGGAGTCTGGCTTCCAGTCACAGCTGATGTCTCTGGAGCTGAAGGCCTCAAGCAGTTCCAGGGAATTTCTTCATTCAATCCTCTCTATAGCCTGAACTAATGTATCAAGGGCGTGTGACTGACAGTGGATGGTAAAACAAATGGGCTAGAAAAGGGACCTCCAAGGCCGGGTGAGCCCGGTCCTGAAGGAATTCGTCTTCTAAACTTGAGTCCTGGGGGTCTGAGGCTAGGCAAAAGGGGCACTACTTGGGTCAGTTCAGTAGGGGAACACTAAGTCTCAGGTGTTCTATGACAGAATCAGGTAGGAGACTTTCTCAAAGAAATAGCATCCTAGCCTCCGAGGGCACAGGGGCGTTGACTCATTGGCTGTCTATGTCCTTTTCCCTCCCAGTGTAGCCACCCTGTGCCGGTGTCGCAGACAAGACAAGGGAGGGTTTTTGTTGTGTCCTCCTGGCTGCTCCCTTCTTTGGGGACGAAGGTTCCTCTTAGCTTTGGCGGGTCAGTATAAGCCGCTGACTCCGATCGGGACCCTGAGGGACCGATACCGCCCTGAGCCATATGAGGTCATCACGGAACCAGAGGTTGGGACTCACTCAAACTCCATAGTAGAATGCCGTGGAGCTCCGAACTCGAGCCTGTTCACATGCTTCACAGGCCGCTCACTGACACACACACACACACACACACACACACACACACACACACACACACACACACACACACACACAGTTTAAGAATAGTCCTCCCACCAATACCAATATCCTGTTTCCTGTAGGAGGGGATCAGCCTCCTCTTCTGTCCAATGGGACAGGACCTGATTTCTCCCGGGGGATCCTACCTTGTCCGGACAGCCACCTGGTGAGTCTGTCCATCCCTCCATGGAGTCTGGTTTTGGTTGTAGCCCAGACACTGGGGGGGCCAAGTTGCCATCACGAGGGAGAACCTAGAATACCGTCGGGTGGCGCCACCTCATTCACTGCCAGAATCCCATCCCCCGGTCGGCTGGAGCCACCTGTCCAGCGGCTCAAGTGGCCGGCGTGGTTGTATCTCACTGGGGCCTCTGGAAATGTTATGGAAATGACGGGCCAGCCAAGAAAGAAGCACCACTCAGAGGGTTGGAGTACTCAGATATATTCCGCCTGCAGGCTCTGAGGGGCTTCTGCTCCGAAGCTCTGAGCACCTCCAAGACTTGCGCATGAGGTTTTATAGGGTAATGTACAAGCTTGGGGTATTCGGCCAATAGGCGTGGAACAGCTTTAACAGCATCATTATCACAAAAGTGGAGGCAGGCAGGCAGCAAACCAACATTCCAAAGCCAGATATATCTCTTTGAAATTCCAGCTGGCTAGCAAAAACAAAAACAAAAACAACAAAAACAACAACAACAAAAAAATGAACAGCAAACCAACACTAATTAACTTAGATTTACGAGTTAGTCCAGCAGAACTTAGATCAGTATTCCGATACTTAGATTTGTGAGTTATCTTGTTAGCCCAGCCCAGCTTTTCCTTCACACTGCAACTTCACTGACTTTATTTATTAGTTGTAATAGTTTTTTGGTAGACTTTAAGGTTTTCTGTATACAGTATATATCATCTCTGAATAGTGATGGCTTTACCTCTTTGCTTGCAATTTGGACACTTGTTTGTTTTCATTGTCTGATTCCTATAGTTAGGACTTCCAATGCTATGTGAAATAGAAATTGTGAGAGTGGACATCCCTGACTTGATTCTTTAGAGAAGAGGTTTTAAGCTTTTCACTGTTGAGTAAGATGTTGGCTGTGGTCTTGTCATAAGTGGCATTCTTTGTGTTGAGATGTTTTGTCTTTATACCCACTTTGATGACAGTTTTTATCAGGAATGGATGTTGAATTTTGTCACATCATTTTTCTGCTTCTGATAAGATGATCATGCAATTTTTATACTTCCTTTTGTTATTGGGGTCTATCACTTTGATTGCTTTGGAAATATTGAACTATCCTTATGTCCCTGGATTAAATCACTCTTGATCAGTGTGTATGATCCCTTCTGTATTTTGAATTTGGTTTCCTAATATTTTGTGAGTTTTTTACGTCTATATTCATCCGAGATGTTTGCCTGTAATTTTCATTTTTTGTAGTGTCTTTATCTGGTTTTGGTATCAGGGTAACGGTGGCCTCGTAGAATGAACTTGGGAGTTTTCTATCCTCTTCAAGTTTTTTGAATAGTTTGAGAAGGCTAGATATTTGTTCTTCTTTATATGTTTGGTAGAATTCACCTGTGAAGCTGTCTGGTCCTAAACTTTTGTTTGCTAGGAGTTTGTTGTTGTTGTTACAGGTTCAATTTCACTACCAGTGACTGGTCTGTTCCAATTCTCTATTTCTTCTTGACTCAGTCTTAGATGGCTTTATATCTCTAGAAATTTGTCCATTTCTTCTGGGTTGTTCAATATGTTGGCCTATAAGTGTTCATAGTATTCTTTCATGATTTTTTGTATTTCTATGTTATTGGTTGTTGTTTATACTTTTCCATTTATCTTTTTGTTTAATTGGGTCCTCCCTCTTTTCTTCTTGGTGAACCTGAATAAAAGTTTGTCAATTTTGTTTAACTTTTCAAAAAACCAGCTCTTGGTTTCCATTATCTTTTATATTTTTTAAATGCCTATTTTCATTATTTCCTCTGATCTTTATTATTTCCTTCCTTTCTGCTGACTCTGGGCTTTGTTTGTTTGTTTGTTTGTTTTTTTGTAATTCCTTTTTGTGGTAGGTTAGGTTGTTAATTTGAATTTTTCTTGTTTCTTGAGGTATGCCTGTATCACTATAATCTTACCTCTTAAAACTTATTTTGCTGCAATCCATAGATTTTTGGGTATTATGTTTCCATTTTCATTTGTCTTAAGGTATTTTTTCATTTCTTATTTGATTTCTTCATTGGCCTACTGGTCTGTTAGTAACGTGTTTTTTAGTCTTAATGTTTTTGTGCTTTTCCCGTTTTTCCTTCTGTAATTGATTTCTAGTTTCATACCATTGTGGTTGGAAAAATGCTTGATATAATTTATAACCTGTTAAATTTGTTGAGAATTACTTTGTGGACTAGCATGTGATCTGTCCTGGAAAGTGTTCTATGTGCATTTGAAAATAATGTGTATTCTGCTGCTTTTGGATGTCATGGCCTGTAGATAATATTTTTAAGTCCAACTGGTCTATTGTGCCATTTAAGACTACAGATAGAGGTTCAGTGCATGGCCTGTGGAGGTGTCCCGCTTCTCCACTCAGGCACAGCCTGGGGTGCTTGTCTCCTTTCTTCCTCATAGTTGATGACTGCCCCCAGCCTCTGCTGTTCCTGCTCTGTAATGGAATCACTTTAGGCCAGGCAGGGCCCATGTCGCCTCTCAGTATGTGTTGGGAGGTGAACTCTGGTGTAGTCTCTGTCATAGATATGGGCAGCTTCTGAGACACTGCTTATGTAAACACCAAGGGCTATTGCTGCTTCACTGAGGCTCCACCCTGGGACTTTGTCACCATTGAATCCTATGGTTGATTCTTTTTCCCTGTTGTGGCCATCCTAGATCCAGTGCTGTGCTGTGATATGGAGTGAGTGAGGCTGGAGCATTCACTCATCTCAGGCTGAGGCATGGTGAGGTGGTTGTGCAGGTATCAGCAGCCACTAGAGTAGGCCTCTATCTAAACTGCCTCATTGGTAAGCCTGAGTGTGTACATTCCTTAGAAGTAGAGTCCAGGCTTCCCACAGCCCTTCTTTTAGTCCCAGTTGCCCTCCAACCAGCCATGGGGGCTCTTTCTACCCTGCATAGGATCCCAGTACTGGAACACCCAATCTGTGTCTCATACCCCTCATTCCCAGGGTATGTCTCTGCCCATGTAAACATTCTTTTCCTCTGAATCCCCTCTGAAGGGCACAAGTCTCAACCTTACCACTTTTCTTCTCTTCCTAACTGATTGCATGTATATCTTTCTTAGATCCCTTGTTGTACAGGAGCCTGCCAGTTTCCAGTTGGTTTTCAGAGAGACTTGTTCCACATGTGGATGTATTTTTGATGTGTTCATGTGGGGAGGTGAGCTCCACATTCTCTTACTCCACCATCTTGATTCACAACCTCAAATTCTATTGATTTTTATATGTTGACCCACCTTCTCATAACCTTGATGCACTCTCATTAGTTCTAATGGTTTTTCTATAGATTCCTTGCATTTTTATTGTAGTAAATCTTGTCACCTACAGACATCCACAAGACTTTCTTTCCTACTTTTATACTTCATATTCCTTTTTCTTGTTCAACTGCAATGGCTAGGATCACCATACAGTTCTCATTAGTAAAAGCTATAGCAGCACCCTGGATTTGATCCATACTTTAATGGGAATGCTTCTAAAATTTTACCATTATGTGTGATGTTTAATGCATTTGGTAAATAGTGGTTTTCAAGATGCGGAAGTTCTTTTCTAGTCCAGGATACATTTTTTTTTTCTTTTTCACAATAATGAACATGAATGAGTTTTGCATATTTATCAGACTTTTTTTGTGTCCTCAGTCTTTAAATATGACATATTTCACTAATAGATTTTTCTTATGATTAATTATTCTTGAAGTCTTAGAATAAACCTTACTTGAAAATAATATATTGTGACTTTATTTTTCTTTTACTTCCAGGTTTATTGAGATGTAGTTGACCTACAGCACTGTGTAAATTTAAGGCATACAGCATAATGACTTGATACACATGTACTGTGGAATGAAAATCACAGTAACTTTAGTTAACATCCATCACCTTATATATGTACACACCCACACACAAAAAATATTTTTTGGCGATGAGAACTTTTAGGTTCTACTCTCTTAGCAACTTTCAATTATACCACATAGCAGTGTTAACTATAGTCAACTGAACATTTGTATCTTTTGACCTCATTCATACAATTCCTCCACCCCCTACCTTTGCCTTTGGTAACCACAATTCTGAGCATTTCTTTTTATGAGTTTTTTTTTTATTCCACATATAAGTGAGATCATACAGTATTTGCCTTCCTCTGTTGGATGTATTTCACTTAGCATAACGTCCTCAAGTTCCATCCATAGAATTGCAAATCACAGGCTTTCCTTTTTATAATGAATTTATTATACATTGCTTATTCACCCACATTTTGTTTTCTTTAGGATTTTTGCATCTATCTTCATGAATGAAATTAATCTCTAATTTTCTTTCCCTGTATATTTTATCATTCACCCTTTCAGCAAGTATTTATTGAGTCCATACTTTGTTCCATGTACTGTTGTAATAAATTGGATATAGTTTTGAATAAAATAGATAAAACTCATTTCTCTCACAAAACTTGTAGTCTACTAGGGAGAATACAGGCCATAAACAAGATAAGTAAATATATAATGTTAGATGTTGATAAAAAATAAGCAGGAATGGGGATCAGGTGTGTATGTGTGTGTGTAGGAGATATGCAATCTTAGATAAGGATTTATAGAGAAGTTTCTCTGACAAGGTGATATTATGGTAAACATGTTTTGGGGGGGAAAGTTAAAATGGCCTTGAAATGGGCATGTTTCTGGTGGATTCAAGGAACAGAAAGGAAGCCATTGTAGCTAGAACTGGTTTTGTTATCAAGCCAACAAATATTGAATAAATTTCCTTCTTTTTAAAAAATGTATTATTTTGAAATTATTATAGATGTACAGGAAATTGCAAAGATAGTACACAAACGTCCTTTATACCTTTCATTCATTTTATATCAATGGTTACATCTTCCATGATTATAGTATAGTAGCCAAACCTGGAAACTGACATTGGTACAATATGTATGTATAGTACTATTCATTGTATCGCATGTGTAGGTTTGTGTGACAATACCCTCTATCAAGATACATAACTAGCCCATTACCACAAAGATCTCCTTCATGCTACATCATTTTATTCACACCCATACACCTTCCTGCTGACATCCTTATCTCCTGGCAACCAAGAATAAATTCTTCATCTCTTTATTTTTCTCATTTTGAGAATGCTGTATGAATGGAATCACACAGTATATAACCTTTTGAGATTGGCTTCTTTTTTTTCACTCAACACAATTTTCTGAAAATGCTTCCAAGTTGTTGGCATGCATCAGTATTTTGTCTCTTTATTGCTAAGTAGTATTCTATGGTATGATGTACCACCATTTGTTTAACGATTCATCTGATTAAATAAATTTGGGTTGTTTTCAATTTTTGGCTGCTAATAAAGCTGCTTTGAACATTCATGTAGAAAATTTTGGGCAGGCATATGGTTTCATTTCTATGGGGTAAATGCTAAGTAATGTAATTGCTGGGTTGTATGGTAAGTGCTTTTTAAAGTAGGTGTCAAAATATTTTCTAGAGTGTTTTTAAAATTTTACATTTTTAACAACAGTGTATGTGAAATTGTTTTTCTGCATCCTCACCAGCATTTGGTATTGTCACTATTTTTAATTTAAGTCTTTCTGATAGGTACATACTGTTATTTCATTAATTTGCATTCTTAATTTGCATTTCCAAAATAGCTAATGATGTTGAGAAACCTTTATTCTGGTGATTTGCCATCCACATATCCTCTTCAGTGATTCATTGGTTCATTTCTGTTGCCTGTTTTCTGATTGGACTGTTTATATTTAATTTTCAGTTTTAAGTATGTATTCCAGATATGAGTTCTTTGTGAGATATGTGGTTTGTAAATATTTTCTCCCAGTTTATAGCTTATCTTTTCATCCATTTGACAGGATATTTTCCAGATCAAAATTTTAAAGTTTTGATGCTCAGTTTAAAGGTATTTTTCTTTTATAGATTATGCTTTTGGTATCAAGTCTAAGAACTCTTCAGCAAGGACCAGGACCTAAATTTTTCTCCAGATTTTCCTCTAAATTTTTACTGTTTTATGTTTAAGTCTATGATTCATTTTGAGTTATTTTTTGTGTAAGGTATGTCGTTTCTGTTGAGGTTCATTTTTATGCCTCATTCCATGGTTCCAGCACTGACTGTTAAAAAAGCTATACTTCTTTCATTCAATTGCTGATGCACTTTAGATAAAAAATTAGTTTGGCAATAAAACATGTAGATATTTTACCCTCAAGGAGGTGAAGCATAACTCCCCTCTCCTTAAATGTGGGCTGTACATAGTGATTTCCTTACAAAGATACAGTAGGGAAATGGAGGAAAGAAAGAGTAATTTTAACATAGAGAATACTGATAAACACTGCCTCATCCAGGTTGTTAATGTCAACATGAATGTTAACATCAGTGATAAATCTCGTTGATACCTGTGGTGTGATGTCATGGGAATGGTACTTTACTTCTGTGTTTTCCTCCCAGAAACATGTAACCCTAGCCTAGTCATGGGTAAAACATCAGAAAATTCCAACTGGAGGACATTCTACAAAATAGCCAACTAGTGCTTCTTAAAACTGTCAAGGTCATCAAAAACACAGAGAGACTGAAACTTTCACAGCTTAGAGGAACCTAGGGAGATATGACTAGAAATGTAATGTGATATCCTGTGTGGGATCTTGCAAAATAAAAAAAAAATACATTAGGTAAAAGCTAAGGAAATATAAATATAATATAGACTTTAATTAATAATAATATATGACAGTTGGTTCATTAATTGTAACACATATACCATACAGTGCACAATGTTAATAATAAGGGAATTGGGTGTAAAGTATATGGGAACTCTGTAGTGTATTTGCAGTTTGTCTTCAAATCTATATTTGTTCTAAAGAAATTTATTGAAAAAATTAGTTGGGCATATTTGTATGGATATTTTTCTGGGTTCTCTTTTATGTGTCACTGATCTTGAGCAACACTGTAAGTTCTTGATTGCTATTGTTGTATAATAAGTTCTAAGATGAGGCAAAGTGATTCTTTCCAATTTATTGTTTTCCAAAATTGTTTTAGATATTTTAGTCCCTTTGTCCTTTCATATAAATTTTAGAATTATTTTGTTTATCTCTCCAAAAAAATCTTCATGGAATTTTAATAGGAATTGCCTTAAACCTGTGTATCAATTTAGGGTGAATTGACATCTTGACTATGTTCAGTCTTCCAATCCATGATCATAGTAAGTTTCATCATTTATCAGATATTTGATTTCTTTCATTACCCTTTTGTTGTTTTCAGCATACAAATCATGTATATGCTTTGTTAAATTTTTATTTACTTTTTTTGACTGATTGCAAATAAAATTGTATTTTTAATGTCAATATCAACATAGTCATTGCTAGTAATAAATACAATTGACTTTTGTAAGTTGTTTTTGTATTGGGTAACCTTGCAAAGCTCACTGATTAATTCTAGGGGGGGTAACTTTCGATTACTTGGTATTTTCTACATAAGCCAGTCATCTGCCAATAGGAAAAGTTTTGGTATGTTATAATTTCATTTTCTTTCAGTTCAGTGCATTTAAAAATATTTTATTTTTATCAGTTAATTAACTAGAGTTCAGTGCATTTTTGATTTCCCTAGTTTCCTCTTTGACCCATAAATTATGTCAGAGTGTGTGGTTTAGTTTCCAAATGTTTGGAAAATTTTCAAATATCTTCCCATTATTGATTTCTAATTTGAACCTCTTGTGAATAGATAACACTCTGTATATTGCAGATCATTTAAGTTTTCTGAAGTTGGTTTTATGGCCCAGAATATGGTTGTGGTAGGCAGAATAATTATCCTCCAAACATGTTCACTTCCTAATACCTGAAATTTATGAATATATTCTATTACATTGCAAAGGGGAATTAGGTTGCAAGTGGAGATAAGGTTGCTAGTGGACTGATTGGGAGATGGGAAGAGTATTGTGGATTATCCAGGTGTGCCCAGTGTTTTCACAAGGGACTTTATAACTTGAAGAGGAAATCAGAAAGAGAATTAGAGATATAATAATGTTCAAAAGACTTGATGTGACATTGTTGACTTTGAAGATGGATAAACTGGGCCACCAGCCAAGGTAAGTGAGTAGTTGGGAAAGGCAAGAAAAGGGATTTCCTATAGTGTCCAGGGGAAATGTAGCCCTGCCAACACTTTGATTCTATCCCAGTGAGACCTATTTTAATCTTTTCAACACCAGAACTGTAAGATGGTATATTTGTGATGTTTTAAGCAACTAAAGTTGTGGTAATTTGTTATGTCAGCAAATAGAAGATGAATACAGTGTTATATATCAGTATATGTTTTCAGGATGTTTGAAAAAAATATGTATTCTGCTGATGTTAGGAGGAGTGTTTCATAACTGCTGATTAGATCCCGTAAGTTGATGATATTGATTTTCTGTCCAGTTCTACCAGTTGTTGAGAGAAGAGTGATTTGTCTCATTGTTCTTAAGGATCTATCAATTTTTGCTTCATGTATGCTGAACATTTTTGCATATGCATTTAGGAATTCTATGTCTTCTTGGTAGATTATTTTATCATTATGTAATGTCCTTCTCTGTCCCCGGCTATTTTGTTTGCTCTGATGTCTACTTTATCTGATATTAACATATCCATTCCTGCTTTTTTTTTTTTAAATGTTTGCATAGTATGTATTTTTACATCCTTTACTTTCAACTACTTACATATTTCAAGAGGATTTCTTATAGATATATAGTTGCCTTGTGTCATTTTCTTATTCTACTCTACCAGTTTCTGTCTTTTCATTGGTGTATTTATGGCATTACATTTAATATAATTGTTTATATGTTAGGGCTTAAGTCTTTCATTTTATTGTTTGTTTTCTATTTGTTCTTTCTGTTTCTGTTTTTATGTTTTCTTTTGCCTACAGTGCTCTGGGTTACTTGAATTTATTTTAGAATTCGGTTTTGATTTATTTGCAATGTTTTTGAGTATATCTCTTCATTTTATTTTATTCTTTATTGAAGTATAGTTGATTTACAATATTAGTTTCAGGTGTACAGCAAAGGGATTCCATATATATATATATTTTTGGATTTTTTTCTTTTACATGTTATTACAAGAAGTTGAATATAGTTCCTTGTCCTACACAGTAAGTCCTTGCTCTTTATCTACTTTATTTATAGTAATATGTATCTCTTGATCTCAAACTCCTAATTTATCCCTACTCTGCCCTTTACCCTTTGGTAGCCATGAGTTTGTTTTCTATATCTGTGAGTCTATTTCTGGTTTATAAATAAAATTTGTACTGTTTTTTAAAAATTCGACATATAAGTGATAACATATGGTATTTGACTTTTTCTGTCTAACTTACTTTACTTAATAGGATAATCTCTAGTTCCATCCATGTTCCTGCAAATGACCTTATTTCACTTTATTTTATGTCTGAGTAGTATTCCATTATATATATATGTTATAACTTTTTTTTATTGAGTTTTAGTCAGTTTACAATGTTGTGTCAATTTCCAGTGTAGAGCACAATTTTTCATTTATATATGAACATACATATATTCATTGTCACATTCTTTTTTGCTGTGAGCAACCACAAGACCTTGTATATATTTACCTGTGCTATAGAGTATAATCTTATTTATCTATCCTGCATATGCCTGTCAGTATCTACAAATTTTGAAATCCCAGTCTGTTCCTTCCTACCCCCTGCCCCCTTGGCAACCACAAGTTTGTATTCTATGTCTATGAGTCTGTTTATGTTTTGCATGTATGTATGTATGTATGTATGTATGTATGTATGTATGTATTATTTATTTATTTTAAGATTCCACATATGAGCAATCTCATATGGTATATTTCTTTCTCTTTCTGGCTTACTTCACTTAGAATGACATTCTCCACTTTGGTGAGAGTTTTTATCATATAAATGGGTGTTGAATTTTATCAAATGCTTTTTCTGCATCTATTGAGATGATCATGTGGTTTTTATTCTTTCTCTTGTTGATATGATGTTTTTACATTGATTGATTTATGTGTGTTGAACCACCCTTGTGTCCCTGGGATGAATCTTGCTTAATCATGATGTATAAATGTTTTTATGTGCTGTTGGATTCTATTTGCTAATATTTTGGTAAGGATTTTTGCATCTATGTTCATCAGTGATATTAGTCTGTAATTCTCTTTTTTGGAAGTGTCTTTGCCTGGTTTTGGTATCAGGGTGATGGTGGCTTCATAGAAGGAGCTTGGGAGTATTCCCTCCTTTTCAATCTTCTGGAAAAGTTTGAGAAGGACTGGTATGAGTTCTTCTTTGTATGTTTGGTAGAATTCCTTGGTGGAGCCGTCCAGTCCTGGACTTTTTTTTTTTTTTGTAGGGAGGTTTTTTATTGCTAATTTAATTTCATTTCTAGTTATCAGTTTGTTCAAGTGGTCAGTTTCTTCTTGATTCAGTCTTGCTGGAGTGTATGTTACCAGAAACTTCTCCATCTCCTTTAGATTATCCATTTTGGTTTCATATAGTTTTTCATAATATTCTCGTATGATATTCTGTATTTATATATTATTGGTTGTAATTTCTCCATTTTCCTTTCTTATTGTGCTTATTTATGCTGTCTGTTTTTACTTGTTTATGAGTTTGGCCAGAGGTTTGTTGATTTTATTTATTAAAAAAAAAGAATAACAGCTTTTGGTTTGATTGATTTTTCTATTGATTTTTTAAATCTCTATTTTATATATTTCCTCCCTGATCTTTGTTATTTCCTTTCTTCTGACTTTTGGGGTTTTTTGCTCTTCTTTTTCTCATTCTTTTAGCTGGTGGGTTAGATTGTTAATAGTTGAGATTGTTCTTTTTTGAGGAAGGCCTATATCACTATAAACTTCCCTCTTAGCACTTTGTTTGCTGCATCCCATAAATTTTGTGTGGTTGTGTTTTCATTTTCATTTGTCTCGAGGTATTTTTAAATTTCAACTGATTTCATCATTGATCCATTGTTTTTTTTTTAGTAGCATGTTGTTTAATCTCCATGCTTTCTTTTTTTTTCTCCTTTGTTTCTCTGTAGTTGATTTCTAGTTTCATGGCATTGTGGTCAGTAAAGATGCTTGAGATAATTTCTATCTTCTTAAAATTGTTGAGGCTTCTTTTGTGCCCAAGTACATGATCAATCCTAGAAAATGTTCTATGTGCACTTGAAAAGAATGTATATCCTGTTTTTGGGGGGTGTAATGCCCTGAAAATATCCACCAAATCTAATTTTCTATTGTATCATTTAATTTCTCTGTTGCCTTACTTATTTTCTGTCTGGAAGATCTGTCTAGTGATGTTAATGTGGTGTTAAAATCTCCGACAGTAATTGTATTCCCATCAATTTCCCCCTTTATCTCTGTTAGTAATTGTTTTATGTACTTAGGTTCTCCTATATTGGGTACATATATATTAATGAGTGTAATATCCTTATCTTGTATCACTCCTTTAATCATTATAAAATGTCCTACTTTATCTTTCTTTATGACCTTTGTTTTAAAGTCTATTTTATCTGAAATCAATACTGCTATACCTGCTTTCTTGGCTTTTCCATCTGCATGGAATATCCTTTTCCATCCTTTCACTCTCAATCTAGTTTGTTTCTATGTCTTGGCTATTGTAAATAGTTCGGCTATGAACATCAGTGTCCATGTGTCTTTTCCAATTATAGTTTTCTCCGGATATATGTCCAGAAGTGAGATTGCTGGATCATATAGTAAGTCTATTTTTGTTTTTCCAGGAACCTCCACACTGTCCTACATAGTGGCTGCACTAAGTTACATTTCCACTAACAGTGTAGGAGAGTTCCTTTATCTCCACAGCCTCCCCGGGAATTATTATTTGTAGATTTTTTAATGATGGTCAATCTGAGTGGTGTGAATACCTCACTGAAGTTTCAATTTGCATTTCTCTAAGAATTAGTGCTGTGAGCACTTTTTCATGTTCCTGTTTGCCATCTGGATGTCTTCTTTGGAGAAATGTCTATTTAGGTCTTCTGCCCATTTTTTAACTTTTTTTTTTTTAAATTAAAGTGTATGAGCTGTTTGTATATTTTGGAGAGTATTCCCCTGTGGGTCATGTCATTTGCAAATATTTTCTCCCATTTTGTAGGTTGTGTTTTTTTTGTTTATGGTTTCCTTTGCTGTGCAAAAACTTGTACATTTAATTAGGTCCTGCTTGTTTAGTTTTGCTTTTATTTGCATTACTCTAGGAGCTGGTTTGAAAAAAATATTGCTGCAATTTATGTCAACGTGTGTTCTACCTATGTTTTCCTCCAGGAGTTTTATAGTATCCAGTCTTAGATTTAGATCTTTATTCCATTTTGACTTTATTTTTGTGTATGGTGTTAGAGAATGCTCTAATTTTATTTTTTGCATGTAAGTGTCCAGTTTTCCCAGCACCACTTATTGAAGAGACTATCTTTCCTCCATTGTACATTCTTGCCTTGTTGTTGTAGATTAATTGAGCATACATGCATGAGTTTATTTCTGGACTTTCTATCCTATTCCATTAATTGATGTCTGTTTTTGTGGCAGTATTATACCATACTGTTTTTATTACTGTAGCTTTGCAATATACTCTTAAATCAGGGCACATGATTCCTTCAATTCCATTGTTTCTCAAGGTTGTTTTGGCAATTTGGAGTCTTTTGTGTTTCCATACAAATTTTAACATTTTTTGTTCCAGATCTTTCAAAATGTCATTGGTAATTTGATAGGGATTGTGTTGAATCTGTGTATTGCCTTCAGTGGTATGGCCATTTTAACAATATTGATTCTTCCAATCCAAGAGCATCTTATATCCTTTCATCTGTTTATATCATCTTCAGTTTCTTTAATCAGTGTTATAGTTGTTGGAGTATAGGCCTCTGCCTACTTAGGTAGGTTTATTCTTAGGTATTTTATTCTTTTTGATGTGATGGTAAATAGGATTGTTTCCTTAATTTCTTTTTTCTGTTATTTTGTTGTTATTGTGTAGAAATGCAACTGATTTCTGAATGTTAATTTTGTACCCTGCAACTTTACCAAATTCTTTGATGAGCTCTATTAGTTTTCTGTTAGCATCTTTAGGATTTTCCCTGTATAGTATAATGTCATCTGCAAACAGTGTATCTCCTTTTAAAAAAATTATTTGTGATAAAATGCACATAACATAAAATTTACTACCTTAATTTTTGACTGTACAGTTCAGTAGTGTTAAGTTTATGCACATTGTTGTGTCATCAATCTTTATAACTTTTGTCTTTGCAAAACTGAAACTTTATACCTATTATCCAAGAACTCTCCATTTTCTTCACTCCTAGACCCTGGCAGTTACTATTTTGCCTTCTGTTTTTTTGAGTTTGACCAAGCTTGATAACCCATGTAAGTGAAATCAAACATGATCTTTTGGTGACTGACTTATTTTACTTAGCATACTGTCTTCAATGTTTGTTCAGGTTGTATCCTGTCAGAATTTCCTTCTTTTATAAGGCTGCATAATATTTCATTGTATGTATATACTACATTTTCTTTATCCATGAATCTGTTGATGGACACTTGCTTACTTCCTTTTTATTTTCTTCTGAATAATGCTTCTAGTTATGTGGATATACAGTTTTTTGTTTGAGTCTCTGCTTGAGTGTATCTCTTTTTAGATTTTATAGTGGTTGCTTTAGGTATATTTATAAATATATTTATAACTACTTTTGCATATATAAATGTGTTTTTAAAATATATTTACATATTTGTATATATACATACATACTTTCTCATAGTCTACTGATGTCCATGTTTTACCCTTTCTAGTGAAATGTAGAAACCTTATCATTTTTAGGTCCCTTTCCTTTTCAGTATTTATAATATCATAATATATACTAAATATTTCCTGTGTATATATTTAGAACTTCACCAGACAGTGTTATAATTTTTGTTTCAACTGCCAAAAATAATTTAGAAATCTTAAGAGGAGAGGTAAATGTACAATATTTACTCGTATTTTTGCTGTGACCACTATTTTTTCTTTCTTCATGTTGAAAGATTTCTTCTTTTAGCATTTCATTTCTCTTTAAATGACTTCCTTTACCTTTTGTTTTACTATAGGTCTGGTGAAAACATCTCTTAGTTTGATTTTGTCAGCAGATAGCTAGATTTTGTCTTCATTCCTGAAATATATTTTCGGTGGATATAGACTTCTGGGTTTACAGTTTGTTTCTTTCAGTGCTTGCAAAATGTGCCACTTTCTTCTTGCCTTCATTTTTTTGGGTGAGAAATCTGCTATCATTAGAATTGTTTTCTCTTATAGATAAGCTGTCATTTTTCTCTTTTTGCTTTTAGGAATTTTCTTAGTCTTTTATTTTCTATAGTTTGTGATATGTCTTAGCATGTATTCTGGTGGTAGGGGGGTTATCTGGCTTGAGTTTCACTTAACTTCTTGAATATATAGGTTTTTATCTGTTTCCAAATTTGTGAAAATTTTATCTGTTATTTCTGAGTACTTCTTCACTGCTTTCCTCTTTTTTCTTTTCTTTTCTTTTCTTTTTCTTTTTTTTCTGTTTTCAGGACTGTAATGTCATAAAAGTAAAATCTTTTCTTATAGTTTCATAGGTCTCTGAGGCACCACCTGCCCATCTCTTTCTCTCTCCCTTTCTCTCTCTCTCTCCCTTTTCCCATTTTTTCAGGTGAGTAAATTTTACTGTTCTATTTTCAGGTTCACTGATTGTTTCCTTTTTCTGCTCTATTTTGCTGTTGTACCTATCCACTGAGTTTTTAATTTTAGTTATTGTATTTCCCCCCTTAATTCTTTAAAAAATATCTTCTATTTCTTTATTGGTACTTTTTATTTCTTTACTGAGACTTTCTTTTTTTTTTCATATGTTTCAAACATGTTTGTAGTTGTTTATTTTTATGAATCATGTTTTATAATAATTATATAATAATTCTATGTTGTGTATCATCTCTGTGTCTTTTGATTGTCTTTTTTCATACAGCTTGAAATATTTTCAATTTCTGATATTACAGGTTATTTTAAATTGAAGTCTAGACATTTTGGGTGTTATGAGAATTTGAATCTTATTTAATTTTGTGTTTTAGTAAGCCATCTCTGACACCACACCTCTGGGTGAACACACACTACCTTGCTACTGACAGATGAGGGAAGAAGCCCAGAGTTTCTACTCTTCCTCTTTTATAGCCCAGGTGTATCCTCCTTTTTGCTGGGGGGTGTATGTATTCAGGTCCCCACTAGGCCTCCTCTAGTACCATCTTTTCTGGGATAAGCCAGAGTGCTTCAGTATTCTTCCCATGGTTACCCATTTACATTATGAGGATGGGATGGCTTTGTTATTACTGGGTGGGTGTGGAAGTCCTCTCGTAGATCTCCATTAGACCTCCTTTTATGCCACCCTAGTGAGGAAGGCAGTGGGTACATCAGTGCTGGGTGAGAGTGGAAGTCCATGGCACACTTGTAGTCTACCATGATACCATGGTGAGTAGCTGCGTTGTTAGAACCCTGCATGGCTGGGAGTCCCACTTGGACTTCTGTGACATTGCCATGGTGATGTGATGCGGGTTGGGGCACCATGTTAGAGGCTTCCAGTTTGGCCTTTGTTGCTAGGGGTGGGCATGATTTTTTTTTCTGTGATATTTCCTGGTATAGACTGGCTATTGTCTAGAGGTTTTCTGTCTTCCTAGGCTGCTTCTTTTCTGGTTGTTGTTCTAGAGAGAGCAGGCTTTTCATGACCTGCTTTTTGCTTGAATACTTTGGCATTTCCAGGTGGTAGGCTTCTTCAACACCTAGGCTGGGTTATATGAAACCAAAAATGTAATGTAGAGAATTCAACTCAGGGTCCTTTGTTAGAACTGATAAAGTTTCCTACTAGAGTTCCTATCATGGTTTTTTGTTCTATCATTTTCTCTATTTTTTAATATGTATTTTTTACCATTTTTTTTTTTAATCCATGTTGTACTCTGGGTGATTTCTTCAGATCTATTTTCCAATTTACTACGAGTAGGTTGGTAGTTTTTCTCTCACAGAGTCTTAAGTTTGTTTCATATGTAATGTCCATGGTTTTTATTTAACAGTAGGAGTAGGGAAAAGTATGTCCAATATATGATTCCAAGGATAGAAATCCTTTCTTCTTCAAAAAAAATTATCTGAAAGACCTTGTAAAACATTTGGCTTATTTGGTTCTTGAAGTTTTGTTAACATTCACCTATAAAACTGCCTGCATTTTCTGCCTTTGTTACAGGGAAAATGGTGTAGTGTGGGTGTAATGTGTGTGTGTGTGTGTGGGGGGAGGTTGTAGTTTATACTGCAAATTTAAATTTAACTCTTTCAGTAATTATTTGCCTGTTCAGATTTCCTGATTTTTTGTTATTGTTGTTGTTGTTGTTAATTTAGGTAATTTTTATGTTGAATTTTCCCATCAATGACATGATTTACCTCAACATTTATTCAAGTGGTTTTTTTTTTGTTTTTGACTTGCAAAATCATTTTAGGATTTGTAAATGTAAAGTAATTACCACACTTTTGTCTGACTTATTTTTAGTTACTATATATTTTTACTGCTAAGTGTTTATCCTGGTGTAAATAATTGTGTAAACAATTTTTAAATGATTGCCCATTTTACTAATTTTCAAAAGTATTTGCATAATTTTAATAGAATTCTCTTATGATTAAAAAAAAACCTCTCCTATGTCTATAGTTATATCCCCCATCACTTCTAATCTTGCTTATTTTTTCCATTTGTTTTTCCTTGATCAGTCTTGTTAGATGTTTGTATTTTTAGTCTTCAAAAAACTACTTTTTGATTTTGTTGGTATTTCATGTCTTTTTACTTTTTCATTTTTTTATGCTTCTATACACATTATTTCTTTCCTTGTACATTCTTGTGGAGACTAGTTTCTTTTCCTAGTTTTTAAAATTGGATGACAGTCCTTTCACTTATTTTTATTTGCTAATACATCCATTTAAGGTATAAATCTCCCATGAACATCATTTTAGCTGCATACTGCAACTTTTTATATGTTGTGTTTTTGTCATTCACTGTATTTTACAATTTTAAAAGTGATTTCTTTTTAATGTATAAATTACTTAGAAGTGCATCTTTCTTATATTGTATTTTTGCTTTCTGAATTTGTTGCTTTGTGGTACTAAATTGCATGTTAATTTTGGGATCCTGCAGAGGCTTTTCTGTGTTCTCTTACATGGTCAGTTTTTGTTAAGGTTACAAATGCATTAAAAAAACTGGATGCTTTTATAACAGATATGAATATAAATATGAATATAAGTATATCACAAATAATATATATATACATATTAATATATATCACACAAAGCAATATGCATATATAGTATTTAGATTTTTGCTTGTGTTTTGTGGTGAAATTTTTAAATGCTCATACTAATAATTTTTCTTCTTGATCCATCAGTGCAGTTAAATTCTCCCATTATGATTATGAATTTGTCAATTCTTTGAATTGTATCAAATATCTATATGTATATACACTTGACATTTTATTAGGTATATATAGATTTAATACATATATTCTTGATGCATTATTCCTTTCACTGAGTGAATCTACTTTGAGATTTTCAGTGTATTTGTTTGTTTATTTTTGCCTGATAGTTATATTGCTATTTAAGCTTTCATTTGGTTAATATTTTTTGTTATATTTATTTTCCATTATATTATTTTCAAGCATTCTAAGTGTTTGTTTTAGCTTTAGTTTCCATAAACAGGATATTGCCAGACTTCAACAAAAATGTTTCTATCTCTATCTTCCATTATATGAGTTTTTTTTATTATACTTAATATATAGTTAGATCTATTTCTGCCATTTTATTTTGTTCTATTGACTGTACTTTTAATTTCTTTGTTTCTGATTCCTGCCTTCTGTCTTATTGTCCTATTTTTCATCAGTTCCATTTGTTTCATTAAAATGAATATGTATTAATATTTTATAACTAGACATGTACCTTTGAATACTTTAAATTGAGTTACCCTTCCCATTTTCTGTTTCACTGATAACTGGTATGTTAGTTTCAGTGTATTATTTGCTCCTGCCATTGATACTACTATTAATTGTTGTAGTTAATTTTATTTACCTTAGCAAAATTTTTTTTTTTTTGACAAACAGCAAACATTTATTTTTCATAGTTCTAGGGCTTGGGAAGTCCAAGAGGAAGGTATTGGTGGATACAGTGTCTGGTGAGGACCTGCTTCTTATTCACATACAGTGCTCACATGTTAGAAGAGTCAAGGCATTCTGGAGTCTCTTTTATAAGGACACTAATTCCATTTGGAAGGACTCCATTCTCATGACCAACTTACTACCCAAAGTTCCCACCTCCAAATGCCATCATATTGGGGATTAGGTTTCAATATAGGAATTTTGGAGGGACATATGTTCAGTCTATAGTACTGAAAATTTAATTCACTTATCTTTTTATTATTGGGTTATGAGATTTTCTCTTTATCAGATATATGCTTTATAAATATTTTCTCCCATTTTGTGATTCATCTTTCACTTTCTCAATAGTATTATTTTCTGAACAAAAGTTTACATTTTTGGGAGGGGGACTTTTCTTTTAACATTTTTATTGAGTTAAAGTCATTTTACAATGTTGTGTCAAATTCCAGTGCAGAGCACAATTTTTCAGTTATAAATGAACAAATATATATTCATTCACATTTTTTTTTCGTTGTGGGCTACCACAAGATCTTGTATATATTTCCCTCTGCTACACAGTATAATTTTGTTTATCTATTCTATATATGCCTGTCAGTATCTACAAATTCTGAACTCCTAGTCTATCTCTTCCCACCTCCCTCCCCCTTGGCAACCACAAGTTTGTATTCTATGTCTTTGAGTCTCTTTCTGTTTTGTAGTGATGTCATTTTTTTTTTTTTTTTTTAGATTCCACATATGCGATCTCATATGGTATTTTTCTTTTTCTTTCTGGCTTACGTCACTTAGAATGACATTCTCCAGGGACATCCATGTTGCTGCAAATGGCTTTATGTTGCCATTTTTATGGCTGAATAGTATTCCATTGTATAAATATACCACTTTTTCTTTGTCCAGTCATCTGTTGATGGACATTTAGGCTGTTTCCATTTCTTGGCTATTGTTAATAGTGCTGCTATGAACATTGGGGTACAGGTATCTTTTTGAAGTAGGCTTCCTTCTGGATATATGCCCAGGAGCAGGATTCCTGGGTCACATGGTAAGTCTATTCCTAGTCTTTTGAGGAATCTCCATACTGTTTTCCACAGTGGCTGTACCAAACTGCACTCCCACCAGCAGCGTAGGAGGGTTCCCTTTTGTCCACAGCCTCTCCAGCATTTGTCATTTGTGGATTTTTGAATGATGGCCATTCTGACTGGTGTGAGGTGATACCTCATTGTAGTTTTGATTTGCATTTCTTTGATAATTAGTGATATTGAGCATTTTTTCATAAGTCTATTGATCATTTGTATTTCTTCCTTGGAGAATTGCTTGTTTAGGTCTTCTGCCCATTTTTGGATTGGGTTGTTTGTGTTTTTCTTATTAAGTCATATTAGCTGCTATGTATTCTGGAGATCAAGCCTTTGTCAGTTTCATTTGCAAAAATTTTCTTCCATTCCATAGGTTGTCTTCTTGTTTTACTTATGGTTTCCTTTGCTGTGCAGAAGCTTGTAAGTTTCATTAGGTCCCATTTGTTTATTCTTGCTTTTATTTCTATTGCTTGGGTAGACTGTCCTAGGAGAACATTTTTGAGATGTATGTCAGATAATGTTCTGTCTATATTTTCTTCTAGGAGGTTTATTGAATCTTGTCTTATGTTTAAGTCTTTGATCTATTTTGAGTTTATTTTTGTGTATGGTGTAAGGGAGTGTTCTAGCTTCACTGATTTACATGCTGCTGTCCAGTTTTGCCAACACCATTTGCTGAAGAGACTGTCTTTATTCCATTGTATATTCTTGCCTCCTTTGTTGAAGATTAGTTGACCAAAAATTTGTGAGTTCATTTCTGGGCTCTCTGTTCTATTCCATTGGTCCATATGTCTGTTTCTGTACCAATACCATGCTGTTTTGATTACTGTAGCTCTATAGTACTGTCTGAAGTCTGAGAGAGTTATTCCTCCAGCCTCTTTGTTTTTCTTCAGTAATGCTTTGGCAATTCTAGGTCTTTGATGGCTCCATATAAATTTTATTATGATTTTTTCTAGTTCTGTGAAATATGTCCTGGGTAATTTGATAGGGGTTGCATTAAATCTGTAGATTGCCTTTGGCAGTATGACCATTTTAACAATATTGATTCTTACAATCCAGGAGCATGGGATATCTTTCCATTTTTTTAAGTCTTGTTTAATTTCCTTAATCAGTGTTTTATAGTTCTTCATGTATAAGTCTTTCACCTCATTGGTTAAAATATTTTTGAATATTTTCTTGATCCATTCTCTTTTTTATTATGATAAAATATAAATTTATAAATATATCTTTTTATTGTGTATAAAATGTATAAGTATACCATTTTAACAATTTTTTGCTTCCAATTCAGTGGCATTAAGTACATTCAGAATTTCGTGCAATCATTACCACTATTCATTTACAGAATGGTTTCATCATATGTAGTAGAAACTCAGTACCCATTATACAGTAACTCCTCACTGCCTTCTTCCTTCAATGCCTGGTCACCTATATTCTATTCTGCCTCTGTGAATGCTTATTCTAGATACCTCATATAAATAGAAGCATATAATATGTATCGTTTTGGTTTGGTTTATTTCACTTAACATTATGCTTTCAAGGTTTATCCATAAGGCAGGATGTATCAGAATTTCATTCTGTGTTGTCAGTTATAATTATTTTACTTAAAACGTTTTTTTTCTTCTTAAGTAAGTCAGGTGCAGACATGGGATAATACCATGGAGAGTTGCATGTAAGTGGGAGAGATTTTTTTATCCTCACAGTTCCTATAATAAGGAGGTACTGCCCTCCATACATGGGGCCATATGGGAGGAGCTCCAAGGGAATTGGCTCAACCAAGTTGATGGGGAGTTGGGAGAGAGAAGGGCAAAGAGAAGAGAAGAAGAGAGAAGAGACAAGTGGCAATTGCCTTTATTAGGGTCAGGGTAGAGTACCCAAACAAAAGCCATGAGGGTATTTCATTGGTGTGTTTGAATGTTACTAGGTCACAAGTCAGGGGAGAAAAAAAATGGAAACTTGTAGTGAGGACCAGCTTTGTCACACTAGGGCAGCTTGCTGTATAGTCAAAAGACAGTCTGTGGGATTTCAATGTTGCAGGAAAATATGAAGATTTTGAAACTTACAATACAGTTTCCTTTTAATTTAATTTAATTTTTATTTATTTTTCATTAGTTAAGGCTAAACAATATTCCATTGTATCTATATAACACAATTTGTTTATCTATTCATTTTGGATATTTGCATTGTTTCCACATTGTAGCTCACGTGAATAATGCTGCTATAAACATTGAGGTATATATTTGTTTGAGTCTTACTTCAAATATGGGTATGTACCAAGGAGTGGAATTGTTGGATCATATGGTAATTCTATGTTTAACCTTTTAAGGAACTACCAAACTGTTTCACACAGTGGATGCACATTTAACATTCCCACCAACAATGCACAATGGTTCCAATTACTTCACTCCCTCACCAATACATATTTTCTGTTTTTTTCTTTTGATACTAGTTATACTAATATGTGTGCAGTAGTATCTCATTGTGGTTTTCATTTTCAGTTCCTTAATGATTAGTGATGTTTAATGATTATTTTGTGTGCTTTTCAACTATTTATATATGTATTTTGGATAAATGTCTATTCAGTTCCCTTGCCCATTTTTCACTTGGGTTGTTTGTTATTTTTATCGAGTTGTAGGAGTGCTGTACCTATTCTAAATATTAATTGTTTATCAGATATATGATTGGTAGATATTTTGTCTCATTCTGTGGTTTGTCTTTTCACTCTTCTGATAATGCTCTTTGTTGTACAAAATATAAAAATTTTGACTGAGTCCAGTTTATTTTTTCCTTTTAGCCTGTAGTTTTGGTGGTATATATAAGAAATCATTGCCAAATCCAATGTCATGAATTTTTCCCCTATGTTTTCTTCTAAGAGTTCATAGTTCAGCTCTTACTTTTAGGTTTTTAATCTATTTTGTATTAATCTTTCTATGTGGTCTAAAATAAGGGTCCAACTTCATTCTTCTGCATGTGGATATCCAATTTTCCCAGGAACATTTTTTTTGAAAAGATCTTTCCATACTCAATCTTAGCACCCTTGTTGAAAATCAATTGACCATTTGTGGTAGAGTTTATTTCTCGACCCTCTATTCTATTCCATTGGTCCAAATGTCTCTCTTTATGCCAGTACTATACTCTTTTGATTATTTTACCTTTGTAGCAAGTTTTGAAATCAGGAAAAGTGATTCCTACAACTTTGTTCTTATTTTTGAAGATTATTTTGGCTATTCAGGTTCCCTTGAGATTCCATATATCTTTTAGGATGCATTTTTCTATTACTATTAAAAACACTGTTGGAATTATGATAGGGATTGTATTAAATCTCTTCCTTTTTTCTTCAGTATTTGGGAAGAGTTTGAAAAGGATTGGTGTTATTTTTTTCAAAGTCTGATAAAATTTGTGAAACCATATTTTCCAGGTCTTTTTTGTGAGTTTTTCGATTACTGATTCACTCTCCTTATTAGTATTCATCTAATCAGATTTTCTATTTTTTCATGATTCAGCTAAGCTAGATAGTGTATTTATAGGAATTTTTTCACTTCATCTAGGAGACTCAAGTTGATGTACAGCTATTTATAATCTTTTATAATTTTATTATCTGTCTAAAATTGCTATAAATATTCACACTTTCATTTCTGACTTTATTAATCTGAGTCTTCTCATTCAATCTAGCTAAAGGTTTCTTAGTTTTGTTGGCCCTTTGAAGAATCAACTTTTGGCATTATTGATAGTTTATATTGTTTTTGTATTCTTTATTTCCTCCATTCAACTTTCTTTGGGTTTAATTTCCTTTTTCTGGTTCCTTAATGAGTAAATTTGGGTTTGTTTTCTGATATTTCTTCTTTTTAATGTATGCATTTACAGTTACAGATTTCCCTCTTAATCCTGCTTTCATTGCATATAATGAGTTTTGGTATGTTGTGTTTTTTTGTTTTTATTTGTCTTAGTTTATTTTCTAATTTACTTTGTGCTTTATTCCCTGACTAGTTGGTTGTTTGAGAGTGTGTTTTTAAAATATTTCCACCTATTTTTAAGTTTTCACATTTTCCTTCTTTTATTAATTTCTAGTTTCATTCCATTTTGGTCAACAAAGATATTTTGTATGATTCCAACCTTTTAAAATTTCTTAAAATTTGTTTGTGACCTAACACATTGTCTATCCTGGAAAATGTCCAATGTGCATTTCAAAAAATATGTATTCTGTTGTTGTGTGGAGTGTTCCTTTGCATATTTCACTCATGTTCAATTGATTAATAATGTTTTAAAGTACTCTATTTCTTTACTGATCTTATGTCTGGAAGTTCTGTTTATTATTTAAAATATTATTGCAGAACTATTTCTCTCTTCAGTTCTGTCAGTTTTTGTTTATATATTTATGGCTCCATATTTGCTGAATGTATGTTTATAGTTCTTATATCTTCTTCAGAAATTGACCCTTTTATTAATATATAATGTCCTTCATCTGTTTCAACTTTATAATCTATCTGTCAATATTTTCACTTTATTCATATAATGTTCCATTGTTCCATTTAGTTCTTTTTCCATGTTTTCCCTTTTTGAGCATATTAAAGGAAGTTGTAAAGTCTTTGTCTCCTATGTCCAGTACCTATTGAGTGGTTTCTGCCAATTATTTTTTCCTTTGAATGAGCTTTGTTTTCCTGTATTTTCGCATGCTTGTGATTTTTAATTTTTTGTTAAAAACTGGGCATTTGACTATAATAATCTGACAGTTCAGGAAATCATATCAGATTTTACTACTTCCTTAAGGTTTGTTATCTTTTTTTAAAATTTTTGACCATTGAAGGCTGTTGTAGTCCATTTGTTATTAGACATTTACAAACTACTTTTGCAATGACCATTTCTCATCATGTCTGATCACTGAAGAGTTTTCCTTTAGCTCTTTTTCAGCTCATGATTTGACAGAGATATCCTTAATTGCCAGGAGCTCACACAAAGTATATAAAGAAAAAAGGAAAGAACAGCCTCCTTTCCTAATCTTTGCAGTTTGTCTCTGTACTTAGCCACCATTTAGGTGTGCTTGCTTTGAGCCTCGGGAACAGCCTGAAATAAAAGCTTAAGGTCTTCTCAAGTCTTTTTTCATGCATGCATCTTGTCTTGGCATGTGCATTGATTTTTAAATTTCTCCTATGTACTTGGCTGCTCTTGAATGTCATAATTTCTTAAAGCTTCTTGCCCTTGCTCCTCCTATTTCTCCTAAGATGTTCTATTGTATGTCTCTATCCATTATATCTTGCCACTGTAATCTGTGGCTGAATTGTGTCCCTCAAAATTCATATTTTGATATCCTAAGCTCCAGTGTTTTATGATGTCATGGTATTTGGAGATAGGACCTTTAAAGTGGTAATTAATGTAAAATGAGGTCATATAGTTGTGCCCAAATGCAACATGACTGGTGTTGTATAAGAAAATTATAACAAAGGAACACATAGAGGGAAGACTGTGAATACATAAGATGAAGACAGCCATCTAAAAGCAAAGGAGGAAGACCTCAGAGGAAATCAACCCTACTGACACCTTAATCAAAGACTTCTTGTTTCTGTAATTATGAGAAAATAGAATTTTGTTTAAGCCACCTAATTTAGGCTACTTTTTCATGGCAGCCTCTAGCAAGCTAATATAGTAGGTTTGTAGTATCCTTGTATCTTTTATGAGCACTTTCTACTACATTTTCCACCTGCCTTCTGAGTTATGTGAAAGAAACTGTGATGACCACTTTGTATCAGCCCTTTGGGTATCTTCCAGACAGGTTAGAACAGATATACACAGTACAAATAAGGTCTGCTCTGCTTCCTGTAGTTTGAGGTGGGGATTTGGGAACCAAGCTGCCACTTGCTTAAGCCCAAGACCATTACCCTACTGGGAAGACAAAGACTAGTGAAGACACTGGAAAAATTTTTTGCCATTTTGAAGATGGATGTTTTCTTTTTTCCACTGTAAAAATATTTTTACTTACATTATTTTCAGAAACACACAATGTTATGTGCATTATCTTTTTCCAGATCAGACTGATATGATATTTTTGTTGCCTATTTTTTATTTTGAATTACAGTTGTTTCACAATATTAGTTTCAGTTGTACAGCCTAGTGATTTAATATTTTTGAAGATTATACTCCTTTATGGGTTGTTACAAGATAATGGCTCTAATTCCCTGTGCTATATAATATATCCTTGTTACTTATCTAATTTATACTTAGTAGGTTTTATCTTAATCTCGTGCCATAATTTGTCTCTCCCCATTCCCTCTTCCCTTTGGTAAATACAAGTTTGTTTCCTAAATCTGAGCGTTTGTTTGTGTTTTGTGTATATATTTATTTGTATTGCGTTTTAGGTTACACCTATAGTGATATTATGCAGTAATTTTTCTTTGTCTAATGTATTTCACTAAGCATAATATTCTCTAGGTCCACGCACGTTGCAGCAAATGTTAATATTGCATTATTTTTTATGACTAGTAATATTCCAGTGTGTCTATGTGTGTTTGTGTGTGTTTTTTTTAAACTTTCTTTTATTGAGTTATAGTCATTTGACAATGTTGTGTCAAATTCCAGTGTAGAGCACAATTTTTCAGTTATACATGAGCATATATAGATTCATTGTCATATTTTTTTTTTTTTGCTGTGAGCTACCGTAAGATCTTGCATATATTTCCCTGTGCTATATACAGTATAATCTTGTTTATATATTTTAAATTTTGAAATCCCAGTGTGTGTGTGTGTGTTCTTAATCCAGTCATCTTTTGACAGGCACATGTGTTGCTTCCTTGTTTTGGCTATTGTCAATAGTGCTACTGTGAACAGTGGGATGCATATATCTTTTTGAATTAGTGCTTTCATTGTTTTCAGGGTGTATATCCAGGAGTGGAATTGCTGGATTGTATGGTAGATGTATTTAGAGTTCAAAAAAATTTTTTTTAACAAATCAGGTTGCACTTTTTTGTTTTATTTTGTTTTGATTTTGTGTGTGTAGGGGGGAGTAATTAGGTTCATTTATTCAATTTTTTAAAAATTCCATTTTATTGAGTTATAGTCAGTTTACAATGTTGTGTCAATTTCCAGTGTAGAACACAATTTTTCAGTTATACATAAACATACATATATTCATTTTCTCATACTTCTTCACCGTGAGCTACCACAAGATACATTTCCCTATGCTATGTAGTATAATCTTGTTTATCTATTCTATGTATACCTATCAGAATCTACAAATTTTGAATTCCCAGTCCATCCCTTCCCACCCTTCTGCCCCCAGCAACCACAAGTTTGTATTCTTTATCTATGGGTCTGTTTCTGTTTTTTATTTATGTTCATTTGTTCTGTTCTTTTCTTTTCTTTTCTTTTCTTTTCTTTTCTTTTCTTTTCTTTTCTTTTTTTCTTTTCTTTTCTTTCTTTCCTTTCCTTTCCTTTCCTTTCCTTTCCTTTCCTTTCCTTTCCTTTCCTTTCCCTTCCTTTCCCTTCCTTTCCCTTCCTTTCCTTTCCTTTCCTTTCCTTTCCTTTCCTTTCCTTTCCTTTCCTTTTCCTTTCCTTTCTTTTCCTTTTCCTTTTCCTTTCCTTTCCTTTCCCTTCCCTTCCTTTCCTTTCCTTTCCTTTCCTTTCCTTTCCTTTCCTTTCCTTTCCTTTCCTTTCCTTTCCTTTCCTTTCCTTTTCCTTTCCTTTCTTTTCCTTTTCCTTTCCTTTCCTTTCCTTTCCTTTCCTTTCCTTTCCTTTCCTTTCCTTTCCTTTCCTTTCCTTTCCTTTCCTTCTCTTCTCTCCTCTTCACTTCTCTTCTCTTCTCTTCTCTTCTCTTCTCTTCTCTTCTCTTCCCTTTCTTTTTTTCTTTGTTTCTTTGTTTCTTACTTTCCTTCTTTCTTTCATTTTTTTTTAAGATTCCACATTTGAATGATTCATATGGTATTTTTGTTTCTCTTTCTGGCTTACTTCACTTAGAATGGCATTCTCCAGGAACATCCATGTTGCTGCAAATGGCATTATGTTGTTGGTTTTTATGGCTGAGTAGTATTCCATTGTATAAATATACCACCACTTCTTTATCCAGTCATCTGTTGATGGGCATTTAGGCTGTTTCCATATTGGCTATTGTAAATAATGCAGTTATGAACATTGGGGTGCAGGTGTCATCCTGAAGTAGGGTCCTTCTGGATATATGCCCAGGAGTGGGATTCCTGGGTCATATGGTAAGTCTATTCCTAGTCTTTTGAGGAATCTCCATACTGTTTTCCACAGTGGCTGCACCAAATTGCATTCCCACCAGCAGGGTGGGAGGGTTCCCTTTTGTCCACAGCCTCTCCAGCATTTGTCATTTGTGGACTTTTGAATGACGGCCATTCTGACTGGTGTGAGGTGATACCTCATTGTAGTTTTGATTTACATTCCTTTGATAGTTATATGGAGCAGTTTTTCATGTTCCTATTGGCCATTCGTATGTCATCCTTGGAGAATTGCTTGTTTAGGTCTTCTGCCCATTTTTGGATTGGGTTGTTTGTGTCTTTCTTATTAAGTCATATAAGCTGCTTATATATTCTGGAGATCAAGCCTTTGTCAGTTTCATCTTTTGCCAAAATTTTCTCCCATTCGTTAGGTTGTCATTTTGTTTTGTTTATGGTTTCCTTTGCTTTGCAGAAGTGTGTAAGTCTCATTAGGTCCCATTTGTTTATTCTTGCTTTTATTTCTATTGCTTGGGTAGAATGCCCTAGGAGAACATTTTTGAGATGTATGCGAGAATATTCTGCCTGTGTTTTCTAGGAAGTTTATTGAATCTTGTCTTATGTTTAAGTCTTTGATCTGTTTTGAGTTTATTTTTGTGTATGGTGTAAGGGAGTATTCTAGCTTTATTGATTTACATGCTGCTGTGCAGTTTTGCTAGCACCATTTGCTGAAGAGACTGTCTTTATTCCATTGTATATTCTTGCATCCTTTGTCAAAGATTAGTTGACCAAAAGTTTGTGGGTTCATTTCTGGGCTCTCTGTTCTTTTCCATTGGTCCATATGTCTGTTTTTGTACCAATGCCATGCTGTCTTGATTACTGTAGCTGTGTGGTATTGTCTGAGGTCTGGGAGTGTTATTCCTCCAGTATCTCTCTTTTTGTTCAGTAATGCTTTGGCAATTCAAAGTCTTTGATGGTTCCATATAAATTTTATTATGATTTGTTGTATTTCTGTGAAATCTGTCCTGGGTAATTGGATAGGGATTGCATTAAATCTGTAGATTGCCTTGAGCCGTATGACCATTTTAACAATATTGATTCTTCCAATCCAGGAGCATGGAATATCTTTCCATTTTTTTTTTATTCTTCTTAAATTTCCTCCATCAATGTTTTATAGTTCTCCGTGTATAAGTCTTTCAACTCCTTGGTTAGATTTATTCCTAGGTATTTTATTACTTCAGGTTGTATTTTTAAGGGGATTGTTTCTTTACTTTCTTCTTCTGTTGATTTATTGTTAGTGTAAAGAAATGCAACTGACTTTTGAACGTTAATTTTGTAACCTGCTACCTTACTGAATTCTTCAATCAGCTGTAGTAGCTTTTGTGTGGACCTTTTAGGGTTTTCTATATATAGTAACATGTCATCAGCATATAATGACACTTTTACATCTTCTTTTCCAATTTGGATCCCTTTTATTTCTTTCTCTTGCCTGACTGCTGTGGCTAGGACTTCCAGGACGATGTTGAATAGGAGTGGTGATAGTGGGCATCCTTGTCTTGTCCCAGATTTTAGTGGGAAGCTTTTGAGTTTTTCACCATTGAGTACTATGCTGGCTGTAGGTTTGTCATATATAGCTTTTATGATGTTGAGGTATGTTCCTTCTATACCCACTTTGGTGAGAGTTTTTATCATAAATTGGTGTTGAATTTTATGAAATGCTTTTTCTGCATCTATTTAGATGATCATGTATTTTTTGTCCTTTCTCTTGTTGATGTGATGTATTACATTGACTGATATGAATATGTTGAACCATCATTGTGTCCCTGGGATGAACCCCACTTGATCATGATGTACATTCTTTTTTATGTGCTGTTGGATTCTGTTTGCTAATATTTTGGTGAGGATGATTGCATCTATGTTCATCAGTGATATTGGTCTGTAATTCTTTTTTTTTTTTTTTTGTAGTCTCTTTGCCTGGTTTTTGTTTAGGGTGTTGGTAGTTTCATAGAATGAGTTTGGGAGTGTTCCCTCCTTTTTAGTCTTCTGGAAGAGTTTGAGAGGGACTGGTATGAGTGCTTTGTATGTTTGTTAGAATTCCCTGGTGAAACCCTCTGTTGTAGCCTATGGTCTGTGCTGGTCTCACTGCTGGTAGACAAGCACATTGTGCCCCCTCACTACACTACGTTTAGGTGCTGTGCTTTTACAAGCATGGGTGGGCTTGTCATGCCCCCTCCCAATGCTGTGGTCAGATGCTGGGCTCCTGCATGTTAGGCGCTCAGGTCGTGCCTCCTCCCAACAGCAAGTTCAGATGATGTGCTCCTGTAAGTTAGGCAGGTGGGTCACTTCCCCTCCCTATGCCAGGGTCAAATGCTTTGCCAGTGGAAGGTAGGCAGGCATGTTGCACCTCCTCCCAGTACCTCAGTCATGTGCTGTGCACCTGCATGTTAGGCGGGTGAATCCCGCCCTCTACTGGTGCATCCCGCTTTATCCCCGTGTGTCCTGCCTTCTCCCATTGCTAGTTGCTACCCTGGTCTGTACAGCTGCCTGGTCCACCTTGAGCCAGTGCTGCATAAGCAGGCTCGTGTTATACAGTGGAACAACACTTGTCCCTGCTTCATGCCAGAACTCACCTCCTTGTTTGTCTTAGAGGCACGAGTTCTCAGAAGTACCAGGGTAGAACGATCCTATCTGCCTCAGGCTGTAAACATGTCTCCATCTTGCCTATGAGGCTGCTAAGTCCCTAATTTCGGATTCAGGTTTTGACCCTGCTCCAGCCTGGGCTTAGGTGCCAATAAGCACCAGAGGATATGTTGTCTGTGGCTGAGCCCCACCTCTCTTCTCCTAAAAACTGGTTATGCAAGTTTTTTGTAGATCGAGTCTATGGCACCCTTACCTCCAGAGCACACCAGCCCTGTTGCTTTGTTTTTCGTATTTTATGGAGGACCCAGGTTGTTCTGCTCTGTGTACCCACTCATCCACTGCACTCAGCACCCTGCAGTTCCCTAGGGTTGCCTCTTTGCAGGTACCCCAGTTCTCTTCCTGGCTAAGGCAGCCTGTCCTATCTCCCGCCTGCTGCTTTACCTCTAGGTCTGGGGGTTATGGAAACCCTCTGTGCCCATTTAACTTAATTTTGTTGGTCAAAGGCTGTTCCTTACAGATCCGAACCTTGCAAGTTTCCCTTCTGTCTCACTGACCTCCCCCTTAGAAAGGGGGAGACCCAGTGAATGAGCGCTCTTCCTCCTTTGCCTCTCCCTCCCCACGGGACCTGTCCTGCACTGTTTTTCTTTTTCTTTTTTTCTTTTCTCCTACCAGGTTTGTGGTATTTTTGTCTTTTGAAGAAGGCGATTTTATGTCATTGTTCTGAAAGTGCTCTGGTTGGCTGGGTGGGTTTGTGGATGTGAGATTTGGTGTATTTGTGGGAGAGGGTGAGCTTCCAGTATCTTTCTATTCCACCATCTTGGCTGATCTCTGTTTATTCACTTATTTTAAAAAGAGGTACTAGGGATTGAACCCATGACCTCGTGCATGCTAAGCATGTTCTCTACCACTGAGT
Organism: Camelus bactrianus; assembly: GCF_048773025.1. Lineage (NCBI taxonomy): Eukaryota > Metazoa > Chordata > Mammalia > Artiodactyla > Camelidae > Camelus > Camelus bactrianus. The sequence continues at coordinate 44,154,433 of NC_133575.1, forward strand.
TATACCCTTCTCCTCATTTTTAGTTTTCTGAGGAATGTCCAAACTCTTTTCCATAGTAGCTGCACCAATTTACATTCCCACTAACAGTGTACAATGGTTCCCTTTTCTCCATATCCTCTCCAACATTTGTTACCTGTGTTCTTGTTGATGATAGCCATTTTGACAAGTGTGAGGTGATATTTTGTTGCTTTGATTTGCATTTCTTCCATAATTAGCAATGTTCATCTTTTCTTGTGTCTGGTAGCTGCCTGTATGCATTTGGAAAAATATCTATTCAGGTGTTTTGCCCATTTTTACATTGTCTTGTTTGTTTTGTTCATATTGAGTTGTATGAGCTGTTTGTGTATTGTCGATATTAACTTCTTGTTGGTTTCATCACTTACAAATATTTCCTCCCATTCCATAGGTTGTCTTTTCATTTTATGTGTGGTTTCCTTTTCTGTGCAAAAACTTTTAAGTTCAACTAAGTCCCATTTGTTTAGTTTTGCTTTTATTCCTTTTGCCTTAGGAAACAGATCCAAGAAAATAGTGCTATGATTTATGTCAAAGAGTGTTCTGCCAATGTTTTCCGCTATGAGTTTTATGGTTTTTGTTCTTATATTTAGGTTTTTATTTTTGTGCATCCTGTGAGAGAATGTTCTAATCTCATTTCATGTGTGGCTGTCCAGTTTTCCCAGCATTGTTTTATGAAGAGACTGTCTTTTCCCTATTGTATATTCTCAGCTCCTTTGTCATAGTTTAATTGCCATAGGTGTGTGGGTTTATTTCTGTTCTTTCTATTCTGTTCCATTGATCTGTGTGTCTGTTTATGTACCTTCACCATGCTGTTTTGATTACTGTAGCTTTGTAGTATAGTCTGAAGTCAGGGAACATGATTCCACCAGCTTTGTCCTTCTTTCCCAAAATTGTTTTGGCAGTTTTGTCTCTTTTGTGATTCCATATGAATTCTCGGATTATTTGGTACAGTTCTCTGAAAGGTATCATGGATGTTTTGATAGGGATTGCATTGAATCTGTAGATTGCTTTGGGTACTATGGCCATTTTAACAGTGTTCTTCCAATGCAAGAGTAGAAGATATCTTTCCATTTCTTTGTACCATATTCAACTTCCTTCATTAGTGTTTTATAGTTTTCAGAGTTAAGTCTTTCAACTTGTTGGTTAAGTTTATTCCTAGATTATTTATTTTTTTGATGTGATTTTATGCATTTTTTCTCTTCCTGATATTTCATTATTTGTGTATAGAAACACAACGGATTTCTGTATGTTAATATTGTATCCTGCAACCTTGCTGAATTTATATATTAGTTCTAATTGTTTTTGAGTGGAGAATTTAGTGTTCTATATAAAGTATCATGTTATCCTCAAATAGTGATGGTTTTACCTCTTTCATTCCAATTTGGATAAATTTTATTTCTTTTTCTTCTTTGTTTTCTGTGGCTAGGACTTCCAGTAATGGTGGGTTTTTCTTGATTGTGCCTTTGCTTCATTGTAGTAAACCTTTGATTTTTTTCCAGAGCTCCTATACAATTCAAGTTCAGGCAGATTCTGGTTGGTTTTTATTTGTTTCTTTCCATGATTGTGTTAGAGAATAAGAGCTTGGAGCTTCCTAGCCTGCCTTTTTTCTGTTGTCTACCCCCATAGCTTTTATTTTCTTCCTTTGATATTCCTATTGTGACCTCTTATCCTTGCCTCTTTGATTTTCTTTTATATTCTCCAGCTATTTAGTTCTCCGTACTGTTTCCTGGGTGATATCCTCAGATCTGTTTTCCAGTTCACTACTAGTAGATTGATTGTTATTTTATCTCATCTTGTTAACTGATACTCCATTTCTATTATCATTGGTTAATGCTGATGAGAAAATGGCATCAGTTTGATTATTGTCCCTTTTGAGATGATCTGTTATTGGTGTGTGGATCCTGTTTTCACATTTATCTCTGAATATTGTAAATACACTTATTTAAAAAGTACTTTTTGGCTTCCACTGTAATCCTAGTTCTCACAGAAGGGAATCCACTCCTTTATTTTGGCTCTGATGTTAATTTCCTAGTACCAATGGTAATGTTTCTTTGGTTTTCTCTCATGTACCCTTTGTTGTAGAGGTATCCTTATGGAGCAGTTTTTCTTTTACTACTTCTTGGAGCTTGCTGGTACTGGTGCAGGATCACTTTTAAAATTAATTTCTTTTAACCTATGTGGACAATACAAATTTGAACTTCAATCAACAAAAGTTTGTGGTTCTGAGTAGCTATTTATTTTACTTCTGTGTGAGATTGTCTGCTATGTTCTCTGCAACATCCTAGGCCAGTGGGTTTTATTCTCATTCTAGATCCCAGCTCCTACAGAATGTACCCCCGCTCCACCTGTCAGTAAAATCTCTACTCTCACATACAGTTACTTCTTTTTATTCACATTCATTATGTTGTATAAAGTCATTGGAAACACCTAACTAGCAAATACTGAACATTATTCCTTGAGGAAATACAGAAGTTTCCTAAACCTTCTTGTCACAAAATTTTCATCAGCTGATCAATACATATCCTTACTTTGTGTTTCTTTTTAAAGACATTGAACTCATGACCAATAGCACTACAACTCATACCTGATTGAAGCTCATCTAACATATTAAAGTCCTCTATAAAGGCACATCACAACCTTCTTATTTTTACAACATGAGACAGCATTTCAGCATTATGTTTAAGGTCAATATTAAACAGCTATATCACCAACAAGAAGCAGAAAAAAAGTGAGAATGATGGCAATAAATAGACCATAGAAAGGACACTTGTTTACAGAATGAGAGCCAAAAATAAGAAAGGAGTGTTGCCTTTCTTTATCTCTGCTGGGAAAGTATATGTTAGTGACTCAGATTTTTCAAGGCTCTTTGTATCTTTGCAAGTGACCACAGAAATGCCAAGAATATTGTTTAGGGGATTACAAATAAATTTAATGAGTAGGCAAATTAGCAGATACAGGTGAGAATCAACTGTATCTCATTTTCATACCCCTCCACTAGCTACTTGTTTGGCCTCAGCAACTTCTTTCTGTTCTGGTTTTGAATTTCCTCTACATTTCTGATTCTTGGGAGCTTCTTTTTCTTGCTTTCAAGCTCATTGTGTGTTTTCAAAGACACACACACACACACACACACACACACACTTACTGCATTTTACTCAGCATATATATGTGTTTAGATTAGGAGGAGGCATTATTGGTTGAATCAATTTGATTTATTGAGTGGGTGCTTTATGTACTTATTTAAAGGGGGCAGAAACATATACTCAAGGCTGTGAGAACTAGAGGAGACCTTAAAGATTATCTTATTGAAGAGTTATTAACTGGGCATCAGAGCTTTTGTGAACTAGATTGTACAGAACTTTGAATATATACATTTTTCCAGGAAGAAAGTCTGTATCTTTCACCATACACTGAACAGGTCTATAATTCTTCAGAGTGCAAGAGCCACTGTTGTAGTCTAATTCTATTTTAATTTTTATAGAGCAGTTGTACATATTTTCTTTAGATGCTTATAGCATTCTGGTTAATAGTAGCAATAGCCCAATTTAAAATGAAAATAACTAGTTGCATTTATAAAGTGATCTATAGTTTTTAAACTATGACATCTTATTTTAATCTCCCCAACAACCCTCTGAGGTTGATGATATTATCATTTTACATGTAAACTGAAGGCAAATCACAGTAACTAATACTAAGTAGGATTTTGCAAAATATTGAAGCCCTCTCAGAGAGGTGAGATAACTTGTCCAAACCCAAAAAGCTGATCAGTTCCAGAGCCAAGACTTAGAAATCCAGTCATAGTGATATTTTCACTACCTCATTGTGCCTTAGAAAACCCCACAACCCTACCAGATGTTAATATGAGGATTCATTTAAGCTAATAATTTCATAAGTATTTAGGGATGCATATATTTAAAAAAAAAAAAAACTTTTCTTTTTTCCTTAACTGAAAGCAGCCAAAATCACCAAGCCTGGCAATCTCGGGCATTCCATTGTGTAATATGCTTTACAAGTAGAATTATATCCATCAGGTTGAGTCATAATGAGACCGAGCTACTTGAGTTTCATCCCAATTAAAAACTGAGTGCAGTCTCAATTTAATTTATTCTTGCTCTGATCTTTATGATTTCTTTCCTTCTACTAACTTTGAATTTTGTTTGGTCTTCTTTTTTGAGTTCCTTTAGGTATGAGGTTAGGTTGTTCACTGGAGATTTTTCTTGTTTCCTAAAGAAAACTTGTCTCACTATAAACTTTCCTCTTAGAACTGCCTTTGCTGCATCCCATAGGTTTTGAAATATTGTTTTTTTTTTGTTTTCATTTCTCTCCAGGTTTTTTTTTTTTAATTTACTCTTTGATTTCTTTATTTGATCCATTGACTAGCCTCAATGTGTTTGTGATTTTTGCAGTTTTTTCTTGTGGCTAATAGTGCTGTGATTAGAAAAGATGCTTGATATGATTTCAGTTTTCCTAAATTTACCAATGCTTGTTTTGTGGCCTAGCATGTGATCTATTCTGGAGACTATTCCATGTGCACTTGAAAAGAATGTGTATTCTGTTGATTTTGAATGAAATGTACTCTATGTATCTATTAAGTCCATCTGGTCTAATGTGCCATTTAAGGCCAGTGATTCTGTATTGATTTTCTGTCTGTATGTTCTCTCCATTGATGTAAGTGGGATGTTAAGGCCCTCTACTAGTATTGTGTTACTGTCAATTTGTCCTTTTATGTCTGTTAATGTTTGTTTTATGTATTTAGGTCCTCCTATATTGTGTGCATATATATTTACAATTGTTATATCTTCTTCTTGGATTTATTCCTTGATCATTATACAATGGATGGAAGAATTTTTCAGTATCTGCAAATCAATTGGTATGTTAAACCACATTAACAAATTGAAGACTAAAATTCATATGATTATCTCAATAGATACAGAAGAAGCTTTTGACAAAATTCAACATCCATTTATGATTAAAAAAACTCTCTAGAAAGCAGGTATAAATGGAACCTACCTCAACATAATAAAGATTATGTATGACAGACCCATAGCTAACATTAAACTCAACAGTGAAGAGCTGGAAGCATTATCTGTTAGGTCAGGAACAATACATGGATGACCACTCTCACAACTTTTATTCAACATAGTTTTGGAAATCCTAGCTATAGCATTCAGACAGGAAAAATAAAAGAATCCAAATTGGAAAGGAAGAATTAATACTGTCACTGTTTTTAGATGACATGATACTGTATATAAGATCCTTAAGACAAAAGGCACTGGAAACCTACTAGAGTTCATCAATGAATTTGTTAAAGTTGTAGGATACAAAATTAATATATGGAGATCTGTTGCATTTTCACACACTAACAAGGAACTATCAGAAAGAGAAATTATGGAAACAATCCCTTTTACCATTGTGTTCAAAAAGAATAAAATACCTGGGAATAAAGGTACCTAGAGAGGTAAAAGATCTGTACTTGGAAAACTAAGATACTGATGAAAGATATTGAAGATAACAAAAGCAGCTGGAAAAATATACTGTGTTCTTAGATTGGAAGAAGTGTTAAAGTTAATTATTAAAGTGACCATAGTATCAAGATTCAGTGCAATTCCTATCAAAATACCAATGACATTTTTCAAAGAATTAGATCAAATAATTTTAAATTTTGTATGGAAACAGAAAAGGCCCTGAATAGCCAAAACAATCTTGAGAAAGAAGAACAGAGCCGGAGGAATCATGCTACCTGACTTTGGACTATGCTAAAAAGCTAAAGTAATCAAAACAGTATGGTATTGGCAGAAATACAGATACATAGATCAATGGAAGAGAACAGAGTGTCCAGAAATAAACTACATACTTATGGTCAATTAATCTAAGACATAGTAGGCAACATATACAATGGAGACAATACAATTTCTTCAATAAGTGATGCTGGGAAATTGGTCAGCTACATGTAAAAGGATGAAATTAGGACATTTTCTCACACCATATAAAAATTAACTCAAAATGGATTAAAAACCTAGATGTAAGATTGGAAACCCAAAAATATCCTAGAAGAAAACATAGGCAGAACACTCTTTGACATAAATCATGGCAGTATTTTTTGGATCTATCTCTAAAGCAAAGTAAATAAAAGCAAACATAAACAAATAGAACCTGCTTAGCATTAAAAGCTTTTGTACAGTAAAGGAAACTATCAACAAAAGGAAAAGACAAACTACTGAATGGGAGAAAAATATTTGCTAATAATATGACTAATAAGGGATTAATATGCAACAAATATAAACAGCTCATACAATTCAATGTAAAACAAACAAACAAGCATATAACCTGATTTAAAAAAAATAGACAGAAGACCAGAATAGATATTTTTCCAAAGGAAACTTACATATGGCCAACAGGCACATGGAAAGATGCCCAACACAGTTATTCATCAGAGAAGTGCAAATTAAAACCACAGTGAGGTATCACCTTAAGCCTGTCAAAATGGGTATCATCAAAAAGACCATAAATAACAAATGTTGGTGAGGATGTGGAGAAAAGGGAATCTTTGTATACTATTGAGGGGGATATAAATTGGTGCAGCCACTGTGGAAAACAGTATGGAGACTTCTCAAAAAATTAAAAATGGAACTACCATACAAGTCAGCAGTTCTATTCCCTTAATATATATCTGAAAAAAAAAACAACCAAAATCACTTATTTGAAAAGACACATACACTCCAATTTTTATAGGGTCATTATTTATAATTGCCAAGTTATGTATGCAACCTATGTCTATATCTGCTGATAGCAGATGAATTGATAAAGAAAGAGTGATACATACATACACAGGTGACTACTAAGAATTAAATTTTGCCATTTTCAACAACGTGGATAGACTTGGAGGATAATATGCTAAGTGAAATAAGTCAGACGGAGACAGATACTGTATGATATCACTAATGTGTGGAATCTGAAAAATAAGCCAAGTAGTAAATATAACAGAGAGAGGAAACAGACTCACAAATGTAGAGAACAAACTAATGATTACCTGTGGGGAGGGTAATGAGAGGTGGGGCAAGACAGAGATTGGGGATTATGAGATACAAACTATTATGTATAAAATAAATAAGCTATTAGTATACATTTTCCAATACTGTATATATAGCCAATGTTTTATAATAACTAAATGGATTATAACTTTTAAAAACACAGTGAATCACTGTGTTGCACACTTATATAATATTCTGTCAGTTAAAATCTCATTAAAAATATGTGACAGACTTTAAAAAACAATATAAATGGAGATATTGTACATAATGTAGGTAAAATATATACCCATTCATATAAATAGTATTCTGTATTTTTTTTTTCTTTTCTGTAGTTGGAAACAAATTAGGACTTGTGTTCCATTATTTCTTTTGCCTGACATATTCCTCATCCACACCTTGGTTGAATTTGTGCTTTTGACACTAATAGTTCAGAACATTTTTCTGTAGGTTCTCTTTATGTGACTTTTAGGTTGAAATACATTACTGGCAGAATTAACATGGAGTTTCCTATATCTACTCTCTGTAAACTGTTAATTGATTAACACTATTGTAGTACTCAAACCTTTAACTTTGCTGACTTTTTGCAATATGCAATAGTTCATATTATTACGATCACTGAAGTGGGAGTAAATTGCCTATATTTTAAGGTGCATTTAGGGGAAAAGATAGATTCAGCTTTTCAGATAACTTGAATCTATTAAATCAATAAAACATTTAGTCATTTAAAAATAGATGTACTGTTTTAAAGTCAGGCATTTATTCTACTAACTGAAGGCCTATTTTGTACCAGATATTGTACTAGGCTTTGATATTATGGATAAGAAAACATTATTTCAGCTAGAGAAGGCTACATTTTTTTAATTCTCTCTCATATTTGCTCCCCTTCTTTAATCTCCTTAATTCCCTTTCCAGTCTGGGAAATCTGACTCCTTCCAAATATTTTGGTAAAGTTTCTCATAACATAATGTCTGAATCTTTCTGCCAACATTTCCAAGTGGTCATGTACTACCAATAGGGAGATATCTATCTTAACCTGGGTTCCCTCTAAAAGTAGATCCTATGACAGAAGCTGGTGAGCAGGTAGTTTATGTGGGAGTGGGAGTGTGGGACAAATGAATGAAATGGTAAAGGAATAAAGGCAATATTAAGTAATATTAATACTATCAAATTTGCCAATGCTGGAACCTTCTGAAAAGCATTATGAAATATGACTCAATTATCCATCTGGGTACTGAAATGGGGAAATATTGACCTATAGATGGCTCCAGGGTGTTATGTACTCTGCACTTCCAAGTTGTATATGTGTGTCAAGTGGGTTGACAGCACAGCATCCGTGAAACCGTGGGGCAAGAAGTAAGAAGTAAATGGTATACTTCAGATGAGATTTGGTCTGTTAGTCTTGTCAGTCTGTTCAGGACTTGTAACTACAGCAAATGCAAGGGGAGGGGTCAAGATAATTGCAGTGGTTTAAGAGAGGAGTCTAGTGTACTTAGCAACTTATTATATAGTCAATTCAAAATTTCAGACAACTTTAATCTCCCATAAGATTGTTCTGTCTCTCAGAGTCAGACACCAGGACTCTGGTTCAAATTTATGTCTAGGTTCTTAGGACTGAACTTCTCAGTTACCTTGGCTTCAATGACACATCTTTCTTGGTTTTACACTTAACTTTCTGCCTCCTATATATTGCCTCTTTCATATTCTCTTTTATCTAAGCCTGTAATGTTACTGAGTCATTTCCTCAGTCTTTTCACTATAAGTCTGTGGATGATCAGATCTGCTCCTGTAGCTTCAGCTAACATCTTTACAGTAATGACTCGGGTCTATGATTCCTCCATCCCAGGTCCATTTCCTCCAGATTACTAAATCTAACATTGTACTGGACATTCTCTGGGTGCTCCATTGTACCTCAAATTTAGCATTTAGCAAGCTCCTTTCTCCTGTGTTCTCTATTTTAGGTAATAGCTACATCATCCATCTAGTTGCTGAAAGTTATCCTTAACTTCTCCTTCCCCTTTTTGCCACTCACACTACAAGTTAGTCATTTTCCCGTTTCATTTGCCTAAACATCTCTCCTTATATTTAAAGTAGCAAAAAGTATGTTTGAATATATATTATAATTTTATTGCAGCAATTTCCTGAGAAAAGTCAGAGTGCTTTTTTACTTTATAAATCATAAATTTTTGTATCCTTTTGTTTGACAGCTTTTGATGGCTCATTACCTATATGATAATGTTTGAATTTCTTAGTCTTTTATTTAAGGACTCTTATAGCCTGGCCTAGATTAGGTTTCCAGCTTCATTCTTTACTATATTCATCCTGTTTCAGCTACATTGAACCTGCAGTTTTCTAAATATACACTACTTCTCTCCCTCCTTCCCTCCCTTCTTCCCTCCCTCGCTCCCTCTCTCTCGCTCTCCATCTCACTCTCACTCTCTCTGTTTTGCTGTTCTGTGTAATTTGCTCCCTCTCCAAACTGGGGAATTCCTACTCAGGCCTTCAGAGCCCAGCTTAATTGTCACTATTCAGTGAGGTTCTCCCTTAAATACTCATGATTGATGATTCATTCTCCTATGCTCTCCTGACTCTTAGTCCTTCCCTCTCATATATATATCTCACACTGGATTGCAATGATTTCTTTCATGTATATCATCTCTTCTATACTCTGAGATCTCTGAAGGCATGATCTTATCCATTTTTCCTTCCTTGCACACAAACACAGTACCTGACACACAGTCCACATGCAATGAATTTGTTTATGCATTTTTTCAAGTATTTGGTCATGTATACTCCATGTGAGGCATTATTTTAAACACTTGAAATACAGGATCCTGGCTATCATTGAGCACATAGTCTAGGACTGGAGTAAGATAAGGTGGCTCACAGGGTGGGAAAATTGGTGTTGATTAACAGGGGTAGTCCAATTCCTCTTGAATTGAAATGAGTTTTTTTTTTTTATCTGTTTTCTTTTTTTATTAATAAACTTAATTTTTTTTTAGAACAGTTTCAGGTTCACAGCACAATTGAGCAGAAAATACACAGAGTTCTCACATAGCTCTCCCCACCCCCCCATATATATATATACGCCCTTATTCTCTATGTCCCTCATAAGTGTGGCATATTTGGTATAATTGATGAACCAACATGGACACATTATTATCAAAGTCCATAGTTTATATTAGGGTACACTCTTGATGCTGTACATTCTATGGGTTTTGACAAATGCATAATGACATGTAGCCACCACTATAGTATCATACAGAATAATTTCATTGCCTCCAAAATCCCTTGTGTTCCATTTATTCATTCCTCCCTCCCTCCCTCCCTCTCCCCATACCCCTGGAAACCATGATCTTTTTCTTGTTTCTGTAGCTGTGCCTTTTCCAGAATGTCATTTGGTTGAAATCATACACTTTGTAGCCTTTTGAGACTGTCTTCTTTCATTTAGTAATGTGTCTCTTAAGTTTCTTCCATGTCTTTCATGGCTTGATAGATCATTTCTTTTTTGTTTTTGTTTTTTTTTTTAACTGCATATATATTTTTAAATTTACATATATGTACTGTTCATTGTTTCTAAGAATGTTTAGAGATTTAGCTTTTTAAACTTACATAGTTATCAAAGAAATAAAACCAACCACAAAATAAGAATTAATTCAAAAAGATATATACACCCTGCTATTAACAGCAACATTATTTATAATTGCCCAGATATGGAAGCATCCCAAGTGCACATCAATAGTTTAATAGATAAAGAAGATGCAGCATGTATATGTAATGGAATACAACTCACTCATAAGGAAGAAGGATATTTTGCCATTTGTAGCCCTTCATTCACTTTTTTTTCCATTTCAAAAACCAGAATTTTATAACCAGCATAAATATTTATATTACATCAAAAACAACAAAACGCCCAGAAATAAACTTAACCAAAGAGGTTACTTATACTCCAAAAACCAAAATGACACAAAGAAATGGAAAGAATTCTTGTGCTCTTGGATTGGAAGAATCAATACTACCAAAATAGCCACACTACCCAAAGCAATCCACAGATCCAATGCAACCCCCATCAAAATACTCACAACATTTTTCACAGAACTAGAACAAACAATTCCAAAATATATAGGAAACTACAAAAGACCCTGAACAGCCAGAGCAATCTTTTGTAGGTCTCCCCCCCCCCATTTCTTCTTTTTGTTCTCTTTTCTTATGGTTTGATGACTAAAGAAGATCCTTTAACATTTGTTGTAAAGCTGGTTTGGTGGTGATGAAATCTTTTGGCTTTTGTTTATCTGTAAAGCTTTTGATTTATCCTTCAAATCTCAACCAGAGCCTTGCTGGATAGAGTATTCTTAGTTGTAGGTTTTTCATTTTCATCATTTTAAATATATCTTGCCACTCCCTTCTGGCCTGTAGAGTGTCTGCTGAAAAATCAGCTGATAACCTCATGGGAGTTCCCTTGTATGTTATTTGTTGCTTTTCTCTTGCTAATTTTAACATTTTCTCCTTATCCTTAATTGTTGTCAATTTAATGACTATGTGCCTTAGTGTGTTCCTCTTTGGGTTGATCCTGTGTGGTACTCTCTGTGCTTCCTGGACTTGGGTGACTGTTTCCTCTCCCAAGTTGGGGAAGTTTTTGATGATTATCTCTCCAAAATTTTTCTCAGGTCTTTTCTGTCTCTCTTCTCTTTCTGGGACCCCTATAATGCAAATATTAGTGTGCTTCATGTTGTCCCAGAATTCTCTTAAACTATCCTCATTTCTTTTCATTCTTTTTTCTTTTTTCTGTTCTGCAGTAGTGATTTCTAGTAATCTGTCTTCTGGCTATTTGATCCATTCTTCTGCCTCATTTAGTCTATTCTTGGTTCCTTCTGGTGTGTTATTCATATCAGCAATTTTATTCTTCACCTCTTGGTATTCTTTATATTTTCCAACTCTTTGCTAACAACTTCACTCTGTGCATCTATACTCTTCTTGAGTTCTCTGAACATCTTCACCATTGTTAGTTTAAACCCTTTCTCAGATAAATTGCCTATCTCCTCATTAGTTATTTCTTCTTCTGGAATTTTATCTTGTGCCTTGGCCCGGGAGATATTCCTTTGCGGACTCATATTGTTTATCTTTCTATTTGTATTTTTAGGTAGGTTAGTTACATTTCTCAACCTTGGAAAAGTGGCCCTTCATGGGAGATATCCTATGTGTCCAGGCAGTACACTCCTCTCTTGTCACCCAAAGGTTAGGGTCCAGCCAATCCCAGTGTAGTCTTTCCTGTGTTTGTGAATTCCTTCCATAGGCTTTGGGATTGTTGTTTTCTTATTTCTGGTCTGCCCCTGGTGGATGAGCCTGAACTAGAGGCTTATGAAGGTTTCCTGGCAGGAGGAGCTGGTGCCTGCCCACTGCTGGGTGAAACTTGGTCCTGGATCTCTGGTGGGTAGGGCTGTGTCTAGAGGCAGTTGTAGCTTAGGAAGTCTGCTGAAGGGTGGGGCTTTGTTCCCACCCTGTATGTTATTTTGCCTGAGGCTTCCCTACAGGCTGTTGGGTGGGGCTAGGTCTTGGTGCTAATGATCCAATCAAGATGCCAGCCTCCAGAAAATCTCATATAGATGAACACTCCTGGAATGTATGCCACCAGTTTTTATGTCCCCTGGTTGAGCCACAGCCATCCCTCATGTCCCCAGCAGACCCTCCAAATCCAGCAGACAGGCCTGGCCTAGATTCCTATGAAATCACTGCCCCTGACCTTGGACCTGGCTCACTCAAGACTCTGTGTATGATTCTCAAGCAAATAAAGTCTCCATTTTCTTCAGTCCTGTGGGGCTCCTGGAGCCAAGTCCCACTGATCTTCAATACCTGATGTCCTGGGTTATCCTCCTCCTCCAATGCTGGAACCTGGGCTAGGGAACCTGATGTGGGGCTTAGAACTGTCACTTCTGTGGGAGGGCCTCTGCATCTTAACTGTTCTTCAGCTTGTGGATCACCCACCCAGGGGATATGGAGCCCAATTATGTCATGAGCATGCCCCTCCTACCATCCTGCTGTGGTTCCCTACTTATGTTTCCAGTTGCAGGAGATTTTTTTCTAGATTCCAATCTTTTTTAATGGTTGTTTAACATTCAGTTGTGGTTTCATTCTAGTCATGAGGAGAGGTGAGCTCATGGTCCTAGCACTTCATCATCTTGACCGGAAATCCCAATTGAAATTGAGGTCTTACTTCAAAGAAAACACTAACAGTGGTTGGTGTCAATAATAAAATTCAAGGTTTGAAGCAAAAATTAGAAACTTGTAAAACCTATTCTCCACTGTGTGCTTCACAGCTTCAGTATGTGTACTTTTTAATTAGATTTGTGGTGATTTTGACAGTGATTTTTTAAATTGATTTTTAATGTTGATTATGTATCAATATTTGGAAGATTTGCGTAATTCAGTGAACCAATGTTTTCCCAATGACCAAAGCATGATGTTACAAAGTCACACATAAGTAAAACATCTGTGCATGGGTATAGATCCATTAAAATTACAAGACAGGCAAATGGATTTTACTGGTAAATTGAGCATGAAGAGGTCTTTGACATGCTTTCTGATTCGACATCACAGATAACTTCTAAGAAACTACTACTTGTCAGGTTTTAGTGTGGTAACAATGAAGGTACTATACTTATCTGAAGGGCTATGCTTCTTCCTTTTCCAACTACATATCTTGGTGAGGACAGAATTTCTTTATATCCTTTAATCAAAACAACATCACGACAGATTGAATGAAGAAGCAGATATGAAAATACAGTTGTTTTCTATCAAATCCGTAAACAGGAAAAATAATTGCAAAATGTAAAATAATGCTAATTTTTAGTACAGTTTTCTTTTTAGGAAATATAGTTGTTTTTCATAAGATATGTTATTCATTTATGTTAACATGTAATCAATTTGTCACTGTTATTTTTAATAAATTAATAACTTTAAATTATTTTTCAGTTTTAATTTCTAAAATAGCAAATATTGATAGATATAATACACATAAAACATAGCTCTTTGTAGTCTTCAATAATTGTTGATTGTAAAATGGGCCTTAAGATCAAAACTTTTGAGAACTTCTGCCTTATATAATACCAGCTTCTCTCAGATGCCCTCCTCTCATCTTACACCACAAGTATCCTCTCTAGATGATTACAACCATAGTTTTGTTCACTTAAAACAAATTCTCTCAAACATTAGAGAACTTGAGTCTCCTAGAAGTGGCTTCAGGTCATCTTATACTAGGCCACCTATATTTTGGTTGGCACAGGGATTTATAGTCATACCTAACGGGAAGAGTTTAATTTCTGACAGGCTAGGAAAGAGCTAAATTTCTTTTCTGAGTTTTACGTTTGGCAACGGCAATGTTTGAACGTGTCAAATTTGATTTTTTTATTAAGAAAGGGAAGAAGGAGAATTAGATATTTTGCATATGTTATCTAAATTAATCCTTTCAAGTCTGTGGGTAAGTATTACTACTAATCCGTTTTTCATAGGAACAAAGTAAAGGCCAGTAGAAAGATTCAGATGATTCCGGTCTTTATTTTTGTGATGCTTCGTATTCACTTGGATAAATTAGATATCTAAAAGATGTTTTCTAAATTTTAAATTTTTAAATAATTATAGATTTACAAGAAGTTGCAGAAACACTATGGATTGCTCTATATACCCTTCACTGTTTATCTCAATTATTATATCTTATATAAGGTTAATATTAAAAGCAGTAAATTAATATTATTATTTTGGGTATGTATAGTTCTGTACCATTTTATTATATGTGTAGATTTGCATAATCCCTGTTGCAATCAGGAGACAGAACTGTTCTTTTACCATAAAGATCTGCCCTCTGGTCCCTCTTTAGAGTCATACTTACCTCCCTTTTCAATTTATGTAAATTTTTTTAAATTATAGCTTTGCTTAGATGTAATTCACTTACCACCAACTTTACCTTTTTAAAGTGTACAATTCAGTGGTGTTCACTACCTCATTCAAGAACCTTTTATTCATCTCAAAAACACCCATACCCATTAACAATAACTCACCATTTTCCCCTCTCCCACTCCCTGGAAACCACTATTTTGTTCATCTGTATTTATCTAGTCTAGGTAGTTCAGTTAAATTAATCATACAGTCATACAATATGCAGTCTTTTGTGTTTGCCTTCTTTCACTAAGCATAATCTTTTCAAGGTTCATCCATGTTGTGGTGTGTTTTAGTGTTCCATTGTTTTTTAATGGACTGACTAATATTTCATTATATGGCTATTCCACATTTTATTTATCCATTCATCATTTGATAATCCTTTGAATTTTTTCCCACTTTTTAGCTAATACAAGTAATGCTGTTACGAACATTTTTGTATAAGTTTTTGCTTGGACACACGTCTTTAATTTTGGGGGGTATATACCTAGGAGTGGAATTGCTGGGTCCTATGGTAAATCTATGTTTAGCTTTTTGAGAGACTCCCAACCTGTTTTCCAAAACTGCTACAACTTTTTACATTCCTACTCACAGTGTATGAGAATTCAGATTTCTCCATATCCTTGTCGACACTTGTTATTGTCCACTTTTTGACATCGACAATCCTAGTGGATGTGAATAGGTATCTTATTGTGGACTTGATTTGAATTTCTTAATGACTAATGATGTTAAACATCTTTTCATTTGCTTACCAGCAGCTTGGATTTTGTAGGATGTGGATTGGATCTGTAGATCAATTTGTGGCATATTGCCATCTTCACAATATTAAGTATTCTGTTCCATGAACATGGGATGCTTTTCCACTTATTTAGATCTTCTTTAATTTATTTCAAACATGTTTTGTAGTTTTCAGTGTACAGCCTTACACTTCTTTTGTTAAATTTATTCCTACACATTTTATTTCTGTTAATCATTTGTAAATGGAATTATTTTAATTTCATCTTGGGTTGTTCATTAATAGTGTATGGAAACAATTTTTTTTTGTATATTGATTTTCTATCCTACAATGTGCTGAACTAGTTTATTAGTTCTAATACTGTTTTTGTGTATTCCTTAGGCCTTTCTATATATGAGATCATGTTATCTGCAAATAGAAATACTTTATTTCTTCCCTTTCAATCTGGATGTTTTTTATTTCTTTTTCTTACCAATTTGTCTTTGAACAACTTCCAGTGGCATATTGAATAGAAGTGGTAATAGCACACATCCTAGTCTTCTTGGCCTTAGTGAGAAAACATTCAGTCATTCCCTATTAAATGTGACATTGGCTTTTATTAAGGCCTTTATCAAGCTCCCTTCTGTTTCTAGTTGAGTGTTTTCATAGTGAGTGGGTGTTGGATTTTATAAAATAATTTTCAGCATATATTGAGATGATAATAGTAAGGAATTCTATTAATATAGTGTATTATATTGATTGATTTTCATATGTTAAATCAGCCATATATTCCTGGAATAAGTCCTACTTGTTCATGGTGGATAATCCTTTTCTATGATTCAGTTAACTGGTATTATTTTAAGTATTTTTGCATCTGCATTCATAAGGGGTATTGGTTTATAGATTTCTTTAGCTATATCTTGGTCTGGTTTTAGTATTGGGATAATACTGGCCTCACAGAATGAGATAAATATTCACACTTATCTTATTTTGTGAAAATTCTGTGCAGGATTGGTGTTAATTCTTCTTGAAATATTTGGTAGAGTTTCCCACCAAAGCAAACTTGTACTAATATTTCCTATGTGGGCAGTTTTTTTTTTTTTTTTTTTGATTACTAATTTATTCTCTTTACATGTTATATGTCTATACACATTGTCTATTTCTTCTTGAGTCAGTTTAAGTAGTATGTGTGTTTCTAGGAATTTAGCCATTTTATCTACATTATCTAATTTATTGGTGTCCAATTTTAATAGTATTCCTTTATAATGCTTTTTATTTCTATAAGGTCTGCAATGATGTCTCCTCTTTCATTCTTGATTTTAGTAATTTGAATGGTTTTTCTTGGTAATTATTTCTAAAAGTTTGTCAATTTTGTTGATGTTTTTAAAGAATCAATGTTTGATTTCATTGATTTTCCTCTATCATTTTCTATTATCTTTTATTAATTTCTCCTCCAGTTTTTATCATTTCATTCTTTCTGGTTGCTTTGTGTTTACTGTTCTTTCCTTTTTCTATTTTTTTCTGGTCAAAAATTACATTATTGGTTTGAGATGTTTCTTTTTTGTTAATACAGGAATTTGAAGCTATATATTTCCATCTAAGCACTGTGATAATTTTACATCAGAAGTTCTGGTATTCTGTATTTTTATTTCCATTTATCTCAAAGTATTTTTTGATTTATTTTTTGTTTTCTTCTTTGATCCATTGATCATTTAAAACTGTGCTGTTAATTTTCCACAGGTTTGTGGATTACCCAAATTTTCTTCTGTTACTGATTTCTAATTGTATTACACTGTGGTCATAATATGTACTTTATATGATTTAAATTCTGCTAAATTTATTAAGGCTTTTTTTTTTTTTTTTTTTTTTTTTTGTGGCCTGAGCATATGGTATAGCCTAGAAAATTTCACTGTGCACTTGAGGAGATTGTATATTTTCCTTTTGTTGACTGTGGTGTTCTTTCTCTGCCTAACTTACTTCACTTAATATGATAATCTCTATCCATGTTGCTGCAAATGGCACTATTTCATTTTTTATGGCTAATATTCATATATATGTATATGAATATATATATATATATATATCTCACATATTTGTTATCCATTTATCTTTCAATGGGCATATAGATTGCTTCCACGTCTTGGCTGTTGTAGTAGTGCTGCTATGAACATTGGGGTACATGTATGTTTTCAAGTTAGAGTTTTTTCCAGATATATGTTCAGAAATGGGATTGCTGGATCATATGTTAACTCCATTTTTAGTTTTTTAAGGAACCTCCATACTGTTTTCCACAGTGGCTACACCAAACTACATTCCTACGAACAATATATGTGTACTCCCTTTCCTTCACACTCTCTCTAGAATTTCTTATTTGTAACTCATTGATGATGGCCATTCTGACAGGTGTGAGGTGATACTTCCTTGTAGTTTTGATAAACATTTCTCTAATAGTTAGTAGTGGTAAGCATGTTTTCATGTGCCTGTTGTCCATCTGTATGTTTTTGGAGAAATGTCTTTTTAGGTCCTCTGCCCACTTTTTGATTGGGTTATTTGCTTTGTTTTGTTTTTCTTGGATATTGAGTTACAAGAACTGTCTGTATATTTTGGAAGTTAAGCTCTTGTCATTCACATCATTTGCAAATATTTTCTTCCATTCTGTAGGTTATCTTTTCATTTTGTTGATGGTTTCCTTTGCTGTGCAAAAGTTTGTAAGTTTGTTTAGGTCCCAGTTGTTTATTTTTGCTTTTTTTTTTTTTTTGCCTTGGGAGACAGAACTAAGAAAATATTAGTGCGATTTTTGTCCAGGAATGTTCTCCCTATGTTCTCTTCTATGAGTTTTATGGTGTCATGTCTTATATTTGAGTCTTCAGTCTGAGGCTGTGTTGATTTTTCATCATTCTTTGTTTCTTTCTGTTCCATGGTCTGGGTTACCTTAATTAACTTGTCTTCATGTTCACTGACTCTTCTGCCTGTTCAAATCTAATCTTGGGCTTCTGTAGTAAAAGTCTTATATTAGTTATTGTACTTTTTAACTACAGAAATTTCAGTTGGCTCTTTTAAAATTATCTTTAATTATTGTTAATCTCTATTTAGTGACACATCTTTCTCATTCGTTCCTTTAGTTCTTTAGACATGCTTTCCTTTAATTCTTTGAACATATTTAAGGTAGCTAATTTAAAATCATTTTTCAGTAAGTCCAATATCTGAACTTGCTCATGGAGAGTTTCTATTTATATCATTTTTACTTGGGTATGGACCAATATTCTCTGTGTCTTTGCATGTCTCATAATTTCTTGTTGGAAAGAGTACATTTAAAATAATATAATCTGACATCTCTAGAAATTAGATCCTCCCCAGTTCCCCAGAGTTTATTATAAAGTGTCTATTTTTGTTGTTTGCTTGTTTTTTGATCTCCTGGAGTAATTCTGTATTAACGTGTATATTTTTTGTTGTGTGAAGCTGCTGCAATCTATAGGTTAACTTATTGTTCAGCTAATGATTGGACAGTGATTTCCTGAAATATTTTGAACCAATAAGTCTGCTAGCCTTTGCTGAAGGGCTTTGTGTATGTGTGTGGTAGGGCATGCCCTTAACATTCAACCAGAGTTTACAACTCTGCCTTACTGTTCTCTCCCTGCTTGTGCGGGTCTCAAGGGCAGCCAGAAGAGAAAGATTAGGGCCTTTTCAAGTCTTTTGTTGACATACACACAGCCCAGAGTATATATACATTCCTTTTCAAATACATGACTTTCTGGATTTCTAGGACTAAGTTGCAGTTTTGCAAAGACCCCTCTCTGGGCATGTCATTCTCTATATTTTTTGCCAAGTTCTTTGTTCAACTTCTTGATAATTCCAACATGTACATTGCTTCACTCCACCACAATCTTAAACAATTTCAGATTATTGTATTTGGTAAATGCCCCAATTGCAGCATAGTTTTCATAGGATGAACTTTGGGTTAGGACAAGGAAACATATACTCTAAGAATGGAGATTTCCATACCTGTTTCAAACTTGACAAATAATGACATTTCTTATATAATTATGAGTTTACAGGGTTTGGAGTGATGTTGTGAATATCAGGATGATAAGGAAATAAGTGTTTCATCCATGACAAGCATTTCTAGGTTATCTGTCAATTCTTTGGAGTCCAGATGTCACCCATCACATCTATCTAAAATATTTGAGTCTTTCCTGGAACTTCTCTTAGTACAGAGGCCAAATAAATAAGATGTTCTTTCCATGAAGAGCTGATAATTTATGCTTGTATCTTTGTGAATGTGATTTGTCTGCATTGTCTTATTTTTTTATTTGTTTATAAAGTGAGGATGGTAATAGTTACCTTTGAATACTTGGCAACAGTAAATAAAGTGTTGTGGAAAATCTTTCATAAACATTTTCAAGCTCTGTTCAGATGTAAGGTAGAGTTTTCAAGTCTAAGTTATCTGGAGAAGAATGTTGATGCAAATAATGAGAAAGGGAATGACTGTAACTCCTTCCTCATTCCATGCTTTTACTTACAAAATACTGTAAATGTTAGAAATTATAATATTTGTGGCTTCTGAAATGTTTATATAATTCTAAATGAGGAATGATTTATAACTCTACCTTGCTTGGCTCAAGTAAAATTTATGAAATCCTAGTATGTGTGAAAGGGCAATATAATGAATATTTATATTTAATTTCCCTGAGTGAAACCGAGAGCACATGAGTAATTCTCAGCTTGCTTTTTTCTGTTGCTGGTCAGGGAGGCCAGAGAAAAGTTTTCCAGACAAGGATCCAGTTTTGTGTTCTCTTTGATGATGAAATGTGGAAGGCAGGGTGTGCATGTTCCTCTCACATTTATGTGGCCCAGATTTGAACTAGAAAATGTGATTCTAAAATGTGGAAATTTGAGAAGGCATCTTAGCCTGGTATGTAGTTTCCAATCTCTGTAAGCCAATTATTAATTATTATTATTATTATTATTATTATTGTAATTGTTGTTGTTGCTGTTGTTTTCAATGATGTGTTCAAAGAATCAAAGCTTCATTTTTTAAACATTTTTTTAATGATTTATAATCATTTTACAATGTTGTGTTAAATTCCAGTGTTCAGCACAATTTTTCAGTCATTCATGGACATATACACACTCATTGTCACATTTTTTTCTCTGTGAGTTATAACATTTTGTGTATATTTCCCTGTGCTATACAGTGTAGTCTATTCTACAATTTTGAAATCCCAGTCTAACCCTTCCCACCCTCCACCCCCCTGGTAACGACAAGTCTGTATTCTCTGTCTGTGAGTCTATTTCTGTCCTTTATTTATGCTTTGTTTTTGTTTGTTTGTTTTTGTTTTTGTTTTTTAAATTCCACATATGAGCGATCTCATATGGTATTTTTCTTTCTCTTTCTGGCTTACTTCACTTAGAATGACATTCTCCAGGAGCAACCATGTTGCTGCAAATGGCATTATGTTGTCGGTTTTTATGGCTGAGTAGTATTCCATTGTATAAATATACCACCACTTCTTTATCCAGTCACCTGTTGATGGACATTTAGGCTGTTTCCATGTTTTGGCTATTGTAAATAGTGCTGCTATGAACATTGGGGTGCAGGTGTCATCCTGAAGTAGATTTCCTTCTGGATACAAGCCCAGGAGTGGGATTCCTGGGTCATACGGTAAGTCTATTCCTAGTCTTTTGAGGAATCTCCACACTGTTTTCCATAGTGGCTGCACCAAACTGCATTCCCACCAGCAGTGTAGGAGGGTTCCCCTTTCTCCACAGCCTCTCCAGCATTTGTCATTTGTGGATTTTTGAATGACGGCCATTCTGACTGGTGTGAGGTGATACCTCATTGTAGTTTTGAATTGCATTTCTCTGATAATTAGTGATATTGAGCATTTTTTCATGTGCTTTTTGATCATTTGTATGTCTTCCTTGGAGAATTGCTTGTTTAGGTCTTCTGCCCATTTTTGGATTGGGTTGTTTATTTTTTTCTTATTGAGTCGTATGAGCTGCTTATATATTCTGGAGATCAAGCCTTTGTCGGTTTCACTTGCAAAAATTTTCTCCCATTCCGTAGGTTTTCTTCTTGTTTTATTTCTGGTTTCCTTTGCTGTGCAGAAGCTTGTAAGTTTCATTAGGTCCCATTTGTTTATTCTTGCTTTTATTTCTTCTAGGAGAAAACTTTTTACATGTATGTCAGATAATGTTTTGCCTATGTTTTCCTCTAGGAGGTTTATTGTATCTTGTCTTATGTTTAAGTCTTTAATCCATTTTGAGTTGATTTTTGTATATGGTGTAAGGGAGTGTTCTAGCTTCATTGTTTTACATGCTGCTGTCCAGTTTTCCCAACACCATTTGCTGAAGAGACTGTCTTTATTCCAATGTATATTCTTGCCTCCTTTGTCGAAGATGAGTTGACCAAAAGTTTGTGGGTTCATTTCTGGGCTCTCTATTCTGTTCCATTGGTCTATATGTCTGTTTTGGTACCAATACCATGCTGTCTTGATGACTCTAGCTCTATAGTATTGTCTGAAGTCTGGGAGAGTTATTCCTCCAGCCTCTTTCTTTCTCTTCAGTGATGCTTTGGCAATTCTAGGTCTTTGATGGTTCCATATGAATTTTATTATGATTTGTTCTAGTTCTGTGAAATCTGTCCTGGGTAATTGGATAGGGATTGCATTAAATCTGTAGATTGCCTTGGGCAGTGTGACCATTTTAACAATATTGATTCTTCCAATCCAAGAGCATGGAATATCTTTCCATTTTTTAAAGTCTTCTTTAATTTCCTTCATCAATGGTTTATAGTTTTCTGTGTATAATTCTTTCACCTCCTTGGTTAGATTTATTCCCAGATATTTTATTGCTTTGGGTGCTATTTTTAAGGGGATTGTTTCTTTACTTTCTTCTTCTGTTGATTTATCGTTAGTGTAAAGAAATGCAACTGACTTTTGAACGTTAATTTTGTAACCTGCTACCTTGCTGAATTCTTCAATCAGCTGTAGTAGCTTTTGTGTGGACCTTTTAGGGTTTTCTATATATAGTAACATGTCATCAGCATATAATGACACTTTTACGTCTTCTTTTCCAATTTGGATCCCTTTTATTTCTTTCTCTTGCCTGACTGCTGTGGCTAGGACTTCCAGGACGATGTTGAATAGGAGTGGTGATAGTGGGCATCCTTGTCTTGTCCCAGATTTTAGTGGGAAGCTTTTCAGTTTTTCACCGTTGAGTACTATGCTGGCTGTAGGTTTATCATATATAGCTTTTATTATGTTGAGATATGTTCCCTCTATACCCACTTTGGCGAGAGTTTTTATCATAAATGGGTGTTGAATTTTATCAAATGCTTTTTCTGCATCGATTGATATGATCATGTGGTTTTTGTCTTTTCTCTTGTTGATGTGATGTATTACACTGATTCATTTGCATATGTTGAACCAGCCTTGTGTCCCTGGGATGAACCCCACTTGGTCATGATGTATAATCTCTTTTATGTGTTGTTGGATTCTATTTGCTAAAATTTTGGTGAGGATTTTGGCATCTATGTTCATCAGTGATATTGGCGTATAATTCTCTTTTTTTGTAGTGTCTTTGCCTGGTTTTGGTATCACGGTGATGGTGGCTTCATAGAATGAGTTTGGGAGTAATCCCTCCTTTTCAATCGTCTGGAAGACTTTGAGAAGGACTGGTATGAGTTCTTCTTTGTATGTTTGGTAGAATTCCCCGGTGAAGCCGTCCGGTCCTGGACTTTTATTTGTAGGGAGGTTTTTAATTGCTATTTCTATTTCCTTTCTAGTGATCGGATTGTTCAAGTGTTCAGATTCTTCTTGATTCAGTTTTGGTGGACAGTATGTTTCCAGAAACTTGTCTGTCTCCTCTAGGTTATCCAGTTTGGTTCCATATAGTTTTTCATAATATTCTCGTATGATATTCTGTATTTCTATTTTGTTTGTTGTAATTTCTCCATTTTCCTTTCTTATTTTGCTAATTTGTGCTCTCTCTTTTTTCTTCTTTGTGAGTTTGGCCAGAGGTTTGTCGATTTTATTTACTTTTTCAAAAAACCAGCTTTTGGTTTGGTTGATTTTTTCTATGCTCTTGTTAATCTCTATTGTATTTAATTCCTCTCTGATCTTTATTATTTCCTTCCTTCTGCTGCTTTTTGGGGCTTTTTGTTCTTCTTTTTCTAATTCATTCAGGTGGTGGGTTAAATTGTTTATTTGAGATTGTTCTTCTTTTTTGAGGAAGGCCTGTATCGCTATAAACTTCCCTCTTAGCACTGCCTTTGCTGTGTCCCATAGGTTTTGAGTGGTTGTGCTTTCATTATCATTTGTCTCAAGGTATTTTTTAATTTCAGCTGTGATTTCCTCATTGATCCATGCTTTTTCAATAACATATTGTTTAATCTCCATGCTTTCCTTCTTTTCTCCTTTTTTTCTCTGTTGTTGATTTCCAGTTTCATGGCATTGTGGTCAGTAAAGATGCTTGAGATAATTTCTATCTTCTTAAAATTGTTGAGGTTTCTTTTGTGCCCAAGTACATGATCGATCCTGGAAAATGTTCCATGTGCACTTGAAAAGAATGTATATGCTATTTTTGGGGGGGGTAATGCTCTGAAAGTATCCACCAAATCTTGTTTTTCTATTGTAGTATTTAATTTCTCTGTTGCCTTGTTTATTTTCTGTCTGGAAGATCTGTCGAGTGATGTTAATGCAGTGTTAAAATCTCCAACTATGATTGTATTCCCATCAATATCCCCCTTTATCTCTGTTAGTAATTCTTGTATGTACTTAGGTGCTCCTATATTGGTTGCATATATATTAACGAGTGTAATATCCTCATCTTGTATCACTCCTTTAATCATTATAAAATGTCCTTCTTTATCTTTCTTTATGGCCTTTGTTTTAAAGTCTGTTTTGTCTGAAATCAGTGCTGCAATGCCTGCTTTTTTGGCTTTTCCATTGGCATGGAATATCCTTTTCCTCCCTTTCACTCTCAATCTATATGTGTCCTTCTCCCTAAAGTGGGTCTCTTGTATGCAGCATATTGAAGGTTCTTGCTTTCTTATCCAGTCTGCCACTCTATGTCTTTTGACTGGAGCATTTAGTCCATTAACATTTACAGTAATTAATGATAGATGTGTGTTTATTGCCATTTTGAGCTTATCTTTGCAGTTGAATTGGTATATCCTCTTTGTTCCTGCCCTATTTTTTTTTCTTAAATCTGTTTTCACCTGTTCTATTTTCTATTACCTATTTAATTTTTACTTCTTAATTCATTTCTATTTCTCTTGGGGTGTGACGTCCTGTTATTGATTAGACACAGGTTTCAAATACATCTATTCATCTCCCCCCCCTTTTGTTTTAAACGTTTTAAAAGGACGTCTCAACCCAATACTGTGCTTAAACTCACTCTTGTATTATTCATTATACACTGTTTTCAAACCCTCTTTCTCCCTTCTTTTAAAATTCTTTCTATCTCTGATTTTTTTTTTCCCAAGTTCTATTCCTAAATATAAATAAAATCTTTAAGGACCAAAATAAACAACTGATACTCCATAAACCACAGTGCCAGGGAGGTATGAGCAAGATGAAAAAGCAGAAAAACCTTTCATAATTAAAAGAACAAGAGAAATCCCCTTAAAGAAAGATCAATGAAATAGATATCTATAGCTTATTAGATCAAGATTTCAAAAAAGGAGTGATCAAAGTGCTGAAGGAATTAAAAGAGATAGTGTTTAGAGATATAGAATATGTCAAAAATGAAATTGAAGCTATAAAGAAAAGCCAAGTACAATGGGTAAACTCATTGACAGAGATGAGGAATGATCTAATAGCTGTGCAAAGCTGACTAGATAATGCAGAGGAACGAATTAGTGACCTAGAAGACAGGGCAATAGAAAGCACCCATTCAGAATAACTACAAGATAAGCAAATAAAAAATAATGAAAATAGCATAAGGGACCTATGGGATAATATAAAGCATCCCAATCCTCACATAATAGGGGTCGCAGAAGGGAAAGAAAGATAAAAGGGGATTGAAAAGGTTTTTGAAGAAATTATCAATGAAAACTTCCCAAACTTAAAGAAGGAATCAGATATCCAAGTACAGGAAGCTCAGAGGGTCCCAAACAGGAAGAACCCAAATAAACCCACACCAAGGCATATCTTAATCAAGATGGCCAGAGTCAAGGATAAAGAAATGATTCTAAAGGCAGCAAGAGAAAAGCAAAGAATAAGTTACAGGGGAACCCCCATAAGGCTCTCAGCTGATTTCTCTACACAAACACTACAGGCCAGAAGAGAGTGGCAAGATATATTCAAAGCCCTGAATGAAAAAAAGATGCAGCCTAGGATACTTTATCCAGCAAGTCTATCCTTTAGGATAGATGGAGAAATAAAGAGTTTCACAAACAAAAAAAAAAAAGCTGCAGGAGTTTAGCAACACTAAACCCATGCTAAAAGAAATATTGAAAGGGCTATTCTAAATAGAAAAGCAGCAGGGTGCTACAGAAATTAGAAACTCACAACTGGAAAGGTGATAACTCACGAATTACAAATAAAGTAAACACGAAAATATAAAGGAAGACATACAAATCACTGAGAGTGGGAGAGGGAGGCAGGGAAATATAGAATATTTTTTTCTTTCTTTTTAAAATTTTTTTAACAGGATGGGTTTGAGATCATGTTACAAACAGTTTAATAAAAACAGCTATAGTAATGGGTTGACAGATTTAAAAAAAGGGTAACTACAAGCCAAAAACTTACAAGGGACTCACAAAAATTAAATAAAATCCATCATAATACAAAGGAAAATTATCAAACCACAAAAGGAAGAAGAAAGGAACAAAGAGGATATACCAATTCAACTGCAAAGATAAGCTCAAAATGGCAATAAACACACATCTATCATTAATTACTGTAAATGTTAATGGACTAAATGCTCCAGTCAAAAGACATAGAGTGGCAGACTGGATAAGAAAGCAAGAACCTTCAATATGCTGCATACAAGAGACCCACTTTAGGGAGAAGGACACATATAGATTGAGAGTGAAAGGGAGGAAAAGGATATTCCATGCCAATGGAAAAGCCAAAAAAGCAGGCATTGCAGCACTGATTTCAGACAAAACAGACTTTAAAACAAAGGCCATAAAGAAAGATAAAGAAGGACATTTTATAATGATTAAAGGAGTGATACAAGATGAGGATATTACACTCGTTAATATATATGCAACCAATATAGGAGCACCTAAGTACATACAAGAATTACTAACAGAGATAAAGGGGGATATTGATGGGAATACAATCATAGTTGGAGATTTTAACACTGCATTAACATCACTCGACAGATCTTCCAGACAGAAAATAAACAAGGCAACAGAGAAATTAAATACTACAATAGAAAAACAAGATTTGGTGGATACTTTCAGAGCATTACCCCCCCCAAAAATAGCATATACATTCTTTTCAAGTGCACATGGAACATTTTCCAGGATCGATCATGTACTTGGGCACAAAAGAAACCTCAACAATTTTAAGAAGATAGAAATTATCTCAAGCATCTTTACTGACCACAATGCCATGAAACTGGAAATCAACAACAGAGAAAAAAAGGAGAAAAGAAGGAAAGCATGGAGATTAAACAATATGTTATTGAAAAAGCATGGATCAATGAGGAAATCACAGCTGAAATTAAAAAATACCTTGAGACAAATGATAATGAAAGCACAACCACTCAAAACCTATGGGACACAGCAAAGGCAGTGCTAAGAGGGAAGTTTATAGCGATACAGGCCTTCCTCAAAAAAGAAGAACAATCTCAAATAAACAATTTAACCCACCACCTGAATGAATTAGAAAAAGAAGAACAAAAAGCCCCAAAAAGCAGCAGAAGGAAGGAAATAATAAAGATCAGAGAGGAATTAAATACAATAGAGATTAACAAGAGCATAGAAAAAATCAACCAAACCAAAAGCTGGTTTTTTGAAAAAGTAAATAAAATCGACAAACCTCTGGCCAAACTCACAAAGAAGAAAAAAGAGAGAGCACAAATTAGCAAAATAAGAAAGGAAAATGGAGAAATTACAACAAACAAAATAGAAATACAGAATATCATACGAGAATATTATGAAAAACTATATGGAACCAAACTGGATAACCTAGAGGAGACAGACAAGTTTCTGGAAACATACTGTCCACCAAAACTGAATCAAGAAGAATCTGAACACTTGAACAATCCGATCACTAGAAAGGAAATAGAAATAGCAATTAAAAACCTCCCTACAAATAAAAGTCCAGGACCGGACGGCTTCACCGGGGAATTCTACCAAACATACAAAGAAGAACTCATACCAGTCCTTCTCAAAGTCTTCCAGACGATTGAAAAGGAGGGATTACTCCCAAACTCATTCTATGAAGCCACCATCACCGTGATACCAAAACCAGGCAAAGACACTACAAAAAAAGAGAATTATACGCCAATATCACTGATGAACATAGATGCCAAAATCCTCACCAAAATTTTAGCAAATAGAATCCAACAACACATAAAAGAGATTATACATCATGACCAAGTGGGGTTCATCCCAGGGACACAAGGCTGGTTCAACATATGCAAATGAATCAGTGTAATACATCACATCAACAAGAGAAAAGACAAAAACCACATGATCATATCAATCGATGCAGAAAAAGCATTTGATAAAATTCAACACCCATTTATGATAAAAACTCTCGCCAAAGTGGGTATAGAGGGAACATATCTCAACATAATAAAAGCTATATATGATAAACCTACAGCCAGCATAGTACTCAACGGTGAAAAACTGAAAAGCTTCCCACTAAAATCTGGGACAAGACAAGGATGCCCACTATCACCACTCCTATTCAACATCGTCCTGGAAGTCCTAGCCACAGCAGTCAGGCAAGAGAAAGAAATAAAAGGGATCCAAATTGGAAAAGAAGACGTAAAAGTGTCATTATATGCTGATGACATGTTACTATATATAGAAAACCCTAAAAGGTCCACACAAAAGCTACTACAGCTGATTGAAGAATTCAGCAAGGTAGCAGGTTACAAAATTAACGTTCAAAAGTCAGTTGCATTTCTTTACACTAACGATAAATCAACAGAAGAAGAAAGTAAAGAAACAATCCCCTTAAAAATAGCACCCAAAGCAATAAAATATCTGGGAATAAATCTAACCAAGGAGGTGAAAGAATTATACACAGAAAACTATAAACCATTGATGAAGGAAATTAAAGAAGACTTTAAAAAATGGAAAGATATTCCATGCTCTTGGATTGGAAGAATCAATATTGTTAAAATGGTCACACTGCCCAAGGCAATCTACAGATTTAATGCAATCCCTATCCAATTACCCAGGACAGATTTCACAGAACTAGAACAAATCATAATAAAATTCATATGGAACCATCAAAGACCTAGAATTGCCAAAGCATCACTGAAGAGAAAGAAAGAGGCTGGAGGAATAACTCTCCCAGACTTCAGACAATACTATAGAGCTAGAGTCATCAAGACAGCATGGTATTGGTACCAAAACAGACATATAGACCAATGGAACAGAATAGAGAGCCCAGAAATGAACCCACAAACTTTTGGTCAACTCATCTTCGACAAAGGAGGCAAGAATATACATTGGAATAAAGACAGTCTCTTCAGCAAATGGTGTTGGGAAAACTGGACAGCAGCATGTAAAACAATGAAGCTAGAACACTCCCTTACACCATATACAAAAATCAACTCAAAATGGATTAAAGACTTAAACATAAGACAAGATACAATAAACCTCCTAGAGGAAAACATAGGCAAAACATTATCTGACATACATGTAAAAAGTTTTCTCCTAGAAGAAATAAAAGCAAGAATAAACAAATGGGACCTAATGAAACTTACAAGCTTCTGCACAGCAAAGGAAACCAGAAATAAAACAAGAAGAAAACCTACGGAATGGGAGAAAATTTTTGCAAGTGAAACCGACAAAGGCTTGATCTCCAGAATATATAAGCAGCTCATACGACTCAATAAGAAAAAAATAAACAACCCAATCCAAAAATGGGCAGAAGACCTAAACAAGCAATTCTCCAAGGAAGACATACAAATGATCAAAAAGCACATGAAAAAATGCTCAATATCACTAATTATCAGAGAAATGCAATTCAAAACTACAATGAGGTATCACCTCACACCAGTCAGAATGGCCGTCATTCAAAAATCCACAAATGACAAATGCTGGAGAGGCTGTGGAGAAAGGGGAACCCTCCTACACTGCTGGTGGGAATGCAGTTTGGTGCAGCCACTATGGAAAACAGTGTGGAGATTCCTCAAAAGACTAGGAATAGACTTACCGTATGACCCAGGAATCCCACTCCTGGGCTTGTATCCAGAAGGAAATCTACTTCAGGATGACACCTGCACCCCAATGTTCATAGCAGCACTATTTACAATAGCCAAAACATGGAAACAGCCTAAATGTCCATCAACAGGTGACTGGATAAAGAAGTGGTGGTATATTTATACAATGGAATACTACTCAGCCATAAAAACCGACAACATAATGCCATTTGCAGCAACATGGTTGCTCCTGGAGAATGTCATTCTAAGTGAAGTAAGCCAGAAAGAGAAAGAAAAATACCATATGAGATCGCTCATATGTGGAATTTAAAAAACAAAAACAAAAACAAACAAACAAAAACAAAGCATAAATAAAGGACAGAAATAGACTCACAGACAGAGAATACAGACTTGTCGTTACCAGGGGGGTGGAGGGTGGGAAGGGTTAGACTGGGATTTCAAAATTGTAGAATAGACTACACTGTATAGCACAGGGAAATATACACAAAATGTTATAACTCACAGAGAAAAAAATGTGACAATGAGTGTGTATATGTCCATGAATGACTGAAAAATTGTGCTGAACCCTGGAATTTGACACAACATTGTAAAATGATTATAAATCAATAATAAATGTTAAAAAAGAAAAAAAAAAGAAAAAAAATAGGGGGGGTTGTCGGTGTTCTCCTTTAGTCTGTGTGCTTTTAATGTGAAGCCTTTCTGTCTTAGTCCTGTTTTGGAATCTCAGCTTGCTCTTTTCAGAGGCCCTCCTTTGGCGCCCTCTTCTGTGGTGCTCCCAGTACCTGTCGGCAAGCAGATGGCGCCTCCTCCTAACACTGGGTCACGTGGCGCTCTCCTCTACTGTGGGCAGATGGGTCACTGCCCCTCCTGATGCTGCAGTCAGATGTTGCAGACTGGCCAGGTAGGAGGGCGTGTCGTGCCCCCTCCCAGCACCTCGGTCAAGGGCTGTGTTCTTGCCTGAAAGGCGGGGGGCATTCTCCCTCTACCTGCGCAGGTAGCTCGCTGCTCTGTGATGCTGCACGCTCCGCCCTGGTCGGAGCTCTGTCCTGGTCGGTGCTCAGCAGGTGGGCTCGGGGAAGACCCAGTCACAGTCTTCTCCCTGCTCCAAGCCAGAACCCAGCTCCTTGTTTGTCTTTGTGGAGCAAGTTCTCTGAGGGACCAGGATGGAAGGATCCTATCTGCCCCGGGCTGTAAGCCAGTCTCAGTCTGGCCTTTGAGGCTGCTAAGCCCTTCGGTGGGGGTGCAGGTTTTGCCCCCGCCTGGGTTGTAAGCACTGGAGGATATGGCGGCTGTGCCTGAGCCCCGCCTCTCTTCCCCCAAAAAGTTTCCGTGGGTTTTCAGAGATGGGGGTATGCACCCTTCCCCCGAGAGCACATCAACCTTGCTGTTTTATGGAGGGCCCAGATTGTTCTGCCCTGTGCACCCACAGCCATGGCGCGCACCCGCTTGCGTTCCCCCGGGGCTGCCTCCGTGCAGCCACTTCCGTCCTCCGCCCGGCTTGTGCAGCCTGGCCCTGCCCCCTGCTGCTGGCCTGCGTCTCAGGCTGGGTGTCTGGGGGGACGCTCTGTGCCCATTTAACTTAGTTCTGTCAGTCAAGGTCTGCTCTGTATAGATCCGAGTCTCGGAGGCTCCCCTTCCGTCCCACTGGCCTCTCAGTTGGAGAGGGGAGACCCAGCGAGCGAGCGCCAGTCCTCCTTTGCCGCTCCCTCCCTGCGGGACCAGTCCAGCTCTGCTTTGCCTTTTCTTCTCTCTTTTTTCCTTTTCTCCTACCAGATTTTTGGCGTCTTTATCTTTTGAAGAGGGCGATGTTCTGTAGGAGTTCCGCAGGTGCTCTGGTTGGCTGAGTGGGTCTGTAGATGTGGGTCTTGGTGTATTTGTGGGAGAGGGTGAGCTGCGAGCGCCCTTCTACTCCACCATCTTCTCAGAGTCCGGATCAAGGCTTTAAATACTGAAAAGATGTACTCCTGGGATTAGGACATAGACAAGATGGTAATAAAATTCTTGGCACATTAATATTCCAGCCAAATGCCTGAACATATTTTATTGTGTTTAACCATGATAGCCTTACCATGGTTGCTTTTCATTGAAGGGAGTAGGTGCTGCTTGTATTGTCTCCCTTTCTATTAGGATGAAAGCAGAAACTCTCACCACCTTGTGTATCTGATTTATGTGAAGGTGGAGGATGATGAAAGTAGAGTGAAAAGAGAAATAGGAAAAGGGAACCAAAAGTTATCGAGAATATGGTCTTAGTGTGCCATTTTGGTGAGAACAGTAGTCCTCAAACTTTATTTAAAAAACATACTAATTCCCTAGGGGTTATATCAAAATACAGTTTCTGATTCAGCAGGTCTGGGGTGTGATGTGGGGATGTGTATTTCCATCAAGCTCCCAGGTGATGATGATACTTCTGGCCTGAAAGTCACTCTTGGAGTAGCAAAGTTGGAGATTTGGCTGGCTCTCTTGGTGAAGGTCACATTTGAAAAAATTAAGTAGAGATTATTTATCAAAAAGATG
The DNA here is from genome assembly GCF_048773025.1 of Camelus bactrianus. Classification (NCBI taxonomy): domain Eukaryota; kingdom Metazoa; phylum Chordata; class Mammalia; order Artiodactyla; family Camelidae; genus Camelus; species Camelus bactrianus. Next base: position 44,186,995 of record NC_133575.1, read on the forward strand.
GCTGGTTGTGATTTAATTTTATATCATCATTAAACTTTTATATAATAAAATTCAAAATCATTGACCAAAAAGAAAAAAAATTGACTATACCACCCTCATTTTTTTCACCCATTATTTCCTTATTTTAGGTCCCTCAGTGAATACTCTGTGAGCAAGTTAAATTTGTTCCTCTGCCAGAAAGTATCTTAGTCCAGGCTGCCATCTGGTTAATGTGGAAAATGTCCAGATGTTGCCTATGTTGTCATGGAAAAGGCCCTGGAAAGGAAGACAGACTACCTGGCTTCTAGTTCCAGCTCTTCCAGCTAGCTCTGGGAACTGCAGCTAATTTTTTTTTTTTTTGTGGAATGATTGTGGATATTTAGTGAGAGGTGAGAAAACATGTAGTCTATTGTTCATAATGGGCAGTCAGTAAAGCTTAAGGAGACCCACTTAGGAGTACAACTAAGTAGCTTTTATGTCTTACAGACTGGGTAGAACAAGTCAGAGAAGACAGGACTTGAGAATAAAACATGCCCCATAACTTAAATGAAGGACTTCACTAAGGGATGTGTAATATTAGTTGCTCAAACCTTCCATTGAAGGTTTGATCTTTTGTTTAAAGTCTTCCCATGCAGTTTGCTACCTGATGGGAGCACTTCGCTTTGCTTTTCTCCCATGTGCCCTAACATAGGTGAGGGAATCAGGCAAAGGATAGCAGTGGTGAACATTTCTCTTGTTTTCCCTTCCTTTACAGATTATTCCTCTGCTGTTCAGAAATTTTCCCAGACGCTGCAGTCCTTTCAGTTTGATTTCATTGGAGACACTCTGACTGATGACGAGATTAACATTGGTAAGTCTTCAGCTACATGTGGCCGTGTGCCTCTCAAAGCAGGCCTGAGACCATACAGCCTCCTTGGGTTTTAGATATAGAGAACTTAGGCATCTTTATCCTCTATGCCCCAGTGCCAAGCTCCTAGGAGACTGCTTAAGAAACATAACGAATCCTTCTCCCCTAGTCCCATTTTCTCCTCACACAAAAGGAATCAAATGATATCTCTCATATGTCCATTGAGGCCTTTGACTCAGTGTGCAGGGGGATTTTTCTTTAAAGATTCTAACATATGAAAATACATTTTTTTTTTTTGGTAAAAGATAGATTAAAGAGTGATTTTGGGGGGATTTATTGTCCAAAATAATTGGAAGTAAGAGTCTTCTGAATAACACATTCCCCTAGAAAGTTTAAAACTACAATTTATATATGTATAGATTTTCAGGCAACAGGAGATTTGGCATCTCCATTGGGAACTGAATTTAACAACTCGCTTTATGAGCTGTGCAATTTTGGATAAGATATTTCCTCTCTCTGAGCCTTAGTTTTGTACCTTTTAGAATTTGGTTAATATCTATCTCTCAGGGATGTTACAAAGAAGAGACTGAACAGTAGAAGTAAAAAGGACTTTGTGTTTCTGTTAGTTATGAAGTTAAAGTAGTGTCAGCAAACTATGGCCCTTGGGCCAAATCTTGTCTGCTGCTTTTTTTTGTAAATAAAGTTTTGTTGGAACACCGTTAAGTATTGTCTGTGGGTGCTTTTGTAGTACAACTGCAATGTTGAGTAGGAATAGCAGAGACTAGATAGTTTTCAAAGCCTCAAATATTTGCCCTCTGGCCATTTAAAAAAATTGTTGACCAGTGAGTTAAAGAGTTGGTGTAAAGCATTTGTTAGATGAGATCACAGAACTGCTCTGAATTATCTGATGTCACTGAAATGTTAGTAACACAAGCGTATTTATGAACCCAGACTAAAATATAAAAGTGTATTATTATTATTAAATCTTCATTGCAATAAATATGAATAATATGAGTATCAAATTACCTATGATAACAAGATATATTTCAGCACAGAAGCTATTGGGTGTATTGACATATTATCCTTAAACTCTTTTCTGTACTTGTATCTATTTTATGTGTATGTAATTTTTTTAACATTTTTTATTGAGTTATAAGTCATTTAATAATGTTGTGTCAAATTCCAGTGTACAGCACAATTTTTCAGTTATACATGAACATACATATATTCATTGTCACATTTTTTTCACTGTGAGCTACAAGATCTTGTATATGTAATTTAGTTCATACTAAATATATAATTTTTCTTCTCAACCTTACATTTCATCATAAGCATTTTCTCATGTCATTTAAAAATTTTTGTAAGCTTGAATGGGGGGCAAGGACACTGTTTTGTTCACTACTGTTTTCCCTAGCATGTAGAGGAGTGCCTAGCATATAGTAGATGTTTGTTGAATGAATAGTAGACATATTCAAGTTTCATCATTATAGGAGCTATATTTATATACTAATCAACTATTGTTGGAAATTTAGCTTATTTCCAATTTTTCCTGATTATGTATAATACTGCAGTGAGTATTTTTATGAGATTGATGACTATAGTTTTGGCTAAATGTGGCAGTGTAAGTAATGAGGCAGACATTTGCATTTGGATTATTTCTTTATTCACTCTACTTTCTGCAAATCTATCTTGGTCTAAGGGCATGGCTAATTTAAAAGTTAATATCATGGACTCTGGAGTCAGACAGCCCAAGTTTGAACTCTGGCTTTTGCAACATATTGGCTGTGTAATCTTGGCAAGTGACTTCACCTCTCTGTTAATTTTTTTTCCATCTGTAAAATGGGGATGAGTTGATTAATGCCAAGTCTACACAGTGCTTGAATAAATGTTAGCTATTTAATCATTATTGTTAGTACAAGATTTGATTATTTTGTACTTTTCAATGGAGACTGGATGTTTTTGTGTCCTCCACAAATTCATAGGTTGAAATTCTAACTGCCAATATCATGGTATTAGGAGGTGGGGCCTTTGGGAGATAATTAGGTCATGAAGGTTGAACCCTCATGGATGGGATTAGTGCTCTTATAAAAGAGACTCCAGAGAGCTCTCTCACCCTCTTTCCATCATGTGAGGATACAATGAGAAGTTGAGAGTCTGCAGCCTGGAAGAGAGTTCTCACCAAAGCCTGACCATGCTGACACCTTGATCACAGACTTCCAGCTTCCAGAACTGTGTGAAATAAATTTCTGTTGTTTATAAGCCACCCAGTCTATGATGTTTTGTTATACCATATCAAACTAAGACAGAAATTGGTACTGAGAAGTGGGAGTGCTGCTTTAGCAAATACCTAAAAATGTGGAAGTGGCTTGGGCAGGGGCTGGAAGAGTTTTGAGGTGCATAATAGAGAAAGCCTAGATTGCTGTGAGTGGAACTTTAAAGGCGATTCTTCTGAGCACTCTGAAAGAAAAGAGAGTGGGAGAGAAAGCTTCAGTATTTCTGGAGAATACCTAAGTAATCAGGAATAGAATATTGATAGAAATATGGTTGGTAGAGTCCAGAGGAGTGTATAGCTCAGTGTTAGAGTGCCTGCCTAGCATGCATGAGGTCCTGGGTTCAATCACCAGTATCTCCACTTAAACAAACCTAATCCCCCTCCCCCCAAAAAAAAGCAAAAAAAAAAAAAAAAGGTGATGGAGTCCATTCTAATGAGGCCTCAGACAGAAGTGAGGAACATGTTATTGGGCAATAGAAAAAAGGTGATCCTTATTGTAAAATGGTAAATAGTTAGGCCAAATCGTTTGTCTTCTACTATTCTTTGGAAGGTAAAACTTGCAAACAACAAAATTGGATATTTGGCTGAGGAGATTTCTAAGCAAAGTGTTAAAAGAGTGGATTGATGTCCCCTGACTCCTTATACTAAAATGTGAGAGGAAATAAATGAAGAGAAAATGGAATTATTAAGCAAAATGGAACCAGAACTCAAAGACGTGTCCATATTATAAAAAATGAGAAGTATGTTTGGAAGAGAACACTAAAAAGTGTGGTGAACCTACGATTTGAAAAGATTAGTGTCGGTGTGAACCAAGGACTTAATCAACCATCTCAACAAAAGCTAGGAACAGAGACAGTATTATACCAGCAGTAATACTGCCTGCTAGGACTGAAGGAAACAGAGAAAGCAGGACAAACTGAAGAAAGACTTCTTACATCCTACAGGACCAGGCCATAGAGCAACTTGGCTGTGAATATGCACTATTTCTCAAGATAAGGGATAGAGGACCCTGAAAGTTATTCAGAGATCATCAGGGCTGCCACTCCCACCACAGGCCTAGAGTGCATAGACCCTGGTGGGGCAGGGCTGCCTCTGCCTAGGTCTTAATGGGCAAGACTAATACTCAGGGAGCTGTAGGGGTGAGGTCATTCTGCAGAACCATGAAAGTACAACACCCCTCCATGCCCCTTCAAGACAGAGAACCAAGGCATGAGCAAAGCCACTGAAGAGAGCAACCGTGTGTGCATCCCTCCACCAAACTTTAGGGGTGATATTGCTGCCTCAGTGGGTCCAGAAGGCTGGACTGCTGCCCCAGTGGGTCTGTAAAGCACAGTGTGAAGCCAAAGAGCATTATTCTCAAGACTTAGGATCATATGGAGGTTGCCTTGCTAGATGTTGGGCTTGCTTGGGACCTTCCTTCTTTCTTTTCTCCCTTTTGGAGTGGGAATTTCTATCCAATGCCTGTCCCATCATTGTATTTTGGAAACATGTAACTTGTTGGGTTTCACAGGTTCACAGCTAGAGAGGAATTTTGCCTCAGAATAATTCATACCTGAGTCTCACCAATATTTGATTTAGATATTTAGAGAAAACTCTGGACTTTAGACCTAAGAGTTGGTGCTCAAATGAATTAAGACTTTTGGGACTGCTGGGATGGAATTAATGTATTTTGCATGTGAGAAGGTTACGAATTTTGTGGAGCAAGGGGAGGAATGCAATGGACTGACTATTTGTATCTTCCCAAAATTCATGTTGAAAGCCCCCTAACCCCCAGTGTGATAGTAACAGGAGTGGACCTTTGAGAAATAATTAGGTAATGAGGATGGAGCCCTCATGAATGGGATTAGTGCCCTCATAACAGGGACCCCACATTGCTCTCTAGCCCTGTTTTCATCATGTCAGGATACCGTGAGAAGTTAGAAGTCTTCCAGCCAGAAGAGGGCACACCCAGAACCCAACCATACTGGCACTCAGATGTTGGACTTCTAGCCTCGAGGACTATGAGAAATTTCTATTGTTTATACACCACCCAATCTATGGTATTTTGTTATAGCAGCCCAAACTAAACATGTTTCTTTCTTACAAATAACTACTACTTGCCTGTTAATTGGTAACCTTGAAGATTGCATATGCATGGTATGTGGAATTCCTAAATTTGTCTTTTTTTCTGCTAGAAGGATCTAATTTTGAACAGATGCCTGTTTTCCCTAAAGCCAACCAACGGATCTGGGATGTGTCTGATATCATCCTTTATGCTGAACTTTGTGTTTCAACTCTCTCACCCCCCGAACCCTAGCATAAATGTCAACTAGAGCTATGCAGGAAAAAGAACGGGTGTGCAAGCTTGAGCATAATGGCTCATGAACAAAAATATAAGTGACCACCCCTGACACCACCAGGTTCTTATGGATATCTGCTGGCTGTGACACATACTGTATGCCTTACAATAACCCATTAACTCAGTTAGCATTTGCCTGCCAATTCCAGAAACTCCTAGTTATCATCTGACTGTTGCTTTTAGGGATGCTGCCTCATGAACTGACCTTTATTGATGGGGACTGAAAAGAGATTTTGAGAATTTCAATGGCCTGTCATTGTCATTGTCTGTTGAATTTGTCATTTTGAAAGCTGGGATTTGTGGTGTTAGTGAGGGGAACAAACAGTGTTCCAACAGCTGAGGCTGAGGCTCTTTGGAGGCTTTGAGGAGAAATCTTAGCAATCTTACCGGGAGGCTATTGTTGGGAAAGAACAGTTGCTTTGGAAGCTGAAACAGCAGAATGTGCCATGCCCTCCAATTGCCAACACTACTGGCTCTGAATGAATACATCTTCTGTTTCACTGGAAAAAATTGGTAAAATTATATTTAGGATGGAATTTTGGGTTGAGCTTTTAGATTTCACATTACATGTGAAGAGAGTCTTACAGTTCTTTCCATAATGGATTGTAAAAAGAGTTTAGATAAAATATTTGTAAACATAATGATTTCTAATTTCAGAGAAGATGGATATTACATTTAACTTATAAAAATGGATGAATGCAACCTTTATAAAACTCTTCAGCTATAAGGTAAGAATACTGACATAATATACCAACCATATAGTTAGAAGATACCAAGAATATATTAAGACTATCAAGAAATTAGAATTTATAATCTGAAGTAGTCCTAAACATCTGTATACTAATAAAATTCCAAATGTAACAGATATGAGTCCCCAATTAAAACCACTGATTTCAAGATGCTAATTTCAAATTAAAGAAGTAATGTTACAATCAAATTAACATTTAAAAAAAATACTTAAATTACAACTGATAACACTTTACTGTTTTCTATTATCAGGCAAGGCAGCACCAGGACTCTGATAATTAGAAATATATCATGGACAAGGAGGCCATTGACAATTTTCTAGGAACTTCCTGTATAGCATATAATAGCTAAAATACATTTATTAAAATATTTTACCTATACAAATTTAACCCAGGGAAGGCTAAGCATTTTCTTTGATTTGAAAATGCTTTGTGTGCAAGTCAAATGATAAAAATGATAAAACCAAAAGTACCAAAACTGTGCATAGGACAGTTTAAAAGACGTGGTTGTATTCAAACTATTTCCATAGGGAGAACCTTCATTAATAAGGAATGTTTTAAAGAAAAGGAAGAAAACTTGGGGTATTATAGAGGCAGGTAAACAAGGACGTCATCTGCAAGTCTTGTGGGAGTTATAAGGAAGGATGGTGATGGGTTTTTTATGCAAGGGCAGATTGGTCTTTTGCAGTTTAGCTGTTTTTCAGAACATAAAAGGGTATTTCTTAACTGTCTCTACTTTCCTGGAGCCCAGGGCTCAGATAAAGTTCAGCATTGTTAGTGGTGTAGGATTCACAAATCAGTGCATAACCCAGAGTACTTTCAAAGGGAAATGCCAGCTCCTAGGGTCCTAAACATCCCATGGGGGTGTTTGATTGAAGAAGATGGCATGCATACAGAATGAGGAGACTGCAAGGCATGAGTGTCACCCTCCCCAATTCTCATGGACTTCTTATACTCGCCTGCTGTGTTTCCCATCTGACTGATCTATAGACTGTTGGATAGGTGCCAGCTAGGGGCAAGTAGATGGTCTAAAACAATCCTAACACATTTCTGATTGTAGACTGGGAGAATGAGTGAAGTGAATGTCAATTTCCTAGGAACATCCTTCAATAGGCTCAGGCTTCAGGCCCCTCTGCCATTCTCTCCTACCCTGTTATAAAGGTCTCATAGACTCTTGTAACTGCACAATCTTAGCTTGCCCTTCAATCCTGTCCTTGCCACCAACCTATATCCATGGTAATGACCCTTCTAATACCTTGGATTACTGGTTCTCTATGGGGAGTTGGTAGGAGTTAGACACATGATCTTACAGTTGGCTGAAACTTGGTTCAGATTTTTACCTATTTTTAAGCTGTGTGATCTTACACAGCTTTTATTTTAAAAAGTAATAATTGAGTGTATTGGTATTCCTGCATTATAGTAAAAATGTGGAATAGAGAAAACAATATTAATAGATTTCATTTGCTGCGTACCTACTAGGTGCAGAATGGTTTGCATACATTGTTTAATTTTCAGAGCAATTCTAAAGAGGTTGACTGAAGCTAAGGGAGGTTAAGAAACTGTTAGAAGATGACAAGATACTATACATAGAAAATCCTAAAGACACCATCAGAAAACTACTAGAGTACATCAATGATTTGGTAAATTTGCAGGATACAAACTTAGTATACAGAAATCTGTTGCATTTCTATACACTAACAGCAAACTGCCAGAAAGAGAAATTAAGGAAACAGTCCCATTTACCATCCCATCAAAAATAATAGAATACATAGGAATAAACCTACCTAAGGAGGTAAATGAACTGTACTTGGAAAACTGTTATACACTAATGAAAGAAATTGAAGATGACACAAACAGATGGAAAGGTATACCATGTTTCTGGATTGGAAGAATTAGTATTGTTAAAATGACCCTACTACCTAAGCCAATGTACAGATTGAATGTAATCCCCATTAAAATATGAAGGACATTTTTCACAGAACTAGATCAAGCAATTTAATAATTTGTATGGAAACACAGAAGACTCTGAATAGCCAAAATAATGTTGAAAAAGAACAGAACTGAAGGAATCATGTTCCCTGACTTCAGACTCTACTACAAAGCTACAAAAATCAAAGCAATATGGTACTGGCACAAAAACAGACACATAGATAAATGGAACAGGAGAGAAACCCGAGAAATAAACTCATGCACTTATTGTCAATTAGTCTATGACAAGGGAGGCAAGAATGAATATATAGTGGAGAAAAGACTGTCTCTTCAATAAGTGGTGATGGGAAATGGATGGCTACATGTAAAAGAAACATTAGAACATTCTCTAACATCATACACACAAATAAACTAAAAATGGATTAAAGGCCTAAATATAAGATCAGAAAACATAAAGCTTCTAGAGTAAAACATAGGCAGAACACTCTGACATAAATCCTGGCTATGTTTGTTTGGATCTGTCTGTGAAAGCAAAGGAAATAAGAGCAAAAATAAACAAATGGGACCTAGTAAAACTTAAAATCTTTTTCACAACAAAGGAAACCATCAACAAAAGGAAAAGACAGCCTACTGAATGGGAGAAAATATTTGCAAATGATATGACTGAGAAGAGAAGAGATCCAACATACATAAACAGCTCATACAACTCAACATCAAAAAAAAACAAACAACTCTACTAAGAAATGGGAAAAAGACCTGAATAGACATTTCTCTGAAAATGGAATGCAGATGGCCAATAGGCACATGAAAAGATCCTCAGCATCACTAATCATCAGGGAAATGCAAATCAGAACCATAATGAGATACCACCTCAAACCTGTCAGAATGGCTATTATCAAGTAAATAACAAATTTTGGTGGGAATGTAAATTGGCATAACCATTGTGAAAAACTTTATGAAGGTTTCTCAAAAACCTAAAATAAGAACTACCATATGACCCAGCAATCCCATACTCCTGGGTATATATCAAAAAACCCCAAAAACCACCCCCCCCAAAAAATGAAAGCACTAATTCAAAAAGATACATGCACCCTATTGTTCATAGCAGCATTATTTACAATTGTCAGGATATGGAAGCAGACTAAGTGTCCATCAACAGGTGACTGGATACAGAAGATATTGTATATATACACAATAGGGGTTCAGCCCAGATGGTGAAGTAGAGAGATTCACAGCTCGCCCTCTCCCACAAATGCACCAGGAATTGCATCCATAAATCCACTGAATTGCACAGAACACCTACTGAACTCTGGCAGAGTGTGTCTTGCTTTGAGATACAGGAGGATTCTCACAAAATCTTGTAAGAAAAACAAAAAGAAAAAAGAAAAAAATGATGCAGGACCAGTCCTATAATGAGGGAGCAGCATAGGAAGAAAGGCACCCTTACACTGGGAAGCTCCTTCTCAAACCTGGAGGTCAGTTGGGACAGAAGCAGAGCTTCTGAGGCTCGGAGGAGAAAGTGGCAATCACTCAGCAGACAGAACTAAGGGAAACTGACATGGAAGGCCCCTGCAATCCCTGGCCCTAGACACAAGCCAGCAAAGATAAGCCAGGAAAGGCTGCTGGAGATCGGTGAGGACCCCAGGCAGAGGGCTGGGGCCCAATGCACAGAGGCAGTCTCAGGAGACTAGAGGGTAGTGTGAGCTCTGGCTGGGGGTGTGGGTGGAACAGAACAGCCTGGGACCCCCATAAAAAAGCACCACTTTTGGTGTATGTGTTAGGGGAGGAGCTCAAGGCAGCCACACCATATCCATGTTGTCCTCTTGGCTCCACTACTGGTGTGCTCTCATGAGAAGAGAGGTGGGGCTCAGTCATAGCCATCACTGCTGTGTGGAGGTGGGGCTGAAAGCTGAATCCATACCTTGTGGCACTGCAGCTTCTCAGGTGGGACTGAGATTTGTTTACAGCCCTAGGCAGAGAGGGTAGATTTTCTTTCTCTGGACACTTTATGGACCTGTGTCTCTGGGATGAACAAACAGTGAGCAGAGTTCTGGCTCATGTTAGGGGTATGTGTAAGTGTTTACAACAGGCAGGCATACCAGACCTTATGCGGAGGTGTGGCTGGGGTCTGTGCTGACCCTGTTGTGCACCACAGATTCAAGTGTGTGACTGCATGCTTACTATGGCGGATCCTAGTGCCTGACATTGGCAGATCTGCACTGGTGGTTCCTGGGGCTCAGAACCTGGAGGACACCAGAGCAGGTGCCTGACATTCCTGCAGCTAAGGCAGGGACAAAGGAAGCATCAACAAAAAGCACTTTTTAAGTACACATAACATGACAGACAACACCAGAGAGGGCACTTCCCAGGGGACATCTCCTGCCTACCCTTCTTCCAGGTGAAGAGCTCTAATCCTGTCTACTACACACCATAACTCAGAAACGGGTGTGGAAGCCTTTATTGCAGGGACAGGGGAGCAGACCCAGCCCATGTCAAGGCTGTGACAACCAAAGAACAAAAAAGGAGGCCCCGCTCAACAATGTTCAGAGCAGGCCCTGAACACCACAACACCAACTACACCCCCAATCAAAGGGATAACAGCCAACACTCATGGAGGAAAGACATGGCAACCATCCATACTAAGAACAGCCAACACAACAATAGTATTAGATGCACACAGTCTACACAGGAATGCTCCCACTTTAAATAAAAACAAACAAAAAAAAACAAAAAAAGTCCTTCAAAACTACAGTAGATAACTGATATGCCTAAATCCATAGAGCCACAGAAATACAAGTAAAATGAGAAAGCAGGGGTACTACTCCCAATTAAAAGAACAAGAGAAATCCCCTGAATGAACAATGAGATAGACCTTGACAGTCTACTAGATCATGACTTCAAAGAGGAAATGATAAAAGTACTGAATGAAATAAGCTATGAATAGAGAAAGAGAATACTATGAAAAGGAAATAAATAACTATAAAGAAGAGCCAATAAAAACAGAAAACTCAATGACAGATAAGAGCTGAGCAAAAGGCAGTCAAAAGCAGACTAGATAATGCTGAAGAATGAATAAGTGACTTAGAAGACAGCATAATAAAAGTGACCCAATCAGAACAGCAGACAGAAAAGCAAGTAAAACACAATGAAAGCAATATAAGTGACCTATGGGATAATATAAAGCATGCCATCCTACACATGATAGGGGTCCCAGAATGAGAAGAAAAAGAAAAGGAGGTTGAAAAGGTATTTGAAGAAATCATGACTGAAAACTTTCCAAACATAAAGAAGGAAACAGATGTCTAAGTACAGGAGACACAGAGGCTCCCAAACAAGAAGAACTCAAACAGACCTACACCAAGACATATTATCATTAAAATGGCCAAAGTTAAAGACAAAGAAAGGATTCTAAAGGAAGCAAGAGAAAATCAAAGAGTGAGTCACAAGGGAACCCCCCCCATAAGGCTCTCAGCTGATTTCTCTACACAACACTGCTGGCCAGAGGGGAGTGGCAAGATATATTCAAGTTCCTGAATGAGAAAAAGCTGCAGCCTAGGATACTCTATCTGGCAAGACTATCCTTTAGAGTAAAAAGTGAGATAAAAATTTCACAGACAAGTAAAAACTAAAGTAATTCAGCAATATTAAACCTATGCTAAAAGAAATATTGAAAGGTTTACTCTAAATAGAAAAGAAACAAGAAGCTATAGAAGTGAGAAAATCATAATTGGAAAGCTAAAGATGAAACTGACAAGGGCTTAATTTCCAGAATATATAAACAGCTCATACAACTTAATAAGAAAAAAACAAGCCACCTAATCCAAAAATGGGCAGAAGACCTAAACAACCAATTCTCTAATGAAGATAATACAAATGACCAATAGGCACATGAAAAAATGCTCAATATTGCTAATCATGAGAGAAATGCAAATCAAAACTACAAGGATATTTCACCTCACATCAGTCAGAATGGCCATCATTCAAAATTCCACAAATGATAAATGCTAGAGAGGGTGTGGAGAAAAGGGTACCCTCCTACACTGTTGGTGGGAATGCAGTTTCATGCACCTATCATGGAAAACAATATGAAAATTACTCAACAGGCAAAAAATAGACTTACCACATGATCCAGCAATCTTACTCTTGGGCATATGTCCAGAAGGAACCTTAATTCAAAAAATACCTGCACCACAATGTTCATAGTGGCACTGTTTACCATAGCCAAGACATGAAAAAAACCTAAATGTCCATTGACAGATGACTGGATAAAGAAGATGTGGTATATTTATACAGTGGGATACTGCTCAGCCATAAAAAAATAATAATAAAATAATGCCTTTTGCAGCAACATGGATGCGTTTGGAGAATCTCATTCTAAATGAAGTAAGCAAGAAAGAGAAAAATACTGTGTTATCAGTTATATGTGAAGTCTTAAAAGACAAACAGACTTACTTACAAAACAGAAGCAGACTCACAGACATAGAAAAGAAACTTTGGTTACTAGGTTGGGAAAGGAGTTGGACAGGATAACTTAAGAGTTTGTGACTTGCATAGAGTAACTACTATATATAAAATAGATAAACAAGAAGTTTATACTGTATAGCACAGGGGACTGTATTCAATATCTTGTAGTAACTTATGGTGAATAAGTATATGAAAACGAACACATGTATGTTTATGTATGGCTGAAGCATTCTGTTGTACACCAGAAATTGACACAACATTGTAAACTGTACTTTAATTTTATATATATATAATTTATATGTATCTTAATGTATTTATATATATTTAATATTATATATTAATTATATATAAATAAATTATACATGTATATATAAAGTAGAAAGAATACACACAATGGAGTATTATTCTGCCATAAAAATGAAATTTTGCCATTTGCAGCAACATGGACAGACTTGGAGGTTATTATGCTAAGTTAAATAATTCAGACAGAGAAAGACAAATTCCACATGATATCACTTATATGTGGAATCTAAAAAATACAACAACCTAGTGAATATAGCAAAAATGATGTAGACTTACACATATAGAGAACAAACTTGTAGTTACCAGTGGGAGAGTGAAGATGGAGGGCCAGTATTGGACAGGGGAGTAAGAGGAAAAACTATTATGTATAAAATAAGCTACAAGGATATGTTGTGCTACATGGGGAATATAGCCAATATTTTATAATAAGCATAAATGGATCATAACCTTTAAAAATTGTTAATCACTCTATTGTACACCTGTAAGTTATGTAATATTGTACATCAACTTTTCTTCAATAAAAAAGAAAAGAAACTTGCCCAGGATAATATAGCTAGTAAGTAGCTTAAGTGGGATTTTAAATCAGTTCTTGTTTCTGAAGTTTATATATATTCCACTCAAAGAACCACAATTATTTTGATGTATTTCCTTCCAGCATTTTATTTTGCTCTGAACATAATTTTCTATACATAGTTGTCATATTTTTTAATCATATTTTACGTACACCATTTACATAATTTTTTGTATTCTACTTTTAAAATATAATGTTTTTAAATATAATGTTTCACCCTAGACATTTTGCTGTTTTCATAAAATTTTGTGTACTCGTCCTTTTGATAGCTGTAATAATAGTCCATTAAGTGGACATACTTAATCATTCCCCTATAATTGGACATTTTATTTGTTTTCAATTATTAATTATCATCAATAATGTTGAATGCTTATGTTTGAGCATAAAGATTTTCTCTATGTGTTCTGGATTATTTTTTAAGCAGGGTTTCACAACAGTGAATTTCCTGGCTAAAAGGATATAAACAATCTTAAGCCTTTTGATCCATATTTTCAGGCTTCTTTGAAATTTATTACCATTTTGGAAGGCAGTGTATAATAATCTTAGGAAACTTATGTGTCCTTGCTGCACCTCAAGTTTCTCTTTAATAAAATTATAATGATAAATAATATATAATTTGTGAAGCATATATCATCATTCCTTTCCTTCCTCTCCCTTTCTTATCTTTTTGCTCTTTTCTCTGTTGAAATTTTCCAGAGATAGTTAATTCTTGCTTGGCAATCCTTTTAATACTCTAGACATTATTGAAGGGTATTGCAGTTAGTTTTCTAAGCCATGGTTTGTAGTGGTGGTGGTGCAGCAAATGTTTCTGATGGTTTAGCAGGCCTATTTTCTTCCTTTTTTAGCCAGTTTTATTAGTCACCATTCCTCTTATCTGAAGAGAGTGCAAGAGTTTAACTCTTCCCTGCTCTTTAGTAACTATTCTCTTATACAGCAGTACAATGGATAGTTTGATCTTACTAATGCTTTTGTTGTCTTTCCCTGAACTTAGAGAATCATTTGCAGGGTTGTCTCTTAGAAAATACTGTAATGATCTATGAGTTTGGTTAAAAATATGACAGGAAAGAGGCCTTATATGAATTCATGACTCTAAGCCAGAAATAACTATGGTCCAAACTTCCTGTTTTAGCCATTGAATCATTTCTCAACTCATTATATACATGAGCAAGAAAGAGTGAATTGAGGCCTTTTAGGGAATCAATACACTGTTTGTGAGGCAATTAGAGAGAGAAAAGTACATGACAAAGTACTTTTGCTGTCACGGGAGGCACATTGTTATCTTAAAGTGGTTAGACTGAGTATTGAATTAATGTCCACTTCTGACTGTACAACTAACTGTGTGACCTTGAAAAAAATCAGTTCCAATCTCTGGACCTTCAACTTCTTACAAATAAAATGATAGTTGGATTAAGATAAATGATATGTAAAAGTTTGTGCCTTTTAGACAGTAGGCAAACAGAATGCAGAAACTACCTTGACTTTGTTGATACTTATTCCCTGTTGTCATACACTTCAGTGGGTTTTCTGATCATCAAATAAATATACTTATAAGGCCTTTTAGAGGCCAGACATTGAACAATAGGATTTTCCTTGACTCAGTAACTTAATTGATTTAACAATTACTGAAGCTCTTGTGACTAGAAAGTAAGGATTAAAAAGCTCTGATCTACGAATGAAATGGTTGAGAAATGACCTCTGAAAAGCTGCTCCTGCATAATAGCAGTCAAAACACTGGCAAAAATTGCCCAAATCAACATTTTAGGAACTCTAGAAATTAACTAAAATTTGCAACAATATACTGTGTGCATATTCAAGAAAAATGGCTAGATAACTGAAAGAACAGTGAGCTTTGTGGTGTTTTGACTTGCCCTATTCCCACCCCCTCTCTCTAGTTCCATAGCACCCTTGAAAACTAATAGTTGCAATAGTTGCTGAAAAAACCCACCACTCTAGCCACTGTTGGAGAGGGAAGAATGAATTTCAAGCTCCTCTAATGCTGAAAAATAATCACTTGTAGGTCTTATTTGAATTGACTCACAGCTGACTTACTTCAACTGGATTTTTTCAAGCCATTTGTCAAAAACAATTAGTGGTAATTTTTCAGCACTGCAGTTGCCTCAGTCAAGGAAAAGAGTAGTAGGAAACATGAAGTTGAACAATAAACTTGAGAAGAAAAACTGGAGAATGTGATATTCATAGAGAGCTTTGAAATTTTGCAACATATTCCTGGAAATATAGGTCATGAACACGGGCTTTGCTCATGTCCAAGTTTTGCACCTGTCCAGAAGACTCAGCCAGATTGTTTATAGCTCTGCCTTAGTTTTCATGTCCTGCTTGCACAGAGCTGCAAAGCCAGAAAGAATTTAAGAGATTAGAGCCTTCTCAAGTGTTTTCTGTGTCTTCAACAAATGCCAGGAACTTATTGTTTTAAAGCATTTAAATAAATCTCTGTCCAATCATTAGCTGACCACTAAGCTAACTGACCTGAGACTTCAGTGTCTTTACTTGACAAAAAATACAGACTTTATAGAATTATTTCATGAAGTCACTAAACAAACAGCAACAACGAAAAAGGAGTGGGGGTTATTTTCCAATGTCATCACATTTCATTACTTAAAATGTTCACTTTTCAACAAAATTATAAGACACACACAAAAAATGAGAAAACATGACCTAACAAGAAGGATAAAAATAAATGAATAGGAACCCTCCCTGAGGATTCCAAGTCATTGCACTTCATAGAAAAATATTTTTAAGTAGCTAGTTGAAATATATAAATACATTTATTTAACATAAAATTGTAATCTATTCAATTAATAAAAAAAGAACCATTTAAAATTATGTGGTTGAAAAGTACCATAACTAAAATTAACAATTCACTACAGGGTGCTGGAGTAGATAGAATTGGTGAACTTAAATACAGATGAATTGAGAGTATTCAGTTTGAGGAAAAGATAGAAAAATATAATTAAGAAATTGAATGGAACCTCAGCAACCATGAGATACCATCAAACATAACAGCACATGTATCATACATGTGTATTGGAAAAGGAGAGAGAGAGAAAAGGCATAAATAATATTTGTGTTAAATGTAAACAGGTGGAACTGTCCAATCAAAAGGCAGAGTTTGATAGAATGTATATACAAACATGATCCAACTATATTTTTTCTAGAAGGGTCACACATTACCTTCAAAGACATAAGTAAGTTGAAAGTAAAAGGATGGAATATGAAAAACCATGCAGACATTATAAAATAGAACTAGAGAAGCTATATTAATACTGGACAAAGTTAAATTTAAGAAAAAAAGTATTGATAGAGATAAGAAGGACATTTTATTATGATAAAAGAGTCAATTGAACAAGAAGTCATAACAATTACACATATATATCCATCTAAATATAGACTCACAGACAAACTTACGGATGCCAGGTGGTAGAGTGGGTGGGGAGGGATAAATTGGGAGTTCTGAATTTGTAGATACTAACTACTATTTATAAAATGGATGAACAAGGTCCTACTGTATAGCACAGGGAAGTATATTCTATACTTTGTAATGGCCTATAATGAAAAATAATATGAAAAGTAATGTGTGTGTGTGTATCATGGTGTACAACAGAAATTAACAACATTGTAAATTGAGTGCACTTCAATTAAAAAATAAAAAAACCAACAGAACTCCAAAATACAAGAAGCAAAGCTTAAAGGCTTGAAGGAAGGATTGGACAAATCAGTAATGATTGTGGGAGATTTCAACACCTCAGTTTCAATAATGAATAGAATAACTAGACAGAAGATCAACAAAGAAATAGAAGAGTTGAACAACACCATAAATCAAGTATATCTAACAGACATTTACAGAACACTCCATCCAAGAACAGTAGAGTATATTATTTTCCTTTGCATCTAGAATATCCTCCAGGAGAAACTGTAGGTTAGAGCAGAAAACAAGCCTCAATAAACTAAAAAATCAAAATCATAAAAAAAATATTTTTGCTAAGTACATTGGAATAAAATTTGGAAACAACAAAGTTGAAAAATGTATAAATAGGTTGAAATTAAACAGCATATTTCTAAATGATGAATGGATTAAAGAGGGAATCTCTAGGAAAATGAGATTACTTTGCAATGAATGAAAACAAAAACACTGCACGCCATACCTTTTGGAGTGTAGATAAAATAATGGAGAGAAATTTGTAGCTTCAAATTCCTATATTTAGAAAGAACAAAGCTCTGAAATGAATAACCTAATCTTCCAGTATAAGACACTGAAAAATGATGATCAAACTATATCCGACATGAACACAGGGAAGAATTTAAGATTTGAGAGAAAATAAATTAAATTGAGAATATAAAATCAATAGAGCCAACAGGCATATGAAGAGAGGCTCAACATTGTCAAGTATCAGTGAAATGCAAATTAAAACTAAAATGAGAAATTATCTCACACCTGTCAGAATGGCTATCATCAACAAGAGCACAAATAAGAAATGTTGGCAAGGATGTTGCAAAAAGTGAACCCAACTGCTGCTGGGATTGCAAATCAATGCAGCCATTGTGTGAAACCGTAGGAAGCTTTCTTTTAAAAAACTAAAAATAGAGCTGCCATATGGCCGAGCAATTTCACTATTGGGTATATTTTTGTAAAAAAGGAAAACACTAATTCAAAAAGATACATTTACCACAATGTTCATAGCTGCCTTATTTACAATTGCCATGATATGGAAGCAACCAAAGTGTCAATCAACAGATTAGTGGATAAAGAAGATGTGGTGTTTTCATATATATATATATAATGAAATACTACTTAGCCATAAAAAGAATGAAATTTTGCCATTTGAAACATGGTTGAACTTAGAAGATATTTTTCTAAGTGAAATAAATCAGAGAAAAGCAAATACTATATGATATCACTTATGTGTGGAATCTAAAAAATAAAACAAGCTAGTGAATATAGAAAAACCGAAATAGAACCACAGATATAGAGAACAAATTAATGGTTACAACACTGGGAAGAGGAAAGGGGAATAGGGGCAAGGTAGGTGTAGGGGAGTACAAACACCTATGTATAAAATCAATAAGCTACAAGCATATATTGTACAATACAAGGAATAGAGCCAATATTTTATAATATGTATATATGGAATATGACCTTTAAAAATTGTGGATTTCTATGTTGTACACGTGAAACTTATGTTATACATCAATTATACCTCAATAAAAATAAGAAAAGTAAAAGCAATAGAGATACTCAACAAGACCAAACATTTGTTTATTGAAAAGTTAAACCAAATTGGCGAACCCTTAGCTAGACTAGTGAGAAGCACACTCAAATTACTAAAATCCAAGAATGAAATAGCAGTCATTCCTACTGACTTTACAGAATTAAAACTGATTATAAGGAAAGAATGTAAACAATAATTTGCCAACAAATTAGATCACCATGATGAAATCAACTGTTTCTTAGAAGATACAAACTATGAAAAATGATGCATGAAATAGGAAATGTAAAAGGACCTAACAAATAAAGAAACTGAATATATAATTAAAAAAAATCTCCTTGGAGGAATGGTTAAGAGGATGTAGTAGGAAGACTGAGCTCACCTCCTCCCACAGGCACTCAAAAGTTACAGTTATTCACGGGGCAACTATCAGTGAGAATGACCTGAAGATTTGCAGAAAATATTTTCCAAACTAAAGCTAGGAAGAGGGAACTATAATAAGATGAGTAGGAGGGGGCAGCAACATGGTATAGTCAATATCCATACCCCTTGGATAGGCAGCCCATAAAGATGTGGATATTTATAATCGCAGAATTTCTCCCCAAGGACTGAGGATTCTGTGCTCCACATTGGGCTTCCCAGCCTAGGGGTCCTGCACTGGGAAAATGAACCTCTGGAATATTTGGGTTTGAT